>NC_059201.1:54193066-54793066 GCF_020615455.1 Coregonus clupeaformis
TCTTCTTAATGCATTTCAGCCAATCAGCAAACCCTTGAATGAAATCCAGAAAATCACATTGTAGGATTTTTAATGAATTTATTGGCATATGATGGTGGAAAATAAGTATTTGGTCAATAACAAAAGTTTCTCAATACTTTGTTATATACCCTTTGTTGGCAATGACACAGGTCAAACGTTTTCTGTAAGTCTTCACAAGGTTTTCACACACTGTTGCTGGTATTTTGGCCCATTCCTCCACGCAGATCTCCTCTAGAGCAGTGATGTTTTGGGGCTGTCGCTGGGCAACACAGACTTTCAACTCCCTCCAAATATTTTCTATGGGGTTGAGATCTGGAGACTGGCTAGGCCACTCCAGGACCTTGAAATGCTTCTTACGAAGCCACTCCTTCGTTGCCCGGGCGGTGTGTTTGGGATCATTGTCATGCTGAAAGACCCAGCCACGTTTCATCTTCAATGCCCTTGCTGATGGAAGGAGGGTTTCACTCAAAATCTCACGATACATGGCCCCATTCATTCTTTCCTTTACACGGATCAGTCGTCCTGGTCCCTTTGCAGAAAAACAGCCCCAAAGCATGATGTTTCCAACCCCATGCTTCACAGTAGGTATGGTGTTCTTTGGATGCAACTCAGCATTCTTTGTCCTCCAAACATGACGAGTTGAGTTTTTTACCAAAAAGTTATATTTTGGTTTCATCTGACCATATGACATTCTCCCAATCCTCTTCTGGATCATCCAAATGCACTTCAGACGGGCCTGGACATGTACTGGCTTAAGCAGGGGGACACGTCTCGCACTGCAGGATTTGAGTCCCTGGCGGCGTAGTGTGTTACTGATGGTTGGCTTTGTTACTTTGGTCCCAGCTCTCAGCAGGTCATTCACTAGGTCCCCCGTGTGGTTCTGGGATTTTTGCTCACCGTTCTTGTGATCATTTTGACCCCACGGGGTGAGATCTTGCATGGAGCCCCAGATCGAGGGAGATTATCAGTGGTCTTGTATGTCTTCCATTTCCTAATAATTGCTCCCACAGTTGATTTCTTCAAACCAAGCTGCTTACCTGTTGCAGATTCAGTCTTCCCAGCCTGGTGCAGGTCTACAATTTTGTTTTTGGTGTCCTTTGACAGCTCTTTGGTCTTGGCCATTGTGAAGTTTGGAGTGTGACTGTTTGAGGTTGTGGACAGGTGTCTTTTATACTGATAACAAGTTCAAACAGGTGCCATTAATACAGGTAACGAGTGGAGGACAGAGGGAGCCTCTTAAAGAAGAAGATACAGGTCTGTGAGAGCCAGAAATCTTGCTTGTTTGTAGGTGACCAAATACTTATTTTCCACCATAATTTGCAAATAAATTCATTAAAAATCCTACAATGTGATTTTCTGGATTTTCTTTCCTCATTTTGTCTGTCATAGTTGACGTGTACCTATGATGAAAATTACAGGCCTCTCTCATCTTTTTTAAGTGGGAGAACTTGCACAATTGGTGGCTGACTAAATACTTTTTTTGCCCCACTGTAGCTCTCTCTCTCTCCCAGTTAGCTCTCTCTCTCTCTCTCTCTCTCTCTCCCAGTTAGCTCTCTCTCTCTCTCTCTCTCTCTCTCTCTCTCAATTCAATTCAATTGAAAGGGCTTTATTGACATGGGAAATATATGTTTACATAGCCAAACCAAGTGAAATAGATAATAAACTAAAGTGAAATAAACAATAAAAAATGTACAGGAAACATTACCCTCACAAAGGTTCCAAAGGAATTTCAAATGTCATATTATGGCTATATAAAGTGTTGTAACGATGTGCAAATATTTAAAGTACAAAAGGGAAAATAAATAAACATAAATATGGGTTGTATTTACAATGGTGTTTGTTCTTCACTAGTTGCCCTTTTCTTGTAGCAACAGGTCACAAATCTTGCTGCTGTGATGGCACACTGCGGTATTTCACCCAACAGATATGGGAGTTCAAATGTGTGGGTCTGTAATCTGAGGGAAATATGTGTCTCTAATATGGTCATACATTTGGCAGGAGGTTAGGAAGTGCAGCTCGGTTTCCACCTCATTTTGTGGGCAGTGTGCACATAGCCTGTCTTCTCTTGAGAGCCAGGTCTGCCTATGGCAGCCTCTCTCAATAGCAAGGCTATGCTCATTGAGTCTATACAAAGTCAAAGCTTTCCTTCATTTTGGTTCAGCCACAGTGGTCAGGTATTCTGCCACTGTGTACTCTCTGTTTAGGGCCAAATAGCATTCCAGCATTGCTCAGGTTTTTTTGTAATTTTTTTTCCAATGTGTCAAGTAATTATTTTTTTGCTTTCTCATGATTTGGTTGGGTCTAATTTTGTTGCAGTCCTGGGGCTCTGTTTGTGTTTGTGAATAGAGCCCCAGGACCAGCTTGCTTAGGGGACTCATCTCCAGGTTAATCTCTCTGTAGATAATGGCTTTGTTATGGAAGGTTTGGGAATCGCTTCCTTTTAGGTGATTGTAGAATTTAACGGCTCTTTTCTGGATTTTGATAATTAGCGGGTATCTGCCTAATTCTGCTCTGCATGCATTGTTTGGTGTTTTACGTTGTACACAGAGGATATTTTAGTTTGTCCCATTTTGTGAATTCTTGGTTGGTGAGCGGACCCTAGACCTCACAACCATAAAGGGCAATGGGTTCTATAACTGATCTTTAGCCAGATCCTAATTGGTATGTCAAATGTTGTGTTCCTTTTCATGGCGTAGAAGGCCCTTCTTGCCTTGTCTCTCAGGTCGTTCACAGCTTTGTGGAAGTTACCTGTGGCGCTGATGTTTAGGCCGAGGTACGTACAGTTTTTTGTGTGCTCTAGGGCAACGGTGTCTAGATGGAATTTGTATTTGTCCTGGCAACTGGACCTTTTTTGGAACACCATTATTGTTGTCTTTTAATTGAGATTTACTGTCAGGGCCCAGGTCTGACAGAATCTATGCAGAAGATCTAGGTGCTGCTGTAGGCCCTCCTTGTTTGGGGACAGAAGCACCAGATCATCAGCAAACAGTAGACACAGGGCTGATTAAAAGACAAGGTCAGGCCTCTGGCCCGGCCTCAACTAGCCCTTTGTCTGCCCAGGGTCACTCGCGATCGTCGTGGCAACAGTGTACAATAGAGTAACCAGCGGAGACTGTCCCTTTGCTCCGGTCTCACCAGATCGATACGGCACCAAGCAGGGAACATTAGGTGTGTCCCAAATGGCACCCCATTCCCTATATAGTGCACAACTTTGACCAGGGCCTATAGAGTTCTGGTTAAAAGTAGTGCACTACAAAGGGAATAGGGTGCCATTTGGGACTTAGCCCTGACATGAAAACCCTCCCCAGCTATACCTCTAGACTGGACTAAATGCCTGTGAGCTTGACTTTTCTATTGTAGCTTGCTCCTGGAGGGCCCAGAGAGTGCTCTCTCTCTCTCTCTCTCTCTCTCTCTCTCTCTCTCTCTCTCTCTCTCTCTCTCTCTCTCTCTCTCTCTGTCTCTCTCTCTCTCTCTCTCTCTCTCTCTCTCTCTCTCTCTCTCTCTCTCTCTCTCTCTCTCTCTCTCTCTATCTCTCACTCTCCCTCCCTCCCTCCCTCAGTAGACTTGAGTTGAAAACTCTTGCACTGAACTGAACTGAAGTAGAAGAATATTAAGATATTTTTTATGTATTAATTCTGTGTTAAAGGCCCACTCTGTTATATTTACAGCCATTTCTGATAATCAATACAATTCTTGATATATATTATATTATATAGCCACTGATTCTTGGATATTTTATAAATGCCTCATGAGCTTAGTACAACTGTCTAACCCCTTCATCATTTTTCAAATGAAGACGTGGGCGTTTAAAAAAACACTGTCATCTTCCATATGACCATAACAACAGTAAATTCCCTTTTTATGGATTTCCACCATGATTTAAGTATTAGTTTAGCATAATAGACGTTTGGGAAAATCGGTCGGATAGAGAGAGAGAGAGCGAGAGAGAGAGAGAGAGAGAGAGAGTAGCAGGAATAATTATCTTAATGGAGTGACTGTTTGGATATGCAGCCGAAGTAGCTAACGGAGATTATAATCTCGCAATTAGTGTAACAAGGTTTTATTGATTGGCCCTGTTGTAGCGCCATGGCTGCCAAGTGGTCCGCTGGTTCTACATGCAGAGTGAGTCAGTCAGTCCGCTCCTACACTATAGCACGACCACGTTCCTCGGCTTGGCTTCGCCTGTATACGGTGCTGTATCCAAGCACTAGCAGCATCAAATAAAAAAGAATTATGGATCATGATTTGGAGGGCCTGTTTGAAACAGGTTTGAAAGGCCTGATGATGAAGTGAAGCGCGTTTTTTTTTTTATTCTCTGACTCACTGTAGTAAATTACAGTTCTCTCTCCACCCCCTCCCCACCCGTACCCCGTTGATTTCTGTTTACAAAAGGCAGCCTCTGGCAATGTCTAATTTCAAGTTGGGGCTGCCTGTTTTCCATTTGTACAAGTTGAAAATAGTTTCACTTGAAATACCATGTTTCTTCGTATTTTTTTTTGCCGCATTCCATGTTTTGTGTCGTCAAGCTTTGGCACAGATTTCAAGCCAATCCCTGGTGTGGTGGTGTAATTAACAAAGTGTCTGAATGCCAACAATGTGGCTGTGTTTTCTAGATGGCAAAATAAGTCATAGTATAGGTTTCAGAATCATGTTTTTCATTTAAAAAATGTGCAGATCTGGTATTCACGAGAAATTCACAGCGATTGTAATTGAACACCATCCTTTTAGGTATTGGAGACACACACACATACACACACATACCTTACAGCCTTCAACAGCTATCCACTCGTTTTTATCTCTACACATGTTTCTAATGAGACGTTGTAGACTCATTCTGATTATGATGTCACATTCCTGATGTATCTACTGGCACCGTATTCCCTTTATAGTGCACTACTTTTGACCAGGGCACATAGGTCTCTGGTCAAACGTAGTGCACTATATAGGAAATAGGTTGCCATTTGGGACGCAATCCCAGAATTATAGGAGCTCAAGTTCATTTTCCTCATTTTTTCTCCCCTTTCTAAATGAGATTGGTAATTCAGCTAGCTGGCCGCAACCCAATCTCTGTCGGCGCGCCTGATTGGTCAAAATCGGTCTTGTGTGACTGACAGGAAATGCTCTGATTGGGGAGACAGTATCATTGGATCGTTGTCGCTGATTAAAGCCCTTGCCGCCACGGTTTTTGTAAACTCCCGTCATTTGGGGTCCCCGTCTGTGCCCCGCCGCCCGGCCCTGCTGCTAGGAATTACCAGGCCGTCCCATTAGTTTGATTTACAGCTTCCTCCCACTGTTTAGATTGGGTCTGGGACTGAGAGTGGCAGACTGAAAACCCTCCCCTCCCCTATCCTCTTCTCCTTCTCTACCCCCCTCCACCGCTCTTTCTCTCTCTCTCTCTCTCTCTCTCTCTCTCTCTCTCTCTCTCTCTCTCTCTCTCTCTCTCTCTCTCTCTCTCTCTCTCTCTCTCTCTCTCTCTCTCTCTCTCTCTCTCTCTCTCTCTCTCTCTCTCTCTCTCTCTCTCTCTCTCTCTCTCTCTCTCTCTCTCTCTCCTCTCCCATCTCCCATCTCCTTCCCTCCTCTCCTCTCCCATCTCCTTCCCTCCTCTCCTCTCCCATCTCCTTCCCTCCTCTCCTCTCCCATCTCCTTCCCTCCTCTCCTCTCCCCTCCCGCGCTCAACCACCCCTCCACTCCCCCCCCCTCCACCACCACCACTACCCCTCCACATCTCTTTCTCTCCCTCCATCTTTTGTGAAAATGAAAACAAAGAGCGGCTGCCAAAATATTTCTGCTAGCCGTTCGCTGACGAAGCAGGGGCAGGAGACAAAGCGAAAAAGATGTGCAGGGATATTTGTTGCTGCAGCAAAAAGCTCTCCCTCCCTCCCTCCCTCTCTCTCTCTCTCTCTCTCTCTCTCTCTTCCTCGCCGTGGCTTTTTTTCCGATTGATTTGGAAAATGGCTCCCTTTTTCACCCATTAAAAGCCTGGAAATAAATGCACAGCTGTATATTTGTGTAAGGGCCCTTTGCCATGCCAAGATGTACATTTTCCATGTTGCCGTATAGGGTGATCAAATTAATCTAATGGCAGTCTTAATGTGTTTTTGTAGGACTTTCAGAAAACCAGGGCTGAGTCCCAAATGGCACCCTATTCCCTAGTGCACTACTTTTGACCAGGACCCATAGGGAATAGGGTGCCATTTGGGGATGTAGCCCAGTTGTTGATAAGGAACCAGTCATTCAGGATTGCATCAGATAATATTTTCCACCCTATGCGATGCTAGATTTCTATTTACTATTTGGGGTCGTAGAATGTTCATAGTTTCGCCTAATAACTACTAGTTTCACTTTAGTGAGACTTTTACACTAACAGCATCGCATTAGATTCACAGCTAGTGTCATTTTAGCTCAAAGCAGTTAAACCCATCCATACCTTGAGAAGCTACAGTATGTACTGTGTGTGTCTGTTGTATCAGTCAGTCGACATCTTTGTGGAATGGAGTTGTGAAGGGAGCTGTTATGGCCTATGGAGTCTTCATCCCAAATGGCACTCTATTCCCTATGGAGCCTGGTCAAACGTAGTGCACTATTTAGGGAATAGGGTGCCATTTGGGACGCAGTCATAGAGTGTGTGTACAATCATGGCTGAGGAATAAGTGTCTCATTCACAGTGGAGCGCTGTCCACTCCCTCTGCCTCTTGTAAAAACAATGGCACCATGGATCGAAGCCCCAAGATGTTTGCACCCGTTCTCATCAGATGTCCCCAGCTGTGCCCATCGCCAATACACAGCCACATTGACTGTTGACTCCAGGCCTGGGAGACTGGAGACACTTAAGAACACAGTAATACCATGGTGGAAATGCTCACTATTGTTGTGGCTTGCATGCATGGGTGCAAGCACACGCACGCACACACACACATACACACACACACACATAAGCGATTGTCCACTTGCAAAGTCATGTTTGCATGCGCATACACACACACACACACACACACACACACACACACACACACACACAGACACACAGACACACGACATCCCCACCCAACCCCACTGTATACAAGTAGAAAACACAGTACTTTACTGGTGACAGGGTCCAAACAATTTGTGTGTCCACACGACTCTCCTGTCAGCGTCCTCATTGTCAGTTTCCACAATTGTCTATAAATGACTAAAGATCCACCAACTGTCTTTTCTGTGTGTTGTTTATTCGCCAGACATTTTAAAAAGAAACACGACTACAGCACAATGAGGCTTTGTCAGTCAGAATCAGAAAAAGTAGTGTCAATTGTTTTCGCACCACAGCAGCATTGACCTTCAATGTGAAAACAGTGTAAAACAAAAAGGTGAAATTGTAGAATAGAAATCTGTATATAAGAGCTGATGTCATTGGATTTGTTTATTGTGACGCATGGTGCACGGAACTCATCTCCTGCGTCCCAATTAGCACCCCATTCACTACATAGTGCACTACTTTTGACAATAGCCCAAAGGGCTCTGGTCAGGTGTAGTGCACTGTATAGGGGATAGGGTGCCATTTGGGACGCATCCATTGACTATACAGCAACAGTAGCCCTGTTAAGCCTATCAGAAGAGACAGGGCAACCAATGAATAAAGTAAAAAATATTCCCCCTCTGGAGAGAGATGGCTGCTCTCTAGAAGAAGCGACAAGGGGGATACTGCAGAAATAATATGTGTGCCAAATGTAACTTTGTAATGCTAAATGCCTCCTGTCAGGCAATAAGTTTGATTATGGTCCTCATTTGAAATGTTGAAATCATCTCTCCTCCCTCCCTCGGTCCCTCCATCCCTCCCTCCCTTGTTCTCTTCCTCCCTCCTTCCCTTTCTTTGACCCCTTCCCCCACGCCTGTCACCCACGTCAGTATCAGAGCGCGTGTCACAATCTCTCTCTAATTGACTCTTCGAAACCTGAGCTTTGTTTCTTTATCTGATCATTTGTTTTCTTAGCATTTTTATTATTGCATTAGCGAAGATCGTGCTTGAGCTTACACAGTTCACACTGCGAAGCATCTGCACACAATCACTATCGGAGTGGTGAGCGAATTAACTGAACTCTCTCCACTGCATCAAGTCTGGGCTAAGAATACAATAACGAACGCTTATTAAATCTAGAATCTATTTCTGCTAGCTAGGCTAACATCTGCCCCCATCATTCCCCAATTCAAATTCATCCAACTTTATTTGTTCTTTATTTGCCCATCTTCATTAATCCCATTCCATTGTCTGCACAGTGTCTCCTCTCTCTCCAGTCTTCTCTGCCTTTCGTCTGGGAACGTTTGAACAATGTTTTGTTCCACTCCAGTGTACAGCAATAATGACCTGTTAGTTGTGGGCTAGCCCCAACCTCACTGAGCATCCTCTTCCAGTCAAATCAAAGTGTCATTAGAAGAGGGAGAGAGAGAAGTAGAGAGAGTGAGAGAGAGAGAGAGAGAGAGAGAGAGAGAGAGAGAGACAGAGACAGAGAGAGAGAGAGAGAGACAGAGAGAGAGCGAGAGAGAGAGAGAAGGAGACAGAGACACGGAGAGAGTTCTTCATGTTGTTTATTATTGAATAAACCTCACTCCATGTAACCCCATCATGTTGTACAATAGCTCAGCCCCCCTAACTCCGCGGTTGCTGTGCCACTTCAAATTAGTCACTCCCGGGGCAGCCTTCTATCTTTGCCAAATGCATTAGTACGCCATTCAGAACTCATACCGCCTAGGGTTAAATGCAAATTATATCATTTCTGTCAGCCAATCAAATCAGAGTGACCCCGCGACCCAGGAGATGAGTCCTGTGCGTAATGAAATATGACATGGCACAAAAGGCCTGATTCTAATCACAACCGACATATGATCAGATGACTATGACCTCGTGACCTTGGACGAGGAGTGAGGAGTGAGATGCTGGGAGACAGAGGGAGGAGACGGGAGGGGGAGATGAGAGAGGGAAAGAGGGGGAGACAAGAGGAAGGGAAGAGACATAAAATAAATAAACGATTGCAATTAGCACGGTTGTTTTAGTCCATGCTCGTTTAGTAATCAACTCCTTTCTCTAGGATGAAATGGACCGTAGCTGTGCTTAAGAAATAGGGACATTTTGTCATTTTGTATCTGTCATCGCCTTTCATTCTGTAGGCCTTTCCTTTTATATTTTGTTCTTTCTTCATTTGTGTCTTTCTTTTTAGATACAATAGGCATTTCGGTATTATTTGCATTGTTAGAATTTCATATCCGAATAGCCATAGCCAGCATTGTAGCTACTAGCTATTTTTATGGCTATTACTTCCTAGATGAGCCCATGACATTGTGTTGGGGCTGGAGCGATGCCTCACTTTCCTCCTCAGACAGAAAGTTTCAGATTCCCCAAATGTCTAAATAGTAACAGAGTGATGGATAAATAATGCAGCTAGTCTGTTTGGAGAGAGAGAGAGAGAGAGAGAGAGAGAGAGAGAGAGGGAGAGGGGATGGGATGAAGAGAGAGAGATCGATGGGATAGATAGAGAGAGAGAGAGACAGACAGACAGACAGAGCGAGACAGAGCGAGACAGAGAGAGACAGAGAGAGAGAGAGAGAGAGAGAGAGAGAGAGAGAGAGCAGACAGACAGACAGGGAGAGACAGAGAGAGAGAGAGAGAGAGAGAGAGAGAGAGAGAGAGAGAGAGAGAGAGACAGACAGAGAGAGACAGAGAGAGAGAGAGAGAGAGAGAGAGAGAGAGAGAGGAAGCCAGTAACCTGAGCCTGGCTCACTCTCTGTTATTCTAAGGAGGCTCTTTGTGGTGTGTTGATATCCCTGATATCCCTACATGATATTGTAGCAAAAGAACACAGCTGATGGCTTTAGTTAAAGCCTGTATTATGGCTGGGAGAGAGGGACAGAGAGGGACAGAGAGAAAGAGAGAGGGACAGAGAGAGAGAGAGAGAGAGAGAGAGAGAGAGAGAGAGAGAGAGAGAGAGAGAGAGAGAGGAGAGAGAGAGAGAGAGAGAGAGAGAGAGAGAGAGAGAGAGAGAGAGGGTTGTCCACAGTTTGAGCTGTCCAAACAGGACACACACAGACTTTGAAAGTAGACATCCTCTCAGGCTTCTCTATGAACTTTACATTACATGATGTGTGCAGCGCCTGTGCACAATTTGGCTTTGGTACACAATTATTAGACTATTACCATCAAGTTATGTGAAATAAAGTTGTACTGTGCAGCATGGACTTCTTAGTTCACAGTGTTACTGTTGCTGTGGAGTCGCCAAAATGCAAAGCATAACATCACCCAGTCATTGAGAAGGACTGTTCCATATCGTCATACAGTAGATTGTAGGGTCCATTATTTTCTCATAATTTTGCCCAATACCTGCACATGGAACAGACCACCCTCTAAAGTCAACAGGGGTGACGTAACCCCCCTCTACTCTTGTCCATGGCATTATTTCTGAGGTGTAATCCTTCTATGGGGGGAATGTCAGCGTGAACGAAGACAGATGAGGGAGAGAGAGAGAAAGACACCCAAATTCTTCCCCAAGATAACCCTCCCATCCCTCCTTTACTTTCTTGAGAAACAGGCCGTATGGAAGCGAGAGATAACTATGACTTTGTTTTCTGCGCTCGGGGGGTAAGCATAAATCACAATTTGACAAACCTCTTCCAATAGGCAGATAAGTACACATTAGTGGTGAGGCAGATCTGTCATCATCATCATCACTGCCCCCGGTCAGGCCCTCAGCTGAATCGCTGATTTGGGAAGTCGAAAGTCTCCTCTCAAACTGTGTCGTGAGTGGAGGTGCTGCCTTGACATAGTTTTATTTTCCACTGACTCATGTAGTTACCGAGGTGTATATAAGAACAGATAGATGGTAAACACTGCCCCCCCAGAAGGAAATATGTGCAATTCATATGTCCATTTCATTTTTTATTTGAAACAATACAGTATATATAGTAAGCCTCATCCCCAGTAACCAAAAAAGTGTTAAACAATTCAAAATATATTTTATATTTGAGATTCTTCAAATAGTCATCCTTTGCCTTGATGACAGCTTTGCACACTCATGGCATTCTCTCAACCAGCTTCATGAGGTAGTCACCTGGAATGCATTTCAAATAACAGGTGTGCCTTGTTAATTTGTGGAATTTCTTTTCTTCTTAATGCATTTCAGCCAATCAGCAAACCCTTGAATGAGTAGTGTATATTTT
Source organism: Coregonus clupeaformis (assembly GCF_020615455.1). NCBI lineage: Eukaryota > Metazoa > Chordata > Actinopteri > Salmoniformes > Salmonidae > Coregonus > Coregonus clupeaformis. Next base: position 54,204,272 of record NC_059201.1, read on the forward strand.
TATTTTATTAATTTATTTTATTATTATTTGAGTGTTTTGCATCTTCAGGATGCCCAGCCCACATGGGTTTATAAGACACTGTATTCATAAAATGATTTGTCTGAATATATATTAATATGACTTCAAATCATCTGCTAGATATCATCTGTGATACTGAAGGCCTTGACTACTGAACAAAGCCTGTTCAGATAAATCCCATTAGATTAGCTGAGCTAGTGAAGCAGTATTGTGGAAAGTTAGCTTGGTGCCAATAAAAATAACCTGGAAAGCTTCCCAATCAATGATATATTCCCTCTCATTCCATCCCCACACCAACTGTCTGTTCATCTGTTTCTATTAAATGAAAGGTGTATTAAAATGTGCGCCGAACTCTCTGAAGACCTCCACGCTTAATTAAGACGGAACAGAATGTCTGCATCTGAAATGGCACCCGATTCTCTATATAGTGCACTACTTTGGACCATGGCCCAACCGGTGCCAATAGGTTGCCATTTGGGACGTGGGCAATGCTTGCTACTTCTTTACCCAGAAATATATTCCCAAATGGTATGCTAAAACTATTGATCAAGAAGGAAGCTCCCTCCCCTTTATGACAGCGAAGCCTACATACTTGTACTGTGTGTATTAAAATATGGCATTGTGCATTAGAATGGAATCCTTGAGAGAAGAAACACTTAGAGAAACCGTGGATATGCGTTTGTTGGAGTCGTCACCGTACAAGGAGGACAGACTCTGGCCTATATGATCCATCAACACATAAATGCATACGCCATTGTTTCGATTTGACTTTTAAAGGGGAAGAGGTGAAGAGTATGCATTAACTGGAGTATACCTTGGCTCTGCAATCTCACTCTGAATAGAATATGAATTATTTATCTTGCGACTATTCAACTGGGAACGTCCTTGATATTTACATTTTATCATCAAGTGCATCCGACTAGACTCCAGAGTAATGTAACATGTGACACATATTATTCACTAGCTCTCCCTTACACAACTGAAAAACATTTAACGGAGCAAAGGATTTGTATTTGATTGGAATAAGTATTTTTATACTATCAGAAAACAAAGCATATTGGTCACGGTTGATGAACATGCCCTTCGTACTTAAGATATAACATAAGATATAAGATACTTAAGATAAGTGATGACTGCATAGTAGGGCTGACCCCATTTAGTCGACTGGCCGATTGTTTGGTCGATAGGATTGATAAGATTTCTTTAGTCCAGCAGTGGCAAATATATAGAAAAACATGTATGGCAGACGAGACACCTGTCTGGTTCACGCCTGTCTCAGTGGACTAATCCATTGCGGAGGCCGCAGGGATGGCACACCTGTATCACCAGTAGTAGATTTACCGTTAATTCCCATAATTTCTAATTAATATTTGTTTGGTTACGGTAATTTCTGTTAATGCATTCAATATATTATTATTACGGGCTTACCGTTGTCATTATAGGAGTGGACACATTGTTTGCAGAGCGCACAACCTAGGCTACAAGTTTTGGTTTATTTCATTCCATTTGCGGGTCAATTTGTTCATTGTCTTTTGTTTGGAGTGCTCCTGTCAATCTTGAGTAAGGACACGCACCTGATTACCCATAGAAGTAGGCCTAAGCTACCTGGCCTGCGCACAAATGTAGGCCTATAAATGTGCCCATTTGGGGATCTGATACTATTTCTGATTGTCTTAACTCACCATCACTGTGTAGCTTCTCAAATTAATTTTTTCTTCACCTCAAACAGTAAGTAAACAAAGTTTGTTTTTACATCCATTGAGAATGACAATAGTTCCTCAACGTAGGCTGTTTGAAAAATCTTTTCAGTTCTCTCCCTTTCGATAACCACTCAGCATGAAAGAGGAAAAAAATGTAATGCTCTAATCCGGTGGAAACGTTATAAAATAGGTCTGATTGCTTCTTATCCCTTGTGCAAATAGATCACAGCTGTGTCTGTCTGTCCAGAGCTCACTGGCATGGGAAAATTAGGCCCCAGAATATTTCATACAATGTTGCAAATTTGCTTGCACGATCGGGCTGGACCAAGTTAATAGTTGATACAATATTTCAAGTTCCTTGCAGACAGGCCATGGGTAGCCAATGTGATATATAGGATTTTTATTTTTTATCAGGATATTTTATACCTGCAGGCTGCAATGTTTTTATTTGTTGGTTTATGTAGGCTATTTTTACACATTGGCAATGGCAACATAAGTTACTTTTAGATTTCTATCATTTTCATGTAGATATATTTTTTATTAACCACATGACATTGATTTTGAGATATGAATACTTTATTGTAAATGAAATGGAACTGTTCCACAAAAATGTGCATATGAAAATCGTAACTGACACGCAGATCAGTAGAAATGGTATGATAACTTGGCACTCCAAATGGGAAAGGTTGCCGACCGCTGGTGCAGCCTATTACCGGTAACTTTAGGAGCATAATGGCAGAATCTGTGAAGATCAGCGGCCGCGGGAGGAGGAAGGTCAAGAACAGATTTTTTTTACATCTGGTTAGGCTATATTGATCTCTGGCTCCCTGTTTAGTAATTTGTGTGTCTAGGTATTCAAGCTCAGAAGCCTACATGTAGATTTTATTCAAACAAAAATGTTGACCAATCAATTGGTCGCCTGAATACCTAGTGCCTGCCTCATTATGAAAGATCATGGAGATTTGAGTTCCCCAAAGGATTCAACGAGGGACTCACTTCACACAATGGTCCCAATGTTTACAAAAGACAAGTTCGTTTCCTTCCAACAATTATGAGGGAAATTGAATCTCCGGAAATGTTCGTTTTGTTGTCCATTAGACCAAACAATAACACGATTCCCAAAGGTTTACAAAAACATCTGTCTTCAAAGGACAATTTAGAAAATTAATATCCACGCTTTTCCAGACAATGCGAGGGACAGTAAATCAAATTGAAGCAATTAAATTGTTTTCCTTCTTCCATTCATGTTCACTAGTGGCAGGGGGATGAAAGCATGTTTAAGTGTTGTGTTTGTTCAATGTCTGCATCCCTCTGTTATAATAAGTAATAAATTGCAATTACATCTTCCTTGGTCATGACCAGATTGAGGCTGTTTTTTTGGGGGGGGGGGGGGGTGTTTTTGAGTTTGTCTTTCTTCTGCTGTGGTGGTTACTTAACATTACCCAGTTAAATGCATTAGATTGTTTCATCATTTTGGTAAAAGCTACATAGTAGATGGGTTGATATTAAGTAATTGGGCCTTACTAAAGTACTTACAGTAGCTAGCTACTACCTTTGAGTTATTTACTCTTAGTAGTAAAGAGCTCTCTGATAATCATTTTTTCCTTGCCTTTGCCCTGTATTTTCTGAAAGGATTTGTTTAAGAGATAAATGACCACTCCGCTGCAGAGGATGACAGCCTGCACAAAGATGATATTGAATTGATTTCTGAAATGTATACGGCAAGACATGAATCATAAAAATTCTATTAAAAACTCCTTGAATGGCTGACACCAGAATATTATTTGTGATGATTCATTTGACTCAGTCATTACAAAGGGAGTCAAGTCAGAGTGCCTCAGACAAAATTGCTTTTTCGTTCCCCTTTGAATTTCTTCAATTTTTTCCCCCTCTAGAATTCAGAATCATATTTTTCCTTATTGCTGCACATAATACGATGGACCTATTGATAGTACAGGAATACACAGATATGCATACGGTTATTCTGAAAACATGAAAACTAATTGCGTTTCTGTATATTTACTGTAGGCACATGTACATTTCAGATTTTGCCTGACCAAGGTGTTATGTCTGAAAGCTCATATTACCGCATTATCCAGTAGACTCTTTTAACATGATCATCATATAGGTAGGGTGTAATTGGGGACTGGGGGTGGGTGTTGGGTTTTAGGGAGGTAACCCTCTATCATTGTATAACTCCCATCCCTGGGGTGGGGGGGCACCATTTCCTCATTAAATATTCAGACTCTTCTAGATGATACGTTCTCTGACTGACTCAAAATGACCTCCCCCCAGTACATAAAATGTTCTCGAATCATACACTGCTCATGGCAAACCTACCTACACATACAGTAAAATACAGTATCTCACACCATCTCCCTCTCTGTTTGTCCTTCCAGAGCTATTCCGTTCAGGGCGGAGGAGGCGGAGGCAGTGGGAACGGTGCCGGGGACGAGGACTACGAGATTCCCCCCATCACCCCTCCCAACCACCCCGAGCCCCCCCTGCTCCACCTGATGGACCCTGAGTCGGGCTACCTGTGCCACTCCCTAGGGACCCACCACAACGGCCTGCTCAACCCCTACTCCTATCCGGAGCTGCCCGCCCTCATGATGTCCAATATGCTGGCCCAAGATGGCCACCTGCTCTCCAGCCAAATGCCCTCGGTGAGTAGCCCCCAGGCGGTTTTGCTTTGATATCACACCTGGTTTCAAACACTATTCAAAGTCATTTCAAATACGTAATCTGTGTTTTTATTGAGCTTGGAACCAATATAAAACAATGGAATCAATATTAAAGTCCCAAAAGTGCAAACCCCACACACCTGGCACACCAGGCAGCCTAAAGAAAATGCTCAAACTATTTAAAATATTTCAAGTAGTATTTATAGTCTGTTTGATACTGATTCGTTCGTCATTGCTCCATCATTTGGTAGTACCAATGACTCATTTACAGTGGGGAAAAAAAGTATTTAGTCAGCCACCAATTGTGCAAGCTCTCCCACTTAAAAAGATGAGAGAGGCCTGTAATTTTCATCATAGGTACACGTCAACTATGACAGACAAATTGAGAATTTTTTTTCCAGAAAATCACATTGTAGGATTTTTTATGAATTTATTTGCAAATTATGGTGGAAAATAAGTATTTGGTCACCTACAAACAAGCAAGATTTCTGGCTCTCACAGACCTGTAACTTCTTCTTTAAGAGGCTCCTCTGTCCTCCACTCGTTACCTGTATTAATGGTACCTGTTTGAACTTGTTATCAGTATAAAAGACACCTGTCCACAACCTCAAACAGTCACACTCCAAACTCCACTATGGCCAAGACCAAAGAGCTGTCAAAGGACACCAGAAACAAAATTGTAGACCTGCACCAGGCTGGGAAGACTGAATCTGCAATAGGTAAGCAGCTTGGTTTGAAGAAATCAACTGTGGGAGCAATTATTAGGAAATGGAAGACATACAAGACCACTGATAATCTCCCTCGATCTGGGGCTCCACGCAAGATCTCACCCCGTGGGGTCAAAATGATCACAAGAACGGTGAGCAAAAATCCCAGAACCACACGGGGGGACCTAGTGAATGACCTGCAGAGAGCTGGGACCAAAGTAACAAAGCCTAACACACTACGCCGCTAGGGACTCAAATCCTGCAGTGCCAGACGTGTCCCCCTGCTTAAGCCAGTACATGTCCAGGCCCGTCTGAAGTTTGCTAGAGTGAATTTGGATGATCCAGAAGAGGATTGGGAGAATGTCATATGGTCAGATGAAACCGAAATAGAACTTTTTGGTAAAAACTCAACTCGTCGTGTTTGGAGGAAAAAGAATGATGAGTTGCATTCAAAGAACACCCTACCTACTGTGAAGCATGGGGGTGGAAACATCATGCTTTGGGGCTGTTTTTCTGCAAAGGGACCAGGACGACTGATCCGTGTAAAGGAAAGAAAGAATGGGGCCATGTATCGTGAGATTTTGAGTGAAAACCTCCTTCCATCAGCAAGGGCATTGAAGATGAAACGTGGCTGGGTCTTTCAGCATGACAATGATCCCAAACACACCGCCCGGGCAACAAAGGAGTGGCTTCGTAAGAAGCATTTCAAGGTCCTGGAGTGGCCTAGCCAGTCTCCAGATCTCAACCCCATAGAAAATCTTTGGAGGGAGTTGAAAGTCCATGTTGCCCAGCGACAGCCCCAAAACATCACTGCTCTAGAGGAGATCTGCATGGAGGAATGGGCCAAAATACCAGCAACAGTGTGTGAAAACCTTGTGAAGACTTACAGAAAACGTTTGACCTGTGTCATTGCCAACAAAGGGTATATAACAAAGTATTGAGAAACTTTTGTTATTGACCAAATACTTATTTTCCACCATAATTCGCAAATAAATTCATTAAAAATCCTACAATGTGATTTTCTGGGGGAAAAAATCATTTTTTCTGTCATAGTTGACGTGTACCTATGATGAAAATTACAGGCCTCTCTTATCTTTTTAAGTGAGAGAACTTGCACAATTGGTGGCTGACTAAATACTTTTTTTCCCCACTGTATGTTGTGTTAGCGTGAACATTGCTAGCGTGAACATTGTTAGCGTGCCCTCCAGTGTAGGGCAGTATGGTCAGGGGGTTGTGTGGTTGTGTGCCTGAGGAGATGAGTATGCCTAAAAAAGCTACAGTTTGAAACAATTGTCTCAAAATTGGCATTTCAGCGAGTTTGGTTGAGGAGAACATAGATAGTTTGGCTCTTGGGAAAGTGTTTTATTTTTATATTTTGTCTACACTGTCTACTCTTCAGATTCTTAACTTTTGGAATACAGTGAAATGTTACATTAACAACATAGGCTATGTAAATAATTTATCTGATCATTTCATATGGCATGCAACAATATTCATGCATTTCAAGAGAAAGGAAAAGGTGAATAGAACAGTAGAACAGACAGTTTCTGGTTGCCCTGTCAGCTCTGACGCTCAAAGGTTTGTGGGTAAATCCATCCGTGTCATATCTCTCTAAAAAGTGAGCATCGACCATTATGAATACACTCTGATTGTTATATGAATACACCCTCCTTCAGCCTTTTTACACAAACTGCTTCAGTGTGCCACAAATGATCATCCTTAGCCATAATTGTATTAATGAGAAAGGCAGGAAATCGACATTGTTTCCATGTGTCTGGAATGAGATCATTCTCTATAAAACAGTCAAATGCATCCCAAATGGCACCCTATTCCCTATGGGCCCTTGTCAAAAGTAGTGCACTATATAGGGAATAGGGTGCCAATGAAAAGTAGTGCACTATAAAGGGAATACGTGTACTGTATACACCATCATCACTTTGAAGCTGTCTATGTAGAGAGTAGAGACCCTTTTATTTACCTGGTTAGAGAAACCAGTGTCATTTTAACTGAGAAAATAAAATCAAAATGTGTATATAGAAACGACTGTATATAGAGACTGTGAGTTCAAGGTAATAACTATTTACTTTTTTACATTTTAGTCATTTAGCAGACGCTCTTATCTAGAGCGACTTACAGTTAGTGAGTGCATACATTTTCATACTGGCCCCCCGTGGGAAACGAACCCACAACCCTGGCGTTGCGAGCGCCATGCTCTACCAACTGAGCTACAGGGGACTATGTCTGATTGTAGATATGGTCATATCTCCGCACAAAAAAACGAATATCAGCTTTTCTATTACTGTAATAATAAGGTGGCGGGAAACCATAGTGTTATCTTTAGGAACGTGTTTAGTAAGATAAAACGGGACATAGTTACAGAGCATTATGAATACTGTAGCATATACAGTAGTACATCATGCTACACTTCCTCCTTATAGCTCAGCAATATTGCTTCTAAATAAACATGTATTTTAACATAAACCACAGTATTCTTTTCTTTAAACATAACAACAGTTCATATGTTAGAACAGAACAGTTTTATGTGTTTAGTATGATACCATTTTTTTTATAGTTGCAGAGCATTATGGGTACTGTAGTACAAAATGCTATAATTACTATGGAAAGTATTATCCTCACAGTAAATATGGACATTTGATATTTCACGAAAGAAAAATGGTTTCCTTTGAATTATGGTGGCTATTGGGAGTCCAATGTAGTCATAGAGAGGATATAAATGGTGGTCACTCTTTTGCATACTACACTACACTGAACAGGATGAGACACTTAAGCATTCAAGAATTCAATCGTCTTTGGGTCTTCAAAAAGCACTATATAAATACCAAATTGTATTATTATATTATTATTATTCACAGCTGCATCTTACTAGATCTCTTCAGATCTTCCAGTTCATCAATTTGTCTTTTTGTATATGCATATAAAGAGAGAGTCTCCATATATTGTGTGCTAGATAACAAATCAAATCACATTTTATTTGTCACATGCTTCGTAAACAACAGGTGTAGACTCACAGTGAAATGTTTACTTACAGGTCCTTCCCAACAACGCAGAGAGAAAAATATAGAAATAATAGAAAGATAATAACACAACAAATAAATACACAATGAGTAACGATAACCGTTGCAAAGCTTCATTTGCACAACAAAGGCCTTCTTTAAGATGTACGTCAGTAAAATCTGTTGAGCGTAACAATTATGTGAGCTACAGTTCAAACAAGGAGTTATCCAATAATTAGGAATGTCTCTTAGCATGGCCAATAAGATAAAAAGATATGTTAGTGTTGGTGTATATGTTGGTGTATACAGTATGTTAGTGTATATATCAGTGTTGGTACCCTTACAAAAAAACACATTTGCAGTTTTACATGTGAAAATCACCTTTTCTTATGTAAGGACAATACCATGTTTTCACCTCACGTGTGAATTGCAGTTTCACGTGAAATGTGTGGTTTCACATGTTAAAAACGTTCACGTGAGAATCGGATAGTTTCGGATAGAAATTTAAAAATGTGGAATTGCATTTTTGCATGTGAAAAACATTCACGTGAAAATCACATTTGCTGTTTCACATGTAAAACAACTCCTCGTGAAAATCTCACTTTAACATGTGCCATTTCAAGTTCACACGTGAAAAACAATCACATGTAAAAATCTAATTTGCAGTTTCAAATGTGAAAAACGTTCACATGTGAACTTGCAATTACACGAAATAGTGAAAATCACATGTAAGAAAACTTACATATAGCCTAAAAACATAGTTAACACTATAATTTTTATATCATGGATGGTCAGTCCTTGCATCCATAGAGTAGTGTATTGATTTGAGAGTTGTTGCATTTCTCCAGCCCCATCCCTCTTTACCGAAACGGTGGCGGGGTGGAGAACACTTTTCTTAATGTTTTAATTAAGTATTGCCGCTTTAAACACTTTTAATAGAGTAATAGTGTTATTATATGGCGCAATCCTCTAGTGAGTGAGTTACTAACCTAAAAATATTGAGAGCAAAACAAAATATTGCAAGGAAAAAATAAAGAAATGCGAGAGCTATTAACGCTATTAAATAAAACACCTCCCTCTTTCCTGCAATTTTCCCTATCTTTGGTTATGTTACCCTGGCCTTTGCTTTCTCTGCCTTTTTTCCAGTGTCACATTTTGACACATTCATTCCGAAGCTAAGCAGGGTTGGTCCTGGTAGGTCCCTGGATGTAGCTGGAAGTGGTGAAAATAAACATGAGGGGAATTATTTTTCACATGAGGGAAAAACACGTTAAATCTTAGCATGTGAAACTTCACACGTGTCCAACAAATTATAATTATGATTTGTTCACACATTTTCATGTTTTTTTTAAGGATGTATATTTTGGTGTGTATATTGATGTTTGTATTGGTGTATAAATGAATGTATTGCCATATACAATATATGTTTGTATCACGTTGTGTTGGAAGATGGCACAAGGTGTTGTTGTGACCTCCTCTTCTTCCTCTCCCTAAACAATATCTTTGCTCCTGAAATGGATCTACTACAAATGGAGGTCAGGCCTTATATTCAATCTTGAGCACATTGAAAAAGAAATCCATTAGGTTTCATCTTTCCTGCATCAGCCATTCTATTGTGGCGCTGCAGTGAGATCTGTTTTCATCAGGCAGATTCAAGACGTGAGCTCGGCAATGAAAAGAGTGCAATGGGGCTGGATGGAGAGCGAAAGAGAGAGAAAGAGAGAGAGAAGATATTGCGGAGAGGGAAAGTAGCACTAATTCTAAATGGACAATTATAAACATTTTTCAACACATTATTTTCTCAGGATTTCAGTGTTAGCTCTTTAAGTGATGATGCAGTTCAGGAAAATAGGTTTATAGAGTTGAAGTCGGAAGTTTACATACACCTTAGCCAAATACATTTAAACTCAGTTTTTCACAATTCCTGACATTTAATCCTAGTAAAGATTCCCTGTCTTAGGTCAGTTAGGATCACCAGTTTATTTTAAGAATGTGAAATGTCAGAATAATAGTAGAGAGAATGATTTATTTCAGCTTTTATTTCTTTCATCACATTCCCAGTGGGTCAGAAGTTTACATACACTCAATTAGTATTTGGTAGCATTGCCTTTCAATTGTTTAACTTGGGTCAAACGTTTCGGGTAGCCTTCCACAAGCTTCCCACAATAAATTGGGTGAATTTTGGCCCATTCTTCCTGACAGAACTGGTATAACTGAGTCAGGTTTGTTGGCCTCCTTGCTCGCACACGCTTTTTCAGTTCTGCCCACACATTTTCTACAGGATTGAGGTCAGGGCTTTGTGATGGCCACTCCAATACCTTGACTTTGTTGTCCTTAAGCCATTTTGCCACAACTTTGGAAGTATGCTTGGGGTCATTGTCCATTTGGAAGACCCATTTGCGACCAAGCTTTAACTTCCTGACTGATGTCTTGAGATTTTGCTTCAATATATCCACATAATCTTCCTTCCTCATGATGCCATCAATCCCTCCTGCAACAAACACCCCCACAGCATGATGCTGCCACCCCCGTGCTTCACGGTTGTGATGGTGTTCTTCGGCTTGCAAGCCTACCCCCTTTTTCCTCCAAACATAACGATGGTCATTATGGCCAAACTGTTATATTTTTGTTTCCAAAAAGTACGATCTTTGTCCCCATGTGCAGTTGCAAACCGTAGTCTGGCTTTTTTATGGCGGTTTTGGAGCAGTGGCTTCTTCCTTGCTGAGCAGCCTTTCAGATTATGTCGATATAGGACTCGTTTTACTGTAGATATAAATACTTTTGTACCTGTTTCCTCCAGCATCTTCACAAGGTCCTTTGCTGTTGTTCTGGGATTGATTTGCACTTTTCGCACCAAAGTATGTTCATCTCTAGGAGACAGAACACGTCTCCTTCCTGAGCGGTATGACAGCTGCGTGGTCCCATGCTGTTTATACTTGCGTACTATTGTTTGTACAGATTAACGTGGTACCTTCAGGCGTTTGGAAATTGCTCCCAAGGATGAACCAGACTTGAGGTCTTCGCTGATTTCTTTTGATTTTCCCATGATGTCAAGCAAAGAGGCACTGAGTTTGAAGGTAGGCCTTGAAATACATCCACAGGTACACCTCCAATTGACTCAAATTATAACAATTAGCCTATCAGAAGCTTCTAAAGCCATGACATCATTTTCTGGAATTTTCCAAGCTGTTTAAAGGCACAGTCAACTTAGTGTATGTAAACATCTGACCCACTGGAATTGTGATAAAGTGAATTCTAAGTGAAATAATCTGTCTGTAAACAATTGTTGGAAAAATTACTTGTTTCATGCACAAAGTAGCTGTCCTAACCGACTTGCCAAAACTATAGTTTGTTAACACTACATTTGTGGAGTGGTTGAAAAACGAGTCTTAATGATTCCAACCTAAGTGTATGTAAACTTCCGACTTCAACTGTATGTGGTCCTTATGTAAATACTGAAAGGCGTATGGGTTTTAAAGCAAGCCATGCCAAATCCAGTAAACTAGTAGAAGACCAGATGAAAGTAGTAGTTCACAGGTATAACATAACATGGGTATGTAGCACAATACTTTGCATATAGCTAAGTATGTTATCTTATCTTATATTATATTAATATGTTATATGTATTATCAAAGCTGTCACCAGTGTTAACCGTTTCAGGCCCAGCTGCCTTTTGCGATATGGCATTAAATGCGGAGGACCAGTGGATGGTGCTGGTGTGAATTGGCATGGATTAGCTTAAGGCTAATGGTATTGTAAGCTAAATGCTAATAAGCTAATGATAGTTACCTAAACACTTACAAGAGTGAGTACATTCACTTGTTAGCTAAAGCTGATAGCTTCTTACTTTCTGAACACTCACAAACCTCCCTCTCTGCTAAATGCTAATGCTAGCTGTGCATGCATGCATGCCTACCGTACAGCTTTACATCACCCTATACACCCACACCTCTTTTCTAGAAACAAGCTAATTTCTTATGATTTGTGTTTCTTTTCAAAAACTCTTTTCAGCCTCTTACCCAAACACACTTTATCGACAAGCCACAAATACAAAGTGCTGGGAGAAAATAAAACACTATCTCTCATCTACACAGGTACTATCCTGTTCTTGCTCTCCCCTCAGCTCCTTGGCCTGAAACACGTAATTGACTGTAATTTCCTCATTTCGTTGAGAGCCATTTTCAATTAATAACGGCCTTAGCTGATGCTTATTGTGTTGCGGTCCTGAGCCCCTCCTGGACTAACCCGATATCTTTCAGAGAGCCTTTTCTCCGATGCTTGGATGCACTTGGCAAGCACTCCACTCTCTCTGTTAATGCGTTAACTGTCATAGCACCTTCCACAAGTTCCAAAACACATTAGACATTTAATATCCACGCTCAGGTTGCACTGATCTTTTCCATAATGCTTAGGGAGATACCCATCGGCCGGTGGTAGAGGGTTTCTGGACTAGGACTAAATAGTAGGCCCCACATTTGTTTATTGTGTCCTGTCTTCATTGGCTTGTGCATTTGCTGTGGAGGTGCCCCTTTATCTCTTCACGACCAGAGTGCTAGTTGTATTCCAGTTTATTAGGCCTACTACTAGTCTGTGATACCAGGATTTTCAAGAAATACTGCATATGATAGTGCCCTGAGTATTTCCTGATCATGTGACCTGACCAGGAAAAACTCTTGTTGTTGAAAATTTTACCGTTTCGAAACACTTTCTAAGTTAAATAGGGTATACATCTTTCATTGCCCTCATCCGAAACACAAACAGTACTACAACTTGAATAATTCATCTTTGACTGGCTATCTTATTCATGCCCTGCATTTATTTATGATATCATCATCATCAACATCAAAGTGTTCATATTAAATAGCTATTTGATTATGTAGCAAATTGATAAATGCATAGATCAACAGAGGGATTTTGTTATTAGCGATCGCTTTAATATCAAGGTATTAGCGCTATAAGCATGTAGCTATGCTAATATGCTCATGTATCCTGTTACAGGATGCATAAGGACAATGAGGGAAGCCAATTACTTAACCCCTATTGTAATGGAAGTTAATTAACAATATTAAGGCCAAGGATGCTCATATTCAGCTTGCAGTTTAATATCACCTTATTTTGTTCCAACGTTTCAAATGTAAGATTGAATTCACAATCCTTTAATCTCCTGACTATTATTCTGAGGATTAATTGAATGGTGTTAATCTTGACCCGATTGTCATGTTAAAGGTGGAAGCTAGTTGGGTTTTCTGTCTCTGGTGCTTATGGCAGGTGTTCGCCTAAGTGTACGTGAATGAAAGATGATCCACTGTCAACTTAACTTGTCACAGACAAGGCTAATGAATTAATGATAAGATACTAGAGGTGCAACTTAATGTGTTCTTCCTAATGCAAGCTTTCAGTAACTTAACTACATTTCCCACCAATGTGGGGGAGGCGCGAGGAAGAGGTATTAGCAAATGGATAATGCATTTGTCAAGGAAATTGCTGGACTTTATTATGTGCTTCTTAAAATAATAACTACTTGCCATACATTGATTTTGCTATATTAGGTGTGATCAAATGTATCATTTTTCAAACCAAGATGATTTCTTACTCAATCTAAATCATATTGAAGTCATACTGTATTCAATCAATTTCAATTAATTGATCCATGAAGAAAAATATGCCTTAAGACTCTTAAAACAAGTTAATGAGCGCATTAGCATTCGTTTATATCAACGATACCTTTCTGTTAAGATTCCCAGGTCCATAGGACAGTCATGTAGTTAATTATGTTTGAGATTTTCATCAATAACTTCTATAATGTTGTTTACCAGGGGCAGTAGTAGTAGGCTACTATAGGTATTCTGCCATTGGATTGCTACAAATTCTACCCTCTTCATTTAAATAGAATACATTATGGGTTAATGGTATAAAACCCATTTCTCTATCTAGAGACCTTCATTGTCAGTGATTGGTTAAAAGGATTATAGTGTCTCTAGGGAAATGATAGATCTATTTCTTTTGTTTTTATCACAGTTCGACAAGCATGATATAAAATGTATCTTATATATTATATTAACTATTCCAGGCTCAGATAGATGATCGATGCTTCCAAAACACATTTTTGTTTGATAGCCCTGTGAAACCTGAGCGAAAGAGAGCGAGAGAGAGAGCAAGGCCTGCTTTTTAAACAGCTTTCTTTTCACCTTTTGCAATTATTTATTTTCAAATAGTCCTTCAAGCTAATGTTCCATTTTCGTATTTCACAGGCCCTTTTCCCATAAATGAAGCATCGGCGTAATAAATCATTGGACAAACAGAGACTCGTGCAAACCCTGAAAGTTCTAAAGATTTATGTAACACATTCATGTTTCCACTTCCTCATTTTAGTACTCCACTGTTAAAGCTCGGCTAATAAAAGGTCCTATTAATATTTCCTGTTGCTAAGCAACCACCAGCAGCCATGTAATAGCATTCTGCTGGAAAAATAGATGACCGATAAGGAAAAAAACGTTATTTTATCATCTTCCAGGAAAAAGTGCCTTATTTCTCCTGCAATGTGATATGAAACTGTAGTTGTATATTATGAAGAAATATTTGAGCGAAATATAAAGTTATTTCCAATTTCATTATTTCAAAAGAGAACTTTGAATTCATTGCTGCTAGACGGCTAGAACTCATCTTTTTCTTCTTTCTGATGAAGTCAATTAGCCTTATGATTAAGCTAATCAAGGGATAAGGTATGGATTGAAGTTCCTTTTCTTAATCATGCACACCCTCGGAAATAGTGTTAGGTTTTAACATTGGCCAGCTCCATTGCATTTCAGACACATAGGCCTAAGGGTGTTCATACATTTTTCAATAGGTTGATTCAATAGGTTGATTTCAATTCATTGATTTAAAGCTGCAATATGTAACTTTTTGTGCGACCCGACGAAATTCACATAGAAACTTGTCTTATAGATCTGTCATTCTCATTAAGAAGGGGTAGATCTGTTCTATTTCTATGCTTCCCGTTCTTAAGTTCCGTTTTTTGCCTCTTTTACTTTCGGTTTTGTACACCAGCTTCAAACAGCTGAAAATACAATATTTTTGGTTCTGGAAAATATTTTTCACAGCGGTTTAGATGGTACAAACTGAAATTAGGCGAACTATTAGAATTTTTGCAACCAGGAAATGGCGGAGCGATTTCTGCATAGTGCATCTTTTAATAGGTTAATATCAATTACATTTCCATTGGTTGACTTCATTGTATACCACTCCGTCTGTTGTCTGAGTGCCTACAGCCCACTCACTCCACTGTATCATATCAGCATGGTCAGAGAAGGTCATTGCAACAGAGTGGAAGTGAAATAAAAAAATAAAAAACTAGTACAGCTAGATATAGTGTTTACATATCATCATGTTTATGCTCATCACTTGAGTTGCCGATATCAGAGGCATTGAAGACTCATTGTGCCAAAAAAATTGCAATGATTACATTCCAAATATTCCCTATGTAGTGCACTACTTTTGAACTGGAGCACTGTGGGCCCTGCTCAAAAGTAGTGCACTAAATAGGGAATAGGGTGGCATTTGAGACACAGACGAAGAGGACACCAAACAAGACTCAGCTGCAGCAGATGATGGACCCAGTCCTGTGATGCAGTTACATAGATAAAGGATTTCATATTTCATATTACATTTAGCGACAGGCCCCTACTGCAGCTTATCATCGCATGAAATCGTGTCCATATTGCTCGGTGCCATGTCTTCGACATCCTACTTGGAGGAATATTCGCCCCTGTTGGCGTTTGGAGAAGATCCCATATGATCGCAGCTTCCCCCACGGACTATTGTCCTCTCTAGTGTACAGTACTTTGACTAGTAGGATGTGCAATTGTAATAGTGAGCCGGTACATTACGGTAAAATGAGCATATTCAGACAGACTGTATGTCAGCTACTCATTTGTATGGTATTTCTGCAGCTGGCTCTTTGGTGGTCCACATTTGCAATAGGTGAAGAAGGCTCCTGTCAAGAACATGTGAAGACAGTGTGTGTGAGGAGTTAAAACTCGCAAATCACCTACTGGTTAACTTAATTGTTGCCGTGACTCCCCCGCAGTGTGAGAACTTTACGTGCCCACGCGTGTGTGTGGTGTGTGTATGTATGCGTGTGTGTGCGCGCGCGTGTGTGTCTGTACGCGTGCATACTCTGTGTGTGAGTGCGAGGTGAGGAAGGGGGTGGGAGACATATTTGACTGTGCTCTCATTAGAAGAAGCAGAGAGGCTCAGAGGCTGCATCCCAAATGGCACCCTATTCCCTAAATAGTGGACTACTTTTGACCAGAGCCCTATGGCACTAGTGCATTTCATAGGGAATAGGGTGCCCTTTGGGAGGCAGGCTCTGTCTTACTGTCGGTATCATGTGTCCCCGCAGCTCCTCACAACCGTCTCAAACATGTCAGACGAGACGTTTGCTCAGATACTCTCCCTTTGTGAAGGTGGGAGACAGTTGTG
This sequence comes from Coregonus clupeaformis, assembly GCF_020615455.1. Lineage (NCBI taxonomy): Eukaryota > Metazoa > Chordata > Actinopteri > Salmoniformes > Salmonidae > Coregonus > Coregonus clupeaformis. Next base: position 54,220,876 of record NC_059201.1, read on the forward strand.
TGATGAGGTGCTTTGAGAGAGAGAGAAAAGGGGGGGAGAGAAAAGGGGGTCGCTGACATTACATGGAGGATAACGCCGAAGGGGACACTACGACATTTCACATCTGCAAATCACAATTTTCAAGTCTCCATTTTGGTGGTTAGTAGTCACTATTCAGTTATATGTGATAGGATATCAACCCTCTTTTTTATGGTACCCGAAGCACTCCAATTTGTTCCTGTTCTATTCAATGGCACTGGCATATTGCTGTTGTAGTGCAGCCAAGCTTTGGAAATGTGCTTGCACCCATCATTGCCTTATTAGTGACTCTGTCTCAGCATATCTTCAAAGAGAGACTTAGTGGCTTACAGTCCTACTATTGTATGGCTCAGGTGTGTTTAAATCTGTGCTGATGAGAGAAACTTACTTGCTCAACTCAAGGCTAATTTCATGCCTCCATATTGAGTGCCAGGTTAGTGTACACTGTAAAGCTCCTGACAGAAAAACATCCACATGATCTTTAAAATCTCTCTAGAACCTTGGCACTCTGGCATGTACATTGACAGAATGAAAAAAGGGACAGTTGGAATGTGTGGACACATTGGAACTGAATTTCGCATAGCTGTGCTTTCTTTTCAACGTCACCGTGAGACATTACAGCTACATGTAATTACTTTCTGATGCTGCTCATTTGAGGAGCGTTTGCCGTTTCTCAGCCAAAGGAAGTGAAGGCAGTACAGTATGTTCAAGAGATTTGTATATTTAGTTTTTTGTTGTCATCTTTGATTAGGATGAAGTTGGAGTGATCGGAAGTTGTTTGTTTGGTTGTTGCTTAGTAAATACAAGTGACCTAGGCCATGTAATGGGGTGAATTATATACAGTATGTACAGCCAATTGTGAATGGAGGAATTCATTGACAAAGAGCTACCCTAGTTCCTTTCAAACAGAATTTTCCTCGCTGTCTAGAATGATGATAACCTACCTTGGGAATGATCCGTTTCATGTCCTAAATATACCCTGTATCCAATACCTGGAAAACGTTCATTACTTTCATTATCACAAGCCAATCCTGTCTTTTCCATTGTGAGCAGCATCCAAGGCATCTTCTGCCTATCATACCTTTATTACTTTGCATCCCTCCCTTGAAAACCGAATGAAAAAATCACATGTGAAAAGAACACGTGGTTTTCGGACACGTGTGAATTTCACGTCATTTTTATTTTTTTTTAGTTTTTTTTTTCAGTCACGTGGTTTTCGGGCACGTGTGCCGTTTCAAATACATTTTCAACATGTGAATAAATGTGACGTGGGATAAACAGACAGTTTTACATGGATTTTTCACATGAATCAGACACATGGTTTCCCAACATTTCACATCTGATATACATTTCACCTGTGTGCTTTTGTAACTGCCGGGATTAGAACCTGGGTCTCCCAATGGAACATGAGGGGCAGGTGGTAGGTAGTTTGAGGGCCCGGTAGCTAGCTGGCTGGTTGGCTTCCCTATTACCTAAGGTGTGTTTACCGTTGCTTTTGAAGGATCAGTCTCGAAGGCAGCCCTAGTTAAAGCTGTCACGGCTGGGCGCCTGCAAGGATAATGTTAGATTATTGTAGTCATTTGTTTCAATTAAACGCTCAGAGATTTTACAATAGCAACTGTGAACCTGTGTGAGTGAGCCATCACTCTCAAACAAGATGGCTCCAATCAGGGAAGGTGTGAATTGGGTGGTTGAAGGAGGAAGGCTTAGTAAGCCTGGGTTTCTCCCAACACTGCCAGGGATGGGAGAGCTAAGCAGGCAGTAAAGTACGGGTGCTATTCAATCAAAAGCTGAGTGGGGCGGTGGGCGGCGGTAAAGCTTGTTTGATTTGAATGCGTGAAGACTTTTTTTGTTTTACAAAGCAAACATTGTTTTGTTGATGCATTGACCTGAAAACTTCTTGACACCCATTTTGAATAGTATATTACATCTAGATTCTTGATTGCTTGGTCCTCAGAGAAAATGGAGGTAGACACGAAACCTGATAGTAGATTATGCTAATTATAATAGAATATTGATTTTATTAATTACATCCCTTTTTGAGGCTGATTGATAAATATTTCTAAGGGAAATTATAATATGCAATTACATCCCAATATTTGTCCAATTGTGCCCTTGTTTTATCTATCCCCTTGTTACAGCAATGATGTCGATGTTCAGCCATTTTGATGCTAAATCATTGTTTGTATTCTATCACAAAGGCTTTGGCTCAAAAGTACGGCAAACAAACGCTGTCACACTGCGTATGTACATTGTATGAAAATACTCTCTTCAGCCAAAGTGAGCCATTGAAACCATCTTCTACTTGGTTCCTACTGTTTTCAATCGACATGACAATGCTATGTATGGTGATGCATACTACAATTGTACTACCATTCAAATACAATACTACAGCAAGCAAATAGCCCATGCATAGTGATGGTCAGGTCAATGTTGTTCTATTACGGAGCTAGAGCCATGAAACCTTGCAATGCATTGGGACCTAAATGAAGCAGTTGATTGGAAGTGGTAACATTATATTGATATGAAATTATGATATGAAATCATGATATGAAAGTACAAAACAAGAAGTATTCGCTCCATAGTGTGTAGCTCTCTAGTCATTGGGTCCTAAATAAAACTACAGATATGAAGTGATATGAAGTTGAGTTGAACGATATGAAATCATTCTTAGGACAAATGTTAGAAGTATCCACTCCATACTGTCTAGCTATCTTTCTCTGTGAAACTCTAGCTTTCTAGTCCCCTTCACTGTGGCATTGCAGTTGCTGGTTTAATCCCCTTAGCTAAATCAAATGGTGCAGGCAATCTGAGCTGCGATGAAACCATTTGAAAGGTAAGGTCAGACGATCAGAAGAACAATAGCGTTCTGATATTCCAGCTTGCACACAATGTGTTGCGCATAATTGGAAGACCTTTGTTATTTGACTATGATGTACAAGATGTGAATACAAACAAAACTACAGCGGTGAGAGGGGAACAGATTTGCTCCAAAGTTTCATCCTGCCTTTGCATCACCGTTAGGGTCGGCTGGGCGGTCATTCTGGACGTTGAAATTGCAATATCAAACTGTCACCCAGCCAATTGTGTGTGTGTCAAGCCGAGTATGAACCCAGGTCTCCCCCTGGAAGCAACCAATGTCTTAGACCATCAGACCAAGAGGAGATTTCTTCTAGGTCCGAGGGCAGATACTTGTTTTAAAGTTCGTAGGCGGGGCTACCTCATCACATGACCGGTTCATGTCCGCTACATTCACCCCCCTTTGACCTCCTCCCCCATGAGAGACCGCACCACGTAGGGCGAAAAAGTAACACACGGGATATGAACCCGGGTCTCCCACGATGGGAGCAACCAGCATCTTAGACCATTACACCAAGAGTAAATTCACTCTTGGTCCAAGGGCAGACACTGGTTTTGAAGTTTGTAGGTGGGGCTACCGCATCACGTGACCATAACCGACTCATGTCCGCTACATGTGTTAATGTGTGACTTCTATACCCACACGCGTCAAACAATAAAGCAATATTCTCCGAAAGTCCACCCTTCGACAATGGAGATCGCTAAAATCAGCCGAATTACAACTTAATTTATTACATCATCGCCAGTTGCATCATCATTACCCTATTAGAATAAATAACATGTTGTCTGTCTGTCTGTTCTGGGAGGGATCGAGCCAGAAAGTAATGGCCAAATAAAGCCTGTTACCCAGACAGCACTTCCCCCCACGTCCAGAGATGATACCGTTTGCGAATTAGCATACAGTACCTATGGCAACCGGCAACCTTTGTGAGATTCTTTCATAATGTTTGTACAGCCGTCACCCACCTGCTTTATTTAGCTTAGGGTGACTGATGGTGCAACATGACACCTTCTCGCTCTCTCTGATTCTCTCTCGAGGTGAAAGGGCGAACAGAAAGCACTCCAAAACATAATAAAAGCCCCTTTAGGGTAACGATTTGGTTCGAAAACTGTTGGGAGTGTGTTTATGTGACTTGGAATCGTGATGATTTGCATGAATAGGGTTTCTACATGTAGTGTATAGAGGGTTTTACATTATGGTTTGAGTGTTTTGTATTCATGTATTAATTGCTTGAAATATACATTTTTGTAGTAGAAGTAATACTAGTTACCAGAGGCGTCATGCACTCTACCTTCATGTCTTTGAATTTAGAAACTATATGGTATATTTCTATCCTACCAATAAATGAAACCTTCAGCTTCAATGGGCACAATGCTTCTGCAGTTTATTTGTCAGTATACCTTTGCTCCCATAATTGATATTTTCTTGTGTTGGTGTGGGTTGAGATTGCACAATTGAATAGGTACATAGGTAATGTTGAATAGGTAATGTTGTAACACATTATATCCGAACGCAGTGCAAGGTATACTCAATTAACCTTGGTACATTCATTTAACTAATTTCTCAGAAGGTGAAAACCATTTATTTGCAATATATGTAGAGAAGAGATTATTTTTTGGTAATGAGCAATTTTAAGTGTATATATGTAGAATATATACACAGTACGAACCTCCTGACATGTCTTGCTTTCCATGTGATTGATCAACTAATCAAAACAGGGGATTCGTTTATAAGGTTGTATTATGTATATATTTTAATATTGCTATCTGGATTTTATGCCCCATATCTTACATTTGAGCACTCAGCTTTAATGAAAAAGGAACTACAATTGAAGCTAATGCTATGAAGCATGATTTAGAATATGAATAGTGGCAGAATGTATCTATACTGGATTCTAAACAAATATCATGAATTATTCACGTTTCGGTTGAAAGAGAAAAGAACATGATTGATAGTAGTCCGCTATAGGCCTCTCCCCCTTCCTCCTCTAACAATAGGGATTAGATGGGTAATTCCTTTTGTCCCAAGAACTCCTCCATTGTTCTATAAAAACAGATAGATCCCAATTGGAACTACTGAGAACCCCTCTACCTTGTCACACTGCTACTCTTCTGCATTGCTTGTCCCCTTTTATTTATTTTTATATGAAACATAGTTCGCTCAGATTAAAAGGGTGACGATTTCACCCAGAGGCTGTTGCTATGGAAATAGGTCTGCTGTAACCATGATAGGCCATTCATGTTTGATTAATTGGTTTTTCAATGCTTCTTGGTTTGTGGAGACCCTTAAAGAGCAGCTCCACCGAAAATGGAAAATTAATGGATTTCATTTTTTATTTTTTATTTTTTTGGTAAAGCTATTTCACCATGTTTGAGAAGTGGAGTGATGGTGTTTTAAATTATGATTTGAGGTTGGAAGGTTCTGTTTTGGGTGCAGGAGGTTAGAGCATGGTTATTTGAAATGCAAAGGAAATGCCTTTGTTCAGGCTGCCGAGACATTTAAAAAAAATCTCATGTCCTGTAAATATTATTGGGTCTTTCAAAGCAGCCCAGAGTTCTCTACAACATTACATTACCAGTACATTTTATTCTTAGCAACCTACTGGGGCCAATTATGATTACAAAGTTGCAGAGCTTTCGTCTCAGAGACTCTACTGTTTATCAAGATCTCATATGCTAGGGCCCCTGCAATTTGATCTTTTTAGCACAGCACTAATGTGTAATGTATTATTTAACTCATGAATGTTTAACAGAGCTAATAAATGCTAGTTCATCACTTTCTGATCTGTAAATTGCCAAACATTCCCCAGTTGTGCTTGCATAAAGGCCTGCTTTGGCTCGTCTATGTCCTGATAGATTTTGAAAAAATGCTTTTGATGTTGTTATTTGAGAAGATCAGTTAGACTACTAAGAGTGATACTTTAATAAGGGGTTATGAGAACTGTCTCTTTAATCAGTTGAAAGTGTATATCCTCCTTTAATGGGTCAACTTCCAACAATGTTGTCCCACAGCTTTTATTCTCGTTGAATGACCAACCACAGTCATTTTAGTCTATAGGCTATTATTCCATAAGCATAGCTTACGCTCTGAACCATCCTGGTACTTAGTGGAAAATCGTGTAAACTTTGCCCTAATGATGTTCTACAGCGGCAAGACATCTCCCACCTCGCTTTGAAAGTCAAGTGGTTTTGTGACAAATTCAGTTGGTTTGGATTGTAAATTCCAGGCAGGGACATCAGAGGGTGTTGACACAAGTCCACGGGTGGCAGTACAGATCTTCATAAAAATACAAAGTTTTATGAATTCACAAGTACGATAAAGGGACAGATACAGTCTTTGAATAATGTTGGTGTGATGAATTATATGTTGTTCAAGGTCATTTGCACCGCAGGACTGCAATTGATATTCAACACATCAAATTGTGCCTCAAAGCGCAATCAAGATTAAAATGTGCAGTTTATTGAGGAACGCATGGCGTGTATTTCAGTCGTGACTGAGGAGAGTGGGAAAATCAAGATACGTTTGCTTCCAACCAGTCCTAAGTAGAACAGTGGGACCAGTGAACCCGGAAGGGCACACTTACTTTCTTTGACATCCTATCGACCATTTACCCTCATTTTTTGGCAAATTGGGAATGTACAATTGGTAAAGTTAAAGTAGTAAAGCTGGTCTTCTTCTCTCACCCAGATCCAGGAGATGACTCGCCACGACGGCTCACATTATGACCTCAGCCGTCACAACCCCCATCTGATAAACAGGTCACCTAGGATACTGTCTCACCACCCAATGAGCACAATGTCCCAACTGAACTCTCAGGTTGGCCGAAGTGCACTTACCCATGGTTCTCCCTCACCTCCCGGAAGTAAATCAGCCACACCCTCTCCCTCGAGCTCTACACAGGAAGAGGAGATCGATTCCCACCATAAGGTACTGATGTGGCAATGCTTCTTTGATTTCGCTGAACCTAGGGAAAGTCAGGGTGTTGGGGTTGGTCGTGTTGGGTGTTGCCAGATGGAATGAACATTTTACTTTTTAACCAACTTGCGGTCGCGTTGTGTAATGTGTGTATGTATGGCAGAATGACAGTGAATGTATGACAATTATGCAACAAGCTACTCTGTGAGGTTTTAAGAGCAGTGGTGTCTCTATGCGAGCATACACATCTCCAATCTCATAGGCGTTTCATTTGTTTGTTTGCCTTCTTAGAACACATGCCAATAAGAGACCATCTGATATATTTTTTAGATTGGCTTCGAATCCTAGTTCAAACTTAAAGATGCACTATTCAGAAATTGCTCTGCTATTTCCTGGTTGCTAAAATTATAATAGTTAGCCTAATTTCAGTTTATGTGACAAAACAAGCAAATATTGTACAGTTGAAGTCGGAATTGTACATACACTTAGGTTGGAGTCATTAAAACTCGTTTTTCAACCACTCTACACATTTTTTGTTAACAAACTATAGTTTTGGCAAGTCGGTTAGGACATCTACTTTGTGCATGACACAAGTAATTTTTCCAACAATTGTTTACAGTCAGATTATTTAACTTATAATTCACTGTATCACAATTCCAGTGGGTCAGAAGTTTACATACACTAAGTTGACTGTGCCTTTAAACAGCTTGGAAAAGTCTAGAAAAATGTCATGGCTTTAGAAACTTCTGATAGGCTAATTGACATCATTTGAGTCAATTGGAGGTGTACCTGTGGATGTATTTCAGGGCCTACCTTCACACTCAGTGCCTCTTTGCTTGGCATCATGGGAAAATCAAAAGAAATCAGCCAAGACCTCAGAAAAAAAATTGTAGACATCCACAAGTCTGGTTCATCCTTGGGAGCAATTGTATGTAAACTTCTGACTTCAACTGTACATATTGCAGCTTTAAAGCAATGCAGCTTTTTATTTTCACTTTGTTGCTTGCTGTCTGATCCATTATCACCATGTCATCTCCTTAATTGCATTTGCACATTGTTAATTGTCACGTCAAGAAAGGAAGAAAGGAAACGAAGAAGCAACTTCTTACAACATTTACAGTTATGTTGTTTTCCTTCAAAGAATTGTGGAACAAATGTAAGATTCCCTTGTGGATTCTACTGCTTTATGTACGTTTACATGTCATGTATTATTGTTGTTAGATAGGCCCTAATTTACAGAAGTTTGTTCAATTAATTATATTGCAACAATGGCAACAGTAATGCATTTGGATGTTTTCGTGTATATAAGACGTCTCTATAAGATGTCGTAGACAGAACTTCTGTACTGTATATCACTGTCTTCTGGAGCTCTACACACCTATCAATAGATGTGTTTCACCACTGTGGGGTAAACATGTTGAAAAGGACAGGAAAGCTTGAGGGAGTATACATGTGACTCAATCCCTCTACTGGAAAAGCACAGCTCTTTCATTTGAAACAAGGAAACAGGAATACATACTCATTAAGTGGCATTAATTTAATTTATGTAAATCCATACAACAAAGCATATAGAAATTACTCACCAATCAGGGCTCTCACTGGGTTTGTTTTTCATTTACCTGGGGGATTAGAAAAGAGGAACATGAATGTATAATTGAATGTTGCATATTTATCAGCATCTGTACACAAGCACACGGTTAAAACAGCACATTTTCTGGAAAAACAATATTTTCTCCACCATACAAGCTCCCCGCTGTGCATGACTGTCCATGTATGAATAAAAAAACGATTACTATCTCTCCCCTATCAGTATGTAATTCCATTTGCCTCCCTCCAATTTATTCAACATCCACATCAAAGCTAGGACAAACTGATGTGATTTTGAATACTTTTTGCTCCATTGCACAAAAGTTGGAATCTATTATCTTAATGAAACTCTGTGGGGAATGTACAGTTTTACCTAGTCCTGGAAGAAATGTTGCATTTGTGTTGTGATAAATAATTTTTGACAATGTAAACGATGTATTGCTGACAAACAAGCTTCAATCGGAATAGATCATGGTATATTACACAGGGTTAGATAAGACTAGACAGATATGATTTCGACTCAGTTTCTGTTCATGGAGTACAATTAAAAACAAGAGAGTATTAATAGTATCATACTGTAAATACATGTATTTGAACATATACATGTATTTGTGTTTTTATTTATTTATTTAGTACTTTTGACCCCTTTTTCGTGATATCCAATTGGTAGTTACAGTCTTGTCCCATCGCTGAAACTCCCGTACGGACTCGGGAGAGGCGAAGGTCGAGAGCCATGCGTCCTCCGAAACACGTCCCTGCTTTTTGACACACTGCTCGCTTAACCCGGTAGCCAGCCGCACCAATGTATCGGAGGAAACACCATACAACTGGCGACCGTGTCAGCTTGCATGCGCCCGGCCCGCCACAGGAGTTGCTAGAGCGCGATGGGACAAGGACATCCCTGCGACACAGCCCGGGATGCGTTGCACTGCCTTAGACCGCTGCGCCACTCGGGAGGCCCCAAAGTTGTGTGTTTGATGTTAACAGGTTTAAATGGTTACATTGAATGTTTCTGAGAATTCTAAATTGATTAAATCAAGCTGTCATTATGACGAAAACGCTCATTGCAAAAATGCACACTTTCATTCAAGTCAACCTGAGTTTTATTTAGTTTTTCGCTGCAAACGTTCATAAACATTATTGTCTTTTACCCTAGTAAGTCATGCTATTCTTACACTTGACTGGCAACTCATATCTCTTGATGGTGGGGATTCAGGCTTGTTTTAGCTGTCTGGTGGGCATCGACATGGATGAGTTGGCACACTGACCATGTCCATTGGTCTATGAGAGGCAGTGAAACTTTACCAATCTAAGGTGCTGTGCACTGGGACGTGAAGTAGAGGACTGGAAAGCATCTAGTCACAGTGTGCTATTGATCTTCTCATGTAGTGAAGAAGTGTATGTATAAAATGGCGGAAACAAGTGGCATCATACCTAGTCTGATAGCCTACCATTACTATTGAAAGGGAACAGTTGAAGTTTACTGCATTTCTTATATGTGTAATACATTCTGTTTGAGTGAGCGGTTGTCTTATTGTGAGTAACTACAAAGTTCAGTCTCCAAACAATGCTAGAATGACATGAGTGACAAATTAATAAAGTAGAATCCTGTTGTCGTTCTTTGATCTTCTTCCAGATCACGGGCGAGAAGCGGCCATCGTCGGAGATGACGAAGCCCAAGCCCAAACCGCAGAAGAAGAAGAAGAAAAAGGACCCCAACGAGCCGAACAAGCCTGTGTCGGCCTACGCCCTCTTCTTCAGGGACACCCAGGCTGCCATTAAGGGCTCCAACCCCAACGCCACCTTCGGGGACGTGTCCAAGATAGTGGCCTCCATGTGGGATAGCCTGGGGGAGGAGGCAAAACAGGTACACATACCAATAAACACATGGGCATACACACACACCAACATACATGCATACACCCACACCAACATACATGCATACACACACACCAACATACATGCATACACACACACACACATTTCAAAACTGGTGGATGAAGTTTCGCGGCTCCAAAATTAGGGCAAAAAATTAACTTTAACTCTAGAACACGTTGACAAACATACAGTGCCTTCAGAAAGTATTCATACCCCTTGACTTATTCCACATTTTGTTGTGTTACAGCCTGAATTCAAAATTGATTAAATACATTTTTAAAAATCTCATCCATCTACAGTCGTGGTCAAAAGTTTTGAGAATGACACAAAGTTTGCTGCTTCAGTGTTTTTAGATATTTTTGTCAGATGTTACTATGGTATACTGAAGTATAATTACAAGCATTCCATAAGTGTCAAAGGCTTTTATTGACAATTACATTAAGTTTGTGCAAAGAGTCAATATTTGCAGTGTTGACCCTTCTTTTTCAAGACCTCTGCAATCCGCCCTGGCATGCTGTCAATTAACTTCTGGGCCACATCCTGACTGATGGCAGCCCATTCTTGCATAATCAATGCTTAGAGTTTGTCAGAATTTGTGGGTTTTTATTTGTCCACCTGCTTCTTGAGGGTTGACCACAAGTTCTCAATGGGATTAAGGTCTGGGGAGTTTCCTGGCCATGGACCCAAAATGTCGATGTTTTGTTCCCCGAGCCACTTAGTTATCACTTTTGCCTTATGGAAAGGTGCTCCATCATGCTGGAAAAGGCATTGTTCGTCACCAAACTGTTCTTGGATGGTTGGGAGAAGTTGCTCTCGGAGGATGTGTTGGTACTATTCTTTATTCATGGCTGTGTTCTTAGGCAAAATTGTGAGTGAGCCCACTCCCTTGGCTGAGAAGCAACCCCACACATGAATGGTCTCAGGATGCTTTACTGTTGGCATGACTCAGGACTGATGGTAGCGCTCACCTTGTCTTCTCCGGACAAGCTTTTTTCCGGATGCCCCAAACAATCGGAAAGGGGATTCATCAGAGAAAATGACTTTACCCCAGTCCTCAGCAGTCCAATCCCTGTACCTTTTGCAGAATATCAGTCTGTCCCTGATGTTTTTCCTGGAGAGAAGTGGCTTCCTCACTGCCCTTCTTGACACGAGGCCATCCTCCAAAAGTCTTCGCCTCACTGTGCGTGCAGATGCACTCACACCTGCCTGCTGCCATTCCTGAGCAAGCTCTGCACTGGTGGTGCCATGATCCCGCAGCTGAATCAACTTTAGGAGACGGTCCTGGCGCTTGCTGGACTTTTTTGGGCGCCCTGAAGCCTTCTTCACAACAATTGAACCTCTCTCCTTGAAGTTCTTGATGATCCGATAAATTGTTAATTTAGGTGCAATCTTACTAGCAGCAATATCCTTGCCTGTGAAGCCCTTTTTGTGCAAAGCAATGATGACGGCACGTGTTTCCTTGCAGGTAACCATGGTTAACAGAGGAAGAACAATGATTTCAAGCACCAGCCTCCTTTTAAAGCTTCCAGTCTGCTATTATAACTCATTCAACATGACAGAGTGATCTCCAGCTTTGTCCTCGTCAACACTCTCACCTGTATTAACGAGAGAATCACTGACATGATGTCAGCTGGTCCTTTTGTGGCAGGGCTGAAATGCAGTGGAAATGTTTTTTGGGGATTAAGTTCATTTTCATGGCAAAGAGGGACTTTGCAATTAATTGCAATTCATCTGATCACTCTTCATAACATTCTGGAGTATATGCAAATTGCCATCATAAAAACTGAGGCAGCAGACTTTGTGAAAATTAATATTTGTGTCATTCTCAAAACTTTTGACCACGACTGTACACACAATACCCCATAATGACAAAGGGAAAACATGTTTAGACATTTTAGCAAATGTATTGAAAATGAACAGTAGTACAGAAATATCTCACGTACATAAGTATTCACACCCCTGAGTCAATACTTTATAGAAGCACCTTTGGCAGCGATTACAACTTTGAGTCGTCTTGGGTAGGTCTGTATCAGCTTTGCACATCTGGATTTGGGGATTTTCTCCCATTCTTCCTTGCAGATTTTCTCAAGCCCTGTTAAGTTAAATGGGGTGCAGTGGTGAATAGCAATCTTCAAGTCTTTCCACATATACAAGTCTGGGCTTTGGCTGGGCCACTCAAGGACTTTCACATTATTGTTCTGAAGCCATTCCAGCATTGCTTTGGCTGTATGCTTGAGGTCATTGTCCTGTTGGAATGTAAAACTTTGCCCCAGTCTAAGGTCGTTTGCACTCTGAAGCAGGTTCTCATAAAGGATTTGCCTGTATTTGGCACAATTCGTTGTTCCCTCTATCTTTACCAGTTTCCCAGTCCCTGCCACTGAAAAGCATCCCCATAGCATGATGCTGCCACCACCATGCTTCATGAAATGGATGGTGTTAGACGGGTGATGAGCTGTGCCTGGTTATCTCCAGACAAAGCGCTTTGCATTCAGGCCAAAGAGTTAAATTTTTGTCTCATGAGACCACAGAATCTTTTGCATTATGCTCTGAGTCTTTCACATGACTTTTTGCAAACTCCAAGTGTGCTGTCATGTGCCTTTTTATCAGGAGTGGCTTCCGTCTGGCCACTCTCCCATAAAACCCAGATTGGTGAAGTGCTGTAGAGACTATTGTCCCTCTGGCAGGTTCTCCCATCTCAGCCAAGGAACTCTGTAGTTCTGTCAGAATGGTCATTGGGTTCTTGATCACCTCCCTGACCAGGGTCCTTCTTGCACAGTTGCTCAGTTTGGTCGGACGGCCAGCTCTTGGAAGAGTCTGGGTACATATTTTTTCAATTTCCCAATGATGTGCTCGTGGAAACTTTCAACACTCTAGAAATAGTTTTATATCCTCATCACAATTCTGTCTCGGAGCTCTACGGACAGTTCCTTGGACTTCATGGTATAGTTTCTGCTCTGACATGCACTGTCAACTGTGGGACCTTATACAGACAGGTGTGTTTCTTTCTAAATCATGTCCAAACAATTGAATTGGCCACAAGTGGACTCCAATCAAGGTGTAGTGACATCGCAAGGATGATCAAAGGAAATTGGATGCACCTGAGCTCAATTTGGAGTGTCATAGCAAAGGGGTGTGACTACTTATTTAAATGTAGATGTTTCAGTATTTAATTTTCAATACATTGGCTAAACTTTCTGAAAACCTGTTTTCACTTTGTGATTATGGGGAGTTGTGTGTAGATGAGTGAGAGAGAAACAATTGATTTAATACATTTTGAATTCAGGCTGTAACACAACAAAATGTGAAATAAGTCAAATGGTATTAATACTTTCTGAAGGTACTGTATATTCATATCAGTCAAACAAAGCATAAAGGTACACAAATTGGTAAGTCTAAATGTCCAACAACATAAAGGTACTGTACAGACAAGGCTAACCTTCACTTGGTTTGTTCAAGCCAGAACCATAGAGGCCTACAGTATAACTAACCAACAGCGTATTTACCACAATCACAATGTAGTTAAATGTAAGTAAACAGTTATCTCCCACCACGACCTCACACTTCTGTCATTACAGAAGCACCATAGAAACTCCTGTCAAAAGAAAGAAATGTCATATTCACCCAGTAATCCCAGAAAACAATAGGTAAACACACAACAAACACATCTTAGACAATCATCTTTGTTACGGCCATAGAGGAGGAGACAGAATAAAGGCACATGTCAAATAAAATAAATATATCTAATTTGTAGTCACAGGTACATAGTTCACTCCAAAATCAAAGTTTTCAGACCTCATCCATATAGCTGCATCTACGCTACATATGGTGTGGGCCATGGACTGATCTTGTTAATAGACTTTTTAGGCCTGAAAACATCGGAGGAACTTTGATTTTGGAGTGAAATGTCACTTTAATATCTAAGGGGTCTGTATGATAAATGAATTCTCTCAGATTATGGGCTGCATGTCACCAGTTTCAATGCAGTCTGTTTTTAATGGTATGACAAGCAGTAAAATGGCATCATGATAGTCATGACAGTGTTCTTATTTGGCTTGATTTGAACTGTGGAATATGCATACAGTGAGGGAAAAAAGTATTTGATCCCCTGCTGATTTTGTACGTTTGCCCACTGACAAAGAAATGATTAGTCTATCATTTTAATGGTAGGTTTATTTGAACAGTGAGAGACAGAATAACAACAAAAGAATCCAGAAAAACGCATGTCAAAAATGTTATACATTGATTTGCATTTTAATGAGGGAAATAAGTATTTGACCCCCTCTCAATCAGAAAGATTTCTGGCTCCCAGGTGTCTTTTATACAGGTAACGAGCTGAGATTAGGAGCACACTCTTAAAGGGAGTGCTCTTAATCTCAGCTTGTTACCTGTATAAAAGACACCTGTCCACAGAAGCAATCAATTAATCAGATTCCAAACTCTCCACCATGGCCAAGACCAAAGAGCTCTCTAAGGATGTCAGGGACAAGATTGTAGACCTACACAAGGTTGGAATGGGCTACAAGACCATCGCCAAGAAGCTTGGTGAGAAGGTGACAACAGTTGGTGCGATTATTCGCAAATGGAAGAAACACAAAAGACCTGTCAATCTCCCTCGACCTGGGGCTCCATGCAAGATCTCACCTCGTGGAGTTGCAATGACCATGAGAATGGTGAGGAATCAGCCCAGAACTACACGGGAGGATCTTGTCAATGATCTCAAGGCAGCTGGGACCATAGTCACCAAGAAAACAATAGGTAACACACTACGCCGTGAAGGACTGAAATCCTGCAGCGCCCGCAAGGTCCCCCTGCTCAAGAAAGCACATATACAGGGCCGTCTGAAGTTTGCCAATGAACATCTGAATGATTCAGAGGAGAACTGGGTGAATGTGTTGTGGTCAGATGAGACCAAAATCAAGCTCTTTGGCATCAACTCAACTCGCCGTGTTTGGAGGAGGAGGAATGCTGCCTATGACCCCAAGAACACCAACCCCACCGTCAAACATGGAGGTGGAAACATTATGCTTTGGGGGTGTTTTTCTGCTAAGGGGACAGGACAACTTCAAATCTTGGGTGAGAAACTCCTTCCCTCAGCCAGGGCATTGAAAATGGGTCGTGGATGGGTATTCCAGCATGACAATGACCCAAAACACACGGCCAAGGCAACAAAGGAGTGGCTCAAGAAGAAGCACATTAAGGTCCTGGAGTGGTCTAGCCAGTCTCCAGACCTTAATCCCATAGAAAATCTGTGGAGGGAGCTGAAGGTTCGAGTTGCCAAACGTCAGCCTCAAAACCTTAATGACTTGGAGAAGATCTGCAAAGAGGAGTGGGACAAAATCCCTCCTGAGATGTGTGCAAACCTGGTAGCCAACTACAAGAAACGTCTGACCTCTGTGATTGCCAACAAGGGTTTTGCCACCAAGTACTAAGTCATGTTTTGCAGAGGGGTCAAATACTTATTTCCCTCATTAAAATGCAAATCAATTTATAACATTTTTGACATGCATTTTTCTGGATTTTCTTGTTGTTATTCTGTCTCTCACTGTTCAAATAAACCTACCATTAAAATGATAGACTGATCATGTCTTTGTCAGTGGGCAAACGTACAAAATCAGCAGGGGATCAAATACTTTTTTCCCTCACTCTAGGTCCCATTGCAGTATCGTTTCCATGCATTCAATTTAAATATTTATCATCACTATGCCTTTATTTCTCTATAAAATGTCTAACACTGTGAAACATTGCACCATATGAATTGCACCATAGAATGTACCATATGCTTATGTGATGCATGGTGTGTATGATGGAACAATGGGTTGTTCATGAAGTACATACTCAATGTCAATGTCATTATTACACATCGATTACAATGGCAATCCAAGCGTAGTGTAATTACAGCGAAAGTCCTACCCTGTATTGATTAAACCCACAGCCATAGGGTTACAGCAATGTCAAGTTTTTCAAACGAAACTTCTCTGTACATTTTCTTTGCTTTCATTTTTGCATTCCAACCCTGGAGGAAAAAGCCAAAGGGGCCAATAGTAACAAATGACTTGCTGAAATGAATGGAAAATGAGACAGTCTGATGATGCCGGTCCCAGACAAGACTCATATTTTTAGAATATCCAGTCGGGCAGGGGCCTATTGCTTGTCAAATCAAAGCACCTGTCTCTATGACGAAGTGCAGCCTGTTCGCCACCGCACACCGTATCTCTTACCGTAAGTGTGTTTTTCCCCAAACCTACTTTATACAGCTGGACTTTGGAGACTGGTTGGCCTTTTATTTGCAGTACATTTTTGCCTCCTTCACTAGGCCCTCTTCAGCATGAATCTTCATTTCGCTCCTGACACCCTTGAATGTGAATTCCTCATTTCCTGTCCTTTTATTTATATCTGTTGCCTGGTGATTTGATCATGCTGAGAATACAAGATTAGCAATTGCCTCGTCCTTGAATCCGCCTCAAGGACATCTGTTCCTGAAATGTTATTGTTTGCTGGGTTCTTAACCCTCTGGTGTCCTGGCTCTTTCAACCTTACATTTTATGTTCAGCACCCTGTTCTTTTTCTGAGATAATTTTATTCTCCAAACAAAGATTCAATAGAATAGTGGTTGTCCTTCACAGGAGGACTATCTGTAAACATTACTGTTAAAGGGCAACTCCACCATTGCATTACAATTTGATATGTTGTTCTACACCTAATTGTACTCCATTTGGTTGTGCTCTCATGTGTTAAATCCCATTCTTTAGCTCACAGAGGCCATAAATCAACTCAAGATAATGATACATAATGATACAAAGTAGATGTTTACACATACCTAGATTATGCGCAGGGGAGGAGCTTCCTCTGAATGACATCATCAATTCTATTCAAAATACTTTTTCTTTAGCAACAATATATGAAATCAAATTGCCCACTATATTGGAAGGGCCTTGGAAATGGAACGGAGAGCTATGTCTGTTCTAGACTGTTTATTTCTATACTTAAAACAGACATTTTCAGTCTTCCCCCAAAAATATTTTAATCTCCCCTCTCAAACTGATGAGTGCCATTTCTTTTAGTGTTTGGCTGTCATGTCAGTTCTACAGTACTGATGAGGTGTACTTTAATGTCACTGACCTTCTGGAGCCAGTATAACTAGAATGTCAACACATTCTCTTGCCGCAGATGTTTTTTTTTAAACAAAGGAATGCCCTCTGTTTCCAATTACCTGTGTTAGAAAACAAGCAATTCCCAATTCAAATGAAAAGATACCAGCACTGTATCTTATTAAGTATCAGATTTACATCTTAAACTATATACTTCTTTGAGTTCAGTTCATGTTTAATTCTGTTGTACTGCATGATTTATTTTTGCCAAGCTGTCCTTGAGTGCATTAGAGGCATGTTTTTATTCATGCATTTTATGTTCGTAGCCTCTTTTATTCAGCTGTTTTCAGCTGTTTTCTCAAATAGAGTATTTAAACACCTGGGGTCTCTGCTTTGTGGTCTAAGATCAATCATTGAATTTGCCTTTGTTATTCCTCAAGGTGACAATGTGTTCGAGCCGCCCCCCAAATACAGAATGAAATGTTCTTATTTTTGTTGTTTAGATTAAGATCAATCCCCAGTTTTACGACTATAAAGGAAAAACTGTTATAAAGGGGAAAGTAGTGCTTAGCTTTATTTAATTGAGTCTGTTGTGTTGTAGGTGTGATTCTGTGAAAGGTCAGAAGAGAGAGAGGGAAACTGTCATTCTGGCAAACAACAAGCTTTCAAACCAAACGCTCCTCTGTATCTCCCTCCTTTTCTCCCTCTTTCTCTTTATCTGTTACTATTGCTTGATCGCTCTACCTCCTTCAATCCCCCTCTCCCTCTCTTTTCCCCTCCTTCTATTCTCCCTCGCTCTAACTCCTTCAATCCCCCCTCTCTTTTCCCCTCTCTCTCTCTCTACCTCTCCCTCCCTCTACCCCATACCCTCTCTTCCCTCTCGCTGTGTGAATCAGTCAGCTAGCTATAGGTGATCCCGTCAATGCCTCGGCTAAACTTAAACCTGTCTCAGGCCCCGACACCCCTCGTTCCCACACAGGTCGTTCCTGCTTGGGTTGGAATGGGGGGGAGGGTGAGGGGAAAGGTTGTGGGTATAATCGCTCAGTCGGTGTCAGGAGGGGTTTGGGAGTTATTGTCTCCTATAATTAACTGGTTATCAAACAAGAACATTTCATTAAGGTACAATTACCGGCTAATTGTTGCGGGACACCCCCCCGTGTCAGGATTACAACCGCAGCATATGCTCCCTCGAAGCTTTGTTATTTCTAATTCATCCCGACCTGCAGCCTCTGACGGCTTCAATTGCTAATGAATCCACTCACTTTGGAATAATTAGAGAATCCTTAGGCATGGTAATTTATTTAAAAGTATCCGTCGTCGGGCGAATCATTAGCTGTGTTAAATTAATTTGAAATTAAAGCTGCTGGGAGTACTTTGGGATTCATTAAATAGGCAGCGCCGGCTCTATCAATATTTAAGGGGTGAGGAGTTAAGGTCGCAACTTCTAAACCCGGAAATATCGTCACAGTCTGTTTTTTTTTTCTTGTTCTAGGAATAAGATATATTTACAGATTTGTATATGAATATATGAATTGTGGAAACAAAGCAGAAAGGAAAGATATATTATCATGTCTGCCATATATGGGTTCACGCCCCTCCTCTCCCATCACTTTCACTCTATTTTGACATTCATGCAATTATTTAAATTTTTAGTAATTTAGCAGACGCTCTTATCCAGAGCGACTTACAGTTAGTGAGTGCATACATTTTTCATACTGGCCCCCCGTGGGAAACGAACCCACAACCTTGGCGTCGCAAGTGCCATGCTCTACCGACTGAGCTACAGGGGATCTTTATGGAAAGGATAGAATGAAATAATGCAAATATATCATTATATGGGAGGATAAACATCATTTCTTGGGGCATTTTCCTCCAACTATAGAAGGCTGCAGTGCGAGTAACCATTTGTGATGTGTGTATGCATACGTGTGTTTGTGTACGTGTTTGCATACGTGTCTCATCCCTTACAAAAACGTTTGGGAAAAACATTTGCTTTTCGTACACGTGTGAAGTTTTACATGTACATTTTTCACATGACTCGGATGCGTGATTTTCCAACATTGCACATGTGATATTCTAAGTTTCACGTGTGCTTTTGTAACCAGTGAGATTTTAACCCTGGTCTTCCATGGAAGAAGACAACCATTAGACCATTAGATACTGATTTTGATTTGAACATGTTAAACGGGATAAACAAGGAGACACAGAGAAATTATTTTCACTGGGTTTCTCTTCCAATGTATATTTATTATCAATTTCTCACAATCTCAGAATATTGACTGTTCAAATCTAAATTATCTCTTTGTAGAGGTCAGGGGTTACATCAGGGGTTCTTAAACGTTTTTAGCTCGAGACCCAAATTAGAAATTGACCATCCTCCCGTGACCCAAATCGTCCTCCAACGACCCAAATTAAGAAGAAATAGAGTGTGATTATAGATGTATTCTCATAACTCGTGACCCACCTTTCACATCCCCAGGGCTCACTTTGGGTCCTGGCCAATAGTTTAAAAAAAATGTGTTTACATTCATTGAAATAGCAAACACATTCACACATTTAGTTTGAAGATGTAATCCGGAGACAGGTGTTTTATACAACAGCCTTCTGTGCGTTCTCTTTTCGACTCCCTTTGCATATTTGCAATAAAACGCCTTAGCCTATCATACACTAATTCCACCGGGCATTCCACTGATTTCAAAACTCGGTCCTCCAGAAAGTGGAGAACAACACTTTTGCAGTTCTACTACGTGATATCTTTCAAAAAAGCCGCATTAGAAAGGATTACCTACACATACTGACCAGCTCATGTTATAGACATGGCAGACCAATCCGAACTCATCTCTCGACATGTCCAGCCCATCCATTATCTCAGCTAATCATGGCTAGCGGGAAGGTTCCTGTCTTTTTCCATGGCTAAACCAACTAGGCTCGTAATTTAACAATTTTATTCCTATTTACAGATGGCATACACGTTTGTTATTAAGGCACATGAAAGTTCACATGTTCCAGAAGGCATTTCTGTAAAAATGTTGATTAAAAAGTTTACTTTCAAATGCCTCTCCTGTGATGTAGTGACGGGCGACATACGCCTACTTTCCTGCAATTAGTCACAAATGTGTTTAACGTGATTGTTTGTCACATTTGAACTTGCAATTCCAAATGTAAAAGTGAGATTTTCACATCTGAACGTTTTTAACATGTGAAACCGCAAATTCACACGTGAATCTGCAAATCACATGTGATGTGAAAACATGTTATTCTCCTCACATGTGAAAAGGTGGTGTTAACATGTGAACTCTTAATTTAATACAATTGAAAATATGGTTTCACAAGAAATGAGATTTTGACATGTGAATCAGCTAATTTCACTAGTTTTTTCGTAAGGGATACCTGTGTCTGTGTCTTTCAGTGTGTACATGTGAGCGCGCCTATATGTGCATTGCTGTCTTGTCTATGTGCATTTGCAATTCATGAATACCTAATGGTAATTCTAGTCCAACTCTTTCAAAGAGAATGACCTGTCTTTAAGACCACAGAGGGGCTCAATGAAGAGAACTTTAATTATCCTCGATCTGCTCATGCAGTCTGTTGTATAGAAGAACTCCCAAGAGAAGCTGAGGAATGCGTCCCAAATGGAACCTTATTCCCTACATAGAGCACTACTTTTGACCAGGGCCCATAAGGTGGCCCATATGGCTCTGGTCAAAAGTAGTGCACTATGTAGGAAATAGGGTGCCATTTGGGACGCAGTCGAGGACTTTCCTATGAATCTAGGGATGGACTTGGCACTTGTTTTCTTATCTTCAAAAAGGAACGGGGGCCTCAGTCTCAGCCTCAGCCAACGCTATCAACCGCACCTGACTGACACCCTATTACATTAACTTGAATTGCCCTTCTGAACGCATCATTTGAGGTTCGTTCGGCGGATCCCTATTGCCTCGCGCTAATGCTGTTTGGAATTTTTGTCTCGTCTCAACGCTTTGATGGGACATCAACTCTGATTTAGCAATGTGTGTGCTTTAATGGAGGCAAATACAGAGAGGTGAAAAGCAGAATAGTGTTTTTTTTTAAGTCTCGCTCTCTACCTTAATTTCATCATACCTCTCTCTCAAAACACCTCACATCTTCAATGACTGTGGGAAAACTGACGGGAAACTGAATGGGATGATAGCATGTTTATGTTTAATTTTTTCCAGTGGTTCACATGACATTGACACTATATGCATCGTGGAGTAAAATATGGTGTTGTCTAGGTTGGGAAGGAATAGTGACCAGGGGTAAATTCAGTGTGATGAAACGTTCAGAACGTTGCTGATAGAAATGTAACGAATAGAGCCGACAAAATCCTCTATTCAACCTGTCAGACAATGATATATGTTCTACGCTATACATTTCTATCTGAAAGGTCTGTAACACCCTCCTGAACAGGACCGCAGGGCTTTTAGCCTTTAAAAAAAGAGTGTCCGTTAAATGACATATGTGATATAAAATGCCTAGCCTAGCCTAAAAAGGAGCATCTGCCAAATGACTAAAACATCATGTAAAATGCCTAGCCTAGCCTAGCGCCTTGTCACTGACCACTGCTTTGTTTCTGGTTGTCTCTCGCAGGGCTACAAGAGGAAAACAGAGGCTGCCAAGAAGGAGTACCTGAAAGCCCTGGCCGCGTACCGAGCCAGTCTGGTTTCCAAGGTAACAGCGGAGGTCACATCTCTGATATACATGGGTCAGTGGCGATAAAAGGGATGATGAATTAGATGGAGAATTCCTCTCTCATCCTGGGGGAGGGTCTCCGTGCAGTGCCGCTTGAGAAGGGGGTGTGTGCTCCGAAGAGAACGGTGAAATTAGGTCCCAAACACACACCTTTATTTGCCTGTGTTATGTGCAAAACACGGTGAGGGAGGGAGGGATGAAAGGTGTGTGTGTTGTGTGTGTGTCTGTGTGGGAGAGAGTGAGGGTGTATGCAGAATGCGTGTGTGTGTTCTTAAGTACTGTATGAATGTGTGTGTGCTTGCTTGTGTATTTGTGTGTGTGTGTGTGTACCTGTGTGTGTTCATGTGTGTGTGAACGCGTGGGTGTGGGCATTACCTAGCATGGTGCCACCTGGTTGTGTCTGTTTTTTTAAATGAGGAACAATTGTGTGGGCTGCCTGAGGCTTGCTCACATCGACAGTTTCTTTGACTATATTCTGGGTTGTTGGAGATGAGATTTGATACAGATGTCGGATCTTAATTTGACCCCTTTCGTCACAGGAGGAAAATAATCCTGCAAAAGGAGGATTTGAATTAATATTTATTTTAGACGCGTTGTTACAGGGTTAAAACAAAAAACAACTAAAAGGTTAACAGTTTAGGCATTAATTCAGAATGGTTAAGGTTAGGGTCGGGCTATGGTTTGGAGAAGGCTTCAAAAACAAAAAAAACGCCTATGTATCATCAGTATTCATAGCATTCTTAGAGCTTGCTAGAGCATTGTGAACTACCGTAGCGCATTGGTCTAAGCAGCATGCTCTGGTGCCGAGCCTCAAGAGTTCACGACCAGTGCTGGGCGATCTAGTGACAAGCCTGAGCCTACATGGCTATGTTTAGACAGGCAGCCCAATTCTGATAACTTTTCCACTAATTGGTCTTTT
The DNA here is from genome assembly GCF_020615455.1 of Coregonus clupeaformis. Classification (NCBI taxonomy): domain Eukaryota; kingdom Metazoa; phylum Chordata; class Actinopteri; order Salmoniformes; family Salmonidae; genus Coregonus; species Coregonus clupeaformis. The sequence goes on from NC_059201.1 coordinate 54,243,851, forward strand.
GACCAATCACATCAGATCTTTTCACATCAGATCTATTTGAGATCTGATTGGTCAAAAGACCAATTAGTGAGAAAAAAAAACATCCGAAGATGTCAAACGAAAAGTCTGATAATCAGAGAAAAGTGTCTCAGCTCAATGAAATCGTCTTTGGATAGTCTCAAAAGCATAAACGTCTTAACAGCTTTACGAAATGAAATATTAAAGCCACACAATACAGGCTTTCAAGGCACACCAAACACCATAGCCTAACTAAATTGAGAAATTATACATAACCTATCTATAAAACGTGGGCGAGCATCCACACAGCAGGAAAGTTTATCGTTTTACAGTACGTCTACATCTGTCAATCAACTGATGGCCCAAATCAACTCAGCCAGGGAAACACAGTAGCCTAATATCAGTTTTAGATTTTAGTAGACGCTCTTATCCAGAGCGACTTACAGTTAGTGAGCATACATTTTTAAATTTAATTTTTTCATACTGGCCCCCCGTGGGAAACAAACCCACAACCCTGGCGTTGCAAGCGTCATGCTCTACCAACTGAGCTATACGGGACTATATTTTCACACCTTTCATTATGTTTCAATGGATGGCTAACGGGTAGCATACAGAATGTATTGGAATATACTCAAATAACAAGGGGCCTATTGCAAACATCGATGGCGCTAGATTATCGCCAGCTGATGTCTCGTTAAACCATCAATACGCACTAAATTCACCCGCACAGCTGATCTCAATTGCAATCATTATTGGTCATCTCATTACCGCTCCCTCAAAGATGATGCCGGTGTTACTTAGTCTGTATGTAGTGTGTGTGTGGGGTGTCAGTGTAAGTATGTGTGAGTAGAGTCCAGTGTGTGTGCATAGAGTCAGTGCAAGAGAGCAAAAAAGGGTAAATGCAGGTAGTCTGGGCAGCCATTTGATTAGCTATTTAGCAGTCTTGTTTAGCAGTCTTATGGCTTGGGGGTAGAAGCTGTTCAGGGCCCTGTTGGTTCCAGACTTGGTGCACTGGTACCACTTGCCTTGCGGTAGCGAAGAGAACAGTCTATGGTTTGGGATGCTGGAGTCTTTGAAAAAATGTTGGGCCTTCCTCTGACACCGCCTTGTATAGCTGTCCTGGATGGTAGGGAGCTCGGCCCCAGTGATGTAGTGGGCCGTACTCCCCACCCTCTGTAGCGCCTTGCGGTCGGGTGCCTTGCAGTTGCCATACCAGGCGGTGATGCAGACAGTCAAGATGCTCTCAATGGTGCAGCTGTAGAACTTTTTGAGTATCTAATGTACTTCTAACATCGTTACATTGCTTCATCCAATCATTGTTCAAACTTTCTTCTTTCCTCTATATATTTAAATATCTAAAACTTGAACATATATACTAATATTTAGACTTCAGACAACATCTTGTTTTCCAAACGTTTAAGCTTGTAAAATTACACTCTAACTATGAATCCAATGTAGTATATCAATCCTGATATACATATTCAGAACCCGATTATATGCATAATACAGGCTTGAATCATGATTCTACTAATATTTTTAATGTGCCAGTCTGAGTGCCAAGCACCTATTTTCTCAATTTCCATGTCTTCACTCCATTGTTTTCCTTTCACACAAACCCAAATTGCATTACCATGTTAAACACCCTCCTACCGATCTCCATGGCCTCCCACTTCCTCCAAGGCTTACAAGCCCAAAACAAGTGCCTTGATTAAGGCATGAACAGTTTATTCATCAACCTCTTTTTTCCCTGTGAAGGTTTTTTCCCTTTAATAAAGCCCATTCTCATCACTCGTTTACGTAATTAAATATTTATTTCTGACAAATCTCGTATTCAGAGGCTTGATTGATGCGTCTGCAGATTGGCAGGCATTTAAAAGAAATTAAAACAGACAGAAAAAACTGCAAATCTACTATGCAATCACAACCACTCAGAACAAGACACATAGTACATCTAGCCATTCAAAGGGAGTCCTCTTTAAATAGTGTGTTTTAATTGCTGACGAGAGAGTCTTTTCAAAGGAAGTGGGAATCAAGGAGAGAGGAATTGAAGGTAATTGGAAGTCGACAGAGCGTCGTTTTTGGACGAGTCACGTGCTCCGTGCGTTTGACGTGCACCTGTTGCCATTTTGTTTGTGACGCACACTGATAATCTATGTTGGTGGGAAAAGTACTCACACACAAATGGAGCTTGATGACTACAGTAAAAAGCCCCAAGTTAATGAGTTTCATTCATCCCGAAAGTCAAAGTGGTGTTTTGTGCTTTTCAACCCACCAAGGGACACATGAAGGGGTAGTTCAACAAATTACAAAAGTATATATTGGTTGCCTTACCTTGTCCCTTTAAGGTGGGAATATCACATTTCTAGATGTCAACAAATAATAATCATAGAATAGCGATATGTTAGTATATTGCAGTACAGTATAGTATTATAGTATGGTAGTATAGTATAGAGTAGTATAGTTCATTCTTCATCATTTAATTTTCCACTTGACCCTCTCTCTCATCTTTACTCATCCATCCATCTTTCCATTGATTATTTCTCTGGCTCTTTTCAATATATGTACGCCATTACCAAATAGCAGACAGCGATAGATCACGTCAACAACTGTGACAGCTAATGAGAGGGACATATTTCATACCGCAGCAACGTATACATATATATTGCCATTTAAAGTCTATGAAAGGATGGAAAGTCGAATGAAATAAAGCACCTCAGTGGATGCGGCTATCAGGCTGAAATGAACCGAACAACATGATTCTCACATAGAGGGACCTGAGTGTATGATATATTCATATGTTCTACCAATACAGTGTTTTAGTTGTGTAATGAATTGGTTAATATATTTGCATTGACATAAACTGTATTTCAACAATATCAGTTAGTTGTGCAATATATTATATTGTCATATCGTCTGAACATTCCTTTTTCTCCCTCTGTCCACAGACCTACAACGACCTGGTGGTGTTATATAGTAAATAGTGTGTAATATATGTTGGCAATATACACTGAGTGTACGAAACATTAGGAACACCTTCCTAATATTGAGTTGCCCCCCCCCCCCCCCCCCCCCCCCCTTTTTGCCCTGAGAACAGCCTCAATTCGTGTGTTGAAAGCGTTCCACAGGGATGCTGGCCCATGTTGACTCCAATGTTGTGTCAAGCTGGATGTCCTTTGGGTGTTGGACCATTCTTGATACACACAGGACACTGTTGAGCGTGAAAAATCCAGCAGCGTTGTAGTTCTTGACACACTCAAACCGGTGTGCCTGGCACCTACTACCATACCCCATTCAAAGGCACGTCAATCTTTTGTCTTGCCCATTCACCCTCTGAATAGCACACATACAGAATCCATGTCTCAATTGTCTCAAAGCTTAAAAATCCTTCTTTAACCTGTCTCCTCCCCTTCATCTACACTGATTGAAGTGGATTTAACAAGTGGGATCATAGCTTTCACCTGGATTCACCTGGTCAGTCTATGTCATGGAAAGAGCAGGTGTTCCTAATATTTGTAAACTCAGTGTATGTCAGTAATGTATATTTATACTGTATATTAACTGTCCTTTTTGTCCCTTTTGTCTTCCCCTCTGTCCTCAGACCTACAATGACCCGGTGGAGACAAAAGGTGCCCAGACGAGCCAGCCTTCCTCGCACATGATGCCCCCCAATCCGCCCCTGTACAGCGTGCCACCCCAGCCCTCCTCCCCCTACAGTCTGGGGCCGGGGGGCTTCCCCCTCTCAGACCTGCAGAGCTACGCGGGAGCGCCGCGTCACGCCCTCTCCCGGACCCTCAGCCAGTCCCAGATGCTGCCCAGCATTAGTGCCTCTCCCCCCTCCTCCTTCCAGATTAGCCCACCTCTGCACCAACAGCTCTCCCTGCACCAGAGCTCCCTCCTCAACCAGCCAATCCGCATGCAGCATGGCCAGTCCCAGCCAATCATCTCCCACCAGATGGGTCTCCAGGCCTCCCTTCACTCACCTCCTCCTGGGCAGCAGGTTAGTGTGACTCGGAGAGTGCCGATATCACCAGCATATCACATATCACTTGTGCACTAAATTCTATGGAATAGTGGACATGCTTACTTTGTAGTATATGCTAGTGTGGACAGTATAGACCCAAAAATATATAATAATAAAACATACAAATAAACATTTACGTTCCTCAGCTTTTCGTCAAGCATGTATACATTCTACCCAGATTACGTTGAATAGCAATCTCTCCCTGCCTCTCTTCATTCTCCCCTCCTCTCTCTTTTAAATTCAAATGCACAGTACATGTTATTGGCTCCCTTGAAGGACTATGTTGCCAAATCCAATTAGCAATTAAACTAATCTCAAATTAAAATGTAACAGAATTTGGCATTCGGACCATAAGTAAAGAGCAAATCTCTCTCCCTCTCTCTCTACTCCCCTGCTTTTCTCTCTCATTCTCCCCTCTCCATATGGCCAGTATACATTGTCAAAAACTAAAACTATGGCCTCTCTCTCCCCGTCTCCTATAGGGATTCTCCCACCTACAGTCTGAGTACCAGAAAAGTGTTGGTTCCCAGTCCCCGGCGGCCCCCAACCCTGGGGGTAGACAGAGCCACGATTGGGACAGTGAATACTGCGATAGGGAGTGTGGTGGCAACCACTGCAGGTGAGCAGCCCAGACCAGTATCGGCTTTGTATAGGAAACGATTGTTAATTCCAATACTGTTTATACCTTAGAATAGGGCCAGTTTCCCTGACACGGATTAAAGCTAGCTCAGGACCAAGACATTATTTTAATGGAGATTTTCCATTCAGAATGATGCTTTAGTCCAGTACTTGGCTTAACCTATGTCCGATAAACTCGCATAGATAGTATTATTTAATGTTAGCTTAACTGTTCAAATGAAAGGACTTTGTTGAATGCCCTTGAATACACAGTTGTATTATTTAATGCAGGCTCAAATGTTCATTCAAAAATCCCTTTGAGACTACGGCACTTTGTAGGCATATATCTTTGAATTGACTTTGTACCATTTCAGTCCTCAATGTTGGCTCAGCTATCTACTGCATATGAAAGGGCGTTTGATACGACTCATGTGCCCCTTGAAAATTCAACGCTTTAGTACATAACGCTGGCTTAGTCAACTAAATAAAAAATATTGTTGATTCTACTGTGTAAACCTTCGAGAGTACACATAGTTGTACTACTTAATGTGCTGAATCAACCTCTGAGGCCTCTATATATCACCTTTGAATATATACTGAACAAAAATATAAACGCAACATGTAAAGTGTTGGTCTCATGAGCTGAAATAAAAGATCCCAGAAATCTTCCATACGCACAAATATCTTATTTCTCTCAAATGTTGTGCACACATTTGTTTACGTCTCTGATAGTGAGCATTTCTACTTTGCCAAGATAATCCATCCACCTGACAGGTGTGGCATATCAAGAAGCTGATTAAACAGCATGATCATTACACAGGTGCACCTTGTGCTGGGGACAATAAAAGGCCACTCTAAAATGTGCCGTTTTGTCACACAACACAATGCCACAGATGTCTCAAGTTTTGAGGGAGCGTGCAATTGGCATGCTGACTGCAGGAATGTCCACCAGAGCTGTTGCCAGAGAAATGAATGTTCACAACTGCAGACCAACCGCAATATTTAAATTGACTGATTTCCTTATATGAACTGTAACTCGGTAAAATCTTTCAAATTTTTTCAGTATACTATTGAATCAGTATTACTACTTAATGCTGAACATGTATTATCCACGTATTATACTTTCTCAGTTGTTTCTATTGAGATGTCTGTCAATTTATTCAGTGTACATTTTTCCGCTATGGCACTGAATAATCATCAAAACTTCTGTTAGGAACATCTGTTTGGAGTGTACTCCGACAAACACATGACGAGCTTTATTACTTTAAGGTTAGTTTTACAGCTGTCCCTACTGTACTTCAAAGGGGAAGCGTTGAAAGATTTTTTATCGGCATGTTTTTTGGGGGAGTAAGTAGTATCACCTCCCTGAGTCTGTTTTTTTTTATTTCCTATTCCTTCTCCTCTCACCGTCTCGCTCTCTTCTCGTTTTCAGTGGCAGCATGATAGCCAGGGACAAGCCACTCTACCTCACTTGAAGCCGGAGGCCGCCATCAACAAGAAAAGACACCAGGGAGTCAGCCCTCAACATCCCCACCCCACACACAGCACCTCCCCGACCCATCCACCCCAACCCACGCCTACCACCACCAACCACAACCTTTTTTTTGTCAATGTAATTTGGGGTTTTTAGAAGGATTTGTGCAATTCTGACGACTACTAGCGATCCCTCTCCTTTTAAATTTTTTCGCAAAGCACTTACAAATATCCAGGCATATTTCTTTTCGCGCCGGATTCTAGAGCACTCATCTTTGTCTCAGAGTAAAAAAGTGAACTACCATGAAAATAGTCCCCCTCAGGGACTAAACTGAGCTTTAATTAGAATAAGAAGAGCAAAAAGCCTTCTTCTTCTCCTTCTTCTTCTCCTTTAATCCTATTTACATTTATTTTGTTTAGTTTCCTTGTTGTTGTTGTTGTTTTTATTTATTTCTCGCTTGCTACATTTGCTTTTGCTAATAACAGTCCCTGTACTGTAGGGAAAATACTCTTCTGGTAGGTTTCAGCACACAGGGCTTGATGTTACTGTAGCTTTGCTTTAGGGTCTGTGACTTATAATAAAACAAAGTGACAGGGGGGAAGGATAATTACATACATTCTTTTTTTTTAATATGAAAGACCCATGGAGGTTTACCAAGCTGTCACAGTGTGATTGTAAATATCACTTTTATGGGATCAAATTGGGAATTCGAAGTCCAGATGGCTTTTTTCTTCTTCTTTAATATTACCTGTAAGTCATTGGTTTGTATAAAAAAAAATATCTTGTGTGCCTGTGTGTGTGTGTGTGCGACTGTGCGTATGAGTGCGCACGTGCATGTGGGTGTGTGCGTGTGTGTTTTGTGAATTTTAACAGCCTGTGCAGGTGGATTTCAGAGGAGTACTTCACACACTCGATCTTGCATTAAATCTGTGCTCACTGGTGTGATTTTTCCCAATAAAGTTCAATCTCAAACCGAATACAGAGTATGTGTCCCGCAGATCATTAAATGGAAAGAGCGAGAGAGAGAGAGAGAGAGAAAAAGGCAATGAGAAAGAGCAAGATGTAGACACGTACACTCACAGGTGAAAAGTGTTGCCTCAAAAATCCTTGGCTACTGTCTTTGTTGATTTTATTTTTAATTCACCTGGTCATGTTAATTGTCAATTTTCACCCACTCAACATAAAGAGGTAAACTAAAAATGCTATATGTTAATGGTTATGTCACAGAAACATAGCAGTGGGTTTCTAGTAGCTTCTTAGGTGTTCTATTGTGTTGATCTCATCTTTAAGTTTTGTGATAAATATTAATGCATTTGATGACAAAGATATATGTTCTTATTTTCACTGTAGCATAATTTCAATTTTTTTAGTTGTAATAGAAATATAATAACATTTAAACCTGCCAATTGTAGTTATTTTATTTGTAAAGCCAGTAATGATAATTATTTAAAAATTGTTATTAACTTTTTTTGCAAGTTGCCCGTCAGCTATTTGACAGGTTTCTTATTTACGAAAGAACATGAGATCATTTTTGCTTCTTACAATGGAGGTGCATTTTATTCAAATTGTATTGTTTTTATGTTTGGTTTTATGATGATGATAATATTATTTTGGGGGGGTATTTTTATTTTACATTTATATGCTGGTTCTTTCTTTCCTCGCCGGCGACATTATTTTCTGTCACAATGCTTATTTTATTTCAAATCTCCGTAATAAAAAAACGTTAAAAGAGAAACAGGCTGTCACTGACTCTTTTTTCCAGCACAGAACATTCTATTTTCTTCCCTTTCAGTCAAGTATCCGATCTAAAATGGCATCCACTTAACACTTGGACAATGTCCTAAAACAAGGCATTTATGCTTCCATAATATCTATCTTTTGTTTCCAACCCAGAACATTCCATATGTTTCCTATACTTAATTTTAGTCTTATGGCTGGACTCAAATCAAATGCCATGGCTTTACTAATTAGCTGTCGTCGCTAGAGCTAACACCAACACCGCCCCAATCTGAATGTTGTCCTCAAACTTTCTCCGCAACCATGAGCAGATGCAGGCTTGAATTTGCTTTGCTGCTGTGTGAAAGTGGTGCATGGTGTGGTGGGCGTCAAGTCAGAGCTAAAGAGAACAGAGAAATGCATGGCGTTTGTACGGTATACAAACTCAGGCATCCATCCAAAATACAGATTTTACCCCAATTGCACACAAGTCTTCCAGATAGAGGAGAGAGAGGAGCTGTTCAAGGGAACTGTCACGACCGCTCCATTTTATGTTTTATTCATTTGCGGCTAGCATCTCCCTCTCTCTCGCAGTATTGAATTGGCAAATAGATCATTATTGAACAATTGGAAAACGTGAACTGCCACTCGTGATATGACACACATTATATGAAAATCAGTCATACATTCTTAATGGAATACCAGATAATGGAGTTTTTTTTGGCACAGCCACGTTGGGCTCTTTCTTTGTGTGTGTGTGTGTGCGTGAGTGTGTGTCCATGCGTGTGTGCATATGTGAACACAATGTTTGGGAAGGTTGGGGTGATGGCTCCTCTGTGCAATGTTGAAATGGACATTATTTTCCCTTTCCTTGAAGTTACAATGCCCTTCCTTTATTTGACAGTTTCTCCACCTTGATGCTTACTACTCTCTATGGTCATTCTGACAGTCATTCTGTGCACCGCAGTAAACTAAACAGTAAATATTGAGCCGCCAGCCTCAATTTGACAATTTTGGCAGGTCCCTTAATCCTATCGTCCTTCACAAAGTCAAACTCACGGGGGAAAAGTAAAATGAAACCTACAATTTATAGTAGAAGAAGTCATTGAAAAGAGTCAAAACACTTGTATCCATACAATCAAAAAAGCTGCGCTTTTCCATATTAAGGACAACAGACCTGGGCCTGTATTCACAAAGGGCCGGGAAACCAGCCCAAATAGTGTTGATCTAGGACCAGTTTTGCCTTTTAAATCATACTGAATAAAAGGGAGAATCTGATCCTAGATCAGCACTCTGAGACACTTTATGAATACGGGCGCAGAGATACAGTAAGTAGGTGATTACGTTCTCTGTTTGTTGAGGTCTGTTTAGATTGGTAGCGATCAGATGTATGGTGTACATACTAGGATATAAATGAGTTGGTAACAGGGGTGTGACATTTGAGGTGGACACTGGTGTGGCCTTTGTGGCCTTGGTTTGGAGCTGTCTACATGGAGACAATCTGTTAGATCAGAACAGAAACTTTTTCACCATGGTGTGGGCATTGGTGGAACGTGTCAAACCCTCTTTTTTCTGACAAACACATTTTTTTTCTTCATTTGCTCTGTTGTGGTCGCATAACGGACCAACTCTGGATTCCAAGTCAACATTTTTAGCTCACCCGAACACATGAGATGGTGCCTAGCTAGTGAGCCTCAGTAGAGAGTTAGAGAGTAGAACGTCAGTGTTAGGTGCGGCCTTCAAAATCACATGGCCACCTGACTAAAAACCTTGTCAGTTGCAACTTTGGTTCTGTGTTAGAGCGAGAACAGGAAATGTAGGCGGTTTTGACAAAAACAGGGTTTCACTTTGTGTTCGTTTAATCTGTTTGGTGTTTGGAGATTCAACAGTATGAAATGATTCCAAAAAGTGCCCGTGCAATTTGCATTTATAGCAATCCTGCGAGAAATGATCATGTAAAAGTTCTATGTTGGGATGTAGTTATCATGAAGCTAATATTTTAGTAGGAATGCAGTTATTACAGTAAAATGTGTCGAGATCAGGCTGTGAAAAATATGTGTGGTTATCATACATGTTATATGTATGATAAAATGCGTAATATCAAAAATGTCCCTTTGATATACTGTATGTATATTTTATTCCATCATAACAATAATGGCAAAAGGTTTTATCATACGGGTTGTTTTCCCAACCCAATATCAGGTTCACTGTAAATGAAAGGATATGTACAGTATTGTGACAGAGTTATCTAAGAATATGACAAGGTGCCATGTTTATGATGATAAATGCCCCTAAGACAGATTCTGAAACTTCAGGTGAGACTGAACTTCTCTCTATGACTGGTCACCAGAGCAGTGTGCTGAATATTACTGTTGCTTTCGAATTACCATATTACCAGTCCTTAAGAAGCTCTTTAAGATCTTGATAACGTTACCTCCTAAAATGTACATTTGAAATTATTTTTAGCCACTTGCTCTCTTTAAGTGTCTTTTAGTCTCTTGTTTGATTTATTGCTTTTTCTCATTTCTGTTTTTCCGAACAGCTGAATACCTTTCCCAGCTCTGCAAATGTACTGTAGTTATGGCCTTAACAAAGGAATACATGAACACATAACATACATTGATTTAGTTTATGATCAATGAATGTATGAATGAACTACAGGCCTTTAGACTCTTCCCATTGAGTGGGGATACCATTTATGATGTTTATTCCACATCGAAATAGCTGCCATTTTACAACTTCAGGAAATGAACAGCATTGTTCATCAATGGCTATTTAGAGTGTCTTCAGAAAGGATTCACACCCCTTGATTTTTTCCACTTTTTGTTGTGTTCCAGCCTGAATGTAAAATGGCCGACACACAATACCCCATAATGTCAAAGTGGAATTGTGTTTTTAGAAATGCTTACAAATGAACGGAAAAAGAAAAGCTGAAATATCTTGAGTCAATAAGTATTCAACCCCTTTGTTACGACAAGCCTGAATAATTTCAGGAGTATAAATGTGCTTAACAAGTCACATAATAAGTTGCATGGACTCACTCTGTGTGCAATAATAGTGTTTAACATGATTTTTGAATAACTACCTCATCTCTGTACCATCACACATACAATTTCCTGTACGGTCCCTTAGTCGAGCAGTGAATTTCAAACACAGATTCAACCACAAAGACCAGGGAGGTTTTCCAATGCCTCGCAAAGAAGGGCACCTATTGGTAGATGGGTAAAAAAAAGCAGACATTGAATATCCCTATGAGCATGGTGAAGTTATTAATTACACTTTGGATGGTGTATCAGTACACCCAGGCTCTACAAAGATACAGGCATCCTTCCTAACCCAGTAGCCGGAGAGGAAGGAAACCACTCAGGGATTTCACCATGATGCCAATAGTGACTTTAAAACAGTTACAGAGTTTAATGGCTGTGATAGGAGAAAATTGAGGATGGATCAACAACATTGTAGTCACTTTACAATACTAACCTAAATGACAGAGTGAAAAGAAGGAAGATATTCCAAAAGATGCATCCTGTTTGCAATAAGACACTAAAGGAAAACCCGATTCAGTCTGCTTTACAACAGACACTGGGAGACAAATTCACCTTTCAGCAGGACAATAACCTACAACACAAGGCCAAATATACACTGTAGTTGCTTACTAAGACGAAATTGAATGTTCCTGAGTGGCCTAGTTACAGTTTTGACCTAAATCAGCTTGAAAATCTATGGCAAGACTTGAAAATTGCTGTCTAGCAATGATCAACAACCAACTTGACAGAGCTTGAAGAATTTGTAAAAGGATAATGTGCAAATATTGTACAATCCAGCTGTGCAAAGCTCTTAGAGACCCACCCAGAAAGACTCACAGCTATAATCACTGCCAAAGGTTTTTCGAACATGTATTGACTCAGGGGTGTGAATACTTACAGTGAGGGAAAAAAGTATTTGATCCCCTGCTGATTTTATACGTTTGCCCACTGACAAAGAAATGATCAGTCTATAATTTTAATGGTAGTTTTATTTGAACAGTGAGAGACAGAATAACAACAACAAAAATCCAGAAAAACGCATGTCAAAAATGTTATAAATTGATTTGCATTTTAATGAGGGAAATAAGTATTTGACCCCCTCTCAATCAGAAAGATTTCTGGCTCCCAGGTGTCTTTTATACAGGTAACGAGCTGAGATTAGGAGCACACTCTTAAAGGGAGTGCTCCTAATCTCAGTTTGTTACCTGTATAAAAGACACCTGTCCACAGAAGCAATCAATCAATCAGATTCCAAACTCTCCACCATGGCCAATACCAAAGAGCTCTCCAAGGATGTCAGGGACAAGATTGTAGACCTACACAAGGCTGGAATGGGCTACAAGACCATCGCCAAGCAGCTTGGTGAGAAGGTGACAACAGTTGGTACGATTAATAAATTAGCAAAGATTTCCAAAAACATGTTTTCACTTCATTATGGGGTATTGTGTGTATATGGGTGAGAAAATGTTCATCCATTTAGAATTCAGGCTGTAACACAACAAAATGTGGAATAAGTCGAGGGTGAATAGTTTCTGAAGGCACTGTATGTGTGGCAAAAATGTCTTATTTCCATTTGCACGTGTTCTTTTTCGCTTGCTACAAGATGTATTGCTATATTGAGGAGTATGATTCATGTAGGTATTGCTTTGTTTTAATAGATAAATGACAATGTATTGCTAATAGATCAATGTAGATATATTGCTATTGAGGAGTATGATCCATATAGGCCTATTGTTATACTGTAGGTAAATGTATATATATTACTTTAATGAGGATCTATATCATTAAATCTATAAATTATAAATTATCTATATATCAATAAAAATATGATGATCCATATATTGCTGGTGTGTCCCCAGGTTTAAGAACACAGTCCAGATCACCAAGCTGCTGCAGGACCTGGTGAACCGCAGTAAGATGGCCCGCTGCCGAGGGAAGTTCGTCTGCCCAGTCATCCTCTACAACGGCAAAGTACAATTTTGATATACATTTATATATCGGCCCTGTTCGAATACTCTTCAAATGCACCCCTTTTCCCTCCATTTCTTGATGTAATCACTGATCTGATAAGACATAATTAGTGAAATCAATGCAGTGGAATGCTTGCCAACACTAGCCTAATCCTGTCATGTCAGATCAGTGATTACTTCGAGGAAGGAAGGATGCATTTTAAGAGTATTTGAAAAGGACCCTCAAGTCAGCTCTAGCCGGCTAGGCACATTCCACATTCCTTTCTGAGATCGCTTCCATTTTTAAAACTGTAATTTATAGTAAATAGTTCCAATCCCCCATATTGATGATCTTGTTCCTGAATGAGAATGCCAACACAGGGATGTTTTTACGTCACTTATATTATTTTAACTGCTAGGCCCATTACTACTTTGTTATTAGCCTACTATGGCTATTATGATCAAGTCTGTCATTTCAAATCAAATTGTATTTGTCACTTGCGCCGAATACAACAGGTGTAGACTTTACTTTGAAATGCTTACTTACGAGTCCTTTCCCAACAATGCAGAGTTAAAAAGTAAATAAAAATGGCAATCAGTGATATCAACATTAGGTGGACAGATTGAAATACTTTGGTAGTGTGAATATTTCTGACAGATCTCCATGGGAGAATTTTGTATTGACACAAAAACGACATGAAAAGTTGAATTGGCACGTTCAGTCTATATGAAAACTGTGGTAGTGGTTGAGAACATTGAACAATTGGTGGCCAGAAAACAGTTGACTGACAAAAAGTACTCTTTCGTTTATTAACTCTGTTTCATTTTGCTGCGGGCTGCATAAACCCACATCCAAGCTGAGAAACCACTGTGCTCACTTACTCTGAGCAGAAAAAGAATAGCACCACTGTTCTCTCTGTCTCAGTTGTTGTTAACTCTCCCCTTGAGGATGACTCGAATGGAGAACCGCAGACATAACTATCTTCTCATCACATTGTGTTCTGTGAAAGTAGGATCATGTTATTTCTGTGAGGGAACTTTTTATGTTCACCACAGATATGGCAGTAGAAAACCCAAATTAGAACAAGTGAAGATGGAACAGGTTTTTTGTAGTCATTTTAAACACTTACTAAGCGTTGAGCTACACTATTTGAGCAATATCACCCATACATATATTTTAGACCCCGTAGCAGTTTTTGAAAATGTTCAGGAGGAATATGTCTTTGATCCAGTTTGTGAACATATTTGTAGTAAAAAGCATGATTTATTGACATGACTTTTGATTGGTGTAAATAAAAGTATTTTATCATTGCTTTGAGTTGTATCTTGTTCAATACAGCTAAGCAATATTGGTAAACTATTAGAATTCTGAACACAGCCAACATGACACGTTGACCTCCAGAGTTGCAAAGGTAAAGTAAAGGTAAGCTTTTGTAAAGCTCCATTGGGTTCAAAATTGACTAAAGGACAGTTGGCGAGGACAAAAATAGACTGTATTGTTAGGCTTGTTGTGTCAGTTGTCTTTTGCCTCTGCTTGTTAAGAGTCGAGAGGAAGTGTGCTATTGCATTTATGTCTTTTCTACTCTTCCGATAATTGTTCTAACCTGGAGTCTTTTTCTAAGAAATAACTGCACTTCCAATGCGATATCCATATTTCATGGCCATTCTCTCTCTCGTGTTCTACTCCCCCTCTCTCCCTCTTTCCTTCTCTCTCTATAAGTGACAGTGCTTCCACTCAAAGGTTTCTTCATTCAGTGTCACATATATCAAAGAAAGCCAGAGGTTGTGTGTTTGGACTTAAAAGGCAATGAGGTAAAAGAGGGTTGGATTGAGAAGCTACCCAAGGCAATGTCATTAATGCCAATCAAAGTAAACCAAAGGTAATACCATGCTTACAAAAGGTACACGATAAGGTTTTACAACTTGGGAACTGCTAGCGATGATACCTATTTTTTGTTATTGTAGAAAGAGCAAAAATGCCTCTTCTTACAGTTTGCCCAAACTGACTTAGAGATCCAGAGACACCTTAGGGCCCGGGTCTGTACTGCTGAGAATGGGCTTGAAGCCAAAATGGAGGGGCTGTTGCCAGGCTCTTGGGCAAAGTCTGGTGCACTGTACTGTAACTGCAAATAGAGGATGAACACTTCACGCTGCAGCAAAGAGTAGAACTTCACTCAGTAGGATACTGTGGGACTGAGACAGCTGTATCCACAAATTGGGCCAAGAATCGTCTCTACTCAAAGCTTATCCTTTGGCTATTACAGTCCAACATAGGGTTTCCCCTTAGTCACTTTACAGCTTTAAGGGGAGCTAAATTGTTTGATATTCATAGCAGGAATCAGAGTTTAGAATCCCAAGATGGGTGTCCTGCCAATCCTATTTAGGCTGATTTAGTCCAATAGAAGCATCGATATGGGGAAAGGAGAGCTCTCATTGGTGTAATAAGAGTTCGATGATTGACAGGATATGATAATCCCGCCCATCAGGGGGTTTAGAAGCTTCAAATCCCCCATATTGTTTGATGATCTTGTTCCTGAATGGGAATGCCAACACAGAGGCGTAGGGACATGTCAAATTAGCAGTTTCACATATGAAAATCACATTTTCACATGTGAAATAGCTGTTTTCACATGTTGAGCTTAAAATTCACGCGAAAACATTTATTCACATGTATTCAATTTAGAGTTCACATGTTAACACCACCTTTTCACGTGAGAAGAATTTGCGGTTTCACATGATAAAAACGTTCACATGTGAAAATGTGAAAAACTTTCTTGTGAAAATCTCATGTTCACATGTAAAAATCACATTTGCAGTTTCACGTGTAAGAAAACTCCACGTCAAAATCTCAATATCACACATGTGGAATTGCAAGTTCACATGTGAAATCCATTCACATGTGAAAATCTAATTTGCAGTTTCACATGTAAGAAACATTCACATGTGAAAATCGAACCTTTCACATGTGGAATTGCAAGTTGACATGTGGTGGTGAAATAGTGTTATTCTCCTCACATGTGAAAAGGTGGTGTTAACATGTTGCAGTAGCAATGTATCCACATATGGAAATGCTAATTCTATAATGCCATTCTGTAAAAAGGTAATTTAGCCTGCCTGAATATAATAATTCAAGTGTGTTAAAAATGATTATTTCTTATTTCTGAACCATTTCATTTTTGTCATTTAGCAGACGCTCTTATCCAGAGCGACTTACAGTTAGTGAGTGCATACATTTTTCATACTGGCCCCCCGTGGGAAACGAACCCACAACTCTGGCGTTGCAAGCGCCATGCTCTACCAACTGAGCTACAGGGGGCTATCCATTTGGAGTGTTACTGCTGCAGGCACACACCTCTCTTCTTCATACGTTGGTCAGTGACCATTGGAAAAATGAGCGCGGTCAGAGTTAATCAGTTAACTCAAGTTTACTTTTTGTAATTTTAGTGCCCACCTATGGGGCATTGTATAAGTGTTCATAATACACTGAAAACATCCAAAATATATAATCTATACAGCTAAAAACGACAATGCGATGTCAAAACAAGTTGGCTTTGAGGTTACAGAAAGTGTGTTTATCAATTTGCCAGATTTTGCTAACGGTTACTTTGGACAAAATCAAAACAACAATATTCTTGTAATGCTTTTCGTATAAAAAATCTTAAATTAGAGCTCAATTTGAGCAAATGATGAGTTTGCGATTAATCGTGATTAATCACAACAAATCCTGCAATAAGCTCAATAAAAATATATATATATTTTGACAGCCCTAGTTGACATGAAAATGCTAATGAAAGTGAAGTGGTCATGGTTGCTCATGGTCACCTGCAACTTGAAAATTAATGTTGGTCCTCTTGGTCCAATGGTCAAGACTTTGGCTTCTCCAGTGAGAGACCCTACAGTTCCAAAAATACATGTAAAACTCATAATAAATATCACATGTGAAAAGTTGTCTGAGTCCTGTGAGAAATTAACACACACACGTCTGACTCGAATAGTGTTGAATACCCTGAAATCCACTAGTATTTGGGGCCGTCAGTGTCAGTTTTTTCCCCTACATCAGATATGTTTGAATTTCATCTGTTAGCCATGAACCTTAATGACTTCATCTTGTCATTCAACTCCCACACCACCTACACCATTCGCCTCACGAACGACATATAATAGAAAACTAGAATGCACTGGAAAGGCATAACGTTTTTATTGGATTATCAAATGAATCGAAACAACTCAATAAACAACGTGCATCAACGTGCAATCCATGAATCCTCCGCCCTAATTGAATAATGTTTTATTTTTATTTATTTTTTTAGTTCCTGTGTTTGTTTTTGGCAGTCGCCATCTGTTTGCTTGGACTCTATTAATATGCCATTCAGTTTTGATTGGGCCTTCGTTTTTGTTCTCCTCCACCAGCATTTCTCAGCTTCTCTCTCTCCCCCAATTGTCATGGAAATCATTAAAGGCGCCAAAGCAAGAAACAAAAGAACGAGCGTTCATTCGTGGACCCGAGCCAAACCCCCCAGAACTGTAGCCTAATTATGACGGAACAATTAAGGACTGTGCATATTTATTGACAGAGGACTTTACACATGAACATATGCTCATGAATACCAACAACGGAAGAACAAAAAAAACCTCTTGAATGTCTATCTGATGTCGTTCTTATCAAACACCCCTGGTTTTCATAGGCCCTCACACCTTCCCCCTTCCCCTCCTTTTTACACTCCATGGTTGCCAGTCATATTCTCCTCTTTTTTTTTTTGTCTGTGGAACAAGAATTTCCAATCTCTGCATTACTCAGAATTCAGATCACAACCCTCTCTCCTCCAGTAATATGAGTCTACTTTAAAATTCATAACTACATTTGGAAGAATAAAAGGGCTCTGATGGAATATTTCCAAGAAGCTTACTTGAGCAAAAATAACATATTTAATAACCCTAACCTGGCTCTTTAGTACATACTGTAATAATAACAATAATAAAATAGGAGAAACTCCCAGCCATGCTTTAGCATGAAATGACTACTCATAACTCCTGCCTCTGGGAAAAGGGGGGTGAGTGAGAGAAGTCTTGTTAAAGTTGGCCGAGTCAGCTCACTCTGTGATTCGCTCTGTCCTTTTTCATTTGTCCGGAAGCCAGTTTGAATGAGATCAAACAAACATGATTGAAGCTCGGCTGAGTTGCGCTGTGCTGACAAGGGTTGCTGTTTTAGCCTGAGCTCCTCACTGTGCAAATATTCCACATTGTTATTGAAAGTGGTGTTGATTTGAAAATGATTTGATAGTCCTTCACGCGGGGATAATGTAACGCCTTGTGTAGTACAGAAATCCTGTTTTTGAATATTTACCAAACTCATCTTTCATTTGATTCTCTAAAGTCATGTTTTGATTTGACAGTACCTCACAGGAACAACTGCACAAGTGTGTGAGGAAAAAAAGATAACATGCTTTTCCGATATGAATTGCACTGCTAGTATTAATCTCACACTTTCAGGCCTTTCTGCTATTGTGCTAGTTGTTCTCTCTCTCTCTCTCTCTCTTCTCTCTCTCTCTCTCTCTCTCTCTCTCTCTCTCTCTCTCTCTCTCTCTCTCTCTCTCTCTCTCTCTCTCTCTCTCTGTGTGAGAGAGAGCGCATTGTGGGACGTCCTGAGCTGAGTTAGGTCATCTCTAATCAGAGCTCCAATTTTCTCTCTCTCTCCACTGTCTATCCTCCTCTTTCTCATCGAATACTAATACCCTTTGTGAGGCGACATGAATAGAGACACAGAGACCCCTAGTGGTTCGGATAAATAGTACATCAAGACCACATAGAAGACTAAAGTTGTGTACTCCATATGCTCTTGCACAATCTGTTTCTTGTAGTTAGCACTGCAGCAGAAATTAGCAAAATATTATTTAGTTTTTTTAAAAAAATCACTTTTGCATCACATCTGCATGAACAGTTATATGCTGTAATTAAGCATGGCATTTTAATAAATGAAAAGGGGACATTACTAGCATTGACGTTTTATCACTTTAATATACAGTGTTGCATGTGATTATATACTGCATGTCCAATCATAAACAAGTGTCCACAGAGGTCATTGTTTTTTTTATTTATATAAATGTATCGCTAATGCACCTGTTGCAGGTCAGCACTATGGTTAATTCCAAAAGAGATTCCACTGTTGGTATCTCTAGTCCCTTTGTTTGCTTGGTAAACAACATTGCCAATATTCCATCTATTTTCCACTTTCTACTTTAATACCAAAATGACAACCGCAAAGCACATTCACCATTGGACCAAAACAATTGCTGAATCATGACACCACCAGGAGGTCAACGAGATGGCTAAACGTTAACAAAGAGAGAGCATGAACAATGTCACCGACATTCCATTCTGGACTTCTGTTAACAAGGCCCTTTGAGAAAGACATAGGTGATTCCTGCATTCCTTATTTAGTGTGCTACTTTTGACCAGTGCCTCATACTGTACTGAATATGAGAAATAGGGTGTAATTTGAGACACAGACATAGAGTGTGCAATGACTGCAGTCAGAGAATCCTGTGTCATCCCCTCACGCTGCTGTGTGGCTGTGGCTCACTGCATGGCTCAGTGAGCAGTGGAATGGACTGATGAGGTGACCTGAAAGCAGAGATGAGGGGAGGAAGGAAGGAGGAGGAGGAGTAGGGGGGGTGAGTGTCAGGCTAACTGTAGAATCACTGCTCAACGTTCCCCTGGAGACCGGTTGACATGAGTCGACAAAGGTGCGAACGGACAGGCAGAGAGGTTAGTATAGCCTCTGGTGGGGCTTGTGAAGCCGTGTTGGCTGGTGCTGGGCGACATGACTGTACAGGTATTAGTCTGACAAGGAGAGGTTCTGAGGTGTTTTTTACCAGCTGTCTGTAGAGGCAACAGAAAAAATACCACGGGTAAACCTCCCTTATTCAGTTTAAGGTATTTATACGTTTCTATATTCATTGATTGAAGAGTAGTTAATAATACTGACAAATTGACAACAAAAAATTGGAGGGAAGAATCTATATTGAAATAGATTCATATCAATATATGAATATCCAAATCCTTCTGTCTAAAATAACAAAAATGTTTTACTCTCCAGACAACGGCTAGCCATAATTGTAAGAAACCCGATGCGACCTTTGCTGAATACTGATGAGGATCCTACCGCTGCCACCAATTTGCTCCTTTTTCTCTCTCTTGTAAGTGGCCTCCCATTTTTTTATCAAAATATATTCACACAATCTTCCGCGGCCTCCCTTCCAGACGGTGGATCTAACGGGCTGATTGGCAATTTTTCCAGCTAACTGATAGAACACTGAGGCCGCTGCCAATCTCCTAGACCCCCAGTTGCCATGGCAACCCCCCAACCATGGCTAGCGACAGGGGCTAATATGGATTCTCCATCCTGATTTGGTAGTCTGATACACACTATTATTATTCCCTCTCTTTGTTGTGCCGTGGAGCTAGTGGAGCCACTGAGACCAGATTTACCGGCATGTGGCGGCTGCACCTCACTGATATTGTGCCATTACTGTAAAAATCTAAAAGGAGGTGTTATTTGCAACACTGATTTACAATGGCAAGTATCACACTTCATGGATATCCTACTGTTCCCTCAGCAGTAGACTGTAAAGCTATCATGGGCATCCCAAATAACACCCTATTCCCTACATAATGGACTACTTATAACCAGAACCCTATAGGCCCTGGTCAAAAGTAGTGCACTACATACACTCTTAGAAAAAAGGTGCTATCTAGAACCTAAAAGGGTTCTTCGGCTGTCCCTATTGGAGAAGGCTTTGAAGCACCCTTTCCACAGAGGGTTCTCCATGGAAACCAAAAAGGTTCTACCTGAAACAAAAAAGGGTTCTACCTAGAACCAAAAAGGGTTATCCCATGGGGACAGCTAAAGAACCCTTTTGGAACCCTTTATTATAAGAGTGTAGGGAATAGGGTGTCATTTGGGACGCAGCCATCATCTTAGCTGTAGTGGCTGCGGGCAGTTTGCCTTGAGTTAATAAACTAGATTACCCACTGGTTCTGAGACTGCACACATCTGCTGTATACGCAGAGCAATTTTGTAAATTTTGGGGTTTCCTTTGTTGCCAACCAGAAATGTGAGAGAATGTGCGCTATACACTCATTGGCCAGTTTATTAGGTACACCCATCTAGTACCGGGTCGGACCCACCTTTTCCTCCAGAACAGCCTGAATTCTTCGGGCATGGAAATGTTGCTCAATTGGTATCAAGGGACCTAATGTGTGCCAGGAAAACATTCCCCACACTACTACATCACCGCCACCAGACTGTATGTTGACACCACGCAGGATGGGGCCATGGACTCAAGCTGTTTACCCCAAATCCTGACTCTGCCATCAGCATGACCCAACAGGAACCGGGATTCGGCGGACCAGGCGATGAATTTCCACTCCTCAATTGTCCAGTGTTGGTGATCACATGCCCACTGGAGCCGCTTCTTGTTTTTAGCTGATAGGGCGGCAGGTAGCTTAGTGGTTAAGAGCGTTGTGCCAGTAACCGAAAGGTCGCTGGTTCTAATCCCCGAGCCAACTAGGTGAAAAATCTGTCGATGTGCCCTTGAGCAAGGCACTTAACCCTAATTGCTCCTGTAAGTCGCTCTGGATAAGAGCGTCTGCTAAATGACTAAAAAAAGTGGTCGTCTGCTGCAATAGCCCATCCGTGACAACGACCAACAAGTTGTGGGTTCCGAGATGCCATTCTGCACACCGCTGTTGTACTGCGCCTTTATTTGCTTGTTTGTGGCCTGCCTGTTAGCTTGCACGATTCTTGCCATTCTCCTTCGACCTCTCATCAACAAGCTGTTTTCACCCACAGGACTGCCGCTGACTGGATGTTTGTTGTATGTGGCACCATTATCTCGGTAAACCCTAGACACTGTCATGCGTGAAAAGCCCAGGCCGTCCAGCCATTTCTGAGTTACTGGAACCAGTGTGCTTGCCACCGACGATCATAAGTCGCTTAGGTCGCTCGTTTTGCCCATTCTAATGTTGAATCGAACAGTAACTGAATGCCTCGATGCCTGTCTGTCTGCTTTATATAGCAAGCCGCGGCCACATGACTCACTGTGTGTAGGAGCGAACCATTTTCGTAAAAAGCTAGTTTGTTTAGTCAGTCAGTTGAATGAGAAAGTCAACTGAAGAGAGAAGCACTGGTACCAGATAAACAAATATTGTAAACTTTTTTTAAACCCATTCGTACATTGTAATGCTTGGAATGTGTTGTCATGTGAAATGCTTTAAACAATGCCCAAGTTAATTTCTACCCCCGTCTAATGTCCAGTTATTAAATTAGTTGTATAAGTAATACAGTGTTCTATACAACAAAACTGGCAACGAGGAAGAAACGTTGTCACATTTGTGTTTTTTACTGAGTTAAAGTTCATAGAAGGAAATCATTCAATTGAAATAAATTCCTTAGGCCCTAATCTATGGATTTCACATGACTGGGCAGGGACGCAGCAATGGGTGGGCCTGGGAGGGCATAGGCCCACCCACTTGGGAGCCAGGTCCACCCACTCTGGAGCCAAGCCCAGCCAATCAGAATGAGATTTTCCCCACAGAAGGGCTTTATTCCAGACAGAAATAATTGTCCCCAGCACAAGGCGCACATGTGTAATGATCAGCTTCTTGATATGCCACACCTGTCAGCTTTTTGTGAGTATGGAACATTTCTGGGATCTTTTATTTCAATTTATTAAAAATGCTTTACATGTTGCATTTATTTTTTGTTGTGGTCAAAAGTTTTGAGAATGACACAAATATTAATTTTCACAAAGTCTGCTGCCTCAGTTTTTTTTATGGCAATTTGTATACAGTGAGGGAAAAAAGTATTTGATCCCCTGCTGATTTTGCACGTTTGCCCACTGACAAAGAAATGATCAGTCTATAATTTTAATGGTAGGTTTACTTGAACAGTGAGAGACAGAATTACAACAAAAAAATCCAGAAAAACGCATGTCAAAAATTTTATAAATTGATTTGCATTTTAATGAGGGAAATAAGTATTTGACCCCCTCTCAATCAGAAAGATTTCTGGCTCCCAGGTGTCTTTTATACAGGTAATGAGCTGAGATTAGGAGCACACTCTTAAAGGGAGTGCTCCTAATCCCAGTTTGTTACCTGTATAAAAGACACCTGTCCACAGAAGCAATCAATCAATCAGATTCCAAACTCTCCACCATGGCCAAGACCAAAGAGCTCTCCAAGGATGTCAGGGACAAGATTGTAGACCTACACAAGGCTGGAATGGGCTACAAGACCATCGGCAAGCAGCTTGGTGAGAAGGTGACAACAGTTGGTGCGATTATTCGCAAATGGAAGAAACACAAAAAAAAAAAAAAAAAAATCTCCCTCGACCTGGGGCTCCATGCAAGATCTCACCTCGTGGAGTTGCAATGATCATGAGAACGGTGAGGAATCAGCCCAGAACTACACGGGAGGATCTTGTCAATGATCTCAAGGCAGCTGGGACCATAGTCACCAAGAAAACAATTGGTAACACACTACGCCGTGAAGGACTGAAATCCTGCAGCGCCCAAAAGGTCCCCCTGTTCAAGAAAGCACATATACATGCCCATCTGAACTTTGCCAATGAACATCTGAATAATTCAGAGGAGAACTGGGTGAAAGTGTTGGGTCAGATGAGACCAAAATGGAGCTCTTTGGCATCAACTCAACTCGCTGTGTTTGGAGGACCTGCCTATGACCCCAAGAACACCATCCCCACCGTCAAACATGGAGGTGGAAACATTATGCTTTGGGGGTGTTTTTCTGCTAAGGGGACAGGACAACTTCACCGCATCAAAGGGACAATGGACGGGGCCATGTACCGTCAAATCTTGGGTGAGAACCTCCTTCCCTCAGCCAGGGCATTGAAAATGGGTCGTGGATGGGTATTCCAGCATGACAATGACCCAAAACACACAGCCAAGGCAACAAATGAGTGGCTCAAGAAGAAGCACATTAAGGACCTGGAGTGGCCTAGCCAGTCTCCAGACCTTAATCCCATAGAAAATATGTGGAGGGAGCTGAAAGTTCGAGTTGCCAAACGTCAGCCTCGAAGCCTTAATGACTTGGAGAAGATCTGCAAAGAGGAGTGGGACATAATCCCTCCTGAGATGTGTGCAAACCTGGTGGCCAACTACAAGAAACGTCTGACCTCTGTGATTGCTAACAAGGGTTTTGCCACCAAGTACTAAGTCATGTTTTGCAGAGGGGTCAAATACCTATTTCCCTCATTAAAATGCAAATCAATTTATAACATTTTTGACATGCGTTTTTCTGGATTTTTTGTTGTTGTTATTCTGTCTCTCACTGTTCAAATAAACCTACCATTAAAATTATAGACTGATCATTTCTTTGTCAGTGGGCAAACGTACAAAATCAGCAGGGGATCCCAAAAACACATTTCCACTGCATTTCAGCCCTGCCACAAAAGGACCAGCTGACATCATGTCAGTGATTCTCTCGTTAACACAGGTGAGAGTGTTGACGAGGACAAGGCTGGAGATCACTCTGTCATGCTGATTGAGTTAGAATAACAGACTGGAAGCTTTAAAAGGAGGGTGGTGCTTGAAATCATTGTTCTTTCTCTGTTAACCATGATTACCTGCAAGGAAACACATGCCGTCATCATTGCTTTGCACAAAAAGGGCTTCACATGCAAGGATATTGCTGCTAGTAAGATTGCACCTAAATCAACCATTTATCGGATCATCAAGAACTTCAAGGAGAGAGGTTCAATTGTTGTGAAGAAGGCTTCAGGGCGCCCAAGAAAGTCCAGCAAGTGCCAGCACCGTCTCCTAAAGTTGATTCAGCTGCGGGATCGGGGCACCACCAGTGCAGAGCTTGCTCAGGAATGGCAGCAGGCATGTGTGAGTGCATCTGCACGCACAGTGAGGCGAAGACTTTTGGAGGATGGCCTGGTGTCAAGAAGGGCAGCAAGGAAGCCACTTCTCTCCAGGAAAAACATCAGGGACAGACTGATATTCTGCAAAAGGTACAGGGATTGGATTGGGCTCACTCACAATTTTGCCTAAGAACACAGCCATGAATAAAGAATGGTACCAACACATCCTCCGAGAGCAACTTCTCCCAACCATCCAAGAACAGTTTGGTGACGAACAATGCCTTTTCCAGCATGATGGAGCACCTTGCCATAAGGCACAAGTGATACCTAAGATGCTCGGGGAACAAAACATCGACATTTTGAGTCTGTGACAAGGTGTGAATGAAGGAGTCAGGCGCAGAAGGTAAAACACCGAAGTCCAGAGTTGATCCATTTACATAAATCAAACGCTCCCAGCGTGAAAACGAAACTAATACAAGGGAAAATATTCCACCTTGGCAAGTACAAATAGAAGAGTAGCTCAACCGAGCTACTCGCTCTCACAATAAACAATCACTCACAAAGACAAGGGGAAAAGAGGGAACACTTATACACATACAGTGGGGAAAAAAAGTATTTAGTCAGCCACCAATTGTGCAAGTTCTCCCACTTAAAAAGATGAGAGAGGCCTGTAATTTTCATCATAGGTACACGTCAACTATGACAGACAAATTGAGAAAAAAAATTCCAGAAAATCACATTGTAGGATTTTTAATGAATTTATTTGCAAATGATGGTGGAAAATAAGTATTTGGTCACCTACAAACAAGCAAGATTTCTGGCTCTCACAGACCTGTAACTTCTTCTTTAAGAGGCTCCTCTGTCCTCCACTCGTTACCTGTATTAATGGCACCTGTTTGAACTTGTTATCAGTATAAAAGACACCTGTCCACAACCTCAAACAGTCACACTCCAAACTCCACTATGACCAAGACCAAAGAGCTGTCAAAGGACACCAGAAACAAAATTGTAGACCTGCACCAGGCTGGGAAGACTGAATCTGCAATAGGTAAGCAGCTTGGTTTGAAGAAATCAACTGTGGGAGCAATTATTAGGAAATGGAAGACATACAAGACCACTGATAATCTCCCTCGATCTGGAATTCCACGCAAGTTCTCACCCCGTGGGGTCAAAATGATCACAAGAATGGTGAGCAAAAATCCCAGAACCACACGGGGGGACCTAGTGAATGACCTGCAGAGAGCTGGGACCAAAGTAACAAAGCCTACCATCAGTAACACACTACGCCGCCAGGGACTCAAATCCTGCAGTGCAAGACGTGTCCCCCTGCTTAAGCCAGTACATGTCCAGGCCCGTCTGAAGTTTGCTAGAGTGCATTTGGATGATCCAGAAGAGGATTGGGAGAATGTCATATGGTCAGATGAAACCAAAATAGAACTTTTAGGTAAAAACTCAACTCGTCGTGTTTGGAGGACAAAGAATGCTGAGTTGCACCATACCTACTGTGAAGCATGGGGGTGGAAACATCATGCTTTGGGGCTGTTTTTCTGCAAAGGGACCAGGACGACTGATCAGTGTAAAGGAAAGAATGAATGGGGCCATGTATCGTGAGATTTGGAGTGAAAACCTCGTTCCATCAGCAAGGGCATTGAAGATGAAACGTGGCTGGGTCTTTCAGCATGACAATGATCCCAAACACACCGCCCGGGCAACAAAGGAGTGGCTTCGTAAGAAGCATTTCAAGGTCCTGGAGTGGCCTAGCCAGTCTCCAGATCTCAACCCCATAGAACATCTTTGGAGGGAGTTGAAAGTCCGTGTTGCCCAGCGACAGCCCCAAAACATCACTGCTCTAGAGGAGATCTGCATGGAGGAATGAGCCAAAATACCAGCAACAGTGTGTGAAAACCTTGTGAAGACTTACAGAAAACGTTTGACCTGTGTCATTGCCAACAAAGGGTATATAACAAAGTATTGAGAAACTTTTGTTATTGACCAAATACTTATTTTCCACCATAATTTGCAAATAAATTCATTAAAAATCCTACTATGTGATTTTCTGGAATTTTATTTCTCATTTTGTCTGTCATAGTTGACGTGTACCTATGATGAAAATTACAGGCCTCTCTCATCTTTTTAAGTGGGAGAACTTGCACAATTGGTGGCTGACTAAATACTTTTTTTCCCCACTGTACTAATTAGGGGAATGAGCACCAGGTGTGTGTGATTGACAAGACAAGACATGACAAGTGGAGTGATGAGAATGGGATCGGCAGTAGCTAGTAAGCCGGTGACGACGAACGCCGAAACCTGCCCGAACAAGGAGAGGCGGCAGCCTCGGCGGAAGTCGTGACAGTACCCCCCCCCTTGACGCGCAGCTCCAGGGATGGCCAGGAGGACGCGGAGCAGGACGAGTCGGATGGCGATAGTGGAAATCCCTCAACAGGGAGGGATCGAGGATGTCCCTCCTTGGGAACCAGCACCGTTCCTCCGGACCGTACCCCTCCCACTC
This sequence comes from Coregonus clupeaformis, assembly GCF_020615455.1. Classification (NCBI taxonomy): domain Eukaryota; kingdom Metazoa; phylum Chordata; class Actinopteri; order Salmoniformes; family Salmonidae; genus Coregonus; species Coregonus clupeaformis. Next base: position 54,271,045 of record NC_059201.1, read on the forward strand.
CATGAGATAATGAAGGCCCCCCACCCGACGCCTCGAATCCAGTATGGAACGGACAGAGTACGCCGGGGCCCCCTCGATGTCCAGAGGAGGTGGAAGAACCTCCCGCACCTCAGACTCCTGGAGTGGACCAGCTACCAACGGCCTGAGGAGAGACACATGAAACGAGGGGTTAATACGGTAATCAGGGGGGAGTAACAACTTGTAAATAACCTCGTTTATCCTCCTCAGGACTTTAAACGGCCCCACAAACCTCAGCTTCTGGCAGGGCAGGCGGAGGGGTAGATTCCGGGTCGAGAGCCAGACCCGATGCCCCGGTACGAAAACCGGGGGCCTCCCTGCGGTGGCGGTCAGCGTTCACCTTCTGACGACGCACGGCGTGCTGGAGGCGAACGTGGGAAGCGTCCCAAGTCTCCTCCGCACGCCGAAACCAGTCATCCACCGCAGGAGCCTCGGTCTGGCTCTGGTGCCACGATGCCAGGGTGTTAGGTTAGTGGAGGAGTGGCGGAGAGAGTTCTGAGCGTATTCTGCCTCTGGTAGGAACACCGACCACTCCCCCGGCCGGTCCTGACAGTGGGTCCGCAGGAACCTATCCACATCTTGATTCACCCTTTCCACCTGCCCATTACTCTCAGGGTGAAATCCAGAGGTCAGGCTGACCGAGACCCCCAGACGTTCCATGAACGCCTTCCAGACTCTAGACGTGAACTGGGGACCTCGGTCGGACACTATATCCTCTGGTACCCCGTAGTGCCGGAAGACGTGAGTAAACAGAGCCTCCGCAGTTTGTAGGGCCGTGGGGAGACCGGGCAGAGGAAGGAGGCAGCAGGACTTCGATAAGCGATCCACAACGACCAGGTTAGTGGTGTTACCTTGGGAGAGGGGAAGATCAGTAAGAAAATCAATACTAAGGTGAGACCATGGTCGTTGTGGAACTGGTAAAGGTTGTAGCTTAGCCGCTGGGAGGTGCCTAGGTGCCTTACTCTGGGTGCACACTGAGCAGGAGGAAACATACACCCTCACGTCCTTAGCCAAGGTAGGCCACCAGTACTTCTCGGTCAGGCAGCGCATTGTACGACCGATACCTGGATGACCAGAGGAGGGTGACGTGTGTGCCCAGTAGATCAGAAGATAACGGATAAGCGCAGGCATGTACTGCAGCCCAGCTGGACACTGTGGTGGAGATCTGTGCGTAATGCCTGCGCTATATCCGCGTCCATCGCCCATACTACCGGCACCACAATGCATGAGGCCGGGAGTATGGGGGTGTTGTCTCTGGGCCTCTCCTCTGTGTCATACAGCCGAGACAGTGCATCTGCCTTCACATTCTTCGTACCCGGAATGTATGAGTGTGAAATCAAACCAGGTGAAGAAGAGGGCCCACCTGGCCTGGCGAGGATTCAGCCTCCTCGCTGCCCGAATGTACTCCAGGTTACGGTGGTCTGTCCAGACGAGGAAAGGGTGTTTCGCCCCTTCGAGCCAATGCCTGCACACCATCAAAGCTCGGACAACAGCCAGCAGCTCCCGATCACCAACGCCGTAGTTCTGCTCCGCCGAGCTGAGCTTCTTCGAAAAGAAGGCACAGGGGCAGAGCTTGGGTGGCGTGCCCGAGCGTTGGGATAAGACAGCGTCTATCCCTACCTCGGACGCATCCACCTCCACTACGAACGGTAGTGATGGATCGGGGTGAGCCAGTACCGGGGCGGAGGTGAACAGATCGTGCAATCTACTGAAGGCCAAATCAGCCTCAGCAGACCAGCGGAGCCAGGACTGCCCACCCTTCAACAAGGAGGTAATGGGAGCTGCGACCTTGCCAAAGCCCCGAATAAACCTCCAATAGTAGTTGGCAAAGCCAAGGAAGCGCTGCACCTCCTTCACCGTGGTTGGAGTCGGCCAATTACGCATGGCTGAAATTCAATCTCCCTCCATCTCCACACCTGTGGTAGTAATGCGGTATCCAAGGAAGGAGATTGACTGCTGAAAAAACTCACACTTCTCTGCCTTGGCATAAAGATCATTTTCCAGCAGTCGGACCAGTACCTTGCGAACCAGGGACACATGCTCGGCACGCGTAGAGGAATACACCAGGATGCCACCACACCGCAACCAAGCATGTCCCGAAACACCTCGCTCACAAAAGACTGGAAAACGGATGGAGCATTCATCAAACCGTAAGGCATCACCAGGTATTCATAATGCACCGAGGTTGTGCTGAATGCTGTTTTCCACTCATCCCCTTCCTGAATACGCACCAGGTTGTAGGCACTCCTGAGGTCTAATTCACTGAAGGAATGAGGGGAAGAGGATAACTAAAACGTACCGTCGCCTTATTCAGTGGTCGATTAATCAATGCACGGGCGTAAACCGCCATCTTTCTTCTTCACAAAGAAGAAACTCGAGGAAGCAGGTGAAGTGGAGGGACGTATATACCCCTGGCGCAGGGACTCGGTGACGTATGTTTCCATAGCCTCCATTTCAGCCTGCGACAGGGGATACACATGACTCCTGGGAGTTACAGCGTCTACCCGAAGGTTTATTGCGAAATCCCCCTCCCGATGAGGTGGTAATTTAGTCGCTTGCGTCTTGGAAAACGCGAGCGCCAGATCATGGTATTCGGGGGGAATGCGCACGGTGGGAGTACCGTATGGACTTTCCACCGTGGTCGCACCAACAGAAACACCTAGACACCTACCCGGGCACTCACGCGATCACCCTGTAAGAACCCTCTGCGGCCATGAAAAATTGGGGTTGTGAAGGGCTAACCACAGAATACCTAAGACTACAGGGTAAGCAGGAGACTCAATAATCAAAAAAGTGATCTGCTCAACATGCGTCTCCTGTGTAATCATGGTGACTGGTACAGTAACCTCCTTAACCAACCCGGACCCTAATGGTCGACTATCAAGTGCTCTGATGGGGAGTGGAATGGATAGGGGAACCAATGAAATGCCTTGACAGCGTGCAAATGCCCTGTCCATAAAGTTCCCAGCTGCGCCTGAATCGACTAGCACCTTACATTGGGAAACTACCAGGTGTTCGGGAAAGGAGATTGATAGGGTACAGTGCGCCACAAAGGGCTCTGAACAAGTTTGGGTGTTCGTTACCTGGGGTGATGCGTGAGTACCCTGCCTCCCGCCTCCAGACCCAAAAGAACGTTGACTGCGACGTGAGGTGGATTGTCCCTTCGTGCCACCAGAGTGGCACTGTCGCTGTCCTCCTGCGCTCTCTCGACCGGCGGCTCCCCCCAGCTCCATCTGCTCGGGGTCAGAGTCGTCCGGAGTGGGAACGGGCAGACCACTACCAGGACGTCATCTGGCTGCTTTCAGATTGTCCAGCAGGATGGCCATGCCCACCAGTTGGGTGAACGATTGCATGGCATCACGGCAGGCTAGCTCCTGTCGGACGTCCTCCCTTAGGTGGCACCGGAAATGGTCAGGGCCCGCTCGTTCCACCCGGACCCCGCTGCCAGCGTCCGGAACTCCAGCGCGTAGTCCTGTGCGGTCCTCGTCCCCTGCCTCAGATGGACCAGTCGTTCGCCTGCCTCTCGACCCTCAGGCGGGTGATCGAAAACGTCCCGAAAGAGGCGAGCAAACTCCCCGTAGTCCTCCGCGGCACCTCTCTCGTTCCACACAGCGTTGGCCCACTCCAGGGCTCTCGCACAAAGGCAGGAAACGAGGACGGATACCTTCTCCCGCTCCAGTGGCGCCGGCCTGATGCTGGAGAAATACAGCTTGAGTTGGAGCATAAATCCCTTACATTGCGCTGCCGTCCCATCAAACGCCGGTGGCCGGGATATCTGGATCCCTCCAGGGGCTGGGGTGTAGGTGGCTGGATCCGGTTGACCAGCTGGTCTCGATAGATCGGATCCTCTCCTCTCCAGGCGTTCTACTACCTGAAGAACCCGATCCATCGCTTCCCCCAAGCTGGCCAGCATCAAGGAATGTTCCTGTACCCTTGCCACAACTCCAGGAATGCGGTCTTCTCCTGCTGACTCCATTTAGCGGGTGAGTGATTCTGTGACGAGGTGTGAATGAAGGAGTCAGGCGCAGGAGGTAAAACACTGAAGTCCAGAGTTTATTCCGTTTACATAAATCAAACGCTCCCAGCGTGAAAACGAAACTAATACAAGGGGAAATATTCCACCTTGGCAAGTACAAATAGAAGGGTAGCTCAACCGAGCTACTCGCTCTCACAAGACATAAGACTTTGGGGGAGTCGGGGGTGTGCTAAGCTGACATATGGAATTGTTTTAAGATGGTAATAATATGGATCATTTAGCTATTTGATTTTGAATTTAAGGAACCCTTTAGGTATCAAAAAACTATATAAAATGGGGCCTCCCGAGTGGCGCGGTGGTCTAAGGCACTGCATCGCATTGCTAGCTGCCACTAGAAATCCTGGTTCGAGTCCAGGCTCTGTCGCAAACGGCCGCAACCGGAGACCCATGGGCACAATTGGCCCAGCGTAGGGGAGGAATGTTCTTGTCCCATCGCGCGCTAGCAACCAGGTCACCAGGTGTACGGTGTTTCCTCCGACACATTGGTGTGGCTGGCTGCCAGGTTAAGCGGGCACTGTGTCAAGAAACAGTGCGGCTCAGTTGGGTTGTGTTTCGGTGGACGCACGACTCTCAACCTTCGCCTCTCCCGTGTCTGTATGGGAGTTGCAGCGGTGGGACAAGACTGTAACTACCATTTGGGTAAAATACCACCCCAAAAAACTATATAAAATAAGTATCTAGGAGATATAAAAAAAAACTCTGGAAATATATATACTGTATATATATTTCCAGAGTGATCGGAATATACCAGTCAAAAGTTTGGACACACCTACTCATTCAAGGGTTTTTCTTTATTTTTACATTGTAAAATAATAGTGAAGACAATCACATGTAGTAACCAAACAAGTGTTAAACAAATCAAAATATATGTTATATTTGAGATTCTTCAAATAGCCACCCTTTGCCTTGATGAAAGCTTTGCACACTCTTGGCATTCTCTCAACCAGCTTCACCTGGAATGCTTTTCCAACAGTCTTGAAGGAGTTCCCACATATGCTGAGCACACATTTTAATATTTGTAGCTGTTTTTTAAGTAAATACCTGCAGTCAACTTGTGCAATGCTTTAGAAGATAAAGCAGATCGCGTTCTTCATTTCACCTGTGACATTATTTTACTTTATGAAGCTTACGTAGTTTGTTTATAAATAGCACAATGGGAGAAAGCGAGAGCAGGTGAGTCCAGCTGTGTATTGATATTGAAAGTCAACAGTGTTTTTTTTGTTTGTTAAATAGAGTGGTCAGGGATGTGCAACTATAGTTATCTTTCACAGAAAATACATTAGTGCAACACATTCGGCAGAAAATAGCTTCATTTTCATCAGATGACAACAACGCTATTTGGCTGGCAGCCAGGCAAGTAGATGAGCAGGTATTTTTTGCAAAAACAATGCATGGCCATCAAATGTCTAATGTTTAGGCCTATCATAGAAAGAATGTAGCCAGCTACATTTCCTAATGTTTTGCTTAAAGTTAATCTTGCATTTATAGGCTGGCTACACAAAAATAGGCTGGCTACACTGAGAAAAGCTACACTTCAGTCAGAGTGCTGTCTGCTGATAGAATGCCATTCATGAATTCTCATCGAAGTGCAACTGAAACACAAAGTTAGTTTGATGCCGAGCAGAAATTATAATAAGAAGCATTTTAGATCTGCGTTTACAAACCGCAGCAAGATATTTCTTATGTGTGAAAAACGCAGAATTCTACATTAACACAACCCCTAAGTTTAACTTGCTATCTAAGTAAGTGGCTGAATTAATAAGGAGACGGGGCATCATATTGTGTTAGCTTTCTGCCGTGTTTAAGAAGTCAAAGCTCTTTGGATGAGTTATTTGTACAGCTGCCACTGCTATCTTGATTTCCTTGCATTTTTTCTCCTCTCTGTTCTTGGCCTGTCTGCTCCTCCCCCCTCTTCTCCAAGCAGAGCAGGCAGGCCCGTTGCCCTAGTGACTCCATACAGACACAGCGTGTAGATATGCTGCTGGAGACCCTGTACTGTCAAAACTTTGCATCAACCTTTGTTAATTTGCACAATGTCTCTCGCTCACATTCTCCAGCGTCGCTTTGTGGTGGTAAATAGACGGCTACAAAAAATATAGATGAAAACTCTCTTGGTAGATAAGCTGTAGACCACACTATCTACCAAGAGAGTTTTCATCTATATTTTTCGGAGCTGTCTATTTGCCACCACAAACTGGCACTAAGACAGCACTCAACGAGCTGTATAAGGTCATAAGCAAAGAAGAAAATGCTCATCCAGAAGCTGCGCTCCTAGTGGCCGGGGACTTTAATGCAGGCAAACTTAAATCTGTTTTCCATCATTTCTACCAGCATGTCACATGTGCAACCAGAGGAAAAAAAACTCTAGACCACCTTGAGGAGTATACCACCTCAGTCACCAGCTTCATCAATAACTGCATCGACAACGTCGCCCCCACAGTGACAGTACATAAATATCCCAACCAGGAGCCATGGATTACAGGCTACTGCTTTCAAGGAGCGGAACACTAACCCGGACACTTATAAGAAATCCCGCTATGCCCTCAGACGAACCATCAAACAGGCAAAGCATCAATACAGGACTAAAATTGAATCCTACTACACCGGCTGACGCTCGTCAGATGTGACAGGGCTTGCAAACTATTACGGACTACAAAGGGAAACCCAGCCGCGAGCTGCCTAGTGACGTGAGCCTACCAGACGAGCTAAATACATTTTATGCTCGCTTCGAGGCAAGCAACACTGAAGCATGCATTAGAGCACCAGCTGTTCCGGACGGCTGTGTGATCACTCTCTCCGTAGCCGATGTGAGCAAGACCTTTAAACAGGTCAACATTCACAAGGCCGAGGGGCCAGATGGATTACCAGGATGTGTACTCAGAGCATGCGCGAACTAACTGACAAGTGTCTTCACTGACATTTTCAACCTCTCCCTGACCGAGTCTGTGATTCCTACCTATTTCAAGCAGACCAACATAGTCCCTGTGCCAAAGAAAGCGAAGGTAACCTGCCTAAATGACTACCGCCCCGTAGCACTCACGTCGGTAGATATGAAGTGCTTTTAAAGGCTGGTCATGGCTCACATCAACACCATCATCCCGGAAACCCTAGACCCACTTCAATTTGCATACCGCCCCAACAGATCCACAGATGACGCAATCTCAATCGCACTCCACACTGCCCTTTCCCACCTGGACAAAAGGAACATCTATGTGACAATGCTGTTCATTGACTACAGCTCAGCGTTCAACACCATAGTGCCCACAAAACTCATCACTAAGCTTAGGACCCTGAGAATAAACACCTCCCTCTGCTACTGGATCCTGGACTTCCTGACGGGCCACCCCCAGGTGGTAAGGGTAGGCAACAACACATCTGCCACGCTGATCCTCAACAAGGGGGACCATCAGGGGTGCGTGCTTAGTCCACTCCTGTACTCCCTGTCCACCCACGACTGCGTGGCCAAGCACGAGTCCAACACCATCATTAAGTTTGCTGACGACACAACGGTGTCACGCCCTGGCTCTGGGGACTCTGAAATGTTGAGCCAGGGTGTGGATTTTCTATGTTTAGTTTGTCTGTGTAGCTTCTATGTTGTGTTTTCTATGTTTTGGTTTCTGTTCTAGATCGTATAGATCTATGTTGGTCAGGGTGGTTCCCAATCAGAGGCAGCTGTTGCTCGTTGTCTCTGATTGGGAGCCATACTTAGGTAGGCTGTTTTCATTTATTCTTTGTGGGATCTTGTTCCAGTGTGGTTTGTGTAGACCGTGGAAGTCACGTTATCGTTTGTTGTTTTGTTTCGTGGAATCACTAAATAAAAAGTATGTTCGCATTCAACGCTGCGCCTTGGTCCTCACGAACGTGACAGAAGATCCCACCAAGACAGGACCAAGCAGCGTGAAGAGGAGAGAGGAAGGACTTGGGATCAGTGGAGTAGGAGTCTCGACTGGGCCAAGCCAAGTGAAGAGCAGAGAGGTTGGACTATGGAGCAGTGGATTAAGAGTCTCGACTGGGCCAAGCCAAGTGAAGAGCAGAGAGGTTGGACATTGGAGCAGTGGGGTGAGAGTCTGGCGAGAACTAGGGAGGCCTGGTCCACGGGGAGGAGAGACACCCAGAACATTTTTAGGGGGGGGGCTCACGCCGTGGACGACGGGGCAGCAGGAGGCCGCGATAGAGCGGTCCAGCGGGTTGGCAGAGGAGGCCGCCAGGTTACGGGGGCCACTGGTCACAAAGGGGAAGGAAAGTGTAGAGGCACGGCGAGAGGTACTGGGGTGTGTTACCAGTTCGGTCCGGCCCGTTCCTGATCCCCACGTAGGGCCAGTGGTGTGTGTCCCCAGTGCGGTCCGGCCTGTTCCTGTCCCTCGCACCAAGCCTATGGTGCGCGTCGCCAGCCCGGCCCGGCCTGTTCCTGCTCCCCGCACTAAGCCTATGGTGCGCGTTGCCAGCCCGGCCCGGCCTGTTCCTGCTCCCCGCACCAAGCCTATGGTGCGCGTCGCCAGCCCGGCCCGGGTCTGTTCCTGCTCCCCGCACCAAGCCTATGGTGCGCTGCCGCCAGCCCGGTCCGGCCTGTTCCTGCTCCCCGCACCAAGCCTATGGTGCGCGTCGCCAGCCCGGCCCGGCCTGTTCCTGCTCCCCGCACCAAGCCTATGGTGCGCGTCGCCAGCCCGGTCCGGCCTGTTCCTGCTCCCCGCACCAAGCCTGTGGTGCGCGTCGCCAGCCCGGCCCGGCCTGTTCCTGCTCCCCGCACCAAGTCAGTGGTGCGCGTCGCCAGCCCGGCACGGTCCATTCCCGCTCTCCGCACCAAGTCAGTGGTGCACTTCGTCAGCCCGGCTCGGCCTGTTCCTGCTCCCCACACCAAGCCAGTGGTGTGCGTCGTCAGCCCGGCTCGGCCTGTTCCTGCTCCACACACCAAGCCAGTGGTGTGCGTCGTCAGCCCGGCTCGGCCTGTTCCTGCTCCCCACACCAAGCCAGTGGTGTGCGTCGTCAGTCCGGCACAGCCCGTGCCTGTTCCACCGGTGCCTGGTCCGGTACCGGTCAGCTGCTCCACGTCGGAGCTAGAGCAATCCGCTCCACCAGTGTTCAGTCTAGCTCCGGCCAGCAGGGCCAGACCGGACCAGGGGTACTGTGGGGGGTTAGAGAGGGAGTGGGGATCATACCCAGAGCCGGATCCGCCGCCAAGGCGGAGTGCCCACCCGGTCCCTCCCCTGTGGTGTTCTGTTGGCGCGGTCGGAGTCCGCGCCTTTGGGGGGGGGTACTGTCACGCCCTGGCTCTGGGGACTCTGAAATGTTGAGCCAGGGTGTGGATTTTCTATGTTTAGTTTGTCTGTGTAGCTTCTATGTTGTGTTTTCTATGTTTTGGTTTCTGTTCTAGATCGTATAGATCTATGTTGGTCAGGGTGGTTCCCAATCAGAGGCAGCTGTTGCTCATTGTCTCTGATTGGGAGCCATACTTAGGTAGGCTGTTTTCATCTATTCTTTGTGGGATCTTGTTCCAGTGTGGTTTGTGTAGACCGTGGAAGTCACGTTATCGTTTGTTGTTTTGTTTCGTGGGCTCACTAAATAAAAAGTATGTTCGCATTCAACGCTGCGCCTTGGTCCTCTGTTCCCGACGAACGTGACAAACGGTGGTAGGCCTGATCCCCGACAACGATGAGACAGCCTATAGGGAGGAGTTTAGAGACCTGGCAGTGTGGTGCCAGGACAACAATCTCTCCCTCAACGTGAGCAAGACAAAGGAGAGGATCGTGGACTACAGGAAAAGGAGGGCCGAACAAGCCCCCATTCACATTAACGGGGCTGTAGTGGAGCGGATCGAGAGTTTCAAGTTCCTTGTTGTCCACATCAAAATCAAACTGTCATGGTCCAAACACACCAAGAAAGCCTTGAAGAGGGCACAACAACGCCTTTTCCCCCTCAGGAGACTGAAAAGATTTGGCATGGGTCCCTAGATCCTCAAAAAGTTATACAGCTGCACCATCGAGAGCATCCTGACCGGTTGCATCACCGCCTGTTATGGCAACTGCTCGGCATCCGACCGTAAGGCGCTACAGAGACTAATGATTACAGCCCAGTACATCACTGGGGCCAAGATTCCTGCCATCCAGGACCTACAGTGTGGGAAAAAAGTATTTAGTCAGCCACCAATTGTGCAAGTTCTCACACTTAAAAAGATGAGAGAGGCCTGTACATTTCATCATAGGTACACGTCAACTATGACAGACAAAATGAGAGAAAAAAAATCCAGAAAATCACATTGTAGGATTTTTAATGAATTTATTTGCAAATTATGGTGGAAAATAAGTATTTGGTCAATAACAAAAGTTTCTCAATATTTTGTTATATACCCTTTGTTGGCAATGGCACAGGTCAAACGTTTTCTGTAAGTCTTCACAAGGTTTTCACACACTGTTGCTGGTATTTTGGCCCATTCCTCCATGCAGATCTCCTCTAGAGCAGTGATGTTTTGGGGCTGTCGCTGGTCAACACGGACTTTCAACTCCCTCCAAAGATTTTCTATGGGGTTGAGATCCAGGACCTTGAAATGCTTCTTACGAAGCCACTCCTTCGTTGCCCGGGCGGTGTGTTTGGGATCATTGTCATGCTGAAAGACCCAGCCACGTTTCATCTTCAATGCCCTTGCTGATGGAAGGAGGTTTTCACTCAAAATCTCACAATACATGGCCCCATTCATTCTTTCCTTTACACGGATCAGTCGTCCTGGTCCCTTTGCAGAAAAACAGCCCCAAAGCATGATGTTTCCACCCCCATGCTTCACAGTAGGTATGGTGTTCTTTGGATGCAACTCAGCATTCTTTGTCCTCCAAACACGACGAGTTGAGTTTTTACCAAAATGTTATATTTTGGTTTCATCTGACCATATGACATTCTCCCAATCCTCTTCTGGATCATCCAAATGCATTCTAGCAAACTTCAGACGGGCCTGGACATGTACTGGCTTAAGCAGGGGGACACGTCTGGCACTGCAGGATTTGAGTCCCTGGCGGCGTAGTGTGTTACTGATGGTAGGCTTTGTTACTTTGGTCCCAGCTCTCTGCAGGTCATTCACTAGGTCCCCCCGTGTGGTTCTGGGATTTTTGCTCACCGTTCTTGTGATCATTTTGACCCCACGGGGTGAGATCTTGCGTGGAGTCCCAGATCGAGGGGAGATTATCAGTGGTCTTGTATGTCTTCCATTTCCTAATAATTGCTCCCACAGTTGATTTCTTCAAACCAAGCTGCTTACCTATTGCAGATTCAGTCTTCCCAGCCTGGTGCAGGTCTACAATTTTGTTTCTGGTGTCCTTTGACAGCTCTTTGGTCTTGGCCATAGTGGAGTTTGGAGTGTGACTGTTTGAGGTTGTGGACAGGTGTCTTTTATACTGATAACAAGTTCAAACAGGTGCCATTAATACAGGTAACGAGTGGAGGACACAGGAGCCTCTTAAAGAAGAAGTTACAGGTCTGTGAGAGCCAGAAATCTTGCTTGTTTGTAGGTGACCAAATACTTATTTTCCACCATAATTTGCAAATAAACTCATTAAAAATCCTACAATGTGATTTTCTGGATTTTTTTTTCTCATTTTGTCTGTCATAGTTGACGTGTACCTATGATGAAAATTACAGGCCTCTCATCTTTTTAAGTGGGAGAACTTGCACAATTGGTGGCTGACTAAATACTTTTTTTCCCCACTGTATGTAGAACGACAAGGAATGGAAATTGTATATAAACCGAGTGTTGGGAGTTCAGATGTTTTGCAAACCACCTCAGCTCTATTACGTATGTAATAAAGTCTATCTTAATTCTACAAAAACTCTCGAAGAACTTTGATTTTTAATAAGTATAGTGATAATTTTCCACAACCTTCTTGGATCCACCTTTGACGTTCGATACATGGGAGAGGAGCATGACCCAACTGCATGGCTCTGGAAGACTCGGACAGGATGACGGAATCGTGGCAAGAGAAGGTTTCCGGTTCCTGGGTGGCAGAGTTCTTCGGCGGTCTGCGATGAGGTGGTCGATGGAGATGGACATACGAATGTATTGATTTAAATCCTGAAGGTCACCTCTACAGGCCAGCGCCGCCTGAAGTTCCCTGTTGAGCCCTCTTCGGTAGACGGTAAGTAAAGCAGCCTCACTCCATCCACTCCCTGCAGCCATGGTGCAGGCGAGGGCATACTCGGCAGCTGAATTGCGTCCTTGTTGAAGTTATATGAGGAGGTCTCCTATAGGAAGACTGGAAGGAGAGTGATCGAATACCTCTTTGAAGAGGGTGTGGAAATGGGTCTCGGATCCGAGTCCTGTGCTGTTGGCAGTCCAAATGGCAGTGGCCCAATCCAGGGCTTTGCCTGAGAGTAGAGACACAACAAAATACACCCTGCTCTTGTAAGTGGCAAAGTTAGTGGGGTTGTGCTCAATGTATTTGCAGCATTGCATCAGAAATCGCTGACATTTCCCAGGTGAACCGTCATATTTTCCAGGCATGGATATGAATGAAGGAGGGCTATGGGTTACGATACCTGGCATCGGAGGAGTAGGGATAGGCTGGTGGAGAAGATGGCAGATTTCCTCCATACGCTCCTCTTGCTGGGTTAGGCGCCGCTGTAGCTCCGCTGAATCCATTCCGTTTTTAGGTGAGGTATTCTGTAATGAATACTCAGGGAGAAAAAGGTGTAGATTCACGCGCAGAGCGCAGCAGGTTTTTATTTCGCCTTCGCAGAAGGCAGGAATCGTGGTCACAGGCGGGCAAAGGTCATACACAGGTAGGCAAACAGGCAGGTGAATCAAAACTAGGACTGAAGGCTATAACTGCTTCTCATAAACGAGCTAGGAAAAGTCTTAGTAGCGTCAAAACGAACAATATCTCACAAGGCACAAACAGAATGAACTGAACTAAATAAGGAGCTGATGAGACCAGGTGAGTAACTAACACAGGTGAAATCAATGAACAAAAATGAAAGACAGGGCTACGTTCAAGAGCACAAAGAAACAGGGCTACGTTCAAGAACACAAGGTGAACTAAGAAAATAAATACAGCAAATGGCCTGAGGTCGCAGTGATGAAGGGCACTTCAGTGGAGAGAACCATCGAAGAACTACGGTCAATCTTCAGTCAGGAGTGTTAGCGATAATGGCCCCCAACTGTTGTCTGAATAGTTCCTGTCATTCATGGAAGCAAACGCAATCTAGCACATAAAGTCAGCGCTATGACCGTATTATCACTACATCGGCAGTCATGAGTCATGACCGCAATAACATTTAGTCACAGTAATCTCCTCTTATGCACTCTGGACACGCATTGGTAGTACCCAACTCGCTAACGGCCATCAGGTCGCTAATGGCCTGGTACTCAGCGCTCTATTGTCCCTCTAACCACTCTGACATCAATGCAAATGCAATCGATAAATCACATCAAACACTTATCATTAAAACGGTATCATGCTTTTAAAACTCATCTCACTGTGATCGATCAATTTGAAGAAAGAAGTTCAACAACAAGTTGAAACTGAGTGGAAAACATGGTCATTGTGGATGTTGTTTCAAAGCCTGACACAGCAAAATGGACAGCACTTTCTAAGGTGGTGATTAATTCAAAACACCCATACATATAGGCATATATATGAAGCCCAAGCCCGATTATTATTTTTATGAATTAAAATAATGATTGTGCCGTTATACAATACATAGCCTAGTAGACTACCGCATATTAGGCACGGCAGGAAAACATAAACATTTAACAGATTTAAGATGTTTTTGGTATATAATATAACATAATTGGTCTAGCCTATACTCTAAAATTAAACACATTCTAGTAATCACCTTAATTAAGTGTGGACTGTATTATTATGCATACTGGAGGGACTGGTTACCTTGTGATACCCTCCAAACTTTCTATCCATGAGTCTGGGAGAGAATGTATAGACCTAGGCAATGCTGTTGGTTCATTGATTGTGCAGGGCTGCTTACAGAGTTAGCCTACAATTATTTTTTAAAAATCTATTTTACCTTTATTTAACTAGGCAAGTCAGTTAAGAACAAATTCTTATTTACAATGACGGCCTACACCGGGCCAATTGTGCGCCGCCCTATGGGACTCCCAATCACGGCCAGTTGTGATACAGCCTGGAATCGAACCAGGGGGTCTGTAGTGACGCCTCAAGCACTGAGATGCAGTGCCTTAGACCGCTGCGCTACTCAGGAGCCCTAATTATAGTGAATTTGTATTTGATTTTGAATAGCCTAGTAATAAGGTATTTTTTATATTTTCATAATTAATAGGTTGACGCATTACCTTTAGCTACGGAGTATCTCACCATTGTGCGTTTCCATCTTCTCCTCTTTCTCCCTCATTCCTTTCTCGAGCGCGTAAAGAGAGGGGCTGTCATCAGTTTAATTAAATATGTTTTGTTGTGAAAACATGTTACTATCAATGTTCTCGAACAGACATGACCTGAACCAGCTGGAGGCCTACTCAGGGTACTGTTACACCCAGTCTGGTCATACACCATCACCACTCAGACTCAGAGACAATGGGACTCAGTCATACACCATCACCACTCAGACTCAGAGACAATGGGACTCAGTCATACACCATCACCACTCAGACTCAGAGACAATGGGACTCAGTCATACACCATCACCACTCAGACTCAGAGACAATGGGACTCAGTCATACACCATCACCACTCAGACTCAGAGACAATGGGACTCAGTCATACACCATCACCACTCAGACTCAGAGACAATGTGACTCAGTCATACACCATCACCACTCAGACTCAGAGACAATGTGACTCAGTCATACACCATCACCACTCAGACTCAGAGACAATGGGACTCAGTCATACACCATCACCACTCAGACTCAGACACAATGTGACTCAGTCATACACCATCACCACTCAGACTCAGAGACAATGTGACTCAGTCATACACCATCACCACTCAGACTCAGAGACAATGTGACTCAGTCATACACCATCACCACTCAGACTCAGAGACAATGGGACTCAGTCATACACCATCACCAATCAGACTCAGAGACAATGTGACTCAGTCATACACCATCACCACTCAGACTCAGAGACAATGTGACTCAGTCATACACCATCACCACTCAGACTCAGAGACAATGTGACTCAGTCATACACCATCACCACTCAGACTCAGAGACAATGTGACTCAGTCATACACCATCACCACTCAGACTCAGAGACAATGTGACTCAGTCATACACCATCACCACTCAGACTCAGAGACAATGTGACTCAGTCATACACCATCACCAGTCAGACTCAGAGACAATGGGACTCAGTCATACACCATCACCACTCAGACTCAGAGACAATGTGACTCAGTCATACACCATCACCACTCAGACTCAGAGACAATGTGACTCAGTCATACACCATCACCACTCAGACTCAGAGACAATGTGACTCAGTCATACACCATCACCACTCAGACTCAGAGACAATGTGACTCAGTCATACACCATCACCACTCAGACTCAGAGACAATGTGACTCAGTCATACACCATCACCACTCAGACTCAGAGACAATGTGACTCAGTCATACACCATCACCACTCAGACTCAGAGACAATGTGACTCAGTCATACACCATCACCACTCAGACTCAGAGACAATGTGACTCAGTCATACACCATCACCACTCAGACTCAGAGACAATGGGACTCAGTCATACACCATCTCCACTCAGACTCAGACACAATGTGACTCAGTCATACACCATCACCACTCAGACTCAGAGACAATGTGACTCAGTCATACACCATCACCACTCAGACTCAGAGACAATGTGACTCAGTCATACACCATCACCACTCAGACTCAGAGACAATGGGACTCAGTCATACACCATCACCACTCAGACTCAGAGACAATGGGACTCAGTCATACACCATCACCAGTCAGACTCAGAGACAATGGGACTCAGTCATACACCATCACCACTCAGACTCAGAGACAATGTGACTCAGTCATACACCATCACCACTCAGACTCAGAGACAATGGGACTCAGTCATACACCATCACCACTCAGACTCAGAGACAATGTGACTCAGTCATACACCATCACCACTCAGACTCAGAGACAATGTGACTCAGTCATACACCATCACCACTCAGACTCAGAGACAATGTGACTCAGTCATACACCATCACCACTCAGACTCAGAGACAATGTGACTCAGTCATACACCATCACCACTCAGACTCAGAGACAATGTGACTCAGTCATACACCATCACCAGTCAGACTCAGAGACAATGGGACTCAGTCATACACCATCACCACTCAGACTCAGAGACAATGTGACTCAGTCATACACCATCACCACTCAGACTCAGAGACAATGTGACTCAGTCATACACCATCACCAGTCAGACTCAGAGACAATGTGACTCAGTCATACACCATCACCACTCAGACTCAGAGACAATGTGACTCAGTCATACACCATCACCACTCAGACTCAGAGACAATGTGACTCAGTCATACACCATCACCACTCAGACTCAGAGACAATGTGACTCAGTCATACACCATCACCACTCAGACTCAGAGACAATGTGACTCAGTCATACACCATCACCACTCAGACTCAGAGACAATGTGACTCAGTCATACACCATCACCACTCAGACTCAGAGACAATGGGACTCAGTCATACACCATCACCACTCAGACTCAGAGACAATGTGACTCAGTCATACACCATCACCAGTCAGACTCAGAGACAATGGGACTCAGTCATACACCATCACCACTCAGACTCAGAGACAATGTGACTCAGTCATACACCATCACCACTCAGACTCAGAGACAATGTGACTCAGTCATACACCATCACCACTCAGACTCAGAGACAATGTGACTCAGTCATACACCATCACCAGTCAGACTCAGAGACAATGGGACTCAGTCATACACCATCACCACTCAGACTCAGAGACAATGTGACTCAGTCATACACCATCACCACTCAGACTCAGAGACAATGTGACTCAGTCATACACCATCACCACTCAGACTCAGAGACAATGTGACTCAGTCATACACCATCACCACTCAGACTCAGAGACAATGTGACTCAGTCATACACCATCACCAGTCAGACTCAGAGACAATGGGACTCAGTCATACACCATCACCACTCAGACTCAGAGACAATGTGACTCAGTCATACACCATCACCACTCAGACTCAGAGACAATGTGACTCAGTCATACACCATCACCAGTCAGACTCAGAGACAATGTGACTCAGTCATACACCATCACCACTCAGACTCAGAGACAATGTGACTCAGTCATACACCATCACCAGTCAGACTCAGAGACAATGGGACTCAGTCATACACCATCACCACTCAGACTCAGAGACAATGTGACTCAGTCATACACCATCACCACTCAGACTCAGAGACAATGTGACTCAGTCATACACCATCACCAGTCAGACTCAGAGACAATGTGACTCAGTCATACACCATCAC
Organism: Coregonus clupeaformis; assembly: GCF_020615455.1. Taxonomy (NCBI): domain Eukaryota; kingdom Metazoa; phylum Chordata; class Actinopteri; order Salmoniformes; family Salmonidae; genus Coregonus; species Coregonus clupeaformis. Next base: position 54,288,617 of record NC_059201.1, read on the forward strand.
CACTCAGACTCAGAGACAATGGGACTCAGTCATACACCATCACCACTCAGACTCAGAGACAATGTGACTCAGTCATACACCATCACCACTCAGACTCAGAGACAATGTGACTCAGTCATACACCATCACCACTCAGACTCAGAGACAATGTGACTCAGTCATACACCATCACCACTCAGACTCAGAGACAATGTGACTCAGTCATACACCATCACCACTCAGACTCAGAGACAATGTGACTCAGTCATACACCATCACCACTCAGACTCAGAGACAATGTGACTCAGTCATACACCATCACCACTCAGACTCAGAGACAATGTGACTCAGTCATACACCATCACCACTCAGACTCAGAGACAATGTGACTCAGTCATACACCATCACCACTCAGACTCAGAGACAATGTGACTCAGTCATACACCATCACCAGTCAGACTCAGAGACAATGGGACTCAGTCATACACCATCACCACTCAGACTCAGAGACAATGTGACTCAGTCATACACCATCACCACTCAGACTCAGAGACAATGTGACTCAGTCATACACCATCACCACTCAGACTCAGAGACAATGTGACTCAGTCATACACCATCACCACTCAGACTCAGAGACAATGTGACTCAGTCATACACCATCACCACTCAGACTCAGAGACAATGTGACTCAGTCATACACCATCACCACTCAGACTCAGAGACAATGTGACTCAGTCATACACCATCACCACTCAGACTCAGAGACAATGTGACTCAGTCATACACCATCACCACTCAGACTCAGAGACAATGTGACTCAGTCATACACCATCACCAGTCAGACTCAGAGACAATGTGACTCAGTCATACACCATCACCACTCAGACTCAGAGACAATGTGACTCAGTCATACACCATCACCACTCAGACTCAGAGACAATGTGACTCAGTCATACACCATCACCACTCAGACTCAGAGACAATGTGACTCAGTCATACACCATCACCACTCAGACTCAGAGACAATGGGACTCAGTCATACACCATCACCACTCAGACTCAGAGACAATGGGACTCAGTCATACACCATCACCACTCAGACTCAGAGACAATGGGACTCACCTGTATGTCGTCATTAGCCTGCAAGAGAAAGACGACCCCCTGAAAGGTTGAACATTTAGTTTAGAGACTAACCTCCGACATTAGGGCAGAGTACAACCCAGGGTTAAGTCTGGGAACTGAGGCAGTCTACCCTCTTTCCCTAGTTCAGGAAAGGTTATACTGAAAAGTTCCATTGTTACATTAAGAGAAAATGTTTCTTAAAGATAAAGACTGTAAAGAAAATAATATGCAAAACAGTGAATATTTACTTTTTCCTTATGAGGCATCAAAAGTAAAGGGGGAAGAATATGTTGTGTATTGATATTCTACTTTGTCCCTTCTACTTACATACATCGGAATGCTTGGAATGTCTTGTCCTGTGAAATGTATTACACAACGCCCACGTTAATTTCTACTGTCTCATGTCCTTATATTAGTTGTGTAAGTAATACAGTGTGCTATCCAACTTCTTCAAGGTGAGCGAGTTATAAAGCATAGGATAGGAAACACCAAGTTAAGCGTAGTGTAATGATATTATTGTTGTTATTTTTTTAATGACGTTTTGATAGTTTAATTAATTTATGAAAGTCCATTAGCATAGAAACAGAGGACTCAGAGAGTGTAAACAAAGGGGAACATTGTAACTTGCTGTTGTTAGGGATATGTTGAGAATTATGAAAATGACATGATGAAAATATATTTATGAGATAAGATAATTATTAATACCTTTTTACAAATTGGTTATTTAGAATTGTATAAGAGTAGCCTAGTTAGTTGAATGAGAGAGAGAGACAACTGAAAACTGTGTAGAAGAGAGAAGCACCAGATAAACATTATTTTAAACCTTATCTTCAAGGTTTAAAATTCAGGTCCAAAGATTTAATCGTGTACACTACACTACAAGACCAGCGGTTCTCAAACTTTTTGGGGCCTTGGACCCCTTTTTGATGGCTAAAACCAGCCAAATAGTGTTAGTAGTTTAAAGGATAATAAAAAAAACTAAAACAACTGTGGTGCACATTAATGTTATAAAGTTATCGTTCTATTTATCACTATCGCATCAATTCAGGCAATTTATGGCATTATGGATTGTTGTCCCTCTCGCCCAGCTCTTTGTACTACCATGGTACATTTTTGTAACAGAAAGAAGCCATGGCCATCCAATGAGGACTGAGTTGATAGTTACTTCATTTGATGCCATGTCAAAATGTTGCTTTGTGGGTATGAAGTGGTGATGTGGACTGGGGTTCCCATCCTGGGTTGGCCGCACGTTCCTTACGAAAAAAGATTGCATGCAAGTACTACGTTCAAAATAACATTGTTTTTATGTTGTGCAGTAGGCTTATTTTGCAGTATATTACTGCAGTTACAGGCAGTCTAACTGCAGTACAATGCAGTTGGGTCAATCCACCAAAAGAGTACCTTTCAGGTAGTGAAACTTGGTCCAAAAAAACTATTAATTTCACCTAATTTTAACATTCTGTCATAAGGAGCACATGTTCAACTTCATAAAAAACATTGTTTTCCCAATTCAAGGGATTAAATAAATTAAAAAAGATTATAATAAGTGCCAATTAAGTGGGTTGAAATGTTCCTAGAAGTCTGAAAAACATGACAAGGAACATGTCAAAATGCAGATTTTTGGCACATTAGTAAGTCAGATTTATAGAATTTTCCATGTGGTCTATATTAAAGGGCCCTTCATGTAACATAACAGGCTTAAATATCTGTGAAAAATGTCTACTTAAAATATCAAAGGGAAGCAAAATGTATGCTATTCATGGAACGACCCAGTTATACTTGAACTGCAGTACACTGAAGTTATTAGGAAAGTACTGCGTCCAAAATAACACAGTACACTGCAGTTACTGCACTTTTGGGGGCGGGATCCCTATTACATATGCAGCTTGTCAATCAAACTGATATCTAGAGATCTACCAATAAAGCACAGTAAAAGTTACATCAAAGTTTATTACACTTTTATATACAAACAACGCTGCAAGGCACACCGTTTGTTTAAATAAGAATATACAATAAATGTTTCTTCTTGAAAGCAAACAAGTTTTAGTTTGAAATATATATTAATATAGGTTTGTTTAGCATTTTAGAGAGAAGGCCACGAGTAGTGAATATTCTGTTGACACAAAATAAATGGGGGAATTGAACACATACGTTGTCATGTAAACTATAGACCCCATTTCTGTTCATTTTCAGTTGGTTTGCGATGATTTCTGTAAATGCACACTAACAAAAGGACTAACACTGTATAAAAACTGCGTCATTAGTCCCCAACAAGCTGATATCTTTCAAATGCATCAGTGATTTTGGCTGTAGTTGTTAAGAAGATAACATATTCAACTAGCTTTGTAAGGACTTAAAAAGGTTTCAATATAACACAACGCAGTACCTGTAGCATATACTCCGATAACCCATTGCTCTTTCAATAGGAAACACTTTCAATGTATTCATTGATAATGTTATACCTAGAGCCAAATACATACATATATGTATACTATATAGTTACATACACCTGAAGTTATATGGCTGCATATGTGAGAACCATTCCATCGATCTTTCCTTAAACTGAAAATTATCTAGTTTTGAGGGACAACTTCCTAAATCTAAAGTGGTCGTAGTATGCACTCCATCGACAGAAATGATACCGTGTCAAACTCTGTATATACTGTATCTATAAATGCATAGTAATCTTATGCATAAAGTAATTCAAGTTAGTTTGAGGGTGGAGCTTTTGTTGAGTGAAATTACTAAACAGTGGCAATAATCCGTTTGGTGCCTGTATCTAAATGTCTGGATTTAGGTGTTAACTTAAAATGCGCTTTCTGACATATAGTTTATCTTCATGTTGATGTTGGTTTTGGGAAACATTTATGAACCTACTAAAGAAATGCAGAGTCAAAAGGCTTTTCGCTGCACTCAAAATGTCTCTGAATCAGCACTTGGAAAACTGCTCTAATAGCAGACATAAAATAATGTTACTCAAAATGGCAGCCAAAACATACAAATAAGAGAAATAAATTAGGGCAAAACAGTAAACCCTCTGAATAGTTACACACAATCAGTCAACAGTGCATGTAAAAGTTGAAAATTGTTTAACCTTTTTTTTTGAAGCCGTTGTAAAATCAATGGTGCCTGTTATAACCGCTCATAAGAGGTTATATCAATTGACTTATCACTTATGACAACGGACATGCTTTGACCAATGAAACAATCAAATGCAATTCAAACATTTAGGCCTTAGAGCTTGGCAACGGTGCTATGTAGGCTGTCATAGGTGTACGTTTGGCTCTCGTAAGTTGACATCCTCTTAGGACAGATGTTACACTTACGACTGATAAGGGCCTTTGAAAGCATAATTATTGCAGGTACAGTATATCTTCAATCCACTCGCTTTCCACTTTGATTCTGACCAACGGTGGCCCTTGGTAAGAGTTTGGTGGGGGTTTGAAACAGAGTGGTGACATCATATCCTCTGCAGTGACATCACATCCTCCTAAAGTTAGTCATGGCTGCGTGTAAATACGCTTGGGTGGTTCGGTGGTTTTTCAGGTTGGGTAGGGGAGGTCAAACTGTTATCATGCTAACAGGCCTAGCCGCTTGACCTTAGCAGAGAGGAAGGAGTGGATGATGAACACCATGGTCTTCGGGCAGGAGTGGAGGTCCAGTTGCTGCAAGGGAGGGAGAGGAAAAGGGAAGAGAGAGAAGTTGAAAAGTTTACTCTGTATTTAAACTTTTTTGGGGGTTCGAAAATGGGGTTCATCATGGGCCCGATTCAGACTTAGGAAATCTATTCCTTATTTACACGTTTTGATTTAAGCACTTCTCAGTAGTTGGTTTTCAGACTTACTTTATGCAGGTGCATAACAGGCTTTGCAGGTGTAGCAACTTCCGCACACTGAATAAATTGAATTTAAATATATTTTTAAAATTTAAACTTTATTTAACTAGGCAAGTCAGTTAAGAACAAATTCTTATTTACAATGACGGCCAACACCGGCCAAACCCGGACGACGCTGGGCCAATTGTGCGCCGCCCTATGGGACTCCCGGCCGGTTGTGATACAGCCTGGAATCGAACCAGGGGGTCTGTAGTGACGCCTCAAGTACTGAGATGCAGTGCCTTAGACCGCTGCGCCACTCGGGAGCCCAATATACTCTGATCTTGTATATTATTTAGAGTTAGGAAAGTATTACTTTTTTTTTTTTTTACTATTTGGAGAACCTTTACGCTGTCATGACTATCCCTGGTTGAGGATCTAAGGCCTCACATCAGCTTGGCAAATGGCCGACAACAACCAGATCCTCTTACCCACAGGGGGCTGTGCCGGTCTTGACACCTTAATACTGCCATAAATTAGAGATAGATTCTCCTATCTCTGGCCCTCTAGTATGGTGAAAGGAATGCCTTTGTTTCAGATACTTTTTACCGCCCAAAAACTTTAACATCCAACAATGAACATTGGGACAATATATTTCAACATCCAAACATTGGGAATGATGAGAAATGGAATATGGAAAATGAATGTATATTTTGTGATGTCATTAAAAATTGTATAAAGGCGTTATAATGAAAACATTGTGACTTGAAGAGCTTTTACACTGTGTATATCAGGTTTACATATTTTACATTGTGTAGAAAATATCAAGGAGGAAGACAATGTTTTCATGAAGATAGGAATGTGATTTGAGCTTTATAACGAAATCAGAGTGATAATAATACTTTTGCCTCGTAACTAGCCACACCCGAGGGAGCTCAGAGAGCGTGTCAGTATGACAGAAACGCCCCTCTTTACCAGAGTGCATAAAAGATTGAGATAAGAATGATCAGATCAGACTAGACGGACCTCAAGCTGCAGCTTTTGTCCATATTGATCCCGACCCTGAAAATGAACACGTGGTGAAGACGACAAAGTTGCCTCCACTAACAATCAATGTTCCGGCTGAGTAGCTGTTCTAAGTACTGTATCTAAGAAGGTGAATTTAAGTGGGACCATCTTGTTACTCTCTTCAAGACATCATCTACTACACTGCTCTCATCACACCACAGGGTATCATCGACACCGCTGATTAGCCGTCCTCAGAAGACCACTTCCAGAATGAGTGAAAGTAAACAGACAACTAAGAAGAAGGACATTGTGACCTCTTGTGGACAATCTGAGCCTTACATCTAAAAGGCCATCCGAAAGAGAAAGCCCAATCGACCCCTTCCCACGAAGGCCTGGGTCCAACAGAGATACACAACGAAGACCTCCAACACGTAAATACATGCATTGCTTTTCTTCCCAAACGGGCGGCAGTTCCGGGAAAAGTATTAGGATTACTGTGAGGGTAGGTCCATGTGTATCCAAGTGTTTTCTCTCTCTCTCTCTCTTTAACTCACCATCTTTTGTAACAAGTGTCATATTGTGTTAATCCGCTAGGGACCCGTTTTCATTGTATTAAGTTTCTAATCCCTACCTATAATGTGTACGTGTTTGTATCTCATGTTATCATTTTTAATTAGTTAGTAGATAAATAATTAAATCCATTTGTGTGGTACGGAATGATCAGTAAGACCCGGGTTCGTGGAAACTTAAAGAGCCTACGACTTTCAGAATGAGACTGATATGAGGTAAATGATTAATAAATGACTGTTAAATGATAAGAGATATCTAGATATCTTTAGAGTTAATTCGGGAAACGGTAACTCATTAAACAACTTTTCCCGTGGTGCCCCAAATTCCTAATGAGTTAATTGTTACATGATTAATTTAATCTATTCGATAAATAATAGTCATCACAATAATGAAAGTCAAGTCACGACAACGCATTAAATATATTGGTGAATAAAAAATACAGTGCTTTGATTCGTCCTGAAAGTTGCCATATTAAATTGTTTAATCCATGATATATTGGAAGGTGAGAAAAGTGTACAATAGGGGTTGACCAGTAGTCCTCTAAATCTACCCTAATTCTCACTAATCATGGAACTGTATGACAACTGTCCAGTCGTTGTGAAATGTGGGCCAGGCTCCAGGTTTAAACTGTTACTTATGGTCTGTGTTACATAATGAGTCAAATAGGTTACATGTTCCAAATTATTGCACAACTTGTACTACGTTAGCCTAATATGATCCACTATTGATAGCGATCCTCAGGAACAACCACACAAACGTGATAGAGGAAAGAAAGGTGAACTAACGATGTAATGGAATGATGAAAAATGTAAGGAACTAACACTAAAGTGACAGTTATAAATGTATATAGGTATAACTGACGGTGGCTACCGATAGTGGCTAATATTTAACATGTAACAAATTGTAAAAAATACAGTGAAAAGTCTGGGCATATAATTCTAGAAATCATAAATCAACTCGGTAGGTTTGGCACTATACTGTCATTTGCACATGGCGACAGAAGCCTATAGCTTGGGTCTCCACATTTCAAATCTGCAAGTTACAAGGCCAGCATTTCATAAACTTCACTGTGGAAAAGGTGATTGTTGATATGCTTCAGTTTGCTGCCATGTGACTGGTTTCACATTTGTCTCCAGAGATCATAAGGTAAAATAAATATAAAACAATTCTCATTTATATTTACAATCCCCTTCTCCAAACGGCATACTCATTTACCTAGCTCTTATTAATAGTTATTTTATTTATATTTAGTAAAAAAAAATATTCTTAGGGGGTAGATCAGCTTTAATATTGCAGATAGATTGTAACTTCCATCAATGTAATTGTCTACATCACTTCCAATCCCCCATATATTTTTTCACAAATATATATACAATACCAGTCAAAAGTTTGGACACACCTACTCATTCAAGGATTTTGTAGAATAATAGTGAAGACATCAAAACTATGAAATAACACACATGGAATCATGTAGTAACCAAAAAAGTGTTAAACAAATCAAAATATATTTTATATTTGAGATTCTTCAATTCCTGACATTTAATCCTAGTAAAAAATCTGACAAAGAAATGATCAGTCTATAATTTGAATGGTAGGTTTATTTGAACAGTGAGAGACAGAATAACAACAACAAAATCCAGAAAAACGCATGTCAAAAATGTTATAAATTGATTTGCATTTTAATCAGGGAAATAAGTATTTGACCCCCTCTCAATCAGAAAGATTTCTGGTTCCCAGGTTTCTTTTATACGGGTAACGAGCTGAGATTAGGAGCACACTCTTAAAGGGAGTGCTCCTAATCTCAGCTTGTTACCTGTATAAAAAACACCTGTCCACAGAAGCAATCAATCAATCAGATTCCAAACTCTCCACCATGGCCAAGACCAAAGAGCTCTCCAAGGATGTCAGGGACAAGATTGTAGACCTACACAAGGCTGGAATGGGCTACAAGACAATTGCCAAGCAGCTTGGTGAGAAGGTGACAACAGTTGGTGTGATTATTCGCAAATGGAAGAAACACAAAATAACTGTCAATCTCCCTCGGCCTGGGGCTCCATGCAAGATCTCACCTCATGGAGTTGCAATGATCATGAGAACGGTGAGGAATCAGCCCAGAACTACACAGGAGGATCTTGTCAATGATCTCAAGGCAGCTGGGACCATAGTCACCAAGAAAACAATTGGTAACACACAACGCCGTGAAGGACTGAAATCCTGCAGCGCCCGCAAGGTCCCCCTGCTTAAGAAAGCACATACAGTGGGGAAAAAAAGTATTTAGGCAGCCACCAATTGTGCAAGTTCTCCCACTTAAAAAGATGAGAGAGGCCTGTAATTTTCATCATAGGTACACGTCAACTATGACAGACAAATTGAGATTTTCTTTCTCCAGAAAATCACATTGTAGGATTTTTTATGAATTTATTTGCAAATTATGGTGGAAAATAAGTATTTGGTCACCTACAAACAAGCAAGATTTCTGGCTCTCACAGACCTGTAACTTCTTCTTTAAGAGGCTCCTCTGTCCTCCACTCGTTACCTGTATTAATGGCACCTGTTTGAACTTGTTATCAGTATAAAAGACACCTGTCCACAACCTCAAACAGTCACACTCCAAACTCCACTATGGCCAAGACCAAAGAGCTGTCAAAGGACACCAGAAACAAAATTGTAGACCTGCACCAGGCTGGGAAGACTGAATCTGCAATAGGTAATCAGCTTGGTTTGAAGAAATCAACTGTGGGAGCAATTATTAGGAAATGGAAGACATACAAGACCACTGATAATCTCCCTCGATCTGGGGCTCCACACAAGATCTCACCCTGTGGGGTCAAAATGATCACAAGAACGGTGAGCAAAAATCCCAGAACCACACGGGGGGACCTAGTGAATGACCTGCAGAGAGCTGGGACCAAAGTAACAAAGCCTACCATCAGTAACACACTACGCCGCCAGGGACTCAAATCCTGCAGTGCCAGACGTGTCCCCCTGCTTAAGCCAGTACATGTCCAGGCCCGTCTGAAGTTTGCTAGAGTGCATTTGGATGATCCAGAAGAGGATTGGGAGAATGTCATATGGTCAGATGAAACCAAAATATAACTTTTTTGGTAAAAACTCAACTCGTCGTGTTTGGAGGACAAAGAATGCTGAGTTGCATCCAAAGAACACCATACCTACTGTGAAGCATGGGGGTGGAAACATCATGCTTTGGGGCTGTTTTTTCTGCAAAGGGACCAGGACGACTGATCCGTGTAAAGGAAAGAATGAATGGGGCCATGTATCGTGAGATTTTGAGTGAAAACCTCCTTCCATCAGCAAGGGCATTGAAGATGAAACGTGGCTCGGTCTTTCAGCATGACAATGATCCCAAACACACCGCCCGGGCAACGAAGGAGTGGCTTCGTAAGAAGCATTTCAAGTTCCTGGAGTGGCCTAGCCAGTCTCCAGATCTCAACCCCATAGAAAATCTTTGGAGGGAGTTGAAAGTCTGTGTTGCCCAGCGACAGCCCCAAAACATCACTGCTCTAGAGGAGATCTGCATGGAGGAATGGGCCAAAATACCAGCAACAGTGTGTGAAAACCTTGTGAAGACTTACAGAAAACGTTTGACCTGTGTCATTGCCAACAAAGGGTATATAACAAAGTATTGAGAAACTTTTGTTATTGACCAAATACTTATTTTCCACCATAATTTGCAAATAAATTCATAAAAAATCCTACAATGTGATTTTCTGGATTTTTTTCCATCATTTTGTCTGTCATAGTTGACGTGTACCTATGATGAAAATTACAGGCCTCTCTCATCTTTTTAAGTGGGTAAACTTGCACAATTGGTGTCTGACTAAATACTTTTTCCCCCACTGTATACAGGCCCGTCTGAAGTTTGCCAATGAACATCTGAATGATTCAGAGGATGGGTATTCCAGCATGACAATGACCAAAAACACACGGCCAAGGCAACAAAGGAGTGGCTCAAGAAGAAGCACATTAAGGTCCTGGAGTGGCCTAGCCAGTCTCCAGACCTTAATCCCATAGAAAAGCTGTGGAGAGAGCTGAAGGTTCGAGTTGCCAAACGTCAGCCTCGAAACCTTAATGACTTGGAGAAGATCTGCAAAGAGGAGTGGGACAAAATCCCTCCTGAGATGTGTGCAAACCTGGTGGCCAACTACAAGAAACGTCTGACCTTTGTGATTGCCAACAAGGGTTTTGCCACCAAGTACTAAGTCATGTTTTGCAGAGGGGTCAAATACTTATTTCCCTCATTAAAATGCAAATCAATTCATAACATTTTTGACATGCGTTTTTCTGGATTTTGTTGTTGTTATTCTGTCTCTCACTGTTCAAATAAACCTACCATTAAAATTATAGACTGATCATGTCTTTGTCAGTGGGCAAACGTACAAAATCAGCAGGGGATCAAATACTTTTTTCCCTCACTGTAGGTCAGTTAGGATCACCAGTTTATTTTAAGAATGTGAAATGTCAGAATAATAGTAGAGAGAATGATTTATTTCAGCTTTTATTTCTTTCATCACATTCCCAGTGGGTCAGAAGTATACATACACTCAATTAGTATTTGGTAGCATTGCCTTTAAATTGTTTAACTTGGGTCAAACGTTTCGGGTAGCCTTCCATAAGCTTCCCACAATAAGTTGGGTGAATTTTGGCCCATTCCTCCTGACAAAGCTGGTGTAACTGAGTCAGGTTTGTAGGCTTCCTTGCTCGCACATGCTTTTTCAGTTCTGCCCACACATTTTCTATAGGATTGAGGTCAGGGCTTTGTGATGGCCACTCCAATACGTTGACTTTGTTGTCCTTAAGCCATTTTGCCACAACTTTGGAAGTATGCTTGGGGTCATTGTCCATTTGGAAGACCCATTTGCGACCAAGCTTTAAATTCCTGACTGATGTCTTGAGATATTGCTTCAATATATCCACATAATTTTCCTTCCTCATGATGCCATCTATTTTGTGAAGTGCACCAGTCCCTCCTGCAGCAAAGCACCCCCACAGCATGATGCTGCCACCCCCGTGCTTCACGGTTGGGATGGTGTTCTTCGGCTTGCAAGCAACACCCTTTTTCCTCCCAACATAACGATGGTCATTATGGCCAAACAGTTCTATTTTTGTTTCATTAGCCCAGAGGACATTTCTCCAAAAAGTACGATCTTTGTCCCCATGGGCAGTTGCAACCATAGTCTTCCTTTTTTTTTGACGGTTTTGGAGCAGTGGCTTCTTCCTTGTTGAGTGGCCTTTCGATATATGACTAGTTTTACTGTGGATATAGATACTTCTGTACCTGTTTCCTCCAGCATCTTCACAAGGTCCTTTGCTGTTGTTCTGGGATTGATTTGCATTTTCGCACCAAAGTACGTTCATTTCTAGGAGACAGAACGCGTCTCCTTCCTGAGCGGTATGACGGCTGCGTGGTCCCATGGTGTTTATACTTGCTTACTACTGTTTGTACAGATGAACATGGTACCTTCAGGCATTTGGAAATTGCTCCCAAGGATGAACAAGACTTGTGGAGGTCTAAAAAAACAATTCTGAGGTCTTGGCTGATTTCTTTTGATTTTCCCATGATGTCAAGCAAAGAGGCACTGAGTTTGAAGGTAGGCCTTGAAATACATTCACAGGTACACCTCCAATTGACTCAAATGATGTAAATTAGCCTATCAGAAGCTTCTAAAGCCATGACATTATTTTCTGGAATTTTCCAAGCTGTTTAAAGGCAGTGTCAACTTAGTGTATGTACACTTCTGACCCACTGGAATTGTGATACAGTGAATTATAAGTGAAATAATCTGTCTGTAAACAATTGTTTGAAAAATTACTTGTGTCGTGCACAAAGTAGATGTCCGAGTGGTTGAAAAATTTGTTTTAATGACTCCAACCTAAGTGTATGTAAACTTCCGACTTCAACTGTATATACGATTCTTTAAAAAATATATTTTCCTTTATTACTTTCCAACCCCACCACCCCTTCCCTAATTGGAGTACACAAGTGAACAACAACGCTTAGGCCTCTACTACCAACTTATACATACTATATACATTTTATGGACACAGTACATTTTTACAATAGAGATATTTTGTTTGTTTTTACTCCTGAACTTCCTCTACCCTCAACCTCTCCGATCATTTTCATGATGTCCATCTGGTTATCTTCTATATGCCATATCTTTCTAACTGTGCTCTTTCACAAAAGCTCTCAACCTATAACCTATATACTTATTATGGACACAGTATGTTTTACATTAGTTATCTTGTTGTTATTAGTCCCAACCTTCAGCTCCATTCAACCCCTCCCATATATCTCTTAACACCATCCATATTGTTTTTCTATTTGCCATATATTTTTCAAATGTAATGTGATGTTTCACAAAAGTTCTGAACTTTTCTATTCTCATAGTTTCTACAGATTGTAAATTGAAAATAAACATTTTTGCTAAAAGTATTATTATATTATTGATCGATTGACTATGACTTTTCAGATCACCCAGTAATGCTATCTGAAAGGTTAGCTCCAGGTAAATATTGCAATTCTTCAGCCATTCCTGGACCTGTGACCAAAAACAAGCTACAAATGGACAGTACCAAAACAAATTATCTAATGATTCTGTCTCTTCGCAGCAAAATCTGCAGAGCTGGGAAGATTGTATCCCCCATATAAATAACATTCTATTGGTAGCAAGAATTTTATATAATATTTTAAATTGAAATATTCTAAGTTTTGAATCTGGCGTTGTTTTGTGTATCAGTTCATAAACCATGTGCCATGGAATCGGTACGTCAGAAATCTCTTCCCAACTATTTTGCAATCTATATGGGACAGCTGTCAATCCTTTGGTCCTTAAATGAAACTGGTATACTTTTTTATTTATATCAATAACTCTTATCAATTTATAAATTACAGTGCATGGAGAATGCTGTTACTTCTATCGGGAAAAATAAAGTAGATGTGGTTCCATTTGGAACCGACAGGTTGCTCGACCTTATTCATCATTTCATCATGCGTAAAGGTGGTGGAACTATGAGGGAAGTAAGTCAAGGTCAGAATATGGCGTATCTGTAGACACACCTCCTCCACACCTTCATTTCTTTGATCTCCACACCAAACTAATAGGGGGTGAATAGCATTCCCTTCTCATGCTTAAGTTCAAGCTCAGAAAATGTAGAGAGAAAGGTGCATTAAAAGGGAATTACGTTCCCTTTACGCACACTAAACTCTGGTCGGAATTAGCCCCCATGTGAACAAGAGAAGGAAACCAACAGCAAAGGAGAGAGAGAGAGAGAGAGAGATGGAGAGAGAGAGAATGACAGGGAGAGATGGAGAGGGAGAGAGAAAGAGAGAGAGAGAGAGCAAGAGAGAGAGAGAGCGTGAGAAAGAGAGAGAGAGAGAGAGAGAGAGAGAGAGAGAGAGAGAGAGAGAGAGAGAGAGAGAGAGAGAGAGAGAGAGAGAGAGAGCCCCAGGACAACAACAACAACAACACAATTAGACCCAACCAAATCATGAGAAAACAAAAAGAGAATTACTTGACACATTGGAAAGAATTAACAAAAAAACAGAGCAAACTAGAATGCTATTTGGCTAAACAGAGAGTACACAGTGGCAGAATACCTGACCACTGTGACTGACCCAAACTTAAGGAAAGCTTTGACTATGTACAGACTCAGTGAGCATAGCCTTGCTATTGAGAAAGGCCGCCATAGGCAGACCTGGCTCTCAAGAGAAGACAGGGTATGTGCACACTGCCCACAAAATGAGGTGGAAACTGAGCTGCACTTCCTAACCTCCTGCCAAATGTATGACCATATTAAAGACACATATTTCCCTCAGATTACACAGACCCACAAAGAATTCGGAAACAAGTCCAATTTTGATAAACTCCCATATCTGTTGGGTGAAATACCATAGTGTGCCATTACAGCAGCAATATTTGTGACCTGTTGCCACAAGAAAAGGGCAACCAGTGAAGAACAAACAACATTGTAAATACAACCCATATTTATGTTTATTTATTTCCCCTTTTGTACTTTAACTATTTGCACATCGTTACAACACTGTTTATAGCCATAATATGACATTTGAAATGTCTCTATTACTTTGGAACTTTTGTTTTTACTGTACATTTTTTATTTTATTTTTCACTTTTGTTTATTATCTATTTCAGTTGCTTTGGCAATGTAAACATATGTTTCCCATGCCAATAAAGCCATTTTAATTGAATTGAATTGAATTGAGAGAGCGAGAGAGAGCGAGGGGGGGGACAGATAAACACAGAGAGAGGCCCACAGAGAGAGCGCCTGTGCACAATTTGGCTTTGGTTCACAATTATTAGGCTATTACCATCAAGTTATGTGTTACTGTTGCTGTTGAGTCGCCAAAATGCAAAGTCGTTGAGAAGGACTGTTCCATATCCTCATATATTGTAGGGTCCATTATTTTCACATAATTTTGCCCAATACCTGCACATGGAACAGACCATCCTCTAAAGTCAACAGGGGTGACGTAACCCCCCTCTACTCTTGTCCATGGCATCATTTCCGAGGTGTAATCTTTCTATGGGGAGAATGTCAGCGTGAACGAACACGGATGAGGGAGAAAGACAGAGTAAACAAAAGAGAAAGGAGGAGAAAAAGAGAGAGACACCAACCAACCAACCAACACCAATAACCAAACAGTCAACAATCCAACTCACAATCTCCGCCTCGGGCCCTCCGAAGTCGAGGAAGATCATGCGCACGCCGTCGTCGGAGGACATGCGCAGGCGCTCGAAGGGTTGCTGGAGGAGCACCGTCTTCCTGATGCCCATCTCCTCTGTGAACAGGGAAAAGCCCTCGTCGATGTGAACTCCCAGGTTGCACTCCTTCCCGTTCCAGCTGCAGGCTGCCAGGGAACACGGGGGGAAAAGGGTAACACAGGTAAGGGTATGATGAAGGTTGGTCACTAACGGCCGGTTTCCCAGACACAGATTCTTCATTCTTCATGGAGATTCTTCATTGACCTTGCTTTTTAGCCCAAGACTAGGCGTTCTAGATGAGAGCATCTGCTAAATGTTGTAAATGCTGTCCTGTTTCTGTTTCACTCCCCTTACAAAACTGAATACTAAAGGTAGAGTAGTTTATTGACTGATCTGTTCTCAGAATAAATGACAAGGACAGCTCTTATGAGACATACTTCCCGACATTGATCATATAGTCAGTCTGAATGCAGACAGTTGCAATTAATTGATTTTGTAGGTGCAGGCTAGATGTGGCTGCCTCCCATGAATGCAATGAGTGACTTCTTATTGACAATATGTTGCACCACACCACAAAACCAGTAGAGTGCAGTACTACCCTATTTAAACAGCCCGACCTGCACATTCTTGCTGTCGGTCTTTGCTAGACTATCTGCTGTTGTTTTGCAGGCATTCGTGATGACATATAAACTTACAGTTGGAGCATTAAAATGTTACTTTTCAAAATACCTGTGCTGCAGCAATGATACACCGTTAATGTGACAAACTCTCTCAGAGGGTGACGCCAAGCAACAAGTTGATTAGCAATCATCTAAAAATAATGAATAATAATAATGTAACGAAATACATTTCTGAAACATGCCCCTGAAGATGCAGTAACATCCACAATGTTTTTTCTTTGTTTTTTGGCGGGGGTAGATCAGCTTTAATATTGCAGATAGATTGTGGTTTCTATCAATGTAATTGTCTGCATCATTTCCAATCCACAATGCTTTTACCTGCACTGCAGTAGGCCTACAGGTTAACTTTTGAAGACTGTGTTAGCCCTCTGAGCTAAAAGCCTAGACATTTTCTCAAGGAGCTAACGCAAGTCCTCCTGTCTCAGACCCCTCATCACATGAGCATGGTTCCGTACTAAAACCCTGTCTGAGACCTGAAGACTTGTGTTAACTTCCCGAGCTCATGCCTAGGCTTATGCTCAGCGGGCTAACTTTGCGGATGCTCCTCGTTCCGTACCTTGTCTGAAACCGGAAGACTTGCGTTAGCTCCCCTAGGCTTTAGCTCAGCAGGCTAACTTCATCCGCTACTCCTTCATCCGTACCTGTGGTGACTTCCTGGATGAGCTCTGCGGCGTTGTGGCAGCCGTCCACCAGCATGTGGGTCCAGGCCGAAAGCTCCTTGGCTGAGTCCACCCGGAACACGTGGGTCTCTACACCCTGCTTGGTGCCCATGCGCAGACCAAAGGAGAGCTCCGAATCCAGCAGGGGAGAGCTCTTCCCCGGCCCCGAGTGGACCAGTCTGGAGGAGGCAGGGATCAGGAGAGGGAGGGTAAGAGAGGGGGAGAGAGATGGCAGGAAGAAAGGGGGCATGGGGAAGGGATAGAGGGGGAAGGTGGTAAGAGGGTGGAAGAGAGAAAAGGGTGGAGGGAGGTGGGAGGTGGGAGAGGAAGAGGTGGAGGGAAAGAGAGGGCAGAGGGAAGGGGGGAGAGAGGAGAGAGACGAGAGAGTAGGCATGAAAGAGAAGGGAGGGAGAGAGGGAGAAAGAGGATAAGTAGAGACAGAGTGAGAAGAAAAAAAGAGAACAGAGAAAGAGGAAAATGAGAGAGAGAACCATGAGGGATGGAAAAAACCCAAAACACAACTTGCTGGTTTTCCTAATCATTTGCACATGAATATGACATCATGCGTGAACATTTTCAATGGGCCATTTATGGAAGATGATTAAGTATGCCAAAAATAATTACAAATGTATTCATAATAGCCCAGTTTGGGGAGTGTTTAAGTATGACTTGCTATTTGGCCAGAATGTCTTGACAGACTCTCTTTAAATACAATACAGGCAAATTTGTGTTCCTCCTAGTTATTATGAGATAATGACTGTTTGACCTGACACAAGTGTGAGGTGACAGGCACGTAAACACATATAAATGACTGGTTTGATGTTACAAAATCTTGCAAGGTTAAACATTTCTACGTGTCTTTTAATTACTGTCTATGTGATGTACTGTATCTGCCAGTTCTGACTGCATTATTTGCACTGGAAAGCACTGGCAAATCAAAGACGGTTTAATAAAAAGCATGAGCTGGCGCACACCCAGAGAACCTTATTTAGTGTAGAGGTGCAATAGCCAGTTCAATTGCTCATCCCTTTAAGAGAGCATGTCCCTTTAAGAAAAGGTAGATTTTTGGGGACATGTTTGGTGTGTACCCGGGGCTGAGGTTTTATATAGTGGGTGTGCCCTACCTGGTTGTGATGAGCGGGTGACTCTTGGCTGGGCTGTTGATGCTGTCTTTACTGTCAGGCAGGGTGGGGTACAGCAGCAGGTCTCTCTCAGTCAGCAGAGCCAGCACCGGTCTCTCTGGACCCTGGGTCGCCTTGGGGGAGAGGACAGACAGACACACACACACACTTTTTATGAATCAAATATCACAACATACTTATGAAAATAATACACACACTGTCGTATAGTCCGATGCTTCCTTGACAAAAGGTTAAGATCAAATATACTAAAGTACAAACAAGGGGAATGTGTATCATCATTTAATCAGTACCAATAACAACGAGTGTCTAGTTTCGGACAATTTGAGGGCAGTTGCATTTAGCACCTTTCATTCTAAAAATATGTTGATTTGTCAGCATTCACGGTAGGCAAGGCCGCTTTAAAACGTTGAAAGAAATATATTATTCTTGGAAAATTCCATGTGTTGTGGTGCTTGATGGTAATGTTCCGTCCATCAAGGGCTTTTACTACATTGTTGTTGGGTTTTGAACAATATGGGCCTAGTCCAGAATTAAAAAGCAGTCTCAATGGCGATTCTCCATTAAAATAATTCTGATTCCAGGACTTAATCTGTGTCTGAGAAAAACGGCCCTATACAGTGGGGAGAACAAGTATTTGATACACTGCCGATTTTGCAGGTTTTCCTACTTACAAAGCATGTAGAGGTCTGTCATTTTTATCATAGGTACACTTCAACTGTGAGAGACGGAATCTAAAACAAAAATCCAGAAAATCACATTGTATGATTTTTCAGTAATTAATTTGCATTTTATTGCATGACATAAGTATTTGATACATCAGAAAAGCAGAACTTCATATTTGGTACAGAAACCTTTGTTTGCAATTACAGAGATCATACGTTTCCTGTAGGTCTTGACCAGGTTTGCACACACTGCAGCAGGGATTTTGGCCCACTCCTCCATACAGACCTTCTCCAGATCCTTCAGGTTTCGGGGCTGTCACTGGGCAATACGGACTTTCAGCTCCCTCCAAAGATGTTCTATTGGGTTCAGGTCTGCAGACTGGCTAGGCCACTCCAGGACCTTGAGATGCTTCTTACGGAGCCACTCCTTAGTTGCCCTGGCTGTGTGTTTCGGGTCGTTGTCATGCTGGAAGACCCAGCCACGACCCATCTTCAATGCTCTTACTGAGGGAAGGAGGTTGTTGGCCAAGATCTCGCGATACATGGTACCATCCATCCTCCCCTCAATACGGTGCAGTTGTCCTGTCCCCTTTTCAGAAAAGCATTCCCAAAGAATGATGTTTCCACCTCCATGCTTCATGGTTGGGATGGTGTTCTTGGGGTTGTACTCATCCTTCTTCTTCCTCCAAACACGGCGAGTGGAGTTTAGACCAAAAAGCTCTATTTTTGTCTCATCAGACCACATGACCTTCTCCCATTCCTCCTCTGGATCATCCAGATGGTCATTGGCAAACTTCAGACGGGACATGCGCTGGCTTGAGCAGGGGGACCTTGCGTGCACTGCAGCATTTTAATCAATGACGGCGTAGTGTGTTACTAATGGTTTTCTTTGAGACTGTGTTCCCAGCTCTCTTCAGGTCATTGACCAGGTCCTGCCGTGTAGTTCTGGGCTGATCCCTCACCTTCCTCATGATCATTGATGCCCCACGAGGTGAGATCTTGCATGGAGCCCCAGACCGAGGGTGATTGACCGTCATATTGAACTTCTTCCATGTTCTAATAATTGCGCCAACAGTTGTTGCCTTCTCACCAAGCTGCTTGCCTATTGTCCTGTAGTCCATCCCAGCCTTGTGCAGGTCTACAATTTTATCCCTGATGTCCTTACACAGCTCTCTGGTCTTGGCCATTGTGGAGAGGTTGGAGTCTGTTTGATTGAGTGTGTGGACAGGTGTCTTTTATACAGGTAACGAGTTCAAACAGGTGCAGTTAATACAGGTAATGAGTGGAGAACAGGAGGGCTTCTTAAAGAAAAACGAACAGATCTGTGAGAGCCGGAATTCTTACTGGTTGGTAGGTGATCAAATACTTATGTCATGCAATAAAATGCAAATTAATTACTTAAAAATCATACAATGTGATTTTCTGGATTTTTTTTAGATTCCGTCTCTCACAGTTGAAGTGTACCTATGATAAAAATGACAGACCTCTACATGCTTTGTAAGTAGGAAAACCTGCAAAATCGGCAGTGTATCAAATACTTTTTCTCCCCACTGTATGTTACATTCCTTGAACAACGTTAATTATTTTTCCTTTTTAAAGCACATCCTACCTATTAGCTGGCAGCTCCTTAGCACAAGGATAACGTTAATGCTAATCCTATTCTCAGAAAACACAGAAAGTTGCTTTCAATAAACTAAACAGACATGTCGTCCAGTCTTCAGTCGGCTGCCTCTAGAGTAGTCGCTAATGCATTTAAACAGAACACAGTGTTTGAGTCCGACATTCCGTATTTCATTCTGTTCATTGCTAATCCGGCTTTCGCATTGCTAAAATGCACATTTTATATAAACTCAGCAAAAAAATAAAAGTCCCTTTTTCAGGACCCTGTTTTCAAAGATAATTCGTAAAAATCCAAATAACTTCACAGATCTTCATTGTAAAGGGTTTAAACACTGCTTGTTCAATGAACCATTAACAATTAATGAACATGCACCTGTGGAACGGTCGCTAAGACACTAACAGCTTACAGACTGTAGGCAATTAATGTCACAGTTATGAAAATTTAGGACACTAAAGAGGCCTTTCTACTGACTCTGAAAAACACCAAAAGAAAGATGCCCAGGGTCCCTGCTCATCTGCGTGAACGTGCCTTAGGCATGCTGCAAGGAGGCATGAGGACTGCAGATGTGGCCAGGGCAATAAATTGCCGTACTGTGAGACATCTAAGACAGCGCTACAGGGAGACAGGATGGACAGCTGATCGTCCTCGCAGTGGCAGACCACGTATAACAACACCTGCACAGGATCGGTACATCACTGGCAACAACGTCGCCTATGGGCACAGACCCACCGTCGCTGGACCAGACAGGACTGGCAAAAAGTGCTCTTCACTGACGAGTCGCGGTTTTGTCTCACCAGGGGTGATGGTCGGATTCGCGTTTATCGTCGAAGGAATGAGCATTACACCGAGGCCTGTACTCTGGAGCGGGATCGATTTGGAGGCTCTGACATGCACTGTCAACTGTGAGACCTTATATAGACAGTTGTGTGCCTTTCCAAATCATGTCCAATCAATTGAATTTACCACAGGTGGACTCCAATCAAGTTATAGAAACATCTCAAGGATGATCAATGGAAACAGGATGCACCTGAGCTCAATTTCGAGTTTCGTAGCAAAGGGTCTGAATAGTTATGTAAATAAGGTATTTCTGTTTTTTATTTTTAATATATTTGCAAAAATGTCTAACAACCTGTTTTCGCTTTGTCATTATGCGGTATTGTGTGTCGATAAAAATGAGGATAAAAATTAATTTAATCAATTTTAAAATAAGGCTGTAACGTAACAAAACGTGGAAAAAGTCAAGGGGTCTGAATACTTTCCGAATGCACTGTATATCCTAAAAAATTTGTACATGTATTTTTTCCCCCTATGGGAACAGCTGATGTTACGGACGATGTTGTTTGGAATTCACTCAAGGGCCACATTAGCTGACCAGCCAATAGAAAGGCCTTTCTTGGTTAGGTTCGAATCATTTGGAAAAAATAACAAGTAATTGGGTTCAAATACTATTTGAAATCATTTCAAATATTTTATCTGTCCTTGATTGAGCTTGTCTGTTGCAATAGAACAAATAGAAAAGTCTCAAAAGTGCAAAACCCGCCCACCTGGCACTCCCGGCACACTAGGGGTTCCGACACACCAATAGTTTTTGCTGG
Source organism: Coregonus clupeaformis (assembly GCF_020615455.1). Taxonomy (NCBI): domain Eukaryota; kingdom Metazoa; phylum Chordata; class Actinopteri; order Salmoniformes; family Salmonidae; genus Coregonus; species Coregonus clupeaformis. The sequence continues at coordinate 54,310,213 of NC_059201.1, forward strand.
CTGAGAGTATTTAGCACCTGTGCAAGCCTTAAAGCAAATGCTCAAAGTATTTGAAAGATTTCAAATATTATTTAAACCCAGGCCTGGCTGCCATATAAATGCATAAAATCAAACACAAACTAAGATTTGACCCTTGACCCTTTGTACCTGTTCGGTGATCCAGCCCATGTGTTTGACCTCCAGGCCCGCCTGCATGGCCCTCAACTCATCCCTGACGCAGGGAACCAGGCCCAAGACCCCGACCTGGATGGCATTGTACCAGGACTGGGCCATGGCGGGGTCCTTGGCCCTCAGGAACACTGAGCTCTTTCTGCTAGACGAGATCACCTCAAAGTACCTGTGTGAAGGGGAGGGGAGAGAGGGAGAAAGAGAGGGGACAGAAAGAGAGGGGGGAGCGAGAGACAGGGCGAAATAAAAGAGGTAAGAAGAGAAAGGGGGGAGACAAACACAAGAAAACAGTGTTCGCTGTGGTCAGCTCCCTGGTGAATGCACTAAAATCCACATTTTGATGACCCTTGAAGTTGAGGAGGGTCAATTAGCTATCCTCCTGTGACAAATGAATTTACATTTTACTCTCTCTCTCTCTCTCTCTCTCTCTCTCTCTCTCATCATGTAACTCAGTTCCCCATTAGCCTGTGCCAAGTCCCCAACAACCCGATGTGCCGGTTTTCAGGGACTGCTTTTCAGCCGCAGTACCTGTTCTCTGTGAATGCACTAAAATCCACATTTTGATGACCCTTGAAGTTGAGGAGGGTCAATTAGCTATCCTCCTGTGACAAATGATTTTACATTTTTATATGAAATATAATATATTTTATATTAAAGGAAAATATTCTCATCCCCTTTACCTCTGGACAAAGTAGTCATGTTAACTTGACATGAGATGATTCTAACCTAAACATAGTTTGTTGGGTAAAGAAACAGTAGCCCCCTGGTATTCCTCTATTCTCCACAATGTGTTACATTGACCGAAACATTAGTTTGAGCCCCAATAAAGCTCATTGTGGAGAATACAAGAGTCTCTCTCTCTCAAGTCCCCAACAAACCGATGTGCCGGTTTTCAGGGACTGCTTTTCAGCCGCAGTACCTGTTCTCTGTGTCCGGGGGACACTGTTTCCTGGTCACCTGGCACATTTTCAGTGGGATGGTCCTGGCCTCTTTCAGCTCGGCAGGAGGGGCGTCTGCGCTTTTCTGTGACGTGGCAGGGGGGGAGTCCCAGGGTAAGGGTGCACCGGGGGAGGTGTTCTTAAAAAAGGCTGACATCTCCTTGATGTATTTCACTGAGAGGAAAAAAGAGATGAGGGGAATTTGTATTAAGGGGATTCATATTGAGAGGGAAAATAAAACTAAGAACAATTATTTGAATTTTAAAACTATAAGGGCCGGTTTCCCCGACACAGATTAAGCCTAGTCTTGGACTGAAAAAGCATACTCAATGGAGGATTTGAATTGAAATGACTTTTTAGTCCACGACTAGGCTTAAACTCGGTTAAGGAACGATTGAGGGCCGTTTCCCAGACCCAGATTAAGCCTAGTCCTAGACTAAAAATCTCAAATGAGAATGCTTTTTAGTTCAGAACTACGCCTTATCAGTGTCCGGGAAACCGCCCCTCAGTGTTTAGCTGATGGAGTGTGCATGAGAGTGTGCATGAAGTTGGAGTTTGGAGTAGAGCCTTGGCTCCTATCAATGTTGTGAACTTCATGAGAGAGTGTTCTCTTTCACTGCTTTGACCAAATCCTGATCCTCTGCCCGCCTTGCCTGTCGTGCACGCACGCCTTCTCTCTCTTACACATGCTTCTCACACATGGCCTATTCCCACACAGGCACACCACAAGAGTTAACAGCCTGCTCATTCACTCACCAGACACACACACTCACATGGCAACCGCACATACGCACAAACACACATGCATGCTTTCAAGCCCACGCACATACACTCATATGTACGTGCACACACGTGCATGCTCAAACACACAAACACACACTCCTCCTCCAGAGTGGTGGTGGTTCTGCTGCCCACTAGACTGTGGTATGGGGAGCCAGTGCAGGCTGGGGTATAAATAGACCAGAGGACGGGACAGAGGGACCAGAAGGGTACGACTCAGGTTTCACTGGGGAGGTGTGAAGTGGTCCTCTCTCAGGGGACAAACAGGGGCTTCCTCCGACCCCAAAATAGACCCCCTAGTCAGTCAGTCAGTCAGTCAGTCTCTCCGAGACCTACCAAAGAGTCAGAGTCAGCAGTATGCTCCAGTGTTTTCTATAAGCGCAGGCCGTTGGCTAAACAGCCGATAACAGACTCTGTAAGCCGCCTACTTTTTCCATTTAATAAATTAACTATGTTTCTTTTCATTTAAAAGTTTAAATTCGCTTGTCAGAAAAGACAGTTTAGCCTTCTCCTGCTAGAATGAACGATATTCATCTATTGATAGGACAGGCGCCTGTCAGTCACAAAGCGAGCAATGAAAGGGAAAGACTTCTGGTTTGTCAGTCTGCTGTATGTCCCCTCTCTCGGTACATGTGTTCTTTTTGTGCGCTGTGGTTGGCTGCAGTCTAATTTATTTTCACGGAGGAGGGAGAGCATGATGCTTCTTCATCGTCTCCTGTGAGTGAATTTACACGTCCCATGTAATGCACTGTAAGTAATAAAGATGAGTTGAAATCCACGTAATTATTGTTTTGTGGCACATTTATTTATTTCCTTTCACGTGTTTCATAGGCCTATAGAGTCACGGAGGCGGAGCGCATTGGCTATTTACTGTGCTTTAATAGGCCCTTTTCACGATGACGTCATCTAACTTCCGCCTTTCCGCGTAGCAGGTTAACTTCACTTCCGTTCGCCCGTAACCTGAGACTTCTCAACGAAAATACAACTGTTGACCACTAACTAGCAAGCTAGCTACTTGAAGAAATTCCAAAAGGTACGTTTAAGTTAAATTAGTAAAGTTAAGAGTAATAATGTTTACGTATATGCAATGGTTTGTAACTTGCTAACGTTATTGTTAATTCATAATTGTTCACTGCCTTAGTTACTTAAAAGTGGGCTAACGTTAGCTAACAACAACTTAGTACCAGATACCGATAACGTTAAAAGGTAGCGTTACATTGCTGCCTGGCTGTAATGTAACAAGTTTACTTAGCTAGCTATCTAACCCTTTGTTAGGCAGTTAGTTTATTCATGAATGTATAGTAACTCACCTATTCAAATACTGTTGTGCATGATAGCTAGATAAATATTGATTCCTGGTCAAAGCTGAATGTTAATTTAGCTGTTTCTTTTCTCTCGGTGTCTGTATCGCAACAGTATCCCATCCAACACCGAAGCATGGCACAATCTTCGAGAAGATGCTATTGCAGTGTACCATTTTGTTCAAACAACAAACAGAAATTCCCGTATCTGAGTTTTCACGATTTCCCTGTTGATGGAGAAATACGTGCCCGTTGGGTGAGGGCGATCAGGAGAGATGAGGGACCAAGTTTTAAGATTCTTCGTGGGAGCACCTTTGTTTGCAGTCAGCACTTTCCCCCTGAGGATAGATACACATCGGCCAGTGGACGGATCCGTATTAAACAGGGATCAGTGCCGTCTAGATTCCACTGGAATGATTGGGGTAAGGATAGGTAGACAGCGTTAAACGTAATACTACTGTAATCCAATAATATATTACTTGTACAAAATGTTTAATAATTTAATCCTGATGCAATATAGCTGCTACATTTTGTCATTTTAGGGACTGAAAAGTGATTACCAAAATGTATCATGACAAGCATATGGTTCTTATCTTACGGTCGATACAAACAGCAGTAATATTAAAAAGAGGCTGCAAAACAGAAACTCATCAGCTCATAACCTTCGCTAGCATAGGGCTAATTTAAGCTAAATAAAGATAAACACGTACCTTCATAATCAAACAGGTAACCTTCAACGAAGAACTTGTAGCCTTTATCAAGCTTCGATCTTGAAGTAAGGGACCACTTGTCAGCAAGTCGTTCTACGTCGTTAAGTCGTATTGGTGGCAGATGTGAAAGGGACTGGGTGAACTCCATAATGATGTGCTACTAGCTAAGCGTTCCTAAGCGACACCGGATGTAAACATAACCTGCATCGCGGCAGAACGGAAGTTGTCTGACGTCACGTGAAAAGGGCCTATTGACAACTGAACAGCAAGTGTCGACTAGTTTAAAAAAGGTGTTAAACTGACTGAATAAAGTAAATCTCCTTTATCCCTTTACTATTTATAAATCATACAATGTAGTTATATGTCCACGGTACCGCATCGGGACAAGTAAACCAAATATCTTATTTGTTTTTTCCTAGGATTCAAAGCCCATGTCTAGACTTGCCAGTGACCGCTGTCGGTGTAGCCTAGTGATGGGTTCATTTGGCTCCCTAATTTGCATACTGGTAGGGCACTACTGCTTGTTGCCGATTATCTGCAGATAAATTATGAAAACACTCGACGAAGATGTTGAATCCTCACTGCAGGAACAATAGGTAGTGGAGAGAGAGCCTCATTCTGGTCCAAAATATGATAAAATAAAGCAGATTTAGGGTTATAAAAGCTAATGTCATGATACTTATATGGTATTATAAAATATATTGTTATAGGCCTACTGATTTGATTAAAGTGTTGACAATGGAGTAGTCAACTGCTGCTTTCTCTGTAGAAAAGCCCATGTTTAACACCTGCTTCAATATTCAATCATACCTGTAGGTTTATTCATTGTTGCCTGACTTCCTATAAAAGTGGGGGTGCACAATCTGGCGGGGGGTCTGGGGGTCCTCCTATATTTTTAAAACCATTTTCCTGCAATTCTACATTGTTTCTCAACAGGGAATCCATGTTTACTTGACAGAACACAACCTTTTTTCTTAGGTTTTTGCCACAATAAACTAGGTTGAAATAGTAGACTAGACTAGTTTTTCAAACTAGATTACTAATCTATCGCCTTCCCTCAAAGTCCCACCCATAGTGATTGATTGACAGGTCTGAAACCCTACCAACTCTGTGACTCACAAACTTCCTGCCCGCTCCCCTGACAATTCCACCAAATGATTGACAGGCCAAAATGTTAAAGGGATAGTTCACCCAGATTACAAAATGACACATTGGGGTTTCCTTACCCTAAGTGTCCACTGCAGCAGAGCCAATAAAATACATAATTTGAAGAACAAACATCATTGTGGCAATTCATATCTTGCAGTAAAACTGTAAATATGACTTTAATCTCAAGAGAAGACAGGTTTAACATAAAAAAATGTTCTCTTACTTAGAAAATAGTCATTTTCATGTAGGCCTAGGTCTAGACAATATCCAAAACAACTAACAACACACTGAATTCATACATTTTCAGTCATTTTAATTGCAGTCATGTCTTTCTACTCAATACCACAACTAATTTAACCAATCTGGGAGGTAAAGTCGTTAAAGTCTTCAATAAATTCGCTGTGTATTTCGGATGGAATCAGGGTATTAGAATGTACCAGAGGCCACCAAAATAGAGCTCGTTCTGCAATGTATTTTTTCTGGGGGGGGGGGGGCACCCCCAGACCCCCCCAGCCCAAAACTCCCTGGCTGGCTACTTTTTCTATTTGGCTGCCTATTCCATGTACTTACGGAAGACACTGATGCTCTCTCCCTCTCTCTCTCACTATCTCTCGCTCTCTCTCTCTGTGGTCTAACACATGCTGGTCTAACACCCCTCACACTTGCACCAGTCTACCAACATGGTTGCCTGGGTCACACTTTCACACCACAAACTCTGACCCACACACACACACACACACACACACACACACACACACACGCACACACACACACACCTGACAGCCCACCAGTGTTTCAAGCCTCGATGACTCCTGGATACTTTGCTTCTACTATGCTTCTAATTGCCTACCTAGGGTTTAGCCTAGCTTCCCATTTGGAAAGTAGCTTAGCCGTGTGTAGAGTTCTGACATGGAGAAGCTAGAGTCCCTACAGTGAGCCTTCGATCCCATAGAAATAGGCCCAGGCAGCTTTGAAGTTGCTGTCAAATGCTAGTGTAATATTGCATGGTAATGAGCTGCTGTGCATTTGTGCCAACCCATTGATGTGTGTGTGTGCACCGTGGGGGAAGCTAACTTGCTGGTTAGCGAGCTATAGGCACACTCCATTCAAATGTGGTCAGCCTTATTACCGTATAGATAGGCCTTGAAAACGGGCCCATGTTCCTTTATAATTATGTGGTTGCATTTGTGAAGTCCCACTGATGTGCTGATTTTTATGTATGATTTCTACGTTGTAGCACAGTTTTTTGCTCTTAGAGGGAGTTTTGCTTTGCTACCGTAGGGGAGAGTGGGGTAAGTTAAGCCAAAGGGGTAAGTTTAGCCACCCTTGTTTCTAGGAAACCATAAACAAAATTAATAATTTGACCAGATATTTAGGAAGAGGTATTTTGCAGATGTTATCGCAGGTGCAGAAATTGTTTTATGTTTCTAGCTCCAACAGTGCAGTGCAGTAAATTTGGCGGATATATATTGGCTCATGTGTTGTTAGGCCCGAAACTAAGTCGAGGGCCGGCAAACCGTGCCAATGATATCCCCCAAACACCGGCTTCGAGGGCATTATCACTTTTATACAACGGGTTACCAACATATTCAAATAATGATTGACATATTTTCATTAAAAACTTTATTTTTATGAATTTATTCATACTATTTCATCATTCCACGAGATATAGTCCCGACACAAATCTAAGGTTGCTACCCAAGCCGGCTGGTCGTTCATTCTATCGGTTCAGTTGCCAGAGACGCGACCCAGTCATTAAGTATTTTTGTTCTGTATCTATGGACGTGACCCAGTCGTTCGTTCTAAATGTTACATTGCCATACTGGCTGGCAACGTTCTTATCCCTTGCTTGCTAGCTAGCCGACTACGGCTAACTTACAGTCACGTCAAACAGTGCAGCCAAAATAACAGCAAAATAGCTGCATTTGCATTTGTATAAGCTGTTTTCTTGTGTCATTTATTTGGAAACATCCATAACAATGAGCTAATGATGCGCGATTTGGCCTTGCAAAGAAAATGTGCTCTCTCATCAGGACACTGTTGTTCAGAAGACCTAGCCAACAACACAGCTAACACAATCACTTCAAACTGAAGCTAGAAAGACTGCAAACTAGCTGTATTTTGTTTCATTTGACCTGTTTTCTATTGACATTTCTTTGTATACTGTATATCCATAAGAGTTATGCCAGCTGATTCATGATTTCGACTGGCTGAGAAAAGCTGTCCTGACTCCCGACACGTTCATTACTATGGGACAGCTGGAGATCGAATTTCAATATTGAAACAATGTTGCAAATGTAGGAGAGACAGACAACATGGTTTATACAAATCTCCGCTGTTGAAAACCAAATGCTAGTCTAAGAGAAATGGGAGATAATGTCTAGATGCTTTTTATGGTGGAGATCAAGTTTATAAATTGCCTGGCTGGGCTGATAAGACAGTGAATTGCGCAGTGAGATGGAACAGAGTAAATAGGCATTCCAAAGTCATAGCTTTAACCGGTGGTAACTTGTGGAATAGACACTAGCTGGAATGCGGTTTTAATCAATCAGCATCCAGGATTAGAACAACCCGTTGTATAAAAGTACATAATGGAGTGCATATACAGTTTTGAGTGTGTCAAGAACTGCAACACTGCTGGGTTTTTCACGCTCAACAGTTTCCTGTGTGTATCAAGAATATTCCACCACCCAAAGGACATCCAGCCAATTTGACACAACTGTGGGAAGCATTGGAGTCAACATGGGCCAGCATGCCCCGACGAATTGAGGCTGTTCTGAGGGCAAAAGTGGTGTAACTCAATATTAAGAAGGTGTTCCTAATCTTTTGTACACTCAGTGTATAGGATGAGCCTTGACTAGAATACAGTATATATATTTGAAGTAGGTAAAACAGTATTGTAAACATGATTAAAGTGACCAGTGTTCAATGACTATGTACATAAGGCAGCAGTCACTAAGGTGCAGGGTAGAGTACCGGGTGGGAGCCGGCTAGTAACTAAGTTCAGGGCAGGGTACTGGGCGGAGACCGGCTAAGGGTGACTATTTAACAGTCTGATGGCCTGGATATAGAAGCTGATATAATATTTGTTTCAGTCTCTCGGTCCCATACCCGGGGTAAGTTGTGCCAAGAGCACACTTTTTTTTCTTCTTCACTTGACAGAGTGAAGCTGAACGTAAAAAAGTTGCTCAATTTACCCCACTCTCCCTGTTACAGAATCCCCATGCCGAGGGCGCTGTGGGACTCATTTCCAGCGTGTGTGATGTTGTTGATGTCTTGCTGGAGCCACGCTGTCTGACTCTCACCCATCCTCACCCTTTCTCTCCCTAACATGAGAGATCGATATCTCCTCCAGCTCATGGCATCAGCCAATCGGACAACAGCCATGTGTCTCACCCCTGTGCACACTCTAGCCATGCAGTCTCTCCATGTCCTGATTGGCTAGCCAGCCTGACCCACACTCTCCAAGGGAGAACGGTGTTATTCCAGTCTGCGAGTGTGGGTGGACATATGTGCATGGAATGCGTGAGCACAGAAACCATACCCATGTACGTCTTCATCTTCCCTACATCGCTAATCAAAAAGATAGCATTTCAACGGAGCAAATGGAAAGGGAAGGGAGGAGGCCGCCGCTGAATAGCTTGGCCCTGTAGAGAGTAAGAGAATGCTGGGGTGGAAAATACGACTAAGCTCGATTCAACCAGAGGCAAATTATGCTTAACAGAATCCAAATGTTGCCATGAATACCAGTGGCAGGCACATTCAATGCAGGGCTAAATTTAGCTGAAACAGCACTGTTATTACTTTAGCTTATCTGGCAGGCCACGGAAGTAGTTATATGTTTGTGTGTGGAATTTCTTTGCTCCAATTGCAGAATCTCCAGCTAAGCTTTTCTTTGAGAGTCTTTACATTGAACTCACAAATCCCGACTATACACTTCCTACCCAATTCAGTTAGACTCTATTCACTTAACTCGTGGCATTTTTCTAAAGCGCTCGCTAAATCACCAGACGGGCCAAAAAAGACAGCCCAGCAGTCGCCACTTAAATTGTAAAAAAAACATATTTAACAAATCCCCCTTTGGTGTTATTATCGGGGGAGATGTGCTATGGTGGTAAACCATGTCACGCACACTTTTGTGTCCACATCACAATGCTTGTCCACTGTTGACCAGGGGGGATAGACTGCCATAGTCAGTCACCATGGTGAACCAGGTTGGTCCCGCTTTAAATGACATGCAGCTTATAAAGGCTTCATAAAGCCTTCATAAAGCCTTCATAAACACTACATAAATGTATCACAAATCATCTATAACCATATGTCATGCTCTATAAAGGGTTCATAAAGCCTTCATAAAGCCTTCATAAACACTACATAAATGTATCACAAATCATCTATAACCATATGTCATGCTCTATAAAGGGTTCATAAATGTGGCATATCTGTGTGACATAACCACCAATGTCAAATGTGACATAACCCACTACGTCAACTATGACATAAACCTATATTTTATAAAGGGTGGCATTCGCAATGCTTAATAAAGGTCTTATAAATCATATTATGCTTCACAAAGCATTTATAACCTTGTCATGCATCTTGGTAGAGCATTGCAACGCCATCATCGTGGGTTCTATTCCCGGGACCAAGCATATGTAAAAATGTATGCACTCATGACTGTAAGTCACTTTGGACAAAAGCGTCTACTAAATTGTATATATTATATTTCTAGGATGGCCCAACCTCTTTCCTTCTTGGGTTCATAGCCAATATTGGACCTGACCTCAACTTCCCCCAAAATGCTGTGCTGCAGGATGACACACACTCTAAAGTGTAGTCATGCACAGCAAAAAACGTTGGTAGGGTCTATATACAGTGGGGAAAAAAAGTATTTAGTCAGCCACCAATTGTGCAAGTTCTCCCACTTAAAAAGATGAGCGAGGCCTGTAATTTTCATCATAGGTACACATCAACTATGACAGACAAAATGAGAAAAGAAAATCCAGAAAATCACATTGTAGGATTTTTTATGAATTTATTGGCAAATGATGGTGGAAAATAAGTATTTGGTCAATAACAAAAGTTTCTCAATACTTTGTTATATACCCTTTGTTGGCAATGACACAGGTCAAACGTTTTCTGTAAGTCTTCACAAGGTTTTCACACACTGTTGCTGGTATTTTGACCCATTCCTCCATGCAGCTCTCCTCTAGAGCAGTGATGTTTTGGGGCTGTCGCTGGGCAACACAGACTTTCAACTCCCTCCAAATATTTTCTATGGGGTTGAGATCTGGAGGCCACTCCAGGACCTTGAAATGCTTCTTACGAAGCCACTCCTTCGTTGCCCGGGCGGTGTGTTTGGGATCATTGTCATGCTGAAAGACCGAACCACGTTTCATCTTCAATGCCCTTGCTGATGGAAGGAGGTTTTCACTCAAAATCTCACGATATATGGCCCCATTCATTCTTTCCTTTACACGGATCAGTCGTCCTGGTCCCTTTGCAGAAAAACAGCCCCAAAGCATGATGTTTCCACCACCATGCTTCACAGTAGGTATGGTGTTCTTTGGATGCAACTCAGCATTCTTTGTCCTCCAAACATGACGAGTTGAGTTTTTACCAAAAAGTTATATTTTGGTTTCATCTGACCATATGACATTCTCCCAATCCTCTTCTGGATCATCCAAATGCACTTCAGACGGGCCTGGACATGTACTGGCTTAAGCAGGGGGACACGTCAGGCACTGCAGGATTTGAGTCCCTGGCGGCGTAGTGTGTTACTGATGGTAGGCTTTGTTACTTTGGTCCCAGCTCTCTGTAGGTCATTCACTAGGTCCCCCCGTGTGGTTCTGGGATTTTTGCTCACCGTTCTTGTGATCATTTTGACCCCACGGGGTGAGATCTTGCGTGGAGCCCCAGATTGAGGGAGATTATCAGTGGTCTTGTATGTCTTCCATTTCCTAATAATTGCTCCCACAGTTGATTTCTTCAAACCAAGCTGCTTACCTATTGCAGATTCAGTCTTCCCAGCCTGGTGCAGGTCTACAATTTTGTTTCTGGTGTCCTTTGACAGCTCTTTGGTCTTGGCCATAGTGGAGTTTGGAGTGTGACTGTTTGAGGTTGTGGACAGGTGTCTTTTATACTGATAACAAGTTCAAACAGGTGCCATTAATACAGGTAACGAGTGGAGGACAGAGGAGCTTCTTAAAGAAGTTGTTACAGGTCTGTGAGAGCCAGAAATCTTGCTTGTTTGTAGGTGACCAAATACTTATTTTCCACCATAATTTGCAAATAAATTCATAAAAAATCCTACAATGGGATTTTCTGGAATTTTTTTTCTCAATTTGTCTGTCATAGTTGACGTGTACCTATGATGAAAATTACAGGCCTCTCTCATCTTTTTAAGTGGGAGAACTTGCACAATTGGTGGCTGACTAAATACTTTTTTGCCCCACTGTATATATATTTATTTATTTATTTTGTTTTGTTTTGTTTGTTTGTTTCTCCAGGTTTTCGGATTTCCCCAGTTTTTTCACACTTTTTAATAGAAAAACAACAACATTGGATTTTCTGAGTTCACAACAATGTTTAAACCACATCAGGGGATGACTTCTGAGGTCTTGGAAAAATCTAAGAAACTTTGATTATTGAGTGTAGTTGCCCTTTAATTCAGTGCACTGTTGTTTGGTTAGCGGTGTTTCTGTAGCCAGTATACGCACATGTGATGAGTTCGCAAATCAAATGCCCACTTGTGGTGCCACTGGACAGCGAAAAATGAGTAAATTAACCTTTACTTGACACCCAGTGTCATCACACGGTCATAACCATGTCATAATATGTAATAACTGCTGACATAACTTGTCATGACATGTCATAATATGGTCATAACACTGTCATGACCCATATATTTACACCTGTTGTGACATATTGTGTTATTTTTTAGGCTGGTTATGACACCTACATAAGAGTGTCAAAACCCACATTTATTCAAATATGTTTTTTCCCTGCCAAGAAGTTTCCTTTCATTTGAACGTTTTTTTCTTAAGTCCATTGTTGTTGTTGTAATGAATTCTTTAAAGGCATGTTTTTTTCCCAGCATATTTTAAATAACTTGTAGAAAATATACTTTATGACACAATCAAGAAGCGTTATGACCATCCTGTGTCACTTTACTTGGACTAGGAAAATACACTTTATGACACTGTAAAGAAGCATTATAACCATCATAATCATATAAGCCAGATAGGCCTATCATGTACATGCCCTTATGTCAGTCATCAGTCCAGAAGAGGGTGTCTTGTCCTGCTACTGAAATCTGCTCCTGCATTCATCCCAGTCTTCATAAACAGAGCATTGGGGTAGGTGCATGTCTGACATCAATGTGTGCACAATTACAATGATAATTGAATATGGTCAATTTCAGAAAATTTTATATAAAAAACATACTGTTGACCAGTAGGCTATGGTGTAATGGAATCTTTTGCCTTGTGTGGTAGGTTTTGACACTTTTATGTAGGTGTCATAACCAGCCATAAAATAACGCAATATATGTCACAACAGGTCTAAATATACATGGTTATGACCGTGTCATAACGTGTTATGACGCTGGGTGTCAAGTAAAGGGTTATCAATCTGGAATCCTCCTACATACAGCCACGTCTCATATTCATGTCATGAGATTTGTAAATGGAAGAGGAATATAATAATACAAATTGAATGGGGTTTCCCATCTCCCCTTTAAGAGTATTTCTGTCGCAGAACAAAAATCCCCTTATCCAGATGGTTTGACAAAGGCATTTCCTAACAGATCTGCTAACTTTCTTTGTTGTTACTTTAAGGTTGAAACCAGTGCTTAATTTGAGCCATATCCTGCCGGAACAGGTTTTGGACAGTTTCGTTACGGAACCTATTTTGCCGGATCCAGTACCTCTTGTGGCTTGAAAAAGAATTGTCATTTTTTGCAATGCAACATTTTGAATAAACGCAATCAAAGTTCATTCGAGTTGCCTCTTCGTTAATTCTCTTGCCCCCCCACCATCCATCACAGAACTAGAATGAGATTCACTTTCTATGATCTCTCTCCCTCAGCTCTGATAGACATGAGCATGCAACTCTCATCTCTCCAGCATTGCACTTCATAATTTATTTCTTTATAGAATCATAGCCAAGCGAAGGGTTCTGGAGGAGCTGCAGCACGCCTGATACATTTTAATACATTTGCCAAAGTTATAGAGTTACTGCTGTCTGTTCAGAAATAAATGAAATAATTCAGAATAGCCTACTACACCATGAGAAAGCCTTACATTTTGTAACAGAGGATAAATAGCTTCTTTTAAAAATATCCTAGCTGTGGAGTGTAGCCCAATAACAAGGCATAGCCTACAGTCGGGGAACGCCCGGCAAATCTGTCAGTGAACAAACAGCATGCAGACAAAACTGGCCTTCTGCAATATTTAAAATAGCCTACAATCGCGGGAAAAGCAAAGTTGTAAAGCAAATGGTTCCTGCTGAAAAGAGAAGACTCTAATCTGTCAGCTGTAGGCTACCAAAATATTTGATCAACTTCCAAATATAGTTTTTTGGCATGAGCGCATAGGCCATCACCAGCTAGTGAGCTGCACATCATTGGGTGAGTCAGTGAAACTGGAGAGCCAGAGTTCCCCACTTGGAATTCCGAGTTGGATGACCGTTCAAAACTAATTTTCCCAGTCGGAGCTCGTTTTTCCCCGATTTTCCAGTTGTCTTGAACGCACTGAAGTCGGAAGTCAGAGATTTCCCAGCTCCGAGTTCCCAGTTGTTTTGAACGCGGCATTAAAAAAGATTATGCCGAAGTAAAATGATGTAGAATTGCATGAAATGCGTTTATAAAAGGCACAAAATATCCCGGACCCTAGGCCGACATTTTTTTTTTCTTCCCATGTCTGCAACTTCTGTAAGTGCCTCTACTGCTCTATGCCACTACGTAAATGTGATGATATGCATGCAATGCTTTATTATAAAGGTGATTTTTTTTCTCATACGTTCTGGTACCTCAGAGCTCCCCAGATCAGCGTCATGCGATATAGAGTTTTTATGGATGTGTTATGAATGACTGAAGGTGCCTCACTTCAAAAAAATATTACAGGACACTACATAAAGTGTCAATAAATAGGTTATTAACGTTCTACTGATTTATGAAGGTTCTCTCATGATCCACAGGTTACAGTAGGGTGTGAGGGGTATTTAGATGGGTTGATGGACCTGCAAAGCTTGTGTTTGTGTATGTGTGTGTCAGAGCCAAGATGATTTGGAGTAGTCCAACCTGAGACTACCTAGCCACCAGGTATTCCTCTTCTGTTCCCATGCTGGAGTCCAGGGCTTGATTACAACCTGTTAACAATGGTGCCAACATTTTGTGGCTGATCTTTCAGCGGGGGATTGGGTGAATGTGTCAAAGACCTGACTGAGCCCAATATATTGTTGTGTGTGTGTTTGTGTAATGAGGAAAATGTAACTTACTTCCAGAATAAAGCCACTTTCAATTGCCTTATGTTGTGGGCTTTCATCAAGGTACAATTGAAGTCGGAAGTTTACACACAATTAGGTTGGAGTCATTAAAACTAGTTTTTCAACCACTCCACAAATGTCTTGTTAACAAACTATAGTTTTGGCAAGTTGGTTATGACATCTACTTTGTGCATGACACAAGTAATTTTTCCAACAATTGTTTACAAACAGATTATTTCACTTATAATTCACTATATCACAATTCCAGTGGGTCAGAAGTTTACATACACTAAGTTGACTGTGCCTTTAAACAGCTTGGAAAATTCCAGAAAATGATATCATGGCTTTATAAGCTTTTGCTAATTGACATCATTTGAGTCAATTGGAGGTGTACCTGTGGATGTATCTCAAGGCCTACCTTCAAACTCAGTGCATCTTTGCTTGACATCATGGGAAAATCAAAAGAAATCAGCCAAGACCTCAGAAAAAAATGGTAGACCTCCACAAGTCTGGTTCATCCTTGTGAGCAATTTCCAAACGCCTGAAGGTACCACGTTCATCTGTACAAACAATAGTACGCAAGTATAAACACCATGGGACCACGCAGCTGTCATACCGCTCAGGAAGGAGATGCGTTCTGTCTCCTAGAGATGAACGTACTTTGGTGTGAAAAGTGCAAATCAATCCCAGAACAACAGCAAAGGACCTTGTGAAGATGCTGGAGGAAAAAGGTACAAAAGTATCTATATCCACAGTAAAACCAGTCCTATATCGACATAACCTGAAAGGCCGCTCAGCAAGGAAGAAACCACTGCTCCAAATCCGCCATAAAAAAGCCAGACTACGGTTTGCAACTGCACATGGGTACAAAGATCATACTTTTTTGAGAAATGTCCTCTGGTCTGATGAAACAAAAATAGAACTGTTTGGCCATAATGACCATCGTTAAGTTTGGAGGAAAAAGGGGGCAGCTTGCAAGCCAAAGAACACCATTCCAACCGTGAAGCACGGGGGTGGCAGCATCATGCAGTGGGGGTGCTTTGCTGCAGAAGTGACTGGTGCACTTCACAAAATAGATGGCATCATGAGGAAGGAAAATTATGTGGATATATTGAAGCAACATCTCAAGACATCAGTCAGGAAGTTAAAGCTTGGTCGCAAATGGGTCTTCCAAATTGACAATGACCCCAAGCATACTTCCAAAGTTGTGGCAAAATGGCTTAAGGACAACAAAGTCAAGGTATTGGAGTGGCCATCACAAAGCCCTGACCTCAATCCTATAGAAAATGTGTGGGCAGAACTGAAAAAGCGTGTGTGAGCAAGGAGGCTAAAAACCTGACTCAGTTACACCAGCTCTGTCAGGAGGAATGGGCCAAAATTCACCTAACATATTGTGGGAAGCTTGTGGAAGGCTACCCGAAACGTTTGACCCAAGTTAAACAATTTAAAGGCAATGCTAAGAAATACAAATTGAGTTTATGTAAACTTCTGACCCACTGGGAATGTGATGAAAGAAATAAAAGCTGAAATAAATCATTCTCTCTACTATTATTCTGACATTTCACATTCTTAAAATAAACTGGTGATCCTAACTGACCTAAAACAGGGAATTTTTACTAGGATTAAATGTCAGGAATTGTGAAAAACTGAGTTTAAATGTATTTGGCTAAGGTGTATGTAAACTTCTGACTTCAACTGTAAGTGTTTATTGGTGTAACGTCATCCCCAGGCTATTGTGCACACAGCACATATAAGCCTGGTATGTCAACCTTTCAAAGTTAGCCTTAGCGCGAGTGACCATAGAATTCTATGGGAGTGACCTTACTGAGTAAAGTATTAGTCATCATTCCCCCTGGTCGCTACTACTTAACACAGCCACAAAGTCATTATTATGGATAAACCCTGCCTATTTCCACAATTTCTCTTCTTAAAATTTGATTTTAAATCTAACCCTAACTAATGAAGGCCAAGTTTGATGCGTTGGTCCACCAGACCTTCCGCGCATTTGGGCGGAAGTGTCTGGGAACGAGAGATTAGGTGTAATGTGACTAACATGACTTAACTTTGGAGCGTGTGTCACAACATGTCACCCTTTATAAAGCACATGTTTAAATCATATTCACATTTGACATTGGTGATTATGTCACACAGTTATGCCACATTTATGAACCCTTTATAAAGCATGACATACAGTTATAGATGCAACACATTTATGTAGTGCTTATGAAGGCATTATGAAGGTTTTATGAAGCCTTTATAAGCTGAACGTCATTTAAAGCGGGACCAGTAGGGACCATTCCTTTCACGGTCTGACTTGGCAAACACAACTCTCCGTTGCCAAGTCAAAGACAACAAAGCTCTGTGGCTGAGCCCCCTGTTTCTTTGTTGCCGTGGGAGCGGCTGGAATTCCGTTTCATTCGCTACACTGTGACTTTTGAAGCATGCTGTTCGCCCCGTAAGCCCTATTAGCCAGTGGAATGTCCCTTTACCGCCCACGCAAAATGTCCCTGGCAGACAAAAACAACATAGTACAGTCCCTAATACAGTCCCTGTAAAAATACGAACATCCCAGTGCTACACCAGACACACAGTGCTACTAGCATGTTCTCAGTTCCCTTTTCTACGTGATTGTGTGTGTAAACAATTTGTCATAGTTGCAGTCAAGACACAATGTTGGGTTATTTTCACATAGACTTCCATTGTTCCAGCTCAAGAGTTTTTCTCTTCTCCTTACTAACATGTGCAATGAAGTCTAGTAAAGCCACATGTGATGTGGTGTGTGTGTGTGCGTGCGTGCGTGCGTGCACGTACAGTATGTGTGTGTGCGTGCGTGCGCGCGCCCATGCGCACATGCATACACACGTATGTGTGTGGTCTTCCTGAACTTAATGGGGTAAGATTGGCCTGTAATGTGTGTCCAACTACGTGGACTGACTCACTTGGCTAGAGTGGGAAAGAAAGTTAGGTATTCCCTCCAATGGAAATTATTTAACTCCAAGTGGGATAGGCAAATCATCCACACAGTCCATATCATTACAATCATGGACAACAGCCAAAGTGATAAGAGGGTCACAGTCTGTATCCCAAATGGGGCTCTGGTCAAAACTAGTGCACTATGTCGGGAATAGGGTGCCATTTGGGACGCTGCCAGGGAGTGAATCTTACTTCCTAACTTATTCAGATATACGGCATAACTTCAAAATGTGATTGCTTTGCATAAAATGTCAAGAGAGGTAATTATATACAATTCCGCCGAAGTAGGGAAAGCTAACTGAATTCAACAGAGGATAAAATTAAGGTCTGGCCCGGGTTCCACTCACTTTCCCACTTTTCGATATGCATCTGGCGATTCCGTCAGCCTTCCACTTTCCAGGTTTTTTTACCATAGGTAAAAAGATAAATCTTTGCCTATTCAAGTAGCCATTGAAAGGTGTAAGTGCCGGCAAAAAATTGTTTAATTGTCCATTTTAGTCTATTTTGTATTCAGAACTACACTCTTTGCAGTCAAAGGTAATGTCAAAGGTAATGTGAGTACTAACAATCTATGTAAACCAAGCCCAATGCCAGAGGAGGTTCTTGTTGTGCCCATAGCGGTTCTTGTGGCGACATGGCTAAATAGTTATTGTATGGACCAAAGTTGTAGGGTGAAGTTGCGCCTAGACTCTGATCTGGGCTCAGTTTTGCATTTCCCCCACTAATGGTTAAGGTTAGGAATGGGGAGGGGAAGTTGATCCTACATCTTTACCTATGGGAGACTTCACACCGGAGCCTTTCCAAAGCCCATGTAAAAAGCGTCTCATGGATAAAGTGAAGAAATTCCAACAGGAATAAGGTCAATACAGAGCAATGTACAGAGGTAACTGCCAAAATAAAGGAAACACTTGAGTAAATCAAAAATAAATATATGTTTTATTGTCGCATACACCAGATAGGTGCAATAAAATGTGTTGTTTTACAGGGTCAGCCATAGTAGTACGGCGCCCCTGGAGCAAATTAGGGTTAAGCGCCTTGCTCAAGGGCACATCGACAGACTTTTCACTTTGTTGGCTCGGGTATTCGAACCAGCAACCTTTCTGTTACTGGCCCAACGCTCTAACCGCCAAATGAGGGATACAAAGTATATTGAAATCAGGTGCTTCCACACAGGTGTGGTTCCTGAGAAATTCCTAAGCAATTAACATCCCATCATCAGTAGGGTCATGTATAAAAATGCTGGCCATTATTTTCGCTACCATGGCTATGCCCCCATAGGATGACAATGCCCCCATCCACAGGGCACGAGTGGTCACTGAATGGTTTGATTAGCATGAAAACGATGTAAACCATTTGCCATGGCCATCTCAGTCACCAGATCTCAGCCCAATTGAACACTTATGTGAGATTCTGGAGCAGCGCTTGAGACAGTATTTTCCACCACTATCAACAAAACACCAAATGATAGACCTTCTTGTCGAATGGTGTCGCATCCGTTCCAGACACTAGTAGAATCTATGCCAAAGAGCATTGAAGCTGATCTGGCTCGTGGTGGCCCAACTCCCTATTAAGACACTTTATGTTGGTTTTTCTTTTCTTTTGGCAGCTACCTATATATACACTGAGTGTACAAAACATTATGAACACCTGCTCTTTCAATGACATAGACTGACCAGGTGAATCCAGGTGAAAGCTATGATCCCTTATTGATGTCACTTGTTAAATCCACTTCAATCACCGTAGATGAAGGGGAGGAGACAGGTTAAAGAAGGATTTTTAAGCCTTGAGACAGGCGCAAGAACTGCAACGCTGCTAGGTTTTTCACGCTCAACAGTTTCCCGTGCATATCAAGAATGGTCCACCACCCAAAGGACATCCAGCCAACTTGACACAACTGTGGGAAGCATTGGAGTCAATATGGGCCTGGTCAGCATCAGGTTATGGAACACTTTCGACGCCTTGTAGAATCCATCCAAATTGAGGCTGTTCTGAGGGGGGTGCAACTCAATATTAGCAAGGTATTCTTCATGTTTTGTACACTCAGTGTATATCATAATACTTGTCATTACACTAATAGAGTACCTTTTGGGAAGTGTAACTTCGTGACAAAAAACTATTTATTTTACCTTATTTTTACATTTTTACATTACGTCATAAAGAGCACATGTTCAACTTGTCCCATCTCAAGAGGTTAAATTAAGAAAAATTACTATAAAAGTCACCATAAAAGTGACAAGGTTGACAGTAACAGGGTTGAAGATTTCATCTTAAATCAGCCATTACTGCTCTTGTGACAGGGGGAATGGAAGCTTGTTGTGTGCAACAGGGAGGGGAAATTGAATGCAAGCTTAACAACAATATTTGAACATGTTGAAACATTTCTAGCCTATCTATCTATGGGAAACAAGGTTGATATGTTATGCTCAATGTGCTCAGTTTTCCACCACAAAACACTAGAAAATGACAGAAAAAGAGTAGAACGAGCTCACCTGCTTTTACACTATGCTTTGACTATAAATGTTCAATGTTTTATTTTGAAAAGAATAACTTAAAAATAACATTAGCCAACTTTTGGCTAGCTCTAATGGTACATCAACTGGCAAAAACTAGCCAAGTTAATTTACTTCTGTTGAAACGGGACAAAACAAAGGCTACAAAACATTTCCATACACACAACAGCTGTTAGATACTGCTACTTGACAGATAGCTAGAGGCTAGAGCTGAACTGGCTGTGGTAGCTACAGAACTTCAGTCGAGAGGGGATGAAACATTAGCTAACGTTACATGTCAGTTACACTACTAGCTCAGCACTGGGAATAAATACATTTTTTCTGTTAAGTCAAACAGCAGTTACCTTGCCAGCTACATCAGTCAGATAAAGAGTTGCCAGTTTCTGCTCTGCTTGCTTTTACCACTCGGAGAAAAAGCTCAACACACACAGACAGCAGCTGCATATGTTCATCTCTCCCATGCCGGTCCTATAAGCCAGCTTTTCAGAAGCTCTGAGGTGGCCGCATGGTCCTAAAGCACACCGATGGCACTTTTTGTATCACAGCGCCATGAAAAAACTGGGGGGGACATAAATGCAATTTCAGAATGTGGGGTGGTCATGTCCCCCCCGTACCCAATGAAAGATGCGTCCCTGGATGTATGTGATCCAACTGTTAGTGTTTTATCAAAATGTACACTCATAATGTCTGAGGGACATAAAGGCACTCTATTCGTGGAATGACCCATTTATATGTCTCTGGGTCAACATAATAGACATACTAATAGACACAATAGACTTTTGACCGATTTGTTAGAAGGAGCTGTTGTGGTGACATAAAGGCAAAGGCACCAGTGATTTCAACTCATGGCACACATCTCTCCATACACAAACACAGCCAGCATGAGTTAATGCCTCTGTGAGGGGGTAAGGTGGGGGCACTGATCCTGAGGGGGCTTTGCCTGGTTGGAGGGGGTGTGGGGGTTCAGGGGGCCCCTGGCCCCCTAAAGCAAACTTCACGCTATGGAAGAGAAACGGTCAGGGGGAGGTGTGATTTAATTGAACCATTTTCTTTTGTGGTACTAATCCACCTATGAGCCTGACCAGAATGTGCACACAGGCCAGAACGTCTTGGGGAACAGAATGCGCACATTTTCCCCAGGCCGGTGTTTCTGACCATGTAAAACACATACTGTAGTTGGAAACCCATCCCAACCCCAATAAGATTTTGGAGCTAGTTGTTGTTGTCAGAGGCACACCACTAGTAGAAGTAGTCAATGTATTCATACAAATTATCTTCATACCAATTACTTTACCTCTTTGCACCTGCTTTTTCAAAAGAGAATTAAGTGAAGGTTAGGAGAAAGAACATAGTTTCATGTTTTAGCTTTGTTTTTGGTGTTTTATTCCAGAAAGAAACATGTTGTGCAAACGCTTAGTAAATCTGGCCCTGTCTCATTCTACTTTAGCCAACTCCTGGTCGTGTGGTTGTCATGCAAGAACACAAAAGTGTGGGTAATGCCGAAACAGACTCCAAGCTAAGCGTCTGCTGCATTGGCCTATATGAATAGATGTACATCACAAAATGCCATTCTGATATATACTCTTACAGCAAAGCTGTGTTGCCCAAGGCAGCTATTACTTCGTGTAACAGTCTCACAGAAAATAAACAAATTCCAAATTAATGAATGGAATTTCAATGGATTTCCTGAATGCACTGAGTCGAAATGGCATTGACCCTCACCTTGCACATAACAAGCAACCAACCAAAGATCTGACTAAAAGGTGACCGGGAGTCCCATAGGGCGGCACACAGTTGGCCCAGCGTTGTCCTGGTTATGGGAGGGTTTGGCCGGGGGGGGCTTTACATTGCCTTGCAAAAGTATTCATCCCCCTTGGCGTTTTTCCTATTTTGTTGTATTACAACCTGTAATTTAAATGGATTTTTATTTGGATTTCATGTAATGGACATTCACAAAATAGTCCAAATTGGTGAAGTGGAATGAAAAAAATAACTTGTTTCAAAAAATTCAAAAAAATAAATAATTGAAAAGTGGTGCGTGCATATGTATTCACCCCCTTTGCTATGAAGCCCCTAAATAAGATCTGATGCAACCAATTACCTTCAGAAGTCACATAATTAGTTAAATAAAGTCCACCTGTGTGCAGTCTAAGTGTCACATGATCTGTCACATGATCTCAGTATATATACACCTGTTCTGAAAGGCCCCAGAGTCTGCAACACCACTAAGCAAGGGACACCACCAAGCAAGCTGCACCATGAAGACCAAGGAGCTCTCCAAACAGGTCAGGGACAAAGTTGTGGAGATCAGGGTTGGGTTATAAAAAAATATCAGAAACTTTGAACATCCCACGGAGCACCATTAAATCCATTATTTTAAAAATGGAAAGAATATGGCACCACAACAAACCTGCCAAGAGAGGGCCATCCACCAAAACGCACGGACCAGGCAAGGAGGGCATTAATCAGAGAGGCAACAAAGAGACCAAAGATAACCCTGAAGGAGCTGCAAAGCTCCACAGCGGAGATTGGAGTACCTGTCTATAGGACCACTTTAAGCCATACACTCCACAGAGCTGGGCTTTACGGAAGAGTGGCCAGAAAAAAGTCATTGCTTAAAGAAAAAAATAAGCAAACACAATTGGTGTTCGCCAAAAGGCATGTGGGAGACTCCCCAAACATATGGAAGAAGGTATTCTGATCAGATGAGAATAAAATTGAGCTTTTTGGCCGTCAAGGAAAACGCTATGTCTGGCGCAAACCCAACACCTCTCATCACCCCGAGAACACCATGCCCACAGTGAAGCATGGTGGTGGCAGCATCATGCTGTGGGGATGTTTTTCATCGGTAGGGACTGGGAAACTGGTAAGAATTGAAGGAATGATGGATGGTGCTAAATACAGGGAAATTCTTGTGGGAAACCTTTTTCAGTCTTCCAGAGATTTGAGACTGGGACGGAGGTTCACCTTCCAGCAGGACAATGACCCTAAGCCTACTGCTAAAGCAACACTCGAGTGGTTTAAGGGGAAACATTTAAATGTCTTGGAATGGCCTAGTCAAAGCCCAGACCTCAATCCAATTGAAAATCTGTGGTATGACTTAAAGATTGCTGTACACCAGCGGAACCCATCCAACTTGAAGGAGCTGGAGCAGTTTTGCCTTGAAGAATGGGCAAAATTCCCAGTGGCTAGATGTGCCAAGCTTATAGAGACATACCCCAAGAGACTTCCCGCTGTAATTGCTGCAAAAGGTGGCTCTACAAAGTATTGACTTTGGGGGGGGGGGGGTGAATAGTTATGCACGCTCAAGTTTTCTGTTTTTTTGTCTTATTTCTTGTTTGTTTCACAAGAAAAAATATTTTGCATCTTCAAAGTGGTGGGCATGTTGTGTAAATCAAATGATACAAACCCCCCAAAAATCAATTTTAATTCCAGGTTGTAAGGCAACAAAATACGAAAAATGCCAAGGGTGGTGCATACTTTCGCAAGCCACTGTACTTGGCTCATCACACTCTAGCGACTCCTTGTGGCGGGCAGGGCGCCTGCAGGCTGACTTCGGTCGTCAGTTGAACAGTGTTTCCTCCGACACATTGGTGCAGCTGGCTTCCGGGTTAAGCGGGTGGGTGTTAAGAAGCACGGTTTGGCGGGTCATGTTTCGGAGGACACATGACTCAACCTTTTGGGGCAATGAGACAAGATCGACCAATAAGAAAAGAAAGTTCCAAACCTCTCTGCCAATAACAGCTAGTTTTCAGCTTTCCTCTCCCCACTCAGACCACTCCCAGACAGTCCTAGCAAATAATAATAATAATAAAAAAAATACAAAAGTTAGAACCAGCCAGTCACTAAGCTTACAGTAAAGCTACAAGCCTTGCTAAGTTGCTTACATGTTAGCAGAGGCTACTACCTCACACAATGCTGCGTGGGCGCAAAACTGGCACCCAACTGCCAATTAATCAAATTGTGCTGCCTCTCTGGCAACCTCAAAAGGGAGAAAAATAAGTAGGACAGCTGCATGTGCCAAGATGCGGAGGCTCAATTACTTTAGGGAAAAAAAATTGAAATATAACAGCCGAGAAATGTCAAAAAAATATTTAAATGTAAAAGTCTGCAGCTCGGCCCATGTGTCATAAGCCCTGGGGAGTTCCGGCTTTTCTCACTTCGGCCTTAGGAAAGAACAGTAATGTCGGATGAGAAGAATTACGACAGATCCTACAGTACTTCCCAGTATCCCAGCCTTTAGGGATTGGGATATGCAGGGAAGGGGAGGGAGGGGTGGACATACATTTTGTTGCTCGCCATCACCTGTTGATTCAGTGAGGGAGTTTGGCTGCGGCTGCAGCTGGAGAACTCTGAGAAGAACATAGAGGACCAGGGGGGAATTTGGCACTGTGGGAAGCTGTGTATGTCACGGAGATGCTTGACCCCCTCAGCCCCAATATTATTCCATTGGCACCTTATCCGTTGGACAAAACACACTTGGCTAGGCCATATTAGCATCATTGTCATGTGGACTGAGAAACACACACATTTTTGGCATGAACACACATACACTAGGGCTGAACGATTAATTGCATTCGCGATAATATCGCGATTTGACTGAACGCGATTTTCTAATCGCAACGTGCGCGATTTGAGGTGGTCACGTGACGCGACTTTTCATGCTGTCCAGCGCAATGGCCTCTTGCTCGACGGAACAGTCAGAAACTGACACAGCTGATACTTTAATATCGAAGAGGAACAGCACGTCGGTGGTGTGGAACTATTTTGGTTTTAAAAAGAAGATGCTGAGCAGCATCAGGTGTTGTGCAGAGCATGCCGTGCTCCGATTGCTACTTCACGGGGTAACACTACAAACCTGTTTCAGCACTTAAAAAATACCACAAATCAATGCATGACAGTTGTATGACCAAAATGCCGAGCATCAGTGCGCGAGACAAGCCAAATACCTCAAGACAGGGATCACTGACAGAAATGTTCGAAAGTGTCACTCCGTATGAACGTAATTCAAAAGCGGCACGGAGAAATCACTCGGACAATAACCGAGTTCATAGCCAAAGATATGATGCCTCTCAGCACGGTGACCAAGCCTGGGTTCATGGCATTAATACATACGCTTGATAAACGTTACAGTATACCCTCCCGCACATACTTCAGTCAGACTGCCATACCGGAGCTGTACAAAAAGTGCAAAGAGAAAGTCGCCGCGGAACTTAAAACGGTGGAGTTTTTTGCTAGCACTACTGATATGTGGTCAAGCCGCACAGCTGAGCCGTACCAGAGTCTTACAGTCCATTTTATTGATGAAGATTTCAACCTCCGAGCTCGCTGCCTACAAACTACCTACTTCCCAGACGATCACACAGGGGAAAATATTGCAGCCGGCCTGAGAGAAGGGCTTGTCAGCTGGGATCTCCACGAGGAGAATCACGTCTGCATCACGACGGACAACGCGTCGAATATGGTGCTTGCTGCGCGGCTTAATGAATGGACGAGGCTCCAATGTTTTGGCCACAGATTACATCTTGCCATTGGTAAGTTATCGTGTGTGTGTGTGTGTGTGTGTGTGTGTGTGTGTGTGTGTGTGTGTGTGTGTGTGTGTGTGTGTGTGTGTGTGTGTGTGTGTGTGTGTGTGTGTGTGTGTGTGTGTGTGTGTGTGTGTGTGTGCGCGAGTGCGAGAGAGAGAGATGCGTCGATTAGTAAAGCTGAATATACAAATATATATAAATGATATTATATAAATCGGATGGGATTAAATAAATTCATACTTCCACTCCTTTTCTAATATGTAAATTCATTTTACTTGCTTATATCATATGTCTGTCTGTGGTGGAATGCCCACCTGCATTTTTTTTCTTTTCTTGTTTTTGTTTTTTACATGTTTTTTTAGTGTTTATGAGAGAGAGAGAGAGAGAAAGAGAGAGAGAATTGACATGCAAATAAAGACCCTTTGAATTGAGAGAGAGAGAGAGGATGTGTTGTGGATGTGTGTATTTCAGAATTACAGCTAATTTGAGTGTGTAATAGTGAGAGCCTTGTATCAAAACTCAAATTGTGTGTAATACACTACTTTTTATTTCTTTTAGAAAATGCACTCAAAGATGACAGAGTGTCAAGGGCAACAGCACTGTGCAGGAAGCTGGTGGGGCACTTTTCCCACAGTTGGAAGAAGAAAGCAGCCCTGACGGAGGCACAGAGAGAGCTCAAACTCCCTGAGCACAACCTCATAACGGAGTGCCCAACAAGATGGGGTTCTAAAGAAATGATGATTGCCAGAGTGCTTGAACAGGCCAAAGCCATTTCTCAGGTATTGTCTGGAGATCGATATGCACGCTCCCTTATCCCAACCTGGCAGGATATTGACGTGTTGGAGTCGATTCACAAGGCACTGCATCCTCTACTGGAGTTTACTGATGCTCTTTCTGGAGAGGAGTATGTAAGCATCTCCTACCTCAAGCCAGTTCTCCACCTTTTTGCCACATCAGTCCTGGCTGAAGATGCTGAGGACACTGACCTGACTAAATCAATAAAAACCAAAGTCCTAGCATACCTCAATAACAAATATGGAGACCCAAACATCCAGGAGCTTTTGGATGTTGCCTGTTTCCTGGACCCTAGGTTCAAAATACAGTACATCAGTACAGACAACATCCCTGCTATCAAGACTCGTCTGAAGACAGAGATAGTAGACTTGGCACAACGTACATATCATTGGGTAAATAATTATGTATTTCACAAAAACAAAAATTTTCTGTAAAATCTAACTGGAAAACTAATGGCTGTTGTTTTCATCTAATAGGAGAAGAGGTCTCGTACTGAAACTGTTCAGATGCCTCAAAGTGCACAGTCCTTGGGGGAAAAGACGAAGAGGTCTCTTGGCAGTTTTTTTCAAGACCAGTTCAGCCTCTCCTTCTTTGCCTGTAAATCTTGAAGATGTCGCAGAGGCAGAGATAAACAATTACCTGATGACTCCTACCATTGATGGAGAAGATGATCCATTGGCTTGGTGGAGGGTGCACAAGATCAGCTACCCACAGTTGTGCACCATGGCACGCAAGTATCTTTGTGTACCTGCTACAAGCGCTCCCTCAGAGCGTCTTTTTTAGCACAGGAGGGAATATTGTGACTTGCACTCGCTCATCCTTGAAGCCAGAAAAAGTCAATATTCTGGTTTTCTTAGCAAAAAACCTGTGAGCCACTGAGAACAGAACTGTTGGATAAGTATGGCTGGCAGTGCCATACTCGTAGTGAACTTTAGTCTGTGTGGTGTGTTATTGTTGTGTACTTGAGATAAGTGAGGCTCATCTATTTTATATTATAATATTCAAATCGTTTATAAAAATAGTTTGTCTAAATTAAAAGTGCATTTCTCATTTTTTATTTATAACTTTATTTACTTTGATTTTACAAAATATTTTCAAAGCAAATTCCTTGTTTCAGTTGTGTGAAATGTTACTGACTTGGGAGCAGTAAGATACATACAATTTAAAAATTATTTTTTTCTTAAAACTGTACCTTTTGCACACAGTGTTTACAAAGTTCATGCCTTTGTTTAAATTATTTAAATGCACAGTGGCAAAGCCACAGATGTTTCTGTAATGAGCAGTTCAATAAAAATGTCATTTATTTCAAGTCATACATGTTTGAATTTAATTCTAACAAATAGACCCAGCCTATGGGAAAGAACATTTCACACTAAATGTATATACTATTGTGTTGGTCATATTTAAATCATTCATTATGTTTTGTAGGGGAAAAAGGATAAATAAATTAAATCGCATATTAAATCGCAATCGCAATATTGGGGGCAAAAAATCGCAATTAGATTATTTTCCAAAATCGTTCAGCCTTAACATACACATTAAAATACTCATAAGGCACACATGCACACACACATTTCTGTAAACTACTCATAGAGGCACGTACTTGCACACACACACTCTCTCTCTCTCACACACACACACACAAACACACATATAAAGAGGGACACAGAGGGACTTTTCAAGTGCCAGATTAGTTCGAGGAGCGCAGGGTTGTGGTTGTAATAGCGCCAGAGATATTTGTCATTGCCTTGTCAGTGTAATGCTTCAATGGTCGTCATTTCACTGCCTGGTCTACACTGTCCTCAGAGCCCCATTAGCTATGTGTGCAGGCAGGCTGGGCCGCTCTGTCAGTCGTGACCAGTGTGCCTCGTTTAATGGCTTGGCAATGGGCACCAGCACATTTCACCCATGGATTTACTGCCATTGCCAGAGACTGGTCCAGTAAAATTAAACAGAAAGTTAGCCTGACAAAGGCCCAGTGCAGTAAAAAACATTTATTTTCCCTGAAATAGTGTAAGAGCTGTTTGAAAAGACCGCCTTAAATTTCAGCTTGTTTTGGTGGGATGGAGTTTTGGCTTGCCTGGTGACATCACCAGGTGGTAAATTAGTTAATAGTCAAATAACAAAGAGAGTTCCAATAACAGCTAGTTTTCAGTTTTCCTCTCCCCACTCAGACCACTCCCAGACAGTCCTAGCAAAATTCTTGCTTGAGAATTTTGCTCTTTGCTAGGAAGCTATTTGTATTTATTTTTGACCCCCCCTACCCCAAAACAAACACAGTAAGGTACTAAATTGTTACCCAGAAATGATTTGATATTGATATTTTTAAAAATGGCTGCATTGGACCTTTAAGCTAATACCCTTACTTATAGTTGAGGAACGGTGCTGCGACTGCCAAACTTTCTCACACTTCCTCACTACAACGTAACCTTCCCCATCTGTTGGTCTCTACTGAATACATGTACCGGTAGGCTATGTTTATTATCCCATTAATAGTAACCAAGAATGCATCCCAAATGGCACCCTATTCCCTATGTAGTGCACTAAGTAGGTAGTAGCGGGCCTTTCGGGACACAGCCCAAACCTTTTCACACAGTGGGCTATGTAGGTACCACATATGGAGCTGAAGCTTACTGGTCTGGTGGGGTTTAGGGAGATCTCTTCCCTGTCCATCACCTTGCCCTAGAAACCTCACATTCTGCCCCACGCCACAGCACATGGTGCACCACCAGCTCTCTTGCCCACCCAACCTCCCACTATGACACACAAGAAACTGCACAAACCTGTGTATGTAAGCTGTATGTATGCTGTAAGCAGTATATACGCATGGACACAAAAACATGCTTGCACGCACACACGGACAGGCACTCGCACAGGCACCCCCCCCACCCCACCCCCTCCCCACACACACAGACACACTTTCTCTCTTTCTCCTGTCCATGTCACGGTGTCACCTCCCTGCCACCCAGCCACCCTCTGTGACACCCAGTCAGGCCTGGTTGCCATGTGGAGCATGCTTCCATCCTTCCCCTCCACAGGAGGTTAGTGGCACCTTAATTGGGGAGTACGGACTCGTGGTGATGGCTGGAGCGGAATGAGTGGAATGGTATCACACACATGGTTTCTATGTGTTTGATGCCATTCCATTTGCTCCGTTCCAGCCATTATTATGAGCCGTCCTTCCCTCAGCAGCCTCCACTGTTCCACTCTCTCCCCCTGGTTCCCTTTCACTGTGTGGGAACGGTGCCTGGCTGGCCATTGGCAGCGATGAATGCAGTCTCAGCAAAGTAGTGTTATATAATAGGAATAGGAATATATTGTATTATATGATATGATATTATATTGCATATATTGCAGGTGTGTGCATAACAGGGTGTGGACACAAAGTATGCCCACATCAGGGGCAGCTCTCTCTCTCTCTCTCTCTCACACACCCTGTTAACTCAGATAGGAAATGAAAGCCAGCTGCGGCTTCATGATTTTATCTGTGATGCTTTGCTGTTATATGTATCTGACCTTCTCAGGTGTTTATGTCCCCCAGTTGGATTGATTATTCCATTTCCACTTTGATGGAGGAATGACAGGAATATACTGAAGAGCCTTTCTACTCTTCACTTTAACCTCTACACTCCTCACATACACTATGTGGGTTTCTATTTTCTTATAACTAGATGTGATGCCTAGCTTAGAAAGAATACATTAATGATTAAACATAATAGGTTTGTGCTGTACTGATATAGATTGGTCAACATAACAAGCTGTGATTAATGTGAGGAACTATTAGGGGGTAGGCCGAGACAGACTTGTGTCTCACAGACACAAACACTGCCTCTTTGTTTGAACGCTCAAGGACATGTACTGCAAAAGTGCTGACTCTCTGGACAAGTTGCAAAACAACGAACACCTGGCAACAGTGAAGCGCCAAGGGGCTGGGACCAGCCTGTGCGCCAATGATAGGCTGAGTAAGTCTAAACCACACTCAGTCTCTACTCTGATAGGCCAGCAGGGAGCGGGAACTATCTCTGTCAGAGTATTTAAAGAAGAATTTAGAACAATGGCTTAGTTCTCTGTCTGCCCTGCGTGGTATTTCAGTGGACCCATATATACGAACATCATATTTACCATTGAAGGTTTTGCATTAATTAAAATACTACTCTATTTTAGAAGACGTGTATTGACCTCTTTTTGTTCCTATACCAGATTTGAATTGACGCAACTTATCAATTGGTGACCCCGACGTGATCTGGTAGAGGGACTTCGCTGGGTATTGTCCGGCCCATTGGACATCTCTGTAATTGGACGGTGTGTTTCACAAAGAGTCCAGACTACTAAAAACAGGTAAGCAGACACCTATTGTTATATAACTAAAGTTCTGCACATTGGCTTTATCCAAATTAATTTTGTGAAACACCTGTCTGATGTAAGTGAACTAAATTATGAATTATTATACGAATTATTATGAGTAGATAAGCACCATATTGTGACATGCAAACCTGTGGTGAATGTGATGTTAAACCTTGGTACCATAGAGTATTGTTCCACCGGCACATACCAGAGGGCTAGGTACGGCTAGGATCGGGGAAAAATACTGAAATCCCCAGGCTAGGACCACCAGGGGTGGGAACTGTGGGATATAGGGAATAATTGGTTAAAAGTGTTGCGCTACTGGCAAGGATCGTATCTATGAGGGTACGGCTAGGATCAGAGGGACACTTACAATTTTAGATAGTGTGCGCTATCGGCAAGGTCCGTAACTAGTACGGCTAGGATCGTAGGAGCACTTTAAAGTACACTATAGTGTTGCGCTTCGGCAGGGAGTTGTACTTGGGGGTACGGCCCAGATCGGAGGAGCACTTTAAAGTATAGGGTGTCGTATGCATGAGAGTATGAATGATCCCAGTGTAATAAAAGAGTGTTTGCAGACGAAATAAAAGAGTGAATGCGGGTTACTAAAATTAATAAACCTGTATACCTTGATAGAAAACTAATTAGGAATTAAAGACGTCTGTGGCTGTCCAAACTGTATAATTTGTGAATAACTATTGGGTTTGTGGTTGTTTAAACTGTATAATTTGTGAATGATAATTGAGAATAGATATACTAAGGTAGAGAAATTAAAATAAAACGTATTAAAAGTGAGAAATAGAAACTTGAACCTAACATTTTAAAACTTTTAGAATATAAATAAAAAGAAGGAAGCGTCGTGTACTTTAATATGGCAGGACACACAGAGGCGGAACGAGTGCTTAAAGTACTGAAGTCCACCCTTGAAACAAAAGGAGGAAAACGTGAGGGGAGGGGCTGGAGACAGCGAGAGTGTGGCTTTTGGAGAGTCAGGAAAGACTGGGGTGTGATTTGTGTCGATTGGGAGTTGGCTGGGAACACCACGGGGCGATTGTTTGAGAGGTGCCTGTGGGTTTCTGACGATATATACGTATGAACTTGCTCACCCGAACGTAGACGTACATCATGGGTGAGAAAGTAGAGAATATTTACATTTGCATTTCTGGTCATTTGGCGGACGCTCTGGTCCAGAGCGACTTATGGGAGCGATTGGGGTTGAGTGCCTTGCTCAGGGGCACATCGACAGATTTTTCGCCTGGTCGGCTCGGGGATTGGAGCCGGCGACCTCTCGGTTGCTGGCGCGGCGCTCTTGGTCACTAAGCTGCCTGCCGCCCCATATGAGTTTAAGGTTGTGCCGTTGTTTGATCATGTGATAAGGTTTAATGGGTAATCGGACCATAACTAATGTGGTTATAGAAGTAATGTATAAATAGTAGAGAGCAAATAGAGGGTTCCATTGAACTATTATGGTTTATTTGGCATTTCAATGGCATAAGGTGAAATCTGTGTGTATGAGTGAATTCAACGGCTGGTATGGGTGGTGACCGGATACTACTGAGTATTTGGTTTGTTGATGTTGAATGGAAGATTTGTAGCATGGTTGGGGTTAAATAGAAAGACTCACTTATTCAATAGGGAATGGGTGTAGGGAGAGAGAGTTTTTACGTGTATTAAAAGTTGAATTAAATAGCTTTAGAAGTATTCTAGAAAGGTCTATGAAAATACGTGACAAGGTCCCCGCGCCTTCCCCGTTGTGTAGGAAGGAGCAAGGGGAGGGGTGAGAGATAGTTCAAATGATAGGAATATCATTAAATGTATGCTTATCAATGATAGCAAGTATTTGTTTTATTAATTAGGGCCTAATCAGAGAGAACAGTTAAAGAAATTGAATAGCGAACTGAAATGGCGATAGAGCTGTGAAAATTGAGTTAAGGACAAAGGAGAATAATTTATGGCTCTGGTTAGCAAAAAAAATAAAAAATAAAAAAATAAAATAGAGACAGTCAAGCGAGTTAGATTGAGCTGTGGGATTTCAAGTAGAGGTCTAGATACTTGACTGAAAGGCAGTGCTTTGATAAATTCTAATTGTTATTACTTTATTCGATGGGTTGCTTGACGCCAGTGGTGTATGCAAATAGTTGGTGAATTCTAGAATGATAATTTATTTTCGTTACGGGGACCAGGGGACCAGGGGATGCAAGTAGCTTTAGCTATTATGCTGAGGGAATAGCACCAACCTATAGTGGGTTCTAGATTTGTTAAATAAACAAACGTATATTTTAAACTAAAGTAATGCAATAGGCTACAATTATAACATTATCAGAAAAAGGCACAATTTAATGTGAAATAGTTATTACAATTATTATTAATAGTTATTACAGTTATTATCATTGATCCATAACCGTGATTGTATTGGCTAAAAAATGAAATATGACATTTACAGGGGGGACAGGAACAATAGAAGGGGAGACAGATTTTCCTAGGGGGTTGATCAAATAATTGATAATGGATCATTTGAGATGAGATCACATGTAGCAGATTTAGGGTAATCAATTAAATAATCATTGTATACTCGAGGAATTTTGAGTGGTTTTATGGATTAGTTATGAGGAATTAGATTGATACAAACAATTATTGATGGGTTAGGACTGGGGATATCTGTATCATGTTTTGTGTGTACTACCATCTTTAGATTACTGATGGTAATCGAAGGTTAACAAAATTATAACCAGGAGAAAGAGAATTAGCTTATCTCATTGGAATGTTGCCCAGGGCTAGGGGGAGCAGTAGTGAAGTTAGGCAGTATTTAAGTGGGGCCTGGCTATTTGTGGTTGTTGTTTTTCAAATTGGGTTTTTCAAACAAAAAACAACACACCTAGTATGATGTTTATAAAGCCTTGTTGTTTCAATTTTGGGGGGTATTCAGCAGGTCAAGGGTGATAGGTCTTGGAGGAGCACGCACAGTGAATTTTATGGAGTTTTTCGGTTTTGGCTGAGTTTGGGGTATATATGATTTCTTATGAGAATTAATGTCATGAGGACTTAATGAACACTTGGGATAAGTAACATTTATGAAATATTTAGAATAATGGTAATGTTTGGTATACTATGGGATGGAACAGTTCGTTGAATAATTTCAATTGCCTCTGAACTCAGTTTTAATTTTCTGGTGTAAATTAATCATCCACAATAGTAAATTCTAAAGGCATGAGAGGAGGACTTTAAGATAGTTTATTTTACTAAGTTGAGGGTAATTTATAATACTGTGAAAAGTGTGAAGAAGATTATAATTTGGTAATAATATATATGATTTGAACCATAAAATAACAGAAGAGAGAGAGAGCTTTCCCTGAATGAGGGATACCTGTTGCTAGTCAATTGTACTAATCTTGGATTACTTTTACGGGATAGAAGTAAATTGAGGTATTATCAAATGTTGTCATTTAAATTTCATTTTTAGTATGCTTTAATAAACAACAAGTTGGTATTTGAAACTAAATTAATGCAATGAGCTGCAGTAATCAGAGGAAGGCACAATCTAATGCGAAACAGCTATTACCTAGATCATTTATTTAGTAATGAGATCAGGAAGATAGGAGCAATAAAGAAGCAAGGGGCAGTCTCAAAAATAAATAAGGGATGGCAATTGGATGATAAATTACCAATATTACCTACGTGATTGTTTAGGTAGGTGGTAATATTGACACATGGGCAAAACATGTTTCAAAAGGGGGATGGTAGGAGATGGGTAGGAGATGGTAGGATTAAATAATAAATATATACGAAGGAGAGGACAAAATACTTTAAAAAAAGATACAGTCTAGAAAAAAAGTCAGAAATAGAAATTGAGAGCTGAACATGTGTGAAGATAGTTTATTAACCACACCCGTATGTCAGAGGTTTTGTGCCCCACAGGTGAACTAAAGGAGAAGGTGACCCACTCTATATAACCTGGAGACTGGGTGTGGAACCAATCGTTGAGGAAAAAGGATTGAAAGCAGTCACACTGGGAGGGACCATACCAAGTCCTATTGGTAACTGCCTTCGCTATAACAATAGCTGAGAGAGCCACTTGGGTCAACGTTACCCACTGCAAAAAGGTAGGCCCACATACCAACACCGTTGAACACACACAGAGTTAAAGAGAAGAACTGAACCATTAGGGTTCTGGGGTAAACTCTGTTAACGAAGAAACCCTACCCCGACCTTTCATCACTGTGGGGTGTTTATAGAGGTGTGAGTATGGGGTAGTACCAAGCAGAAAGACTGAGGACAGGAGAGGGTTGGCGGTTTTTGGGAATATGGATAACTTGGGTTGCATCATAGTCTCGGTAATGGTCTTGATATGTCAAGATCCACCACCAATTATGCTCTTACCATTGTTATGAAGTAAAAGAGAAGAGAAGCGACCCGACATACTGACCGTCAAGGACGAGTGGCCTACAGAATGGGAGTCAGAGAAGGGCAGACTGTCAGATTCAAAATAAGGGTTAGGGACGTAGCCAACGGGTGGCGTACATGTCAATAAGCAAATTGGGATTATAAAATCCTATTATATACGTGTTCGGCCCCCACTTGGGGATGGGGATATGAGACCGAGGGGGACTGAACATCCAGATGGGGGGTAAGGAGAAATAAATACATCACCAATTATCAACTGGAGACTTAAGTTCGGAAGCACAGGAGAGAATTCTGAACCTTACAGCCCCTGTAACCGATGTGTGGTGGGCGTGTGCCAGTAAAGGCAGTGTAAGGCAGAGAATTCCAAAAGGGTGGCTAGATACATGCGCCCTGGTTATACTGGTTCAACTAGTTAGAATTAGTCACCAGGAACCAAGGATTAAACAGATGTAGGAGGAGTTTTAACAAGAAGGAGAATAGCCCTATTTAGATGGATGCGATTGGGATACCAAGGGGGTTATCGGATGGATACCAAGCTATGAAACAATTAGGGGAAGGGTTTACTACCACGTTCTTTTGGTGGGTGACAATAAACAAAATTGTGAATTGGATTAATTATATCTATTACGACCAACAACGATTTATTGGCTGGACTAGGGATGCAACAGAAGGGATCTTTTGAACAATTATCCGCCATCTCACTCCTATGACTTAGTAAAAAGAGGTTGGCTCTAGATCAGGCAGAAAGGGGTGGTGTCTATAGAATGGTAAGCCATTGTTGTACGTTTATCCCTAACAATACCAGTCCTGACGGGAGTATCTCTAAAGCCCTAGTTGGTTTAGATAAACTATCAGCTGAAATGAAGAGCATGGCTGGAATGGAGGGAAACGGACTGTTCTCCTGGTTGGGTGATTGGTTTGGTGGGTACTCTGTTATGGTGGTTACTGGATTTCTGACCCTAGTAGTTGTGTTTCTAATATTAATGTGCTGTGCTGCCTGTGTAATTCCTTGTCTGAGAAAGTCTGTTACAGATGTCATGCATACGGCTGGTATGATGCCCCTCCTAGGGGCTCAAGAAGGGGATGCAGACACTGAGTCTAGCTTTCGGAAGAAACTGGGGTTGACAAAGGATGACCCTTGGTTTGCTATTGGTGAGGTGGTGGATTGACACCCTAGAGGGTGTCTAAAGGGGGCCAAAATTTACTTCCCTGTTTGTGTTTTATGTTTTAATAATCTTGTGTTTTGTGTTCTATTGATCTTGTATTTTATGCTTTATTAATCAAGTTAACCATTGTGAATGTTTGTCTTTCCTTATGTGAAGGTTTAAAGTTCATGGATGGCTGGTAGCCAACCTAGTACAAGTTAGGTGTAGATGGAAGGACTGAAGGCTTTTTTATTATCATTATTGCCTATTAATAAAAGTGTGATTCTTTTTGTTTGTATTGTATTTTAATGAGTGACACCCTAGAGGGTGTCAAAAGGGGGAATCCTAAATTTCCCAGAAATTTCTTATTTTGGGTTTTCTAATTTTGGGTTCACACCCAGTGGGTGTGAAAAGGGGGATTGTGGGGTTCTATTTTCTTATAACTAGATGTGATGCCTAGCTTAGAAAGAATACATTAATGATTAAACATAATAGGTTTGTGCTGTACTGATATAGATTGGTCAACATAACAAGCTGTGATTAATGTGAGGAACTATTAGGGGGTAGGCCGAGACAGACTTGTGTCTCACAGACACAAACACTGCCTCTTTGTTAGAACGCTCAAGGACGTGTACTGCAAAAGAGCTGACTCTCTGGACAAGTTGCAAAACAACAAACACCTGGCAACAGTGAAGCGCCAAGGGGCTGGGACCAGCCTGTGCGCCAACGATAGGCTGAGTAAGTCTAAACCACGCTCAGTCTCTACTCTGATAGGCCAGCAGGGAGCGGGAACTATCTCTGTCAGAGTATTTAAAGAAGAATTTAGAACAATGGCTTAGTTCTCTGTCTGCCCTGCATGGTATTTCAGTGGACCCGTATATACGAACATCATATTTACCATTGAAGGTTTTGCATTAATTAAAATACTAGTCTATATTAGAAGAGGTGTATTGACCTCTTTTTGTTCCTATACCAGATTTGAATTGACGCAACTTATCAACTACCAGTCAAACGTTTGAACACACCTACTCATTCCAGGGTTTTTCTTTATTTTTTAACTATTTTCTACATTGTAGAATACTAGTGAAGATATCAAAACTATGAAATAACACATATGGAATCATGTAGTAACCAAATAACCAAAAAAGTGTTAAACAAATCAAAATATATTTTATATTTCAGATTCTTCAAAGTAGCCACCCTTTGCCTTGATGACAGCTTTGCACACTCTTGGCATTCTCTCAACCAGCTTCATGAGGTAGTCACCTGGAATGCATTTCAATTAACAGGTGTGACTTCTTAAATGTTAATTTGTGGAATTTCTTTCCTTCTTAATGCATTTGAGACAATCAGTTGTGCTGTGACAAGGTAGCGGGGGTATACAGAAGATAGCCCTATTTGGTAAAAGACCAAGTCCATATTATGGCAAGAACAGCTCAAATAAGCAAAGAGAAACGACAGTCCATCATTACTTTAAGACATGAAGGTCAGTCAATGCCGAAAATGTCAAGAACTTTGAAAGTTTCTTCAAGTGCAGTCGAAAAAACATTCAAGCGCTATGATGAAACTGGCTCTCATGAGGACCGCCACAGGAAAGGAAGACCCAGAGTTACCTCTGCTGCAGAGGATAGATTCATTAGCGTTAACTGCACCTCAGATTGCAGCCCAAATAAATGCTTCACAGAGTTCAAGTAACAGACACATCTCAACATCAACTGTTTAGAAGAGACTGCGTGAATCAGGCCTTCATGGTCGAATTGCAAGAAGAGACTTGCGTGGGCCAAGAAACACGAGCAATGGACATCAGACCGGTGGAAATCTGTCCTTTGGTCTGATGAGTCCAAATTTAAGATTTTTGGTTCCAACTGCCGTGTCTTTGTGAGACGCAGAATAGGTGAACGGATGATCTCCGCATGTGTGGTTCTCACCGTGAAGCATGGAGGAGGAGGTGTGATGGTGCTTTGCTGGTGACACTGTCAGTGATTTATTTAGAATTCAAGGCACACTTAACCAGCATGGCTACCACAGCATTCTGCAGCGATATGCCATCCAATCTGGTTTGCGCTTAGTGGGACTATCATTTGTTTTTCAACAGGACAATGACCCAACACAACTCCAGGCAGTGTAAGGGCTATTTGTCCAAGAAGGAGAGTGATGGAGTGCTGCATCAGATGACCTGGCCTTCACAATCACCCGACCTCAACCCAATTGAGATGGTTTGGGATGAGTTGGACCGTAGAGTGAAGGAAAAGCAGCCAACAAGTGCTCAGCATATGTGGGAACTCCTTCAAGACTGTTGGAAAAGCATTCCTCATGAAGCTGGTTGAGAGAATGCCAAGAGTGTGCAAAGCTGTCATCAAGGCAAAGGGTGGCTACTTTGAAGAATCTCAAATATAAAATATATTTGGATTTGTTTAACACTTTTTTGGTTACTACATGATTCCATATGTGTTATTTTATAGTTTTGATGTCTTCACTATTATTCCACAATGTAGAAAATAGTAAAAATAAAGAAAAACCTTTGAATGAGTAGGTGTGTCCAAACTTTTGACTGGTACTGTATGTGTAAGTAATGTAATGTAATAATGTAAGTCCATTATGCCATTTGTCTTAGGCTACATTATCATTAAATATTATCATGAACTTGGGGTACAATAATCAAAAGTACAGGCTTGAAATAGGTATATCTGTTGTAAATTATACACATAAAAAATGTAAATTGTAACTTAAGTTTGACATGAACACTGTTAAAATCATTCATTAGGCATAACAGGGGAAAAACACGTATGCCTGTTATTGAATTTAATACCAGTTTTAGACCTAATTCTTTCTAATAAATAGTCACGCTGTGATCAGATTTTCAAGTGGAATTATAATGGCTCATAATGAGGTGTTTGAGCTAAATGTGTGAAAGTGATGTCTTTGTATTTAGTTCAGCACTGTATTTAGTTAAGTAATTTAAATAACTCCATGTCATATGGAGGGGCTTTCACTATCAAGATGATCTGATTGAACTCTATGGAAAGCTATGGAAGTCAGTTGTTAAGAGAGTTGCACAGAGACCGCATGCGAGTACTTCTCTTTCTTTTCCAAGTCATAGAAGTCAGACGGTTATCAAAGGTGTCATGCTAATAAAATGCCACATCGCCACGACATCAAACAGCTTCTCTGTTGTAAACTTTACAATACAACAGAACTACCTAAAGTTTAGCTCTGTTGTTTACAAACTGTTGGACAATGCAGGTGCTGCAGGTGCAATTCCAGACACAACAAAAGCCTCTCAATAACCTCTCCCACAGCAAAGTCCCGAAGCCTCTTGACTCATTTGCTGCCACATCTGCTCCTCAGGGTGAGTAACCTATGAAATGAGTTCTGACATTAATGATCACAGGCCTGGTGGATGAGCTGCCTGACATCAATGCTTTTCTGCTCTAGTGTTGACAAGGCAGAGGGATTTAGAGTGATTTCCCCTGCCTGACTGCTGGGCTGTAGAGCACTGTAGCGTTGTGAGACAGCGAGCTTACCCGTAGGGTCTGAAACATTTCCTCTGACGGTCTGTACGCCTCACATCAATAAACTGGTGTATCCACCTACTGTATACTGTATGTCTCAGTGGACGATCTAGACTGGACTTGAGAGGTTGGTGGTCAACAGCCTAACTAAACATTACAGAAATCCACTCAAATGTATTCTTGTGGATATTGTGCTGCCCTTCTAGAGCATTAGCACAATCTAAGTCCATTTTGTAGAGAGTAGAATCCCAGCTCTGACCAATGATCTGCATATTCATTATGTACATAAAAGATTGGGAGTCAGAGAACACCTGTGATGAAATCGATGGACAACATGAAAGCCTTCTATTATTTCCACTCCCTGCAGCTAAAGACCTCATCTCCAATTCAACACTGTCTGTTTCCCTTCACCTGCTATGGGCGCTGCCTGGCCTGGCTAACAGACAGAGAGCAGTGAACCTACAGGATCCCCTCCAGGACTTTCTCCACATCTCTCCCTCGCAGTGCCGACCTGCAGCCTAGAAGTTTCCAGAAGTTTCCCGATTTATGACAGGATCTCATTTCGGCTAGTTTCAATGGGATGAAACAGTTACAGAACTAATGAGTGGATTGTCAGTTATCCAAGACGTTTGATGGGTTCTGATGAGATTTGCGGCAGCTATTATTTTTGGTTCAACAGGATCGACACTGATAACCCCGCTCTATGGCCCCCAAAATAAAACTGCGGACCGCTCTATCTCAGTGTTCTAAGAGGCTTTTCCTCTAGGTGAGACCTTTCTATTTCTTGGCAGTTGTTCGCTACTTACTGTTCACTTACTCACAGTTCATCTTCCTTCTAATTCACTGAAGGATAAGGAATCTACCTCATGGCTATAAGAGAACCAAAGCAGTACACACCATGCGATTCAGGGTTTGAACCTCTACCCCAGTGACCCGTCGGTCGATAATTGACCTGGTCTCGCTAGAACATTTCCTGGAACACCGACAAGGCCTTAATGTACTGGTGGCGCATACCCTCTAGGATGACCTCTTTGCCCGTCTTCTTCAGGGCCTGCACGGCCTCGTCGTGTGTGGCGTCCCGGAGGTCGGCGCCGTTGACCGACAGGATGGCGTCACCCACGTACAGGGCCTCCGTCTGGTCAGCCGCCAACCCTTTGAAGATCTTCGAGATGAGAATGGGCATTTTGTTCTCTTTTCCACCTGTAAATTAGAGCACATGGCATCCGCTCAGTTCATGTCAATGAGACACAGTACGCTTCATGTACAAACTACAAACCAGATGGTTACAGGGCTTAGATTGTGCCCCTCTCTAAAAGGAGATGGGGTATGAATATAAAATATTGTGGTCTACAGGATTATAATACATACGCTTTATCATAGGGCTTAGAGTAAATCCCTCCCCACTGGGCACATTTACATTTGGTTGAGTTGTCAACTAACGTGAATTCAACGTGAAATCAACAAAAATGTCACCATGTCATTGGATTTAGCTTAAATCTTTTTGCAAATCCAATCAGATTTTCACGTTGATTATTTGTGTTGAAATGACGTGGAAACAATGTTGATTCAACCAGTTTTTGCCCAGTGGATCTGATACTAGTGACTAACATTTGAGGGGTTTCTTGGGAATCTTCTATAGTTTGTTGAAAGTTGTTTAAGAGAAAGGAAAGTAGCAATGCACAAGGAAAGTTTTGCTCCATGGGTGTAGGTACTCTTGAGACTGACTAGATTGAGTGACAGAACAGAGTTCATAGTAAGTACATAAGACTACATCACTCGCGACAGTGCTCAACGGTTTAATTTGAAAAGCTGAGCAAGGGACAAGTTTCACATTAAGACTGCAGTTGTAGAGAATACGAGGACACCAGTTATCCACTCTGCCCGGCTGCAGTCTCTTCTCTCTAACAGGATAATTAAGGTCTGTTCATAGGCTGGAGGCCCCTTCGTGGGAAATATTGTCAATAATGTCAAGTGCCAGTTGGGTCTTGGCCTTGGGGTGGCTGAAAAATTTTCCGAAAGAGGATTAAATAAAATTAATTTTGAATATATATTACACAGGTTGGCTCCCACGGGCGATACTACAGATTTAATTAATGCATCGTCTTCCGAGACTAGAGCCAGGTGCCCTCAATAAAAGATGCCGGGGCTGACACCCACACCCATGCATCTCAATCACAGTGGCATCGGCGCAGACTGCGACTCCCTCCGCTGTCAATATGATCTATGCCTTTTCTGAGTGGGGCTAGCGGTGCACACTAGTGTGACATTTGATGGTTGTTTGTTCAGTGATTGATGTGCAGAAATTATGCCCACCAAATTGAGATTCTGACCCCTGATGAATTGTGTGGGAGGCATATAAGGCGAGGGCAGAAATGATATCCTCAGTGATTCAATAAAAATAGAACTACCACATAATGTAATCCCAGACTGTAATATCACCAAATCGAAATCACCAAGGAAAAAAACTCCAAATAGACTTGTAGATTAGATCATGAACAAATCATAGACAATATGCAATATTGGGCGATATTTCATAGACTACATTCTAGCCAATCAACTTGAATATGTGAAATTCGAAACAAAGAAATCACATCTCTATTTTTTTTTTGTCTGCATCATTTCCAATCCCCCATACATATTTTTTTGTAAATATATACAGTATATATACAGTACCAGTCAAAGGTTTGGACACACCTATTCATTCCAGGGATTTTCTTTATTTTGACTATTTTCTACATCGTAGAATAATAGTGAAGACATCAACTATAAAATAACACATATATAGTAACCAAAAAAGTGTTAAACAAATCAAAATATATTTTATATTTGAGACTCTTCAAAGTAGCCAACCTTTGCCTTGATGACAGCTTTGCACACTCATGGCATTCTCTCAACCAGTTTCATGAGGTAGTCACCTGGAATGCATTTCAATTAACAGGTGTGCCTTCTTAATAGTTAATTTGTGGAATTTCTTTCCTTCTTAACGCACAATCAGTTGTGTTGTGACAAGGTAGGAATTTTTTATGCACGGACTTGAGCCACCTCTTAACCGTGCACGGACTTGAGCCACCTCTTAACCGTATACTGGTCTCAAAGGTCCAATAGCCCACACTGCAAAGCTTAAAATAGTATCCTAAGCTTTTTCAGTCAACCATTCACTATTTGCACCAGAGAAACTAAAGCCTATTATCACGTAAGCTTATTTTCATTGCATTACACTAAACACTCCAGACCTCTTACCCCCGCCCCTAGGACAGTGCAAAAACAGGATATTGAACGCCAGTAATCACTCCAGGACCTAGTCAGCACGCTTTCTCCCATCAAATGACTACCTGGGACGGCAGCCAAAACCCCTGGACTGACATGCTAACATACAGTACTTTATCATCCGCATAGTACAGTATAAACCACAAGAACAGTGCTCGTCAGCATTTCCCCTAATATTGGCAATTCAGCTGCAGTGTCTTCTCCCTGTATCTGGGCAAACTACGACCTTGAAAGAGATAAGAGGACCACCTACAGAGAGTGACATGGGGAACAATACCTGTAGCCACCATTCTGGCCACCTAGCCTTAACATGTCACAACTGTCAAACAAGGTTTCATGACATCACACTTTTGTCCCCACAGTGTGAAATGGCGGTTTTACTTACAATTGAATGAGGAACACAACACACTTTATTGATTCTGACTAGAATCTCTAGGAAGATTTACAATGTATGAAAAGGCAACCTGGTCTCAAATCATTTCATATTATTCTGTACGTAAATCCGAGCTGTTCCTTTTAGTATGATATGTTACATTTCGTATGGTATGTATTAATTTGTGGATGTCCATCACACATTTCGCATGATATTATATGAATTACAATTCAAATTATATGTTACGAATTAACAAAACACACAATAAGTTACATTTTGCAAAGAACGTACAATGATATGTTACAAATTCTAGCTAGGTGGCTAATGTTAGCTAGCTG
Organism: Coregonus clupeaformis; assembly: GCF_020615455.1. Classification (NCBI taxonomy): domain Eukaryota; kingdom Metazoa; phylum Chordata; class Actinopteri; order Salmoniformes; family Salmonidae; genus Coregonus; species Coregonus clupeaformis. The sequence continues at coordinate 54,353,931 of NC_059201.1, forward strand.
GCTAATGTTAGCTAGCTGGCTAAAGTTAGCTAGACTAGGGGTTAGGGTTAAGGTTAGGGTTAAGTTTAGGAGCTTGGTTAAAGAGTTAAGGTTAGGGTTAGTGGAAGAGTTAGCTAACATCATAAGTAGTTGCAAAGTAAAATGAACAAAAACATAATCGCAACATGCAACAATTTCAAAGATCTTACTGCATTACAGTTCATATAAGGAAATTAGTCAATTGAAATAAATTCATTAGGCCCTAACCTATGGATTTCACAAGACTGGGAATACCGATATGCATCTGTTGATCACAGATACCTTAAAAAAGAAAGGTAGGGGCGTGGATCACAAAACCAGTCAGTATCTGGTGTGACCACCATTTGCCTTATGCAGCGCGACACATCTCCTTCGCATAGAGTTGATCAGGCTGTTGATTGTGGCCTGTGGAATGTTGTCCCACTCCTCTTCAATGGCTGTCCAAAGTTGCTGGATATTGGCGGGAACTGGAACACGCTGTCGTACACGTAGATCCAGAGCATCCTAAACATGCTCAATGGGTGACATGTCTGGTGAGTAAGCAGGCCATGGAAGAACTGGGACATTTTCAGCTTTCAGGAATTGTGTACAGATCTTTGCGACATGAGGCTGTGCATTATCATGCTGGAACATGAGGTGATGGCGACGGATGAATGGCACAACAATGGGCCTCAGGATCTCGTCACGGTATTCCTGTGCATTCAAATTGCAATTGTTCATTGTCTGTAGCTTATACCTGCCCATACCATAACCCCACCGCCATCATGGAGCACTCTGTTCACAACGTTGACATCAGCAAACCGCTCACCCACACGACGCCATACGTATGCCATCTGCCCTGTACAGTTGAAACCGGTACTCATCTGTGAAGAGCACACTTCTCCAGCGTGCCAGTGGCCATCCAAGGTGAGCATTTGCCCACTAAAGTTAGTTACAATGCCGAACTGCAGTCAGGTCAAGACCCTGCTGAGGACGACGAGCACAGAGATCAGCTTCCCTGAGTCGGTTTCTGACAGTTTGTGCAGAAATTCTTTGGTTGTACAAACCCACAGTTTCATCAGCTGTCCGGGTGACTGGTCTCAGATGATCCCGCAGGTGAAGAAGCTGGATGTGGAGGTCCTGGGCTGGCGTGGTTACATGTGGTCTGCGGTTGTGAGGCCGGTTCGATGTACTGCCAAAATCTCAAAAACGACATTGGAGGAGGCTTATGGTAGAGAAATGAACATTCAATTAGCTGGCAACAGATCTGGTGGACATTTCTGCAGTCAGCATGCCAATTGCACGTTCCCTCAAAACTTGAGACATCTGTGTGACAAAACTGCACATTTTACATTTACATTTACATTTACATTTACATCATTTAGCAGACGCTCTTATCCAGAGCGACTTACAAATTGGTGCATTCAACTTATGATAGCAAGTGGGACAACAACTTTTTTTCTAATTTTTTTTATGGGGGGGTGGAGGGGGGGTAGAAGGATGACTTTATACTATTCCAGGTATTATTTAAAGTGGTAGGGTTTCAAGTGTCTCCGGAAGGTGGTCAGTGAATCCGCTATCCTGGCGTCGTGGGGGAGCTTGTTCCACCATTGGGGTGCCAGAGCAGCAAATAGCTTTGACTGGGCTGAGCGGGAACTGTGCTTCTGTAGAGGTAGGGGAGCTAGCAGGCCAGAGGTGGATGAACGTAGTGCCCTCGTTTTAGAGTGGCCTTTTACTGTCCCCAGCACAAGATGCACCTGTGTAATGATCATGCTGTTTATTCAGCTTATTGCTATGCCACACCTGTCAGGTGGATGGAATATCTTGACAAAGAAGAAATGCTCACTAACAGGGATGAAAACAAATTTGTGCACAAAAGAGAAATAAGCTTTTTGTGCGTATGGAACATTTCTGGGATCTTTTATTTCAGCTCATGAAACATGGGACCAACACTTTACATGTTGCGTTTATATTTTTGTTCAGTGTAGCTAAAAAGTTCTATGTAGTTGAAAAGTTGCTAATTAGCTAAATTGCTAAAATTGTCCGTGATGAGATTCGACATTCGCGTTATACGCCTACCCATCCACCCCAACCAACCACCCTACTTTCATCTTTTTGCTTAAGGCAAACCATCTGTCTTAACCATACCAAACGTAACATATCATACTAATTTGAGGGTCTCGGATTTATATTTACTATGTTACGTCTAGTCTATGAGACCAGGCTTTGTTACCCCTGAGGGATACAACCAATGCTTATTCAAGCTAACTAACTATTTAACATAGGATTTGTTGCATGAGCTGAACATCTGAGTTGTGCACTAATTTCTACACACCGGTCTACTTCTACCCACTGTACAGTATATGGTGTCAAGACAAACTTTAGGCCTCAAGCCTATCCGTCCTTAAATGTAGATGTTCGAGAGCCGCCGAGAGTGTACTTTGGCACTTTGGACCAAACGCAAGTTCGACTCTATGCCTCCCTCCACCAAACCAGGGTGGCCTCTCGAAAATAAACATCCCAGACAGACTGCTCCACTCCCATCAAATTGCTTTCATCTAAGGCCAATGACAACTGCATTTTGGGAGCTTCTTGTCAGCTGTTCGCATTGTGGTGTCAGCTGGCCGTCTCCTGCCTCTCGCTCGCTCTCTCTCGGCTTGACGTGGCAGCGCCACTCTGTTGTGACAGTGGGGAGTCACCGTTTGGTGGTCGGTTTTACTTATTTAAACAGTGCCAATTGATTTTAAAAGCCGCAAAAAAACACTGAGGTGAACGTCATGTTTATGTCATTAGGGGGACTCATTTTGTAGGAGGGGGCTGAAACGAATACAACACCAGCCCCACCGTTCCTGCCAAACGGTGAAGCGTTTTGCATTGTCATTGACAGAAACAACTTGAATTGTTGCATCTCGTTGTGTTGTTGTCCTCCGGAGGCTAGCTAGCTAAAACTGGTCCTTTTCTAAATTAGCCATGGATGGAGATAGGGTTTTACTTACTTAACTCTCCATGGTTCTAAATCATTAGTTGTTTATTAGTCTGAAAATGTTGGAAACATTAACTTGCTTGACCATGCTGTAGGTCATGTAACTGTTTTTTACATGCAAAATGCTTTGTGGACTTCACTGGACAGAGGTTGCGCTCTGGTTTTGTGATGAAACAAAGGTGTGGTTGAATTTATTCTGCCACTGTGTTTTCTTTTGTCTCGGCCTCAGGCCTATATATCACATATGAACTAACAGGTTATAGAGCACACAACGCAATTATCACAACACATAGGTTGTAATATCTCATTTTTTTCTGGCTTGGCTTCCCCAGTGATTTTACCCAGCACCGCTACTGCTCTTCACACACACACACACACACACACACACACACACACACACACACACACACACACACACACACACATAAACACACACACACACACCTTCTTAAGCTCAAACAGGAGTAGGAATGTATTCTTAGAAATACTGTATTTTCAGCTTGAGACCTCAAAAGTCTTGCTTTTCCTACAAGCATGTTCCATCACCTTATCTGATTGCATGTGCATACTAAAGTGGTGTACAATAGATAGTTATTAGGCTACATTAGATTTAAAGGGTGTGTCTCAAAGGGTTTTTGTTGACTTGCTTTTCCATCCGATCATGTAATAAGCAGTAAGAGGATTTGTTTCCTAATCACAAGTTTGAGACATAACTTTGATTGTGGAATACTCCAAAAAGATCATGGAATACACTGAGTGTACAAAACATTAGGAACACCTTCCTAATATTGAGTTGCACCCCCTTTTGCCCTCAGAACAGCCTCAATTCAGCCGGGGCATGGACTCTACAAGGTGTCGAAAGCATTCCACAGGGATGCTGGCCCATGTTGACTCCAATGCTTCCCACAGTTGTGTCAAGTTGGCTGGATGTCCTTTGGGTGGTGGACCATTGTTGATACACACTGGAAACTGTTGAGCGTGAAAAACCCAGCACCATTGCAGTTCTTGACACACTCAAACCGGTGCGCCTGGCACCTACTACCATACCCTGTTCAAAGTCACTTAAATATTTTGTCTTGCCCGTTCACCCTCTGCATTGCACACATACACAATCCACATCTCAATTGTCTCAAGGCTTAAACATCCTTCTTTAACCTGTCTCCTCCCCTTCATCTACACTGATTGAAGTGGATTTAACAGGTGACATCAATAAGGGATCATAGCTTTCACCTGTCGTTGAAAGAGCTCCATATACATTTTGATGTTGGTAATAACTTGTGAACACAATATTTAAAAGAAAAGCAGGTAGCATAATAAATAGATGTCTGAATTCAATTAGACATGCAGACCTTACTTATTTGATGTAGCAGCAGTGCCATATCATCTTAAATGTTTTGTATGGATATCAGGCTCCTTATTCCAATGGGACTACATTAGACAACATTTCACTCCCATGACATCATGTAACTATTTCACAGTGGTGCTTGTATAACATCAGCACTTATTTCTATATGAAGAGTTTACTATATGCCATTATTTCCCGAGTGGCGCAGTGGTCTAAGGCACTGCATCACAGTGCTAGCTGTGCCACTAGAGATCCTGGTTCGAATCCAGGCTCTGTCGTAGCTGGCCGCGACCGGGAGACCCATGGGGCGGCGCACAATTGGCCCAGGGTAGGGGAGGGAATGGCCGGCAGGGATGTAGCTCAGTTGGTAGAGCATGGCGTTTGCAATGCCAGGGTTGTGGGTTCGATTCCCACGGGGGGCCAGTATGAAAAATAAAATTAAAATAATGTATGCACTCACTAACTGTAAGTCCCTCTGGATAAGAGCGTCTGCTAAATGACTAAAATGTAATTGTACAGCAGCATGGCAGATAGGCTACCTTTCTCTAGAAGTTACCATGCATCCTGACAAACTTTCTTGGAAGGCTATATTCACCCTATCATATAACATGTTTAGGGAGAGAATCAGGTCCTCAAAATAACATTAAGAGAAATAGAGTTGGTTGCACGGTTTACTGGAATAGCTTCCAATAGCTTTATTGGTGAGAATAGTTTGAGATATGTTTTTTCAAAAGGTTCCACTTTTGAAAAACTTAGGCTATCACAAACAGCCTAGTCTAGTGCACTACAGTTTGGCCTTTTCTCAATTATTAAGCTAATGGAAGAGTGTCCTCCCCTCCTCGATAGACACCTTTGATCTAGGATAGTCATGTGTATCCTACCTAAGTCCTTCCTGGAAAAGTTTTTAAATCTACCACACCCCATTTGAATCAGCTTTTGTTTGTGGGAGGAGAAAAGCATGTACACGTTTAAAAACAATATGCTACTTATCATTTTATCTATAAAATGTATTGCGCAACAAACTTTTTTTTAAATGACTTTACACATTTATTTTGGGATTCCACCCATGTAAACATAATTTGCCTGATGACAACCAAGTAGGAGGCTCATTTCATACAAGCGCATTTTCCATGTTCACTCTTTTCTCGCCACCTCTCCTCGATTACCTTTGACCTTTTTAAAAAGGAGGCGAGAGAGGACTGAAGAAGGAGGGCGCAGGAGTTGATAAAATCCAATTGAGAAAAGGCCCATGAAAAAACTTCAACCCAATTACTGACCTTCGAAGAGTTTAAGTCTTCGATGAGGCATGTTGGTACTTTCAGCGTTTTCTTTTAGTAGAGTAGTCCAACGCAAGTTTCGGGTAGCTTACATTGTTAAACTTGAAAAACGGACCAAATAAATGTTTAAGAGAGTGTCGTTTGATTACGCACTACATTGAACTTACCTTTAATACTAATTCCAAGTCCTCCCACATCTTGCTTGGTAACTCGCACCGTGCGCTTAACGTTGGTGATTGTTTCTGGGACCGGAGAGGAGCTGAGGTTGGCTGGGTCTCCGTTAATGGCACCGGCGGGAGTTGGGTTGGTTTTAACTGTGTCTTCGGCGACCTCTCCGGGGCTCACGGTTAAAGTCTCCTCGCTAAGTGTGGCTAATACACGGATCCAACGGTCCACGGTAACTCGAAGTTCCAACAGTCCCGTTTTCTGTGCCTTCATCGCGGCAGCCATGTTCAACACATTCCTGGAATAACTATAGACGGGTTGGCACTCGGTAGTCGTGTAAAGAGAGAGGGGTGGGGGAGATGCCAAGAGACGCAGCCCCCTCCTCCAACTCTCTCTCACTCACTATCTCACTATCTCTAGCTCTCTCTCTCTTTCTCTCTCCTCTTCCAAGAGGTTTAGCCTAGTACTATCTCCCAAGTATTGAAGTTAATTGAGCACAATACGATTAGCAAAGCTCAAAGGTGACTTTTTTATTTTCATTCATTAACAAAGTTTATGCAGTGGCCAACATACTTTTTGTGTATGAAAATAGTAGTTTCTTTAGTGCTGGACTTTCATAATTCACAACAAGACCATTATAAAGTCGTATAAATCATTATATGAACAGACATCACGATTTACTATGAATCACTTTATTGTTTGAATAATAGTTTGTAACAATAATGATATCAGAACAATGCTGCAATGCAGTAGGCTACCTATTTATGTTTTTGGTGGGTGAAATGTTATCTTTGACCTCACCCTATTTTCCCATGATTTGGGTTTGATGTTTTCTTGAATAAAATATTGATATCATGTTATAACTCGTTCATTACACTTTTATGAAACAAACATGATGTGTATCGTGTTGCATTGTATCTAATGGTGATTGGCATAGATCTAAAGATCCCAATATCTTTAGCCAAACTGTATTACAATACAATCACACTTTAGTGATGATATTTAATTTGCCCACCACGACCAGAGGGCAACTTTATATTATTCATTTACATAGCCTATTAGTTCACTACAGTTTTTCACCTCAAAAGGTTAAGAAGCGACATGGTATGTATCCATTTTCGTTTCAGTATTTGAAAATACACATTCAATGAACAAAGTGAAGCATAGGCCTACTTTATTAAAGTGCTGAGAAATAGCAAGTCAGTCCACTTTCAGATTAAAATTGCCAGGGTAATAGGATCATCAATAACCTTTAAACTGTTTATAGGAGACAACCATCTCACTAGGCCTATACAGTGTTTGTGAAAGGCAGAAACAGCACCCTATTCACCATTGGACCCCAATGGGCCCTGGTCAAAAGTAGTGCACTCCCTATATAGGGAATGCCATTTGGGACGCAGGCTATATTGACCGCTTCTTGGGCTCTTAGCATATGGCCCTTCCTCAAAACGGGTTTACACCGTACTGTAAATGAGGAGGTAGTATGGGGCTCTGAAAACTGAATCAATACCAACCCTATCTGCCAACTACTCCAAAGAGCCTGACACAGACGAACTGTAAATCCCTGAGGGGTGAGAAGAGTGAGCTCTTAGTATATCAGACAGACAGAGTGCCTGTTCCAAATGGCACCCTATTCCCTACTAAGTGCACAACTTTTGACCAGGGCCCTATAGAGCTCTGGTCACTCTGGTCAAAAGTAGTACACTACATGCAGTGGGGAGAACAAGTATTTGATACACTGCCGATTTTGCAGGTTTTCCTACTTACAAAGCATGTAGAGGTCTGTAATTTTTATCATAGGTACACTTCAACTGTGAGAGACGTAATCTAAAACAAAAATCCAGAAAATCACATTGTATGATTTTTGAGTAATTAATTTACATTTTATTGCATGACATAAGTATTTGATCACCTACCAACCAGTAAGAATTCCAGCTCTCACAGACCTGTTAGTTTTTCTTTAAGAAGCCCTCCTGTTCTCCACTCATTACCTGTATTAACTGCACCTGTTTGAACTCGTTACCTGTATAAAACACACCTGTCCACACATTCAATCAAACAGACTCCAACCTCTCCACAATGGCCAAGACCAGAGAGCTGTGTAAGGACATCAGGGATAAAATTGTAGACCTGCACAAGGCTGGGATGGGCTACAAGACAATAGGCAAGCAGCTTGGTGAGAAGGCAACAACTGTTGATGCAATTATTAGAAAATGGAAGAAGTTCAAGATGACGGTCAATCACCCTTGGTCTGGGGCTCCATGCAAGATCTCACCTCGTGGGGCATCAATGATCATGAGGAAGGTGAGGGATCAGCCCAGAACTACACGGCAGGACCTGGTCAATGACCTGAAGAGAGCTGGGACCACAGTCTCAAAGAAAACCATTAGTAACACACTACACCGTCATGGATTAAAATCCTGCAGCGCACGCAAGGTCCCCCTGCTCAAGCCAGCGCATGTCCAGGCCCGTCTGAAGTTTGCCAATGACCATCTGGATGATCCAGAGGAGGAATGGGAGAAGGTCATGTGGTCTGATGAGATAAAAATAGAGCATTTTGGTCTAAACTCCACTCGCCGTGTTTGGAGGAAGAAGAAGGATGAGTACAAACCCAAGAACACCATCCCAACCATTTAGCATGGAGGTGGAAACATCATTATTTGGGGATGCTTTTCTGCAGCGGGGACAGGACGACTGCACCGTATTGAGGGGAGGATGGAATGGGCCATGTATCGCGAGATCTTGGCCAACAACCTCCTTCCCTCAGTAAGAGCATTGAAGATGGGTCGTGGCTGGGTCTTCCAGCATGACAACGACCCGAAACACACAGCCAGGGCAACTAAGGAGTGGCTCCGTAAGAAGCATCTCAAGGTCCTGGAGTGGCCTAGCCAGTCTCCAGACCTGAACCCAATAGAAAATCTTTGGAGGGAGTTGAAAGTCCGTATTGCCAAGCGACAGCCCCTAAACCTGAAGGATCTGGAGAAGGTCTGTATGGAGGAGTGGGCCAAAATCCCTGCTGCAGTGTCTGCAAACCTGGTCAAGACCTACAGGAAACGTATGATCTCTGTAATTGCAAACAAAGGTTTCTGTACCAAATATTAAGTTCTGCTTTTCTAATGTATCAAATACTTATGTCATGCAATAAAATGCAAATTAATTACTTAAAAATCATACAATGTGATTTTCTGGATTTTTGTTTTAGATTCCATCTCTCACAGTTGAAGTGTACCTATGATAAAAATTACAGACCTCTACATGCTTTGTAAGTAGGAAAACCTGCAAAATCGGCAGTGTATCAAATACTTGTTCTCCCCACTGTATAGTGCATGAGCCAGACCCCCAAATTTGGGCCGTCAAGGCTCACTTGGGGTGATGATGTTTCATAGTGATTTTTTTAAGGTCTATTTCCCTAGAGTTGGAAAATATGTGATAGCAGTGCAGCAATGGTAGCTTTCTGTGTGTTACTCCTCCTTTCATCCCTCCATCCCATTCATTTTCCCCATAGGGATTTTACCCTATGACAAACAATGTCAGTATACAACAATGTATTGCTCACTTATACCCTTTAATTATAAACCATTGGAAAGCTTAGATTCACAGCTATCCATCAGACATATTTTCAGAATGTTCAGGTTAACAGAACTTTGATCTGTAGGGTACATAGCAAAATTATCTTTAAATGTCTTTAAATAGGAAACCCTGATACATGTAAAAATGTGTTTGACAAGTGGTTCTGAAAGGTCATGAAATTACCTTTGAAATGATATACAGTGCATTTGGAAAGTATTCAGACCCCTTAACTTTTTCCACATTTTGTTACGTTACAGCCTTATTCTAAAATGGATTAAATTGTTTTTTCCCCCTCATCAATCTACACACAACACCCCATAATGACAAAGTAAAAACTGGTTTTTAGTCATTTGTGCAAATGTATCAAAAATAAAAAACTTAAATATCACGTTTACATAAGTATTCAGACCCTTTACTCAGTACTTTGTTGAAGCACCTTTGGCAGCGATTACAGCCTTGAGTCTTCTTGGGTATGACGCTACAAGCTTGGCACACCTGTATTTGGGGAGTTTCTCCCATTCTTCACTGCAGATCCTCTCAAGCGCTGTCGGGTTGGCTGCACAGCTATTTTCAGGTCTCTCCAGAGATGTTCGATCGGGTTCAAGTCCGGTGTTTGGCTGGGCCACTCAAGGACATTCAGAGACTTGTGCCGAAGCCACTCCTGCATTTTCTTGGCTGTGTGCTTAGGGTCATTGTCCTGTTGGAAGGTGAACCTTCACCCCAGTCCGAGCAGGTTTTCATCAAGGATCTCTCTGTACTTTGCTCCGTTCATCTTTCCTTCGATCCTGACCAGTCTCCCAGTTCCTGGCATTGAAAAACATCCTCACAACAGGATGCTAACACCACCATGCTTCACCATAGGGATGGTGCCAGGTGTCCTCCAGACGTGACGCTTGGCATTCAGGCCCAAGAGTTCAATCTTGGTTTCATCAGACCAGAGAATCTTGTTTCTTATGGTCTGAGAGTCTTTAGGTGCCTTTTGGCAAACTCCAAGCAGGCTTTCATGTGCCTTTTACTGAGGAGTGGCTTCCGTCTGGCCACTCTACCATAAAGGCCTGATTGGTGGAGTGCTGCAGAGATGGTTGTCCTTCTGGAAGGTTCTCCCATCTCCCCAGAGGAACTCTAGAGCTCTGTCAGAGTGACCATTGGGTTCTTGATCACCTCCCTGACCAAGGCCCTTCTCCCTCGATTGCTCAGTTTGGCCGGGTGGCCAGCTCTAGGAAGAGTCTTGGTGGTTCCAAACTTCTTCCATTTAAGAATGATGGAGGCCACTGTGTTCTTGGGGACCTTCAATGCTGCAGACATGTTTTGGTACCCTTCCCCAGATCTGTGCCTCGACACAATCCTGTCTCTGAGCTCTACGGACAATTCCTTCGACCTCATGGCTTGGTTTTTGCTCTGACATGCACTGTCAACTGTGGGACCTTATATAGAAAGGTGTGTGCCTTTCCAAATCATGTCCAATCAATTGAACAGGTGGACTCCAATCAAGTTGTAGAAACATCTCAAGGATGATCAATGGAAACAGGATGCATCTGAGCCCAATTTCGAGTCTCATAGCAAAGGGTCTGAATACTATGTATTTCTGGTTTTTATTTTTAATACATTTGCAGAAATGTCTAAAAACCTGTTTTCATTTTGTCATTATGGGGTATTGTGTGTAGATTGTTGAGGAATTTATTTGATTTCATCCATTTTAGAATAAGGCTGTAACGTAAAAAAATTTGGAAAAATGATCAACAATGTTATCCTAGCTCACATCCATGACTATTCACATGTACACATCCATTTTACATATTTGAAGATTAAATATTGCAATTATTGATCATAACATCTTCAGAAATCTGGTATTCTGACAGCTTTTTGGGCACATTCTTACCACAATTCTATTAGTAATTTATCGTCTTTACATATCTGGCACATCTGGCTCATTTTGTTGTGTATTATACATCACTTTGAACAATTGAAGATATCTTTGGGCATATTACAATTATATTTCATACAGGTATGGTCATGCGAAATTGTTCAATAAGTCCCCATTAAGTTGTTTGATGGCCATATTAGAAAAAGGCTTCTGTGGGGTTAATGGATTCCATGATGGCCCTGTATCTATTCATCTTTTTAAAACCCTGTTCTAGCTGTGTGTGTAAAAAATGATTCTAAGAATTAGCTGGTTGATAAACTCAATCAGGTTAGTTACAACTGGGGTTGAAACGAAAACCTCTCTAGGAACAGGGTTGTAGATAGAGGGATGAATGAATGAGCGATAACAGAGAAAGCTACCATTGCTGCACTGCTTTCACACATTTTCCAACTCTAGGGACATAGACCTTCAAAGAAATCACTATGAGACATTGTCACCCCAAGTGAGCCCGACCGACCCCCCTGGCTCATGGAGGCGCTCATGAAAGGAGCTTGTCTGAGTCCGTGAAGCTATATAGGCTAGCTGTAAATGTACTGCTGCACTGCAGTTACTGTACCCTGATTTAGAACGAGTGTCCCTCAACCCGCATGCCTGTCCCTCTCTCTCTAGGTTATGTCTTTTTTGTACTGCAACTCCCCTGACAAGGATACAGGAAGGAAGTACACTAATGGAGTCCGTTGAAAATGTATGTAGTCTACCTTTAACACATAATAATACACATATGAGGAAAGAGTTGGCCCATAGCAAATGAACTGCAATACAACATGCGTGTGTGGAATACATTTTCTAATGTTTTCTATTCAGATGTGCTTATACTGATGATAGTTTTTGGAGGGCTTATACTTCTTGTGCACTGGCCAAAGCTCATGTTATGTTGCAAAACCAGAAAATGAAAAGTAACTAAGTTGTAAATGGTGGCTGTTAGAGCCTCTTTCTTTGGTTCCCAAACCTTTGTCACCCTCTGGTGGTCAAATATATATATTGCAGGTGACTCGTTGTGGACTATCAGGTCTCTTCACACAGGAGACTGTTATGTCTGCTCATCCTGGGGTGTCACTAATGTGACACATAAAAAATGCAGATACAGAACAGTGTAGGGTGAAGTCTCCCAACTAAAGGTTAGGATTGGGGGAGAGGAAGCTGATTCTAGATCTGTATCATTTACATTTTACATTTACGTCATTTAGCAGACGCTCTTATCCAGAGCGACTTACATGAGCAATTAGGGTTAAGTGCCTTGCTCAAGGGCACATCGGCAGATTTTTCACCTAGTCGGCTCGGGGATGTCCCCTGTACCTAGGGGAAACTTCTCCCCGGAGCAATACAGAACTACATGAAAAACAGGAAAAGCTAAATGTGACACAAACATACAGGTTTCCCAAATCTAGTTACAGGATTGGGATAATGTAGCAATGTGGGATGACCTCTGACCTCAGCTATAACTATAAAACTTTACAATACTTTAAAACTTTTCAATACAGCTACTGTATACTGAAACTACAATACTTTATGCAAGCGTTATGACAAAACCTGGGCTGATATTCAGAAAGCATCTCAGTTTAAGAGTGCTGATATAGGATCAGTTTTTCCTTTCAGATCATAATGAATTACATTACATGGACTGGGGGGACCTGGTCCTAGATCAGCACTCCTACTCTGAAACGATTTATGAATACGGGCCCTGTTGTCTTTGTGAACTTGTGTTCAATGTCATCTATCCATGACTTTGTTACGGTGATACATATCCATATGATACTAAGCCAAGCCACATAAACGCCACCAGCACCCTATGTACCCCAACCCCCCACCCCACGCACCAACTCTGATATAAGTGTTAAAACACTGTAAAAAAAATATTAAAAAATATATATAATATTTGTTATTTGAAAGGCCTTGACCGAGGTTAAAATACATTGACTGATATGATAGTCACAGACACAAGCACTGTTATGAAAATGAAGGCTTCCAAGTCACTGCAACAATAATTACTTTAGTATTTAGGATTGATTCATGTTTAAGGCTCTCGGTATCAGTGGATATATGTGGACAATGCTGCTTGATTTGACTGGCACACGTAACAATGGGCACAATTATGACAAATTATTTGACCATATGACCTGGTCTTCATACATCTGTCATGCTGCTGCTTCTCCTTTGTCATTTGTATGGCAGGTGGCCACCCCAAGCCATTCTAAAGGATACAATGTAATATTCTTAAAAGCTGCAATGAATGGAACACCAGGGTTCGTTTAAGACTCAACAAAGGCTCATGAGCGTAGTTACTCACATGTAGATCCATACAGACACAATAGAGCCAGCACACACTCATGCATTTGCACACAGGTATACACCAAAGTGAGTATACACAGCTATATGCAAGCACACAATCATCTTCAGGAAGTTGAAACTTTGCATAGACGCGAATGATTGTGATTTTCTTTGTGTGTGCGTGTTTGTATGTGTGTGCGCACGTGTGTGTGTGCGTGCAGGTTTGTTTGGGAGGCTGGTCATGTGTGTGTGTGTACAGTGCCTTCAGAAAGTATTCACACCCCTTGACGTTTTCCACATTTTGTTGTGTTACGAAGTGGGATTAAAATTGATTTAATTGTAATTTTTGTCAACAATCTATACAAAATAATCTGTAATGTCAAAGTGGAAGACAAATTCTATCATTTGTAAAAAAAATCAGGAAAAATAAAACACTCATATACAGTGGGGGAAAAAAGTATTTAGTCAGCCACCAATTGTGCAAGTTCTCCCACTTAAAAAGATGAGAGAGGCCTGTAATTTTCATCATAGGTACACGTCAACTATGACAGACAAATTGAGGAAAAATAATCTTGAAAATCACATTGTAGGATTTTTTATGAATTTATTTGCAAATTATGGTGGAAAATAAGTATTTGGTCAATAACAAAAGTTTCTCAAAGCTTTGTTATATACCCTTTGTTGGCAATGACACAGGTCAAACGTTTTCTGTAAGTCTTCACAAGGTTTTCACACACTGTTGCTGGTATTTTGGCCCATTCCTCCATGCAGATCTCCTCTAGAGCAGTGATGTTTTGGGGCTGTCGCTGGGCAACACAGACTTTCAACTCCCTCCAAGATTTTCTATGGGGTTGAGATCTGGAGGCTGGCTAGGCCACTCCAGGACCTTGAAATGCTTCTTACGAAGCCACTCCTTCGTGCCCGGGCGGTGTGTTTGGGATCATTGTCATGCTGAAAGACCCAGCCACGTTTCATCTTCAATGCCCTTGCTGATGGAAGGAGGTTTTCACTCAAAATCTCACGATACATGGCCCCATTCATTCTTTCCTTTACACGGATCAGTCGTCCTGGTCCCTTTGCAGAAAAACAGCCCCAAAGCATGATGTTTCTACCCCCATGCTTCACAGTAGGTATGGTGTTCTTTGGATGCAACTCAGCATTCTTTGTCCTCCAAACTCGACGAGTTGAGTTTTTACCAAAAAAGTTCTATTTTGGTTTCATCTGACCATATGACATTCTCCCAATCCTCTTCTGGATCATCCAAATGCACTCTAGCAAACTTCAGACGGGCTTGGACATGTACTGGCTTAAGCAGGGGGACACGTCTGGCACTGCAGGATTTGAGTCCCTGGCGGCGTAGTGTGTTACTGATGGTAGGCTTTGTTACTTTGGTCCCAGCTCTCTGCAGATCATTCACTAGGTCCCCCCGTGTGGTTCTTGGATTTTTGCTCACCGTTCTTGTGATCATTTTGACCCCACGGGGTGAGATCTTGCGTGGATCCCCAGATCGAGGGAGATTATCAGTGGTCTTGTATGTCTTCCATTTCCTAATAATTGCTCCCACAGTTGATTTCTTCAAACCAAGCTGCTTACCTATTGCAGATTCAGTCTTCCCAGCCTGGTGCAGGTCTACAATTTTGTTTCTGGTGTCCTTTGACAGCTCTTTGGTCTTGGCCATAGTGGAGTTTGGAGTGTGACTGTTTGAGGTTGTGGACAGGTGTCTTTTATACTGATAACAAGTTCAAACAGGTGCCATTAATACAGGTAACGAGTGGAGGACAGAGGAGCCTCTTAAAGAAGAAGTTACAGGTCTGTGATAGCCAGAAATCTTGCTTGTTTGTAGGTGACCAAATACTTATTTTCCACCATAATTTGCAAATAAATTCATTAAAAATCCTACAATGTGATTTTCTGGATTTTTTTTCTCAATTTGTCTGTCATAGTTGACGTGTACCTATGATGAAAATTACAGGCCTCTCTCATCTTTTTAAGTGGGAGAACTTGCACAATTGGTGGCTGACTAAATACTTTTTCCCCCACTGTATCTTGATTAGATAAGTATTCAACCCACTGAGAATACATGTTAGAATCACTTGGATTGTACAATATTTGTACATTATTCTTAAAAAAATTATTCAAGCTCTGTCAAGTAGGTTGTTGATCATTGCTAGACAGCCATTTTCAAATCATAGATTTTCAAGCCGATTTAAGTCAAAACTGTACCTAGGCCACTCAGGAACATTCAATGTCATCTTGATAACCAAGTGTATATTTGGCCTTGTGTTTTAGGTTATTGTCCTGCTGAAAGGTGAATTTGTCTCCCAGTGTCTGTTCGAAAGCAGACTGAACCAGGTTTTCCTCTAGGATTTTGCCTGTGCTTAGCTCTATTCCGTTTATTTTATTCCAACAAAATAAACTCCCTAGTCTATGCCGATGACAAGCATACCCATAACATGATGCATCCACCACCATGCTTGAAAATAAGAAAAGTGGTACTCAGTGATGTGTTGTGTTGGATTTGCCCCAAACATAACACTTTGTATTCAGGACATACATTTAATTTCTTTGCCACATTTTCTGCAGTTTTACTGTTTTATTGCAAACAGGATGCATGTTTTGGAATATGTTTATTCTCTACAGGCTTCCTTATTTTCACTCTGTCATTTAGGTCAATTTATTGGGTTATTCCAAAAATCTTTACATGGTCTATTTTCAAATAAAATGTTGTTATAATTCGAAATAAACAATTCAAAAACCGTTAATTAAATAAAAATATTACCAAAAACAAAAAATACATAAATTCAATCAAATAACATGTAACAATCATCAGTCCTTCAATTTGTTAGTCAGTCAGTCATGGTTGGTCTGGTAGAGTGGTTGATGATGTGTTTGTGTGTTTGTGTTGGGGGAGGGGAAGTGGTAGCTGGCAGTTGCTGGATGAAGGTGGCAGTTGCTGGATGAAGGTGGCAGTTGAGGTTGGTCGGTGCTATGTCCATGGTCGGTGCTGGTGTTGGGGCTGGGACCGGGAAAACCTGGGTTGGTTTTGGGGCCGGGTTGGAAAAAACGTGCTGGTACTAGTGCTGGAAAAACCAGGGATTGGTGCTGGTTCTGGTGCTGGCACTGTGTGGCTGGGAGAAACAGGAACCGGGAACCAGGAACTGGGAACTGGGGCTGGTGCTGGGTCAGGGTCTGTAGAGGGGAGGAAGGAAAACCTGAGGAGCAAGCAGACATACAAGGGAGCCCTAGACCCAGAGGTCAATGGTGGTACTTCCCTGTGGAATGCTTGCTCCGTGTGAAGGTGTGATCTTTGGTCCCTCCTCCGCGCCTCGTCTGGTGGTCTGGTGCTGGGACTGGGGCTGAATCTGCAGACAGGAGGAAGGAAAACCTGAGGAACGGTGTTCTGGTGCTGTGGCTGGGTCTGGTTGCTGGAACCGGGACTGGTGTTGGATCTGCAGAGTGTAGGCAGGACAACCTGAAGAGTGAGCAGACACAACTGGAAGCACAAGACCCGGAGGTCAGTGATGGTACTCCCCTATGGCCTGCTAGAGCTTTGGTCCTTCCTCCGCGCCTCTTCTGGTGTGGTGATGAGTGATTCCTGGTTCTGGCCTGGTTCTGTGAGAGGGATAAGTGTAGAGGGAGGAAGGGAAAGGGGTGGAGTTGGAGCAGGGTGGTGGTGGAGGGTATGTCCATTGGCCTGAGCCGGTGTTGGAGGAGGAGCGATATGGCGGCAAGGCTGGATGCTGGAGGCTGGAAGACAGAGGGTGCAAACACGAGGGGTCTAGGAGGGGGAGACAGTTTCTCGAAGGGGATAGGGGGTTTAGCGGGTCAAGTTTGCTGGCGTTGGGGTTTGGGTTCTGGTGTGGTCTTCTGCTCTGATCTCTTGTTGGTCTGTTGTTTGTCTGGTCTTTTCCGTTTGGTAATTTTTGTCCAGTTTGGGTCGTTGTCGTCATCTAAGAACTGGAGTTGAGTGGTGAGGGGGTCTTTCGGTTGTATGTCCTCTCTCAAAACCGTCTCCCCTTTGACCAGGGGTTTGGAGGGGGTGGAGGTGGCAAGGAAGGGATTTGTTGGGGGTGCAACAGTGGAGGGGCCGGCAGGGGTGGAGGCTGTGGTTGGTTGGGCGATGACTGTGGAAAGGTCTGGGTCTTTGTTGTTGTTGTCTGGTGGAGGGGGAGGGGTGTTGGTGGGTTTGGGATTTGGGTTGGTGGTATTGGAACTGGGGAAGGTTCTGAAGAAATGGCCCCCTTTCCTACACAGGTTGCAGGGGCGTGTGGAGGTACAGTCTGAGGTGGGTAGTTGTCTTTACAGATCTTACAGATAGTGGCTGTACAGGCTGCGGCCAGATGGTCCAGTTGGCTGCAGTTCCTGCACAGTTTGGGCATGCCGTAGTGGTAGACGGAGCCTCTGTTGTTTCCCAGCGGGATGGTGCTGGGGAGGTGTTGGACTCCGCCCACTCCGGTTGCGTCTGGTCTTAACAGTACCAGACATTTTCGTGCCCCAGTCCAGACGTTGTCTTCGTCCAGGACCCTCCTAGCCGCTGACTTGAGGGTGGCGAACAGGGGCGGTGTGTTCATTAGGGCGATATGGGCGACGCACTGCCAAACGGGAAAAGGAAGGGATTTTTTTTCTAATCAATTATATCACGGCAACAGTAGTTATCAGTGTTCTAATCTAGACGTCTGATCTGCCACTAAATGTCCAATCAGGCTAAAGTCGTGCTTCAAATGGCCCCGCCCCTTTTGGGGCGATTTCAGTCAGGTTGAAAATCGCCCCAGAAGTATCTCATAGCCTGTCATGTAAAATCTTTTTTTTTCAAATATCAGAGCTTTCAATACAATCTCTATGGGTTTCTGAGGGCTTGCACTTACGCGCTAGTCATACGTAACATAACCATGAACGTAACTCAAGAAAAGAGCGGGTAGCAGGCGGGTAGCAGCGTCAATCAATTCACGTACTACTATCAAGATGGCTAGCGTTCAGTGCAACTCGATTGTCTCTTTGAAAGAAGTTCACATCAAAGACCATTCAAAACGAGCTACTGGAGTGTATGCTAGCGGTCATGAGGGAACATATTGTGGAGGAGGTGAAGTCGGCGAACTTCGTAGCTATCCAAGCTGACGAGACCACGGACGTTTCTACACAGACACAGCTGGTGCTTGTGCTGAGGTACATAGATAGCAACCACAAAGTGCAGGAGCGCTTTTTTGAGTTCCTTCCCATCTCGGAATCAACCTCAGTCTCAATCGCCAGTGTGCTTTTGGAGAGACTGAACGGTCTTTTGCCGACGACGAGAAAGTCAAACTGTGGTGCACTGGCACTGTACCAGGTTCTCATGAGCTACAACCTCCAGGAGACGTTCTCTGAGACTGTGACTCTGTTGAACATCCTCATAACTACTCCCATGACAACAGCTGAAGCTGAGAGATGTTTCTCAACTTTGACACGAGTTAAGACATTCCTGCGAAATTCAATGGGCCAGGAACGTCTGAATGCACTGGCCATGCTTTCCATGGAGAGGGAACTAGTCCTCAGCATGCCTGATTTCAATGAGAAAGTCATTGACCGCTTTGCTGCATTGAAAGAGAGAAGAGAACAGTTTCAGTACAAGTAATGTAGCCTCTCTCTCTCTTTGTCCCTCCCTGTCTGTCTCTTTAACACACACACGCCCAAATCAGTTCACAGTTGATGTTGTTTAAAATAGTTATTTTTCATTTTTTTTAAAGAAAAATAAAATAAAATCAGTTCATGTTCATTTTTACAAATCTATACAATTGGCCAGAATATGGTTGTTCATATTTACAAATCTATACAATTGGCCAGAATATGGTTGTTCATTTTTACAAAGCCATACAGATAGCTGTGTTTACCTTTTCTAGAAATTATTTTCAAATTCTGTTTTCAGGCAAAATGTCTATCACTGTTCATTTTCACAAATCTATACAAGAGGGCAGAATATGGAAGTCTATAAAAATGTCTTATTACCAATAAGTTGCATCAATGTTTTCAGTAGCCTCTATCAAAAGCTCCTGCTTGCTTGTTGTGAATTATGCTCAGGTGCACATATTTCCAATTCAACCATGAGGCAAAAAATGTGGTAAAAGCTCTTGTTGATCCTGCAATCTGAACAAATACCAAGATGCTGTATTTTCAGCTGCTATTTCATTTGTTTATGGAAATGCATATTGTTTATGCAGTGTTGAGGAATGTGAAAGAACACCCTTGATTATTTTTACTGTGATAACTTATTTTGCTTTTGTAAGCCAACACTTTTGAGATCAGTCAATAAATGCTTCTGGCATTTACTTATATGCTTCCCCTGTCTTCATGTTGTTGCTGGACATATCTTTTTTAAAATGTGTGTAGGTCACCTAAATCATCAGAAAAATTGCCCCCCCTGAGAATTTTTTCAGGAGCCGCCACTGGTGGCGAACCTGCTTAACCAAACATGTATGTCGTAGTCCTGAATGCATTCATTGTGAAACTGTACTGTGACTACCTTGGATTCTGGGTCAGAGAGGGGTATGCTCGGAGTTTGTTAAACTTGGCTGCATCTTTGCACTTTCTGAATTTTGACCAAAACTGTTCTAGTAACTGGGGGGTCTTGAAATTGGCTTCAAATGATTCCTGTGGCCCTGGGGGTTTCACCAGGCAGTTCAGGTCAGAAGGCACCAAGCCCATGTCTCTCTGGAGAACTGCCCTGCTGAAATTCCAGGCGGGTCATGGTTTCAGGTCTGGCGGTTGTTGTTGCTGCTCCTGCTGCTCCCCGGCAATTCACGGCTCCATTCTTGGCAGCCTCCTTGTTGGAGATTAGCATCAGCCTCACCGTGTTGTAGTGGAGCATCGCTCCTGGGTTCATCCCGGTCATCTTGTTTTATGTAGGTGGTGGTGGTTTTATGTAGGTGGTGATGGTTTTTGGGTGTGCTCTGTCCTGCAGAGGAAGGAAGGACAAACCTCAGAACGGACAGACACACCTGGAAAGCTGCGACCTGTAGGTCAATGGAGGGACTCCCCTGTGGTCTGCTCGCTCCAGGCATAGGTTGGTGTCTTTGGTCCTTCGTCCTCTCAGCTGGTTCTGGTTCTGGTGCTGTCTGGTCTGCTCTGGGTGGTTGGCGGTCTGCTGGTCCTGGTCTGGTCGGTGGTGGCCTGAGGAGGGCAAAAGAAAAAGGCAGGGGAGGCCAAGGGTTGCAGGCCAAGGGTAGAGGGTAGAGGGAGTCAGGCTCTCCTCGGCAGCCCTCTACTATGTCCTTCAGGTGTTACCGACCTTTTCCGCTGGACCAGAAAGGTAGCGGCAGCCGCAGTCAAGCCACTGTTACTGTTACTGTGTCCTGGTCCGTCCAAAGAAAAGGATAGAAGAGAGAGATTAGAGAGAGTAGTTAAGGGGACACAACCCTCGAAAATCTCCACCACGCAGGGTTGTGAGTAATGAAGAGAAAACAGAGTCTGTCATTTAGGTTAGTATTGTGGAGTAACTACAATGTTGTTGATCCAGTTTTCTCCTATCACAGCCATTATACTCTGTAACTGTCACCATTGGCCTCATGATGAAATCCCTGAGCGGTTTCCTTCCTCTCCGGCAACTGAGTTAGTAAGGATGCCTGTATCTTTGTAGTGACTGGGTGTTTTGAAACACCATCTAAAATGTAATGAATAATTTCATCATACTCAAAGGGATATTCAATATCTACCAATAGGTGACCTTCTTTGCGAGGCATTGTAAAACCTCCCTGGACTTTGTGGTTGAATCTGTGTTTGATTTTCACTGCTCGACTGAGGGATCTTACAGATAATTGTATGTGTGGGGTACAGAGATGAGGTAGTCATTCAACAATCATGTTAAACACTATTATTGCACACAGAGTACATTTTTACTCCTGAATTTATTTATGCCTGCCCAAACAAAGGGTTTGAATACTTAATGACTCAAGACATTTCAGCTTTTCATTTTAAATAAATAAATAAAACAAAATAACATAATTCCACTTTGACATTATGGGGTGTGTGTAGGTCAGTGACACAAAATCTCAATTGAATCCATTTTAAATTCAGGCTGTAACAACAAAATGTGGAAAAAGTAAAGCCGTGTGAATACTTTCTGAAGGCACTGTATGTGTGTATATGTGCATTTTGAGGGTCGTGAGTGTGTATGCATATACAAACATAACATATGCATTCACAAATACAAACACAATCCCCCCTCAAAAAAACAGACACGCAACCACAATCAACCGCAATCTAAACCATGTCTCAACTCCCTGAAGATGGTCTCAACTCCCTGAAGACGGTGGTGGTGGAGTGGTAGACAGTTGGGGATGGTCTGCTGATTCATTTTAACTCCCCTTCCACCTCAACCTCCTTCCCCCTCTCCAGATCTGCAGAGCTGCTGCCATATGGGCCAATGTGTCTGTCTGAGTGGACGGCTGGCAGCCTGGCCTGCTACCCCCAGCCCCAGCAGCTTGTCAAGGGGGTGGTGGGGGGAGGGATGGAGGTTGGGCTCTGCCTGCCTGATTGAGACAAGGTTACGCGGCCCAGGGCCCTGACTGTTAGCCTGGTCCACCTGTTCCACTGTCAAACCAGGAGTTTGTGTTTGTGTGTATGTGTATGTGTATGTGTATGTGTATGTGTGTGTGTATGTGTATGTGTGTGTGTGTGTGTGTGTGTGTGTGTGTGTGTGTGTGTGTGTGTGTGTGTGTGTGTGTGTGTGTGTGTGTGTGTGTGTGTGTGTGTGTGTGTGTGTGTGTGTGTGTGTGTGTGTGTGTGTGTGTGAGAGAAAGAGAGAGCGAGACCATCCAACCGTCTTCCCACACCCTAGTTAGTTGGCATCAGATTAATACAGTGTGCATATAAATGTAGTACTTTAAATTGCAGTGAGTTTTAATAAGTTGGGGTGGGTAGGTTAGGGCGACTCACTCCATCCATTAACCAATATGTATGTATCACCTACCTGAAATATACAGTACCACAGATAGAGGTGACTCAAGTCATGAGTGCGACTTTGGATGACAATGAGGGGTCAAGTGAGAGTGCGAGGTCAGGGAGGCTGCACCTGAGACCTGTGCACCTTCTGCCATATAGCTCTGTCCTCTATTGTCCCCTCGCTGTTCGTTGCTCTCATTATTTCTTCCGTCCTTCTCTTCCTGAATAATGTAAAGGCATAGATGCATGAGGACAGAGGGAGGATCTACATAATGGGCTATCTCTCTCTCCATCTGGCCCATGGATGTTGTAATCCACACAGTCTGTCTGTCTGGGATCCCTCCCCTGCTCTCCCCCCTACGCTTAACCCCACTCATGATATGGATGCCCTCTGCACTGTCTCATATTTGATTGATGGGGTAGTACTAGCAGGATGTGTGTGCGTGCGCGCGAGGTGTGGTGGTGTATATCTGTGTGTGTGTGTGTGTGTGTCAAGACTGATGGTGTGTGTGTCTGTGTGTGTGCGCATGTTGAGGGTGCTGGCAGTGCTAATTCTAGAGAATTAACACGGCGTCTGCCGCATGACCCCTCTGACATGACCGTTTCCTGAGCTCAGCTGATACACGTGCCGCCGTGTGGCCCCAACATGCGGTGGACAAAAAAAGAGGGGGAGGAGGACAAGTGGACAGCAGGCACAGAGTTGCTGAATGACAACCACAACGACCACGACAGCCGCGACCCATCTTGCTGGCCCCCCAAGCCCACCAAACCATGGCCTTGGCCCTAACCCCACCTAACCCCGCCTGACCCAAATTCGGCCCCAGGTCAGGTTAAGAGTCACCGGGAAAGGGCCGGACAGTCAGTAGGAGCAGGAAGTGTGGCAGGGCGTGCGATTTTCCAGGTCACCCACAGCTCAGTGGCAGGCTGCAGCAGACCTGCTGGTGTGTGATTAAAGGAGCGGTGACAAAGACGCCAAGGCCAGCTGTCACACACAAGGAAATAATGACGGCAAATCCCGGCCGTCTGACTCTCCACTCTTTGACTTTAGCCATCTTTTGTTAACGTGTTACTGTATGCATGTATGACTGTAAATCGCTTTGGATTAAAGTTTATGCTAAATGGCATATACATATATATATAATTCCGCCATGGTGTGAGAATTTGACCTATCATCCATTGTACATTTTCTTCATCTGTCCCCTATTCATCTGTTCATCTGTTCCCTAGAATAGTAGGCTATGTGGATGGAGATGATGAAGATGGAGGGGATTACATGCAAAATGCCTGTTCCAACCTCAAAAGGTTTGAAGATAAGAGATCAGCTGCAGACCCAAAGGTGACAACCTCTCCCTCTCTCTCTCTCTCTCTTTGTCAATGCAATTCAATAAACTTTATTGACATGGAAAGTTAAATAACTTTTTTACATTGTCAAAGTAAACATATAAGACCATAATCTCTCCCTCTCTCACTCCCTCCCCCCTCTCTCTCCTTGTCGAAAACACACTCTCTTATAGATCAGTTCGATGCTGTCGAGAAAGCAGTTGAGCGCAGACCCTAAGATGACAAGCTCTCTCGCTCCCTCTCCAAGCCACCCTCCGATAGGTGAAGGTCCCTGTGGGGTTGATGGGCTGCAGCCTGTAGTAGCTCTCTAGTGGGGACCACAAACAGGTAATGGACCGGGTCACGGTGGGCGTTCATTTGTTATTGTAACTCAGCAGCTGTGCGGCATGCTCCCTAGAGCAGGTGGCAGCCTCGCAGGGGTGGTGGATGGGGGAAGAGAGGGGGGAGGAGAATAGGGGGAAGGAGGCAGGAGCATGTGGCATGTGTTTGGGTGGCTAGCTCTCAGCAACCAAATTAAATATCGTGTTTGCAAGAGAAACAACATATGAGGGCCTGGATGGAGTCCAATGCCAATCATTCCTTGCCTTGCCTTCAATAGGTTGTTGTGTTGTAGAAAGGCAAGAAAGCAACACTCTATAGATGGCACGAGGATGCCTCAAATAAATATTAGAAGTGTATGTGTTTTAGGCATACGCCCATCTCTCTTAAATATACATTATTATTATATTATTAAATATTTCACATTTTAGTCATTTAGCAGACGCTTCTATCCAGAGCGACTTACAGTAGTGAGTCCATAGATTTGTTATACTTTTTTCGTAAATATAAATGTATTGTTTAGCCCATGTGAAGGCAAAAAATTACCTACAACATGACCAAAATACAGCACCGAATCAATCTAAACATTCTCACCAAGGATAAAATGTTGAGAAGTAGCCTAATGACATTTAGACTACAGTATATGACCTATATGCATTGCAGACCAGTTGCCAAAAACATAATTGATATCTTGATTTAAAATAAATGGCTCCAAGCAAAAAACATTTTGTCTAAACCGTTGATATGTGAGCAAGTGGTGGTCTATTGCTGAGACTCGCGTTAATCATTTCCAAAACACTGCTGTTCGTATTTCCCTGCTGTTACGACCGTGTAATAACGCAAACAGTGTATTTTCTTTTTGTCGAAAGGATTCAAATTAGTCCCGCCCACTCAAAGATTCAGTGCAATCTTGCTACAGTAGCAGCCTATACCTGATGCAGTGTTACGAATCACAGCGAGATTTTATCTTTATTGAAAAACAGCAAGTCAATGCGAGATATCACTCGACGAGCACATCATTTTAATTACAGTAGGCTGTACTTTGAAACGTGCACACTGTCATTAAAAGTGCGAAGAGCATGGTCGGGATTCCGGGCGCTTTTCAATGTAAGTAGCCTAACTCATCTAGTATCTATGTAGGCTAATGCTGTAGAATTGTATATGTTTTAGTGCTGTAAAATACACGCAACACGTGTTTGTGGGCGTTTTGGGTATTATTATTTGGATTATTTTGACATTATTATGCTATTACTATTTGTGTAATATCAAAGATGGTGGATAAATGACGATAGATCACTCAGGTCGTTTACCATTGAAAATAATTGTTCAGTTCCGGTCTACTTAACTGGGTCTGTCTCCCATAGACACCAATACAATAGCAGCTGGGTCTGGTCTACCTAGTTCATTGACTTTAATTTAACCAGGAAAAAAAGGAAAACAAACAGGGGAGTGGGGTGTCTGGCTTCCTCATCTGTCTCTGCTAATTTAAAGTGGCAGTCAGTCTCCTTTTCACCTAATTTAACACCTGATTTACTTAAAAGGCACATCTCAATAGGTGGTCCAGGTAAGTCATGACGGGGGGGGGGACTTTCCTTTTTTGTTCTCTATTGTTCCTCAAGCAAGGGGGGAGGCTGATGACATCACAACTTCCCATCAAACCAACTCCTTGAATGCTCTACTCCTTGAAGTTTGCAGTTGTGTCTCAAAAACACTATTTTGCTCAAAACATATTTTTTACCCCCTTAGTGTGTGCACTTTACTGTATTTATACTTGGGATATCACTTTTCAACAGGAAAAGTTCAAAAATCACAGGAGGACATCTTTAAAGGGACAACATCACCTAATCCTGGGTCATCTACACCTGGGGCTCATGCGCTCAGGAAAAATATGGAAACAGTCTTTTGTCCAGGGTGTTTTGTAGCCTAATGCAATGTTAGGATGTTCAGTAGGCAGACATTTTCAATTTGACCTCAATATTTTGACTGAGAGTGCAAACATTCAATGGGACCAACATTTACCAAAATATTCAAACATTTGGTGTCAATGCAAATCTGTCTCATTATTTAAAACGTAAATGTAATAATACATTGTTTTATTACCTTGTAACTTTCATCGTAAGTAAACATAATCAACCATTTTCATTTGTGTCATGGTTGTTAGATGATTAAATTAGTAGCCTAACATTAGGCAATTATAACATGCATATCATTCTGTTGTGAGCTTTGCCCTCATATAGCTCATACTATCCTGCTATTATGCTCCAATGGGCCGCCACTCTAAATGTGCCTTTTCATTGGAGGATTTGGAATTAATCCACCAGGCAAAGTTTTGCACCATCTGGAGTTTACAGCTTTTCAAGACAATAACACCAGGCGGTCTAAAGACTGCCAATAGAGAACTCCCACTTGTCTACTTAGCCTTTGGGACAAAGGCACAGTCATGCAATGCAAGTGGGGTCGTCATTTCTAGCCAGAGCCTCAGGGCACAACTGTATCATTGTTTGACCCGGGGGCACCAATTCGTCTCCTTTTTCCCCCAACGTCAGAATAACAAACAATGGCCAGAAAAAGACGAGACAGTAATGATGATGATAATGATGATATTTTGTTACAGTAACCAGCAGGGAGCAGCAGAGCTCCTCTGGCAGCCATGGTAGAACTGTCATCGTTTTATGGTTCTTAGTGTTCTGGGATTTTGGTCCAAAATGTTGACCTGAATACATGTTAAATTACATCTAGTTAGTACGTAGTTGTTTTTTTAATGATATGATTGAACGGTTTTACAGTATGGATGGAAGAGTGGTGCCTTCGCTGTCTTTGCTGGGAGATAGTGTGCGATAACAAACGTGTCAAAGAGAGTACATCATCACTCATGTTCTTTCTCAATCACTTCCCCGAATTGTTGCTGTTTTGTCTCTTGATTAAATTCAATCCGCTTGAAAACATGTGGCCAAGTTGGACGCTCCTACAATTTTCCCCTTTTTCCTTCTTTCTTTCTCTCGCTTTTTGTGTGTGTGAGCGAGTCAGATTCCAATCCCCTGACTTTTAAAAGGGAAATAAATTACAAAGCCCTGCAGGTTTGCATTAGGCTCCTAATTGAGTTTGGCTTGAGTGGATCGTCCGGGTTGCCAGATCGGCCCCTTTGTGTTGTGTTGTCGTGTGGGACAATTTCCCTGGCGCTGTGGAGAGAGAGGTGCCTGTAGCGGGGAGTGAGTCAGCCCAGCATCCTCATTTCCTCTCATGTGCTGCTCTCTCTGGTCTCCGAGTGGGTCTTTTCCACCAGTAACACCTGTTAATGCTTTACTGGGCCCCACGGCACTGCTCTGGCTGGGGGCTCATCCAGCTCCGTCGTCAGGCCCATCAGATTGGAGGAGGTTTGCTCCAAGTCTGGCTCCCATTAACTATAAGAGGATGAATCTATGTTTGATTCAGAAATGCGGATGATTTGAGCAAAGTGGAGCGGGGTGGAATTGAATTGGTTTTGAGGTTTGACTGATCACTGATGGGTGATGACATTTTGTTCAGTGTGTGCACAGGCAGATCATTCTTAGACATTTGTAAAGTGTCGTTATGAGTGGAAACAACTTGAGCACACTTTCATGCTTAGTGTTGAGTTATATCAGGGTGCTTCACTATTCCATAACCTCATCAATTAGAGCCACAACAAAATCAATTGCATAAGTATTCTGTTCCAAAGTCTTCTATTCAGTAATTAGGGTCATAATCTACTAAACTACTAAATACCAACTCCAAAAGTCTAAATGAAAACCAACCTTTTACCCTCAGTAAATCAATCTATTCCCTTTGGTGAGAGGAAATCACAAACATCCCTCTCACATCCATTTTGAAGTTCACTCATGTTTTGACAGTCATGACATCTACCCTACATCTCTTCCACAAGGCTAAACACGAGTCACTGACTCAATTAATCTCCCTTGACAGACCCTCATGTCGCGGGTTTTCGTGAGATAGTCGCCATCCGTCCATGGTCCTTATTGACTGCTCCTTATTTCACAAACCCCTATTACTTCAGCCTGTGAGGCAACCTGAAATGAAGGAGAGAGAGCGAGACAGACAGAAAGTGATAGAGAGAGGGAGGGAGGATGAAAAAAAAAGGGAGAGGAACGGATTAACTGTCAAGAGAATGTGAAGCTAATTGACGCCAGGTTCACACAGCTGTTTCTTGTTGCTGCGCGCTGCACGGACCGGGTGGGAGGATTGGATCCAGATGTGGGCCCTGCTCTTCGGATCGCCCGCCAATAACAATCCTCTGGAATGCCAGTCTACAGGAGACGAGACCTATTAGTGGACCCGCGCCGGGGCATGCTCCGCTGCGCTCTCCATTCCTCTCTCCATGTCAAACCCTTGGTTTGTTTTTCAGCAGACCGTCTTAAGACTTAGGGCTTTTTGTTAGGGCGTTGAGTTGACTACAGGGCTGTCTTCACAGAGCTGTTAATACTATAATTGTGTTTTACTAACTAGCCTCATAATGTAGGTACTGTGTCATTGTAGCCGTGTTACATGTTGATATTATTTGACACATTCAAGGGTTTGAAACCAGCTATGGGGTTCGAAATATGTTTAGCATATTTCTGAGGGGCATTTTAAAGTTCCCCAAAAATGGAAAATACCTTTGTGTCCTGCTGTGAAAAGTGTTTCTTTCAAAACCGTCCTTGAAAATGCATGTATCCTTTCTTCCCAGCTGTATTTTCGGGCATTTGACTGGTGGGACGTGGGGGCCTTATTGTTTGCAGGCATTTATTTAGTCTCCTACTTTAAGAGGAGGACATTGACCGAGAACAAAAGTACTAGTCACCCAGTAGTAAATTAGAGCGTTCACAGTGGAAAAAGGGAACTGAAAGGAACTTACCACCACATTATGCTTTTTTAATACCCGTTCTTCCCTCCTCCAGCCCAGACAAAGCCTAGTTAGGATTGGTTCCCCCTATTCTCCACGGCTTTCGGGGATATTCTACCCCTCTTGCTTACTCTCTCTCCTGGTCAATGGGGTTGGGGAGTCCAGCTGCAGTGGGCTTGTCAGCACCCAGAGGAGAGTTCAAATCCATGCTTGTATGAATTTCCCATTGAAGACTGATAGCACAATATGGACTGGTTTTCAAATGAGAAACTCAGTTCTTTTTTGGACCCCCCCCCCTCTTTTACAGACTATTCCAAATCTTTCAAAATGTTGGAAAGTTTGGAAAACGTTGCTGTGAACCTTCTCTCGCAAGGCATTCTTTACATTGTCATAATCGTGACATGACACGACACATCATTGGCTGTAAAAAGAAAAGAAAAAAACATCAGCTCATGACAAAGAATGTGTAACACTGTCCAAGTCTGTCTCGTTATATGCTTTACCGCTCACGCAAACCTTTTCTGGCTAACCGGCTGACCTAAATCAAGGCTCGCGTCATGAAGGCAAATGATGGAAGATTCAGGAAAAGTCTCCCTACAACTCTTCCCATGTGTCTGATGTACGAGCGCTTTATGACTCCTCGTGCTATCTCATCAAACTGCACCCCATCCATCTCCGTTCTGTTTCCAGTCCTGCTGAGCTTCAGAGGATGGGGGTCTGTTCAGGGTCTGAAATCATAAAGTCCTGATCTAGGATCAGTATTTTAGATCATACTGAATACAATTATTATGGACAGGGGGAACCTGATCCTAGATCAGCACTTCCACTCTGAGATGCTTTATGAATACAGTTGTTGTGAAATGAAACCCTGCTGTTGTTCCGTTATTCCCGTATCTCCAATTTACCAGACCAGCTTGCTCTCAGTATGTTTTGTTGGAATGTGATCTATTCCGACCTACACTATATATACAAAAGTATGTGGAAACCCCTTCAAATTAGTGGATTAGGCTATTTCAGCTACACCCGTTTCTGACAGGTGTATGAAATCGAGCACACAGCCATGCAATCTCCATAGACAAACATTGGCAGTAGAATGACCTTACTGAAGAGCTCAGTGACTTTCAACGTGGCACCTTTCCAACAAGTCAGTTTGTAAAATTCTGCCCTGCTAGAGCTACCCCGGTCAACTGTAAATGCTGTTATTGTGAAGTGGAAACGCTAGGAGCAACAACTGCTCAGCCGCAAAGTGGTAGGCCACACAAGCTCACAGAATGGGACCGCCGAGTGCTGAAGCGCGTAACAATCATCTGTCCTCGGTTGCAACACTCACTACCGAGTTCCAAACTGCTTCTGAAAGCAACTTCAGCACAAGAACTGTTCGTCGGGAGCTTCTTGAAATGGGTTTCCATGGCCGAGCATCTGCACACAAGCCTAAGATCACCATGCGCAATGCCAAGCGTTGGCTGGTGTGGTGTAAAGCTCTCCGCCATTGGACTCTGGAGCAGTGGAAACGCATTCTCTGGAGTGATGAATCACACTTCACCATCTGGCAGTCCGACGGACGAATCTGGGTTTGGCGGATGCCAGGAGAACATTACCTGCCTGAATGCATAGTGGCAACTGTAAAGTTTGGTGGAGGAGGAATAATGGTCTGGGGCTGTTTTTAATGGTTTGGGCTAGGCCCCGTAGTTCCAGTGAAGGGAAATCTTAACGCTACAGCATACAGTGACATTCTAGACGATACTGTGCTTCCAACTTTGTGGCTGAATGGAAGCAAGTCCCCGCATCTAGTGCAAAGCCTTCCCAGAAGAGTGGAGGCTGTTATAGCAGCAAAAGGGGGACCAACTCTATATTAACGCCAATGATTTTGGAATGTGACGTTCGACGAGTAGGAGTCCACATACTTTTGATCACGTACTGTGTGTGATGTTTATGTGTCTTTCCTCTGTATTTTATTAGTTTGCCTCTTGTAGTCACAAAGCCAAGGCAGGTGGGCTCATCGTCCGCAGTCTGTGAGGCTTGGTTTTCTCGCTCTCTCTCGCTCGCTCTCTTTCACACACACACACCTTGGAGGGGAGCGCACCTTCGATAAGTCTAAACATCCCTGCGACTGAACCTTGAGTAAGGCAAAGGCATGCCTGTGAGTGTGTGTTTGGGCCATGCCCCAGAGTCCTTATCTAGCCAAGCTATAATTGAGCCCTTCACAAATCCCCCCCCCCCCGCAGGCTCTATCTCTGCTTGGCCAGGTGTTCCCAATGCAACCCTCCAGATGAGCCACCTGCAAAACACAGGTGTGGCCGTCGCCAGGCAAGAGCACAACACAGCTGCTCCGGCCTGGGGGATAACTAGAAGGTTATTATGGGATCAACTGCAGGTGGAGGAAGAAACACACACACACACACACACGAAAGAACTACACACATACACACTCACACACATACCAAAACAACACAGACGTATGCACGTCTGCATACACACACACGCACGCACACACACACACAGTAACCAAACACCCCAATGAGATGAGAGGTCTTTGGCTGGCAATGTCAAAGCACGCCTTTGAATCCAAAAGATGAGGACTTTCTCTTTCCTGGGCCCCCGTGTTGATGTACGTTTCATTTCACCTGCCTATTGTTTAGTCTCTGACATGACAGGAACAATACAGTTATTTGTAGGGCTGAAAGTGGCACTATTGTCAGGTCCTTCCTGTAATGGACGACACAACAAACCACCATCTTGGCATGAAGCTCAATTTAAACCATTTAATATGAAGAGGAATACGGTTCTTACTATGTCAGACGTGCCCTTTGCGAAATTTCTGTTTTCTATAAAAAGTAGTAGCGAAGTCACTATTGTTTTACAAGGTCGCTGTTAGGTATGGATAAGAGCGTCTGCTAAATGACGTAAATGTAATGTAAATGTAAGTACATTAATGCACTATGCTTATGTTAATCATAGACTTCACATGACTTATAATACTGTAGGTGTAGGCTATAAGATAATAAGAATGGAGTATGCATATTGCATATGTTACTGGGCTATACTATAGAAAAAAGGCTTTAGGCCTGCATACTGTAGGTATGAAAGCAACAGTATCACCATAGAAAGCACATTGCACTCTGGCAGTTGGTTAAATACTGAGAATTTGGTAAGGTTGGCAGAGCAAGTCAAACTTCAAGCGAGCTCTCGCTGCCTTGGCAATTTTAATAATTATAATACTGTAAGTAAGGGCATGTAAGGCTTTAGCTATATATGGAGTCTGCCACGGATAGGCCGGTTGGTTTATCTGGTGCGCAGTTTAACTGGAGAGAAAAGGAGAAGGTGGTTATTGAATATCGTTTAACAGAGTTATTGGAGAAAAGGATTGGCGTCTGTCCCGCACTTGGCCTTCCTCTGTGGAAACTTAGGGAAGATGCAGCCAAGTGAGCGTGTGACCCACCTCTCATAAATTCTAAGCGTGTACACACACACACATGCTCTCTCACACACACACACTTTTTCGCTCTTTCTTTCTCTCTCTCTCACAACCACATACACACACACACACATTAGCACACCACATGCACAGTTGCACACACAGGCACTCGAAAGCACAGTCCTCCCTTCTCCAACCAAAAGTGTAACAAGAGATCTGACGGTTTTCCATGGGTGAGTAGGCGGGTCAGGCCTTACTTAAACTAATCGCTCCCAGCAGTGTTGAATAGCCAGACACTCTGGAGCCGTGGGCTGAGGTTTTGGAATACCACTGCCGGCTCAATGCCTGCCTTTCATCGAGAGCAAGGGAGAGAGGGAGAGAGAGGGAACGAGAAAGGGGGGGGGGTGGTGAGTGAGAGAGAAAAAGAGGGACCCATTTGTTATTGGTGATATAGGAGTGTCTGAAAAGGAGGGTACAATAGCTCATGGGGAGGGAGGGGGTGGGTAAGGTGGAGCTTGGGGGTAATGGGGGGGGGGGGGGTAAAGTAGCAGTCAATGGATTTTCTTGTGTTTTCGCTCGGAGCGGCCCCCCCACCCATTTGTTTTTAATATCCCGGGATGAGCTGCGAACGAGCCTTTGAGTGAATCGATAGCTTTGAATTGAGTTGCTGCAAAGAGGGGGGAGACGAGGCCAAGAAGAGAACACCCATAGGACTTCACATGGCCTGTTCTGATTTGATATCATTATTGTGCCGAGCATGCAGCGAGTAAAATAGTCCCCTAGATTTAGCGTGTGACCAGACCACTGCCAAGCATCTTATTTATTTATTTTTCCTTCACTGTAAATGAACCTACCAGACATGGAGAAAATGATTATGTCTCCCGTCAGGTTGTCCCTACAGCAGATGTAATGGAAAATATCAGACGGGACTGCTGCAGTTTCCTCCTCCAAAAATCTAAGGCAGGAGTCTGAAAAGAAAAGCAGAAGAGAGAGAGAGACTCAGAGATTCAGGTGCATTGTGCTTTCATTGATTCCAAAGGAACTCCTGTGGGCTGAGATATGGTGGGTGGGAGGCAAGCCAAGGAATGAGCTGTTTTGGCTGGCTCTTAAGCCTGTGAATGACGAAAGACAAGCTTGGCCTCCAACAGACATACACAAAAACACAAAAACACACACATAAACACTCACTGGTGTCTACTTAAACCAATGTGGAGGTGGAATAGGTACTTTACGGCTGAAAAAAAGACACTTTCACAGCATCCCAGTGTTGTTGTTGACTTCCTGCATGGAGCTCCATTTGGCTAGCGTTAGCATGTTTGCGCAGCATTGCGAATTAAGTTAATGAATGTTTTAAGTCGTGTGGCTTATAGAAAATGTATTTACAGACACTCAAGCTGCCTCATAGTTTTTTGTTTGTTTGTTTACTTCCTGAGTAGGCTACCTTGTTTGTCTGTCATTAGCATGTTTACTAAGCATTAACAGTCATGACGCCATTATCACCAATGAAATTTAAGTAAATGCTGCTGCCTCCCTCCCTGCATGCTTCTCAAACTTTTGTTATCTAAAACTTCCTTGAATGGCTTCGTATGCTAATACAGCACGACACTTGACTGAAGCCGTCAGAGATGTAAACCAAACGTAGCGCTAATGCTAATACATTAGCCGTTGATTGCATTCAGATCATTCGTGCGTCGCCTTAGCACAATGGGGCTCCTGGGGCTCCTGTTGCGTTGTGGTGGTTGGTGGCTTTCTCTCACACAGATAAGAGGAGGCCCAAAGTGCTGTTGGGCTGGCCCCAGCTTTGTTGCCCTTGGGGGCATGTTAAAAGCCTAGAGATAATTGCCCATTTAAGAAGCGAGGTTCTTCTACCCCAGCCCCCTTTGGAGATGGAGCCTCCCATCAACACTACCACGGCCATTCATGAGGCAACATGGCCACCTTTTGTGATGATAATGACACCTTTCAGTAGTCACCTCAGCTGACCGGGGGCGGCTGTGTTTTCCTAGCAGAAGGTGGTGCGAGTGTAAAGCGTGTGTAAAGGCTTTTGGGTTTGCTCCAAGAGGGAAGCATGACTGTGAGGATGGTTTTTGATTGAGACCACACAACATATTCCATCCCTGATAAGTACATTTGGGTAATGTGGCTATGGTCATTATAAGTGCAAATGGGGTAATGATTGTCTCTGCTAGGGATTCATATTTTCCAGAAAATCTATCAAGTTTCAATACCGGGAGTAATTAATATTGATCCCCGGAGTCCTGGGAAATACCACAAAAATTGGAAGTGCCCATTTAAATCCAAGATATTGTCACTATGCCAGGGTTCTCCCAAAATAGGAGGGGCGCTGCGCCACACTGCTGGCTTGGCTGCACCACTATGTAATGATTTAACAGGAAGTGAAACTGATATTTAGGAATGATAGAGTGACTTTGATCGGCAATGACATTGTTGTGAATTTCGAAACAGGCCGTTCATAAATTCGGAGTGTTATGTTCCTCAATTAATTCAGTGCATTTTACCAGTAGGCCTAGGGTATCTCGACACAGAGCATGCTCAGTATGCACCCCGAGTAGGCTATAGCGTTGTCAAATCATATAAACTTTGTAACGGCAGTCAAACAAAAGTAAAATGACCAAAGTTGCCAAACCTCAAAAAATGACAGAATATCTCCTATTTGGCAAAATCGAGTTGTTGATTATACAGATAACAGATCAGCTCATGAATAACGGGAGATGAAGAGAATAAATTATTTAAATATCAAGGTATATTAACGGCGACCAACTCTGCAAAAAAAAATCCATATTTACTCTCATCCCGTTTGTTGATCACATTCTCTACCGAAGCTCTCATATGGGCAACAATATCAGACAGCGCAGAGAAGCGGGGGGAAATGTTATAGCGGTATTTTGAAATGCATAGGCAAAACGTGCTTTGAAATTGCAACCTATGGATTACAGAATAAAGTTAGGAATTTTCATGCAAGACAGGAGTCATGATTTTGGGTTTCAGTGGGATTGGGACAATAGGAAAATAGCAGAGTTGTGGACTCGAGTCACATGACTTGGACTCAAGTCTGACTCTAGTCACAATTTTGATGACTTGAGACTCGATTTGATATAAAATAAAATAACTTGAGACTGGACTTGGAGCCTCAAGACTCGCGACTTGACTTTGACTTGAGACTAATGACTTGAAATTGTCTGGCCAGGTTTTGTAATGTTTTGTCACTCATTTTGTGGCACAGAGTCTACGTGGATTACTCTACACGCAGACAGAGACAGGAGCCACAGCATCGCCCTTGCAAAAAAACCTGCAACAGATTGTCTAGTGAAACGCACACTAGGCCATCTGATTGGACCAGCAAACTGTCAATCAACACAGGTCGGGTGAGCTAGCGAACAGATTGCTGATTTGTAGTACAGCTATTTATTAATTAATTTAACTAGGCAAGTCAGTTAAGAACAAATTCTTATTTACAATGGACGGCCTACACCGGCCAAACCCGGACGAGGCTGGGCCAATTGTGCGCCGCCCTATGGGACTCCCAATCACAGCCGGTTGTGATACAGCCTGGAATCGAACCAGGGGGTCTGTAGTGACGCCTCAAGCTCTGAGATGCAGTGCCTTAGACCGCTGCGCTACTCAGGAGCTATAGGTTCAGGTGCAGCGCGAACATCAAATTGTAGGGACAGAGGATAGCCATAATGAATAAATATGCAGCAAAAAAACAAAATGGTGATCAAGAATATTATTAACTGTTTACTTTGCAAGCTCACCAGCAATGGGGCAACATTTACTAGCAAAGGCCTACCGGTCCTTTGGTATGTAAAAATTGCTTGAAATTGATCATTAACTTATGAAGCTTGCATTTGGAATTTGTTGTTAAAATGAATTATTACTGTAGCGAAGACGCACCATAGGCCAGTGGAGAGTGCTTTTTTCTCTCGTTGAAATGTTTGCTGTTGCTTTCACACATTTAAATGCATATGTGGTAAATCTATATAGCATCTATAATAATGGCTAATTGCCATTTCTTACCCTGTTCTGAGGGGGCACAATGTTTATTGTGCACATGAACGTTCACAAGACTCATGAGGTAGAAGTTCTGTTTATTCAATGTATGGTTTCCTTCGTTCATATTTCCTGGGTTATGTCGGAGTTCAGTGTGTCTGTGTCCTATGTCTCTGTCATTTTTGTTGTGCGTAATAGGAGCACGCGCGCCTCAGTGCGCAAAGAAATAGTCTATGTGGCCTGCGCTCCACGCTTTGGAGTCAGAACTTTGAATAATAGAAAATGATTGTTCCCTGTATGCATGGTGTTGAAATATCATTAATAATCATTAAGTCTGATTAAGACGAATGTACCAATGTAA
The DNA here is from genome assembly GCF_020615455.1 of Coregonus clupeaformis. Lineage (NCBI taxonomy): Eukaryota > Metazoa > Chordata > Actinopteri > Salmoniformes > Salmonidae > Coregonus > Coregonus clupeaformis. The sequence goes on from NC_059201.1 coordinate 54,390,674, forward strand.
CAATGGATGTGGAAATTGCCTTTTACATTGTAGAACCAGTTTATTGGTTGTAATTGTCAATTGGGTAATTGTATGGTCCTGGGGGCCAAGTGCTTATATTATGTACCTGTTTGAGCTACTGTTAGACAGATTTGATTTGTGTTCTCAAGGGGAGGCAATGCTGTCTTCCCCTCTACCAGTGTCTGTTCATTTAGGACAGGTTAAGCCTAATACAGAGGCTATTTCTTTTGGGCTATTGCCATGTATATTTAGTAAATCTACTTGTATGTTTTGTATGATATGGCGCTTTCACCATTGGATCACCAAGACCTGTAAATAAATCTACACTCTCTGAGCACGTCAACCTGCCTTGCCTTCTGCTGATTTCATGCCCTTACGACTGCCACAAGGTCCATATTTTACAATTACATAGAATAATCAAAATATGTTGTAGACAAAATAATGAAAATGACTGTCTGGTTCCTCAATAAATAGACAAAGATTTGGAGTTGAACAAGTAGTTGCATGTATAGATTTTTTGCTTGACTTGAAAAAACGTGTGACTCGACTCAACTTGCTCTTAGAATGCACGACTTGGACTTAATTCTATATAAGGTTACTAAGTGAGTCAATAGATATATAATACCCGTTTTTGGGGCTACATTATTGCATGCTAAATGTAGATGAGCAAATTAATAAATGCGCTACCACTTCCACTTGTCCAGCCAGAGATCAATTAACCAAATATACAGGCAGAGATTCAGTGAAACAAAATCACATTTACTAATTATCAGACAAGTCACATGCTTTTGGACGGGAGTAGGACAGGAGTGAAAAGCAAAATCCACTTGTACAACATGCTAGCAAAATGTTCTGATCAGCTAATATACAGTATGAGCAAACTAGAATAAAGATGATCATTAGCACTCATCTCAACTTTCCTTTTGCCAATCTGCTGCTGTGCATCTTGTGTATTTTGTGGAATTGCATTAGTGCGACATTGGGGGGAAATGTTGTAGGCTAATTTCCCAGGTCTTGTCATTACATTTTTTCAGGAAATGTGAAGAGTGGTCCTGGGAGTGTCCGGGAACCGGTGTTCTCTGCTCTATACTGAAGGGAATTGTGTCATTTTCACTGATATTGGGTCCCCCCAAAAAGAAATGATCACTTATCGAGGTGTGACCACAATGTCCCCTTTTCCCTCTCCCACCTGGATAAGAGGACACCTACTGTATGTGAGAATGCTGTTCATTGACTATAGCTCAGCGTTCAACACCATAGTGCCCTCCAAGCTCATCACTAAGCTCAGGACCCTGGGACTGAACACATCCACCACACTGACCCTCAAGACAGGGGCCCCTCAGGGGTGCGTGCTTAGTCCCCTCCTGTACTCCCTGTTCACCCCCGACTGCGTGGCTGCGCACGACTCCAACACCATCATTAAGTTTGCTGACGAGACAACGTGGTAGGCCTGACCACCGACGACGATGAGAAAGCCTATAGGGAGGATGTCAGTGACCTGGCTGTGTGGTGCCAGGACAACAATTTCTCCCTCAACGTCAACAAGACAAAGGAGCTGATTGTGGACTACAGGAAATGGAGGGCCAAGCACACCCCCATCCACATCGATGGGGCTGTAGTGGAGCGGGTCGAGATCTTCAAGTTCCTCGGTGTCCACATCACTAAGGAATTAATTAAGGTGCTACAGAGGGTAGTGCGTACGGCCCAGTACATCACTGGGGCCGAGCTCCCTGCCATCCAGGACCTCTATACCAGGCGGTGTCAGAGAAAGGCCCTAAAAATGTTCAAAGACTCCAGCCACCCAAGTCATAGACTGTTCTCTCTGCTACCGCACAGCAAGCGGTACCGATCCACCAAGTCTGGAACCAACAGGACCCTGAACAGCTTCTACCTCCAAGCCATAAGATTGCTAGTTAGTTAAATAGTTAACCAATAGCTACCCGGACTATCTGCATTTACCATTTTTTCACTAACTCCTTTGTCTCATCACATATGCTGCTGCTATTGTTTATTATCTATACTGTTGCCTAGTCACTTTATCCCTACCTATCTGTACATATCTACCTCAATTACCTCGTACCCCTGCACATTGACTCGGTACTGGTACCCCATGTATATAGCCAAGTTATCGTTACTCATTGTGTTTTTATTCATTGTGTTATTATTTTTCTACTTTTCTCTCTGCATTGTTGTGAAGGGCCCGTAAGTAAGCATTTCACTGTTAGTCTGCACATTTTGTTTTACGAAGCAGGTAACACACACATATACAGTCACACACACTCTCCAAATGGTCAAGGCCCTACACATCTGTACAGTGAGGGAAAAAAGTATTTGATCCTCTGCTGATTTTGTATGTTTGCCCACTGACAAAGACATGATCAGCCTATAATTTTAATGGTAGGTTTATTTGAACAGTGAGAGACAGAATAACAACAAAAACATTCAGAAAAACGCATGTCAAAAATGTTATAAATTGATTTGCATTTTAATGAGGGAAATAAGTATTTGACCCCTCTGCGAAACACGACTTAGTACTTTGTAGCAAAACCCTTGTTGGCAATCACAGAGGTCAGACATTTCTTGTAGTTGGCCACCAGGTTTGCACACATCTCAGGAGGGATTTGTCCCACTCCTCTTTGCAGATCTTCTCCAAGTCATTAAGGTTTCGAGCCTGACGTTTGGCAACTCGAACATTCAGCTCCCTCCACAGATTTTCTATGGTATTAAGGTCTGGAGACTGGCTAGGCCACTCCAGGACCTTCATGTGCTTCTTCTTGAGCCACTCCTTTGTTGCCTTGGCCGTGTGTTTTGGGTCATTGTCATGCTGGAATACCCATCCACGACCCATTTTCAATGCCTGGCTGAGGGAAGGAGGTTCTCACCCAAGATTTGACGGTACATGGCCCCGTCCATCGTCCCTTTGATGCGGTGAAGTTGTCCTGTCCCCTTAGCAGAAAAACACCCCCAAAGCATAATGTTTCCACCTCCATGTTTGACGGTGGGGATGGTGTTCTTGGGGTCATAGGCAGCATTCCTCCTCCTCCAAACACGGCGAGTTGAGTTGATGCCAAAGAGCTCGATTTTGGTCTCATCTGACCACAACACTTTCACCCAGTTCTCCTCTGAATCATTCAGATGTTCATTGGCAAACTTCAGACAGGCATGTATATGTGCTTTCTTGCGTAGGGGGTCCTTGCGGGCGCTGCAGGATTTCAATCCTTCACAGCATAGTGTGTTACCAATTGTTTTCTTGGTGACTATGGTCCCAGCTGCCTTGAGATCATTTACAAGATCTTCCTGTGTGGCGCAGTGGTCTAAGGCACTGCATCGCATTGCTAGCTGTGCCACTAGAGATCCTGGTTCGAATCCAGGCTCTGTCGTAGCCGGCCGTGACCGGGAGACCCATGGGGCGGCACGCAATTGGCCCAGCGTCGTCCAGGGTAGGGGAGGGAATGGCCGGCAGGGATGTAGCTCAGTTGATAGACCATGGCGTTTGCAACGCCAGGGTTGTGGGTTCGATTCCCACAGGGGGTATGAAAAAAAATAATAATAATGTAAGTCGCTCTGGATAAGAGCGTCTGCTAAATGATGTAAATGTAGTTCTGGGCTGATTCCTCACTGTTCTTATTGATCATTGCAACTCCACGAGGTGAGATCTTGCATGGAGCCCCAGGCCGAGGGAGATTGACAGTTATTTTGTGTTTCTTCCATTTGCGAATAATCGCACCAACTGTTGTCACCTTCTCACCAAGCTGCTTGGCGATGGTCTTGTAGCCCATTCCAGCCTTGTGTAGGTCTTCAATCTTGTCCCTGACATCCTTGGAGAGCTCTTTGGTCTTGGCCATGGTGGAGAGTTTGGAATCTGATTGATTGATTGCTTCTGTGGACAGGTGTCTTTTATACAGGTAACAAACAGATTAGGAGCACACTGCTCCTAATCTCAGCTCGTTACCTGTATAAAAGACACCTGGGAGCCAGAAATCTTTCTGATTGAGAGGGGTCAATTACTTATTTCCCTCATTAAAATGCAAATCAATTTATAACATTTTTGACATGCGTTTTTCTGGATTTTTGTTGTTGTTATTCTGTCTCTCACTGTTCAAATAAACCTTACCATTAAAATTATAGACTGATCATTTCTTTGTCAGTTTGCAAACGTACAAAACTAGCAGGGGATCAAATACTTTTTTCCCTCACTGTATCCATTGGACCCGTAGCTGTATTGTATGAGCTCATTGTGGACTCATTACCACAATCCTCCTCCTATTCCCCTCACTCACACAACAAGCTATCCATCACAAGGCGTAATTAGTGAGTGGGTGAGGTAACGATTTTATATTTCTCTCTCTACCCCCTTCAGACCCTCCAACATCCAAACTCCTCATTCCTCCCACCTCTGGACTAGAGGAGAGCGCTGGTGCTGTCGTTTAAGCACTGTTTATTTTTCTAAAAGTAGATGTTCGGAGAGAGAGCGTGTGAACAGAAACAGATGCTCGAAATTTACTGGGGTATCTCATTTTGTGGGCAGCTAGCAACTCTTTTCCCTTTTTTTTCCAGTCTCGGCCGCACAGCCTAGCAGAATGGTTAACAGCTGTGGGAGACAGCATGAAGGAGCTAAAGCAATTCCATATCGCATTCAGTATTGACTTTCCCCCTTCAAAAATGACTACATAAGTGTATGCTTAGCTTTCTCCCTCTATGGAGCGATTATGGGCAAGACATAGACAGTTCAGACAGTATGCGTGGCAGAGAAAGCTAAAGGCTAAGTAAGAATGGTTGGTTGGTGTATGTTATCTGAATTTAGTGCTAGCTAGCTAGCATGGACACACTGACCTGTAGGGCTAGCAAGCGTAGCGTCTGGGTTAGCATCTGCGGAGCACCCGCAGTCAGTGCTGCACCTCCTGTTCCCTCTGCCACGGCCACCTGGCCCTCTCTCCATTGGCCAGATGCACTCTCTAAATGTATCAGTCCAAGGATATCAAATAAAGCTGTGCTGTGCGTGTGCATGTGTGTCTGCGCTTGGCTTAGTTGCCTCGTTTTAACCTGCAGTATCAGCTGAACCTTGGGAGGCAATTAGGATGTGTGTGCGTGCAAGGGTGGGTTATATCACCTCTTAATGAACTGCTAGTGTTTGTCTTGGACTGCTGTTTGTTTTTTGTTTGTTTGTTTGAGCACTTGTGTGTGCTAGTTGGAGTACTCCTGTCTGGAGCCTTGAAATGCCTTGATTATGTGTACCGTGGTTTGCCAGTTGTCAATTATAGAGTCTAATCATTGACTCACCACAGAATTAGAAGGAACTCAGTCTTGACAATCTAAAGTCGGCTCTATAATTCTATTTTTAGAGGTTTGGGTCCCCCAAAAATGTTGGTGAAAAGCAAAACCATCCATTTTCTACTATTTGTTTCTCTCTTTCTCTCTTGTACTGCCGATAAATCAGTCGCTGGCTTAAATTTAACTCAGTGAAGCTTGAGGACAAGAGGTTGCATTCATTTCCTCGCAAGTGTCCACACACTGGATTCAATGGCCTACCAGACTGCATTAAAGTGGTGAAACAAAAAGAGAGCCCAAGAAAGAAAAAGGGCCACAGAGGGGGTATTAAACATTGTGAGAGCCCCCCTCTTGAAGGGGGGGGGGGTGAAGAGGAAATTAATGCCCCTCTACCCCAACCCCAACTTACTTGTCACAGCCTTTGTTTAGCCTGAAGGTGCAAGTACAATTAGTTATGTTAATCACGAGGTCCGTCGGTAAATACATTAAATAGAAGGGACGTGGCCTTGTCGGTGACATCAGCCCAGCAGACTGCCCTTGGAAACAGAGGAAAGAGTCTGTGGGAAAAGGGGGGAGGAGTCAGAGAGAGAGAGAGAGAGAGAGAGAGGTTCACACAGCGAGAGAGAACACACAGTGTGTGTGACAGAGAGAGAGCAAGATAACAGGCACAGAGCAAGAGAGCGAACAGAGCGAGAGAGAGAGAGAGAGAGAACGAATAGAGCGAGCGAGAGAGAACGCACAGTACTGGACTGCCTGGATATCCTCTTCCATCTGGGAGCCATCTGTGTTTCTTTGGCTCTGGACTCGGCCACACTGGGGCTCACATATGTGGGAACGCAAACACATGCCTGACATATGAAGGAGTGGAGAGAGAGAGAGAAGAGAACGTTAAGAAAGCAACGGCACCCCAGCTGAATTAGGACAGACGAGCCGACTCTACTAGGGTGGAGGTAAAACAGATTTGATTTCCCTTTTCCTTGTGTGCTCCTAGTGCATAGTCTATTTTTGTTGTATTTATCTATGTCTCTGTGTGCGCTTCAGTGTGTTTAGTGTGTGATCGACCGAAGGAGAGTGTGTGCTTTGTCTAGCCCAATTAGCCTCTGTACAGATGGTGAATCATCCTCTCTTTCTTATCTCCTCCTCTCTTTATCATTCTCTGCCAAGGGAAGAGAGGGATGCACATGGCTAAGAGTTAGCTTAGCACCAAGAACTGCTGCCTTTTAAGACCAATTCTGTCAGCTCAGTATTGCAAATGACTGTTTGTGAAAGCCTTGGGTCTGGTTTTGAATTAGAACACACACTGACACTGTAAATGCAAGACTACTTACTACTAGGAGGTTGCTTCTTAGTCGTTCAAATATTTTCCTAGTCTAGAAGCTCAGACGGATGGTATAGTCTTGTTTAGATCTTTTCCAGTTGTTTTGAAAGACACTGACGTGTTCATTTGCTTGTGTGCTGTACGGCCAGGCTATTCCACGCTTTTAAGGTAAACAAAATGGATGCTTATGTTGAGGTGAGGCTTGAGTGACTATGACAAGTCAGTGAAGGTTAAGGAAGGATATTGCTATCTTTATGCTTTCCTTATGCCTAAAAGTTTACCTAGCAACACATTGTTAAGAGTAATATCCAGAGCAGGGCTCTCCAACCCTGTTCATGGCGAGCTACCCTCCTGTAGGTTTTCAATCCAACCCCAGTTGTAACTAACCTGATTCAGTTTATCAACCAGCTAATTATTAGAATCAGGTGCGCTAGATTAGGGTTGGAGCGAACACCTACAGGACGATAGTTCTCCAGGAACAGGGTTGGACAGCCATCATCCAAAGAATACTCTTGTTGCTAACACTGTATGCAAGCCTCACACTTTACCATAGCTAATAATTAATTGAAATTGTTAGCAACTCAAGTACATACCTAGTACATTTATTATAGTGTAGGGCAAGCTATATATCTTTCAAGAAGAGCTCTGCTGCATCAAAGGGTGATGCCTGGGCATGTTTTAAGGTAAAACAATGAAGGGGAAGGCTATTCCTATTGGTACAGTGAATGGACTTGTCTCTGTGTATTTATGTTTGCTGGGGTGGAGTGGATGGAGAAAGAGGAATGGAGAGATAGAGAGAGACAGACAGACAGAGAGGGGACCTGGCAAGTCTCAGCCAAGTAGAGCAGGACTCCACGCCTGTAGGGAGATAGGACTGGGCAGGCTCAAACCATGGAGTCTCGCGTCTGGGGGCCGGCTGGACATTGTCACACTCCTGACAGCAGGAGCCGTGTGTGTGTGTGTGAGAGAGAGAGAGAGAGAGAGAGAGAGGGAGATATGGGCCCCCATTCTGTCTCCACACGTGAATTTTCAACAGTTTCAAAGTAGACTCATTCATCAGTGTTTTATATAGAAATATTAGGATATTATGATACAAAATCCATTCAAACACTCATCCACCTACATTCTCTTACCTATGAAGTATGAATTTATACCTAGTCCATAGCAATAATTAGTGATGAATTGCTGAGATGAATGAGAAAGATCAGACTTTCATGAAGTCAGCGACACCATTGACCTTTGTCCACTCAGCTTAAATACTTAGAATGCTACCTTTATTTGCCCCTCCCTCTTTCCATTGCTCTCTGTGGTCCACACACACAAGTTCCAGGCAGCTGCTCCAAACATTGGGGAGAAGGAAGCTCTTGATTAGTTCCAGTGACTAGGGCTGTGATATCTAGCCTGGGGAGGAAGAGGGGAGAGGTGTGGATGGGGAGGAAGAGGGGAGAGGTGGGGATGGGGAGGAAGAGGGGAGAGGTGGGGGGTGGGGATAGGGAGGAAGAGGGGAGAGGTGGGGGTGGGGATAGGGAGGAAGAGGGGAGAGGTGGAGGTGGGGATAGGGAGGAAGAGGGGAGAGGTGGGGATGGGGAGGAAGAGGGGAGAGGTGGGGATAGGGAGGAAGAGGGGAGAGGTGGGGGTGGGGATAGGGAGGAAGAGGGGAGAGGTGGAGGTGTGTCTGGGGAGGAAGAGGGGAGAGGTGTGTCTGGGGAGGAAGAGGGGAGAGGTGTGTCGGGAGGAAGAGGGGAGAGGTGGGGATGGGGAGGAAGAGGGGAGAGGTGGGGATGGGGAGGAAGAGAGGAGAGGTGTGTCTGGGGGAGGAAGAGAGGAGAGGAGAGGTGGGGATGGGGAGGAAGAGGGGAGAGGTGGGGAGAAGAGGCCCCAATCACAACAATTTGCTCTCTCTAAACATCCATTTTAGAGTAAACTGTCTGTATATGATGAGTTAGTGTGTGTGTATGAGATAGAGTGCTTGTGTGTGGTGGGGGGGGGATATTGCTTGTGTGTGGTGGGTGGAGGGAGGGGGGGATATTGCTTGTGTGTGTGGTGGGGGAGAGATATTGCTTGTGTGTGTGGTGGGGGGGGTATTGCTTGTGTGTGTGTGGGGGAGATATTGCTTGTGTGTGTGTGGGGGGAGATATTGCTTGTGTGTGTGGTGGGGGGAGATATTGCTTGTGTGTGTGGGGGGAGAGATATTGCTTGTGTGTTTGGTGGGGGGGATATTGCTTGTGTGTGTGGTGGGGGAGATATTGCTTGTGTGTGTGGTGGGGGAGATATTGCTTGTGTGTGTGGTGGGGGGGATATTGCTTGTGTGTGTGGTGGGGGGGAGATATTGCTTGTGTGTGTGGTGGGGGAGATATTGCTTGTGTGTGTGGTGGGGGGAGATATTGCTTGTGTGTGTGGTGGGGGGAGATATTGCTTGTGTGTGTGGGGGGGGGGAGATATTGCTTGTGTGTGTGGTGGGGGGAGATATTGCTTGTGTGTGTGGGGGGAGATATTGCTTGTGTGTGATGGTGGGGGGAGATATTGCTTGTGTGTGTGGTGGGGGGGAGATATTGCTTGTGTGTGTGGTGGGAGGGGATATTGCTTGTGTGTGTGTGGTGGGGGGGGGGATATTGCTTGTGTGTGATTATGACTGCTTGTGTAAGTGTATGAGTACATGTGAGTGTGTATGTATGAGAGTGTAAGTTCATACCCCCCCCCCCCCTAAGAGGGCACCCTTCTTGTGAGAAGTGTTAGAGTCAGAGGTCTGGCTTGGAGCCTGTGGCTCTGGGTAATGCCTTGTGCCCCAGCCCGGTGACCCAGAACCGCAGGCCTTTGTTCACTGTACTGGTTTGAAGAGATACGTTTCCCGTCTTGGAGGGGGGGGGGGTCTTGGGGGAGTGACAGCGCTAAACGGCATGTTGGGCCCCTGAGAAATGGCCCTTAGTGTCAGTGGTGGTTGTTGAACCCTATCGTCTGTGGTCCTTTGAGTGTAGTGTGTGTGTGTAAGAAAAAGTAGTGTGTGTGTGTGTGTGTGATTTGTATATATTAGGTTCTGTGTGTGTAGGGAGTTGCTTTCGAGGGAGACACTGTTTTGTCGCTGTGTGTGTATTCTGTGTAAGTGAGAGGTTGATTCATAGATAGAAGCTGTGTTAAAGGGAGATGTAGGGAGTTTATCTACTTAACCAGTCAGACGCAACGTTGTATCTGTTTCAATGGCGCTGCTCACAGACGCCATAATGGAGTACAATGTTGCGATCTCTATACATCTCTATGCGACAACTGGGAAAGAATGAGGAAGTGAATCTTGTTTCTTATGATTATCAGTGAAATTAACGAATGTATAAAATATTGATTACTATGTATAGCTTTGTAAGACTATAAATTACCAAACACCCAGTTTTGGAGGAGTTAGAGGGTCTAATCCCCTGCTTTTGGCTACTGTAACAGGAGATTTACAGCAATTGTGCTAAGCTAACGATATGCTAACTTCAATAATCTCCAAACTGCACGAAGAGACATAAAAGTGGTATTCATGAGGTCATCTGACTGGGTAAGTAGATAAACAACCTAAATCTCACAGTATCCCTTTAAAGGAGATTGCATTTTTTGGTGTGTTCTTTTCCCTTTCCCCATGCATGACCTCTATCAGAACCATGCACAGGGCCCACAGATACCCCTCTCTCTCTCTCTCTCTCTTTTTCTCTCTCTGTCTCTCTCACTATCTATCATCCGTGACCTCTACAGAGTGTGTGTGTGTTGGCTCAGGCCCACCTCACAGGCTCTATGACAGCTACCATCCAACACAAACACCTCTCCTCTGTCTCTCCTCCTCGCTATCCACTCTCCTCCATTTTGTTAAACCCCCACTCTCTCTTTTGCCTCTGTCCTCTGTTTCCCATTTTCTCTCTCTCTTACTACCGTACTCTCTATCCTCTCCTTTCTCAAGGTTCTCTCTCTCTTCCTCCCTTCTTTCCCTTCCTATTGATCCCTCTCCTTTCTCTCTTCCTTCTTTACCTTCCTCACTCTCTCTCCTTCCCTCCCTTGCTCTCTCAGGTCAGTACATGCCTCCCTTCCAGAGGAGGCTGGTGGGAGGAACTATAGGAGGACGGGCTCATTGTAATGGCTGGAACGGAATAAATGGAACGGAGTCAGACATGTGGTTGCCATTTGTTTTATGTGTTTGACTTGGTTCCATTAATTCCATTCCAGCCATTACATTTTTACATTTGACATTTTAGTCATTTAGCAGACGCTCTTATCCAGAGCGACTTACAGGAGCAATTAGGGTTAAGTGCCTTGCTCAAGGGCACATCGACAGATTTTTCACCTAGTCGGCTCGGGGATTAGAACCAGCGACCTTTCGGTTACTGGCACTCTTAACCACTAAGCTACCTGCCGCCCAATGAGCAAATCCTCCCATAGCTCCTGCCACTAGCCTCAACTGCTCCACTCCCAGTTTTCTGTTTCACATGACCAAGTATGTAATTAATTATGGTGAGCAAACAAACTCTCTGGGGCCTCCTCTGTCCTATTGTCTATTTCCCTCTCCTAAGCCGTGAGTTATGGACCTGCGACTGACTGTACAGAGAAGCAAGATGCACCGCCCGCTTTGAGACCCCGGGTGTAGGTAGTATAGAGCATAAAATAACAATAATACACTCCCCACACACCAAGACACACCCACGTAGAAACACACAATCTTGCGCACAGACACCAAAACATGCACACACACCAAAACATGCACACACACCGACTGGAACACACACATATTCAGGGCCAAGACGATACCAGTATCGCAATACTCATTAGTAGCATGGCAAGGAAACAAAATATGAAGCGGATTTCACTTCTTTAGGTAAACAGCACTAATGTTGGAAACAAACATCATTATGTTATCATCTAGAGTCACATTTATTTATTTTTCAAACTATAGCACACAACATTTTACATACAGCAGGTTTTGAAAGAACTAAAGAATTTGATCTGCTTCGTGTTTTAATTTTTGGAAAAAATATTGTGATGCTGGTATTGTCACAGCCCTAACACAACTGCACTGAAACACACGAATGCATACACACCCATCCCCAGCACCCCCCACACACTAATTTTCTCCATTGTTCTAAGCACAGTCCCATTGTTGTCCTTATCTGTCTCTCTGGCAGAGGCAGTGCAGCTCCAACATTAGGACTGACTTTTTTATTTTTATTTTTATTATACATTTAGCAGACGCTCTTATCCAGAGCGACTTACAGGAGCAATTAGGGTTAAGTGCCTTGCTTAAGGGCACATCGACAGATTTTTCACCTAGTCGGCTCGGGGATTAGAACCAGCGACCTTTCGGTTACTGGCACAACGCTCTTACCCACTAAGCTACCTGCTGACTTTAGTCAGCCTGTCGCATGCTATCCAGTCAAATCTATCCAGTCGAATCTTGGCGCGCCTGTTTGCACCTACTGTATATTATGATGACATTTTTGTGATGTTTTAGTTTGTTTTGGTGTTCGGCAGGGATTTTTTGGGCTGTTCGTGCACACTAAATGTTTTTGTTGAGGCAAGTCGAAGTTCGGTAGCCGAAGTCTATGCCCCTTCACCTGTGATTGGTCAACAGTATGGGTGGGAACTATGAACGGGATTCGTCAATTAACTGTTTGTTGTCATTCAACGAGAGACAACTCGTTTTCATGCAAATACTGCACCAAACAATTTTGCCTAATGTAAAATTGCGCAACGAAGGCCTCCTCGGCAAAAACGTCGAAATTAATTACAGATTTCTTGATTTATCTTAGATTCATTCAGACTATTTTGAGGAACTGTACTGGCTATGTTGTTGCTATGGTGTCTCAAGAGGGACAAACAACAGTAATACTGCCATTATTTCTCATTTTGCAAGTGAAGGTCTATTAGGGAGTATGCGAGCACAGACTTTCGGTTACGCCTAGCCGAGTTCTGCTGGACGCAAACATAACATAGTATGCGGACGCCTTAACCCACAGCTCAACGCCAGTGGATGAGTACATACATGGGCCTGCTCTGACACACTCCTGGGAAATAGGCACATATGGCTGGCTGATTATTAACGGGGCATTGTGTGAAGGTGGAAATAGTTACATGTCATGATGTGTGTATTTTTAATCACTCCACCCTCATTCCTTAGGTGAAGGGTTTTATGTTGAAGTTGCAGAGAGAATATTAGGCTATTAGCGGACTCTCATGAAAGCCAATTCATGAATCAAATAAATTGGCAAATAGATTGGGTAAGGATAGCTCTACAATGCATGTGAACAGGCCTGTAGGCTACACGTCAATGCAAGACAGTAGGCTATAAGTCCAACATTCCACTGCAATGCTTTACACGCCTGCTCTAGGTGCATTCTCCTGGCTTGCTCCCAACCATTTAAGAACTTTTCAAATTTAGACTTCAGGGGGTATACTCCCAACATTTCCCATATCTGACTATTTATGACTTGTATTACTCATCTTCTGACATTTTCCCTCTGTCAATGTGCAAGTATTCCACCGTCATAATCTGCGTTGTGAAAACCAAGGCTTATTCATGCGTTAAACATGGCCTGTGGCGTATTGAACATCTGGCTTTGATTGACCTCCTCTTTCCCTTGGTGGAGCTGTTCATAATAAGCCTCCCTCCTTGCACCTGGTCTCAAATGAGCTTGCCTTACTAGTGTCTCTCGTTCCTGTTGAAAGCTCGTATCCAATTTTATGGACAACACTGCCTTGTCTGATTAATCAGGCTGTAATACACAATTAATTGGTAGATATATCCTGAAACTAATGCCTGCAAAATCATGTAAATGGTCCCTACAAGCCAGATTTAAACTTACTCTAATTTTAGACAAAATAGCTACAGGAATATATTGATGAAAATGGTATATTCAAGTATTATTATTTTTTGTTGAATTTAAATCTTCAAAACCATCTAAAGATATATATATATATATATATATAAGGTGTGGATGGTTCTCCATCCTCCCCTGATTCAGAATATATGATTTTCATTGTCATGGCATGCTTGGTTCAATAGCTATTGATGAGAACCGAATAGGCCTATCCAATATAAAACTAATTTTACATTGGTGCCAAAGCGAACCTAATAGGCTACCTACCAGCTCTCTAAGTGGGTTAAACAATACTTTCCTGTGGATATTTTGACTCAAATTTTGAGCAGCTGAAGGACAAACCGCACAGGCAACCGGTAGAGTAAAGCTAGCAGCATGGTCAATCTGGAGTCTGCATTGGCCTTACAGCATTTACTGCAATGCGGCCTCTGCAGAAGTCAGGGCATTCATACTTCTTGCACTTCACGGAGCAGAGCCACAGATAGAACAATGAGACAGATATTTCACTGGATTTCTAAATGTGAAGCATCCGGTGGGCATTTCCACTCACTACCAAATATGGATGGATTCTGGCCGACATTCTGCAAATGTTCTCATCGATTCAACATTTGATCTCAATACAGTTCCCCAGTCTGCTGGGCACACTAGTGGACACAACTCTATCATAAATCGTGGAGTTGAGTTTAGTCGGCTACTTTAAATGTAATTTTATTAAACATTCTGGCTTGTAAGGATCATTTTCATGATTTTGCAGGCATTCGTTTCAGGCTGTATATAGCAATTAGTTGGGTTTTACAGCCTGATTTAATCAGACGAACGCTGCCTGTGCTTGCTATAGTAGACTAGTGTCACACGCTTTCGCCTCGGCGCTGCCTCTCTCTGACTCCGTCCATGTCCGACATGATAAAAAACGAGTGCTGTCTAGGCCAGCAGGTTAAGTGGAATGTCAGGCGGTTCGTAATGAATAGGAGCCGGTTTGTCTGACCCTTTGAAAGACAGAAGAACTCATGAGCACCCACCACTCTCTGATTTACGACCGTGCTCAGTGTCAAGGGAGTTTTATCGATGTGTTTTGCGAGCCGGGTCGTTAATCAACAGTGGCGGCAGAAAGTTGAGGTAAAATCCGAAGGGATGACAGCAACACTACTCGCGCTGCTTCCCCATTTTAATGTGTCATGTAATTGTCGGTGATCGTTTTTCATGGGCGCAGTTGGAGTTGAAAGAGACATCAGGGTGGTGGGGACTCGGATGATTGATGGCAAGCAAATCAATTAGGCATGGAGAGGTGAGAAGGGCTGTAACCCTATAAGCATCTATTGGGCAATGAGAAGGAGTGCTGCTGGTGTGGGAATGGGGGTAGAATGGGGATGGATGAAGGATGCAAATAGGGGTTATGTCACTTCGTCATTCAGTGTGTGATTTTTGGCTTTTTGACAAGCTTTTGTTTTGCATAGATGTGTTCACAGAATTTTTTGTATGAGTTTCCCACTCACCTGGTGACTGACCCCACAACTGGTACTAGCCTCTATAGACCGACCGACAGACAGACAGACAGAAACACACACACACACCCTCCATCTAACCCAGCGGCACTCAGTGACGCAGGTGTGTGTTGTGCCACTGAAATGGATGATACTCCCAGTCAAAAAGTGACAATCGAGCCATTGGTTACAGACTTAATGTGATCGTGTGTGTGTCCCCGTCAGTCACTGGTGTTTGTGTGTGTGACTCCGTTTCAAGCATCACCAACATACTAGTATATCAGACGACTTCCCTATAACCTATTACTTGTTTTGTTAAATGAAGACACAGTCCATGGAGATTTTAAAATGACCTTATTCAATCAAATCTGTAAACCAGGTTTCTAGGGGTTGACCTAAGCCATTTGGATTCATGCATTCATCAAACGCAACAATACTCTGTGTGGAACAGAAAAACACCCAACTGAAGAGAAGAATGTCACAGCCTTCCTTAACAATTGTGATTGAATAGTGTACAGGGGGGTGTAGAGGCACCCTATTTCCTATATAGTGCACTACTTTGACCAGGCTCTGGTGAAAACTAATGCATTATATAGGGAACGTATGGGACGCACCCTATCACACACGTGGAGGGCCATTTAAACCCAGAGCGCTGATCTCATGTCCACGTTGAAGCCGTTCCCTTCCTCAGGTCCTACAGTATTTATGAGTCCTCTCTCCCAATCGCCCGTTCCTTCCCTGCTTTTTGAATTCAATGTCACTTTTTTTTTCATGGGGCCACACTTTTATAGCAGGCGTTTGTACACCGTACAGTCTTCTGCTTTTGCTCTCTCTCTCTCTGTCTCTGTCTCTCTCGCGCGCGCGCGCGCTCTCTCTCTCTCTCTCTCTCTCTCTCTCTCTCTCTCTCTCTCTCTCTCTCTCTCTCTCTCTCTCTCTCTCTCTCTCTCTCTCTCTCTCTCTCTCTCTCTCTCTCTCTCTCGCTCGCTCGCTCGCTCGTGTTTCTTTCTCTCTTCTCTCTCTGCTGTTTCTCTGTCATTCTGTGCCAGTAAGTGCTATTCCATCTCTGCAGTCATTTTTTACAGGCACCAGCCAGGACAGCCGTTTGTGTTTTTGTAATTACTGCTGAGAGACGAGGTTATAGACTGGAGGGGGAGGGAGGGGGGGGGCAAAGAGTGCTCCCACCCTGATCAGTCAGGAGCCGCCTCCCCCCTCTCTTTTCTCCCATCCCTTCGTCTCTGAGAAACGTGATGGGCCCACGTTGACGACACATCTGTTACTTACTCACACACACTCGGACGGACACACACATGGACGGGGACACACACACACACACACACACACAAAGGTACCCTGTTGACGTGGGGCCCGGGTCCAGCTATGTAGTTTGAGATGTAAGGCGAGCCAAGACAAACATACAGCCGGGCCGTTTGAGGCCTTTTTCCCTCCGTGGCGCCTCTAACGTGTAGACTCATTTATTTTCCCTGACGTTGCTTGTCCAACGGACTTGGGGTGTGTCCCAAATGGCTGCATGTTCCCTTAATAGTGCACAAGTTTTGACCAGAGACCATAGAGCTCTGGTCTAAAGTAGTCCACTATATAGGGAATAGGGTGCCATTTGGGATGCAGCCTTGGATGTCTTGCTCTGTCTGAAATGTTAGGCAGGACTTAATTTGAGTCTTTCTTGGATCAAGGCCCCACAAAATATTATAAATAATATTTACCTGTCCATAGGTAGTAAATCATCTTTTAACACCCCCAGTTGATTAGACACTACGGAGGTTACAATAAAATGTTCCATTGGCCGATTGGAGTTGTCGCCGCCCGAGAGGCAAATACTATAAATAAAGTTTATTCAAATGAGCTGAATGGAGCTAGCTGCGTATTCCTCCCGCATATCAGAAAGCTGACACCACACACACACACACACAGACAGACCCCCGATTTAGGAGCAAGCGCTAAGCCTTTATTTACCCAGTTGTCATGGGGGAGTTGTTCAAACCTGTTGCTTAGCTGTGGAGGACACGAGGATGGCTCGGCCTGACCGCGTGTGTTTGTGTGAATGTATGTGTGTTATTTAGCGCATGTGTGTGTGCTTTTGTGTTTATGTGCTTGTGTGTATGTGTTTTTGCGCATGTGTTTGTGTGTGTGTGGGCAACAGACAGAGCGAGAGAAAGGCAGAGAGGGTAACAGATGTGCGCTGTATTGTCAGTGCGTGTGGACGGGCAGAGACCAGGTGCAGGCTTTGTTTCCAGCCTTAAGTCCACTCTCACCCCGCTGCATTCAGTGCCTCGTGTCTTTACCCCTGCTCCCTCTATCCCCCTCTCTCTCTCCCTCTCTCCTTCCCTTGGAACACAGTATTGTGTCTCTCCCCTTGACTGGGGGAGCTGGGGCCCTTCTGTCCCCTCTTTCTCTGTCACAGGTGACTGTTGGGGGTCCCAGCTGGCCAGCCTCTTGCCCGATTAGATCCATATGGCGGAGGGGGGGGGGTGGTTTGGGATTGAGGCAGCAACGGTAGCGGTGGTGGTGCTAAGGGGCTGATAGCTTAAACCTTTTGTGTCCTTGGCTTGGCGGGCAGCCTTCTCTTCTTGTCCTCTTTTTGACTTTCTCCCTCTCTAACTTTACATTTTTGTATCTCTCTTTTTCATTCTCTCTCTTTCTCTCGATGTATATATCTATCTCCTGAGAGTTTTGTTGGTTGGAGTGCGAGGGCGGTAGGTAGGTGGGTGCAATGGTCCGTTTTTGTGTTGTCATTTCTTTTATATGGATTTCTAAGCATTCAGAGCTCAGAACTACCAAGGCCTTTTGATGGAAATGTATCTTTCTAAAAACAGAAGTAGAATTTGTATTTTAGAAGCGCTCTACGTGTCTCGCTTGTGAAGCGAAATGCTAGTCATTTTGACACAGAATGCAGAAGCTCTTTTCCATTTGTTGTTTGAGACATTGGTGCTGTTGTTGTTGTTGTGGTACTGTCACATTGTCTGTCAGGTGTCCTTGAGTTACAACATAAAGGTTAGCTATGTGTGGGTTGGAATGGCCACACGCCAGGAAATGTTGTGCACGTGAATGTTGCAGCACGGGTACTGACCAAGACAAGATGAAGAGCATTACACCGGATTGAAGGTCTCTGCACTGGCTGCTTGTGAGTTTTAGAATTAATTGTACGATTCTTCTATTGCTTTTTAAATCAATCCACGATTGTGCACCACAATACATTCCCACGGGGGGCCAGTATGACAAATGTATGCACTCACTAAAACTGTAAGTCGCTCTGGATAAGAGCGTCTGCTAAATGACTAAAATGTAAATGTATATCAGACATGCTTTTAAGTTATGTACCCAGTAGGTCCCTCAGGTCCTCTGGCACTGGCCTTTTTAACTATCCCAAAGCTAGGACCAGGAGGCATGGAGAGGCAGCCTTTAGTTACTATGCCCCCAGCCTCTGGAATAGCCTGCCAGAGAACCTGAGGGGGGCCGAAACTGTGGACATGTTTAAGAGATCTTAAAACACAGCTTTGTAGCTTTGCTTTACCTTATGGGGCTTTTAATCGTTCAGTTTTATTGTTATTCTTTTGTTTTGTTTGTTGTGTAGTAAATATTTCATTTTCGTTGTTTTTATTAGTTTTTTCCTGTGAAGCACATTGCGTTGCATTCCATGTCTGAAATGTGCTGGATAAATAAAGCTTGATTTGATTTGATGTATGTTCAGAGGAAGCTGTCAGACAGTGATAAGTGGTGAATGCCTGCGCTGCCACTCCTCACTCCATCCCCCATTAGTGTCAAGATGAGTCGTAGATCATGAAAAGACATCTTTTGACCAATGGGTAAAATATGTTAATTGTGTATATAATCCTAAAAAAATAAACAATGGTCCAAACCTCAAGTCTCTATCATAATCCGTTCAAAAGTTATTGGAGGTTTTACCCTAGTTGGATGGCCAGATGTAAAATGTACAATGAACAAAAAAATAAACGCAACATGTAAAGTGTTGGCCCCATGTTTCATGAGCTGAAATGAAAGATCCCAGAAATGTTCCATATGCACAAAAAGCTTTTTTCTCTTTTACATCCCTGTTAGTGAGCATTTCTCCTTTGCCAAGATAATCCATCCACCTGACAGGTGTGGCATATGAAGAAGATGATTAAACAGCATGATCATTACACAGGTGCACCTTGTGCTGGGGAAAATAAAAGGCAACTCTAAAATGTGCAGTTTTATCACACAACACAATGCCATAGATGTCTCAAGTTTTGAGGGAGCGTGCAATTGGCATGCTGACTGCAGAATTGTCCACCAGAGCTGTTGCCAGATAATTTAATGTTAAATTCTCTACCATAAGCTGTCTCCAACGTCGTTTTAGAGAATTTGATAGTATGTCCGACCGGCCTCACAACCTCAGACCACGTGTATGGCGTTGTGTGGTGAGCGGTTTGCTGATGGTGGCTGTGGGGTTATTGTATGGGCAGGCATAAGCTACGGACAACAAACACAATTGCAATTTATCGATGGCAATTTGAATGCACAGAGATACCGTGTCAAGATCCTGAGGCCCATTGTCGTGCCATTCATCCGCCGCCATCACCTCATGTTTCAGCATGATAATGCACGGCCCCATGTCGCAAGTATCTGTACATAATTCCTGGAAGCTGAAAATGTCCCAGTTCTTCCATGACCTGCATACTCACCAGACATGTCACCCATTGAGCATGTTGGGAATGCTCTGGATCGACGTGTATGACAGCGTGTTCCAGTTCCCGCCAATATCCATCAACTTCGCACAGCCATTGAAGAGGAGTGGGACAACATTCCACAGGCCACAATCAACAGCCTGATCAACTCTATGTGAAGGAGATGTGTCGCGCTGCATGAGGTAAATGGTGGTCACACCAGATACTGTCTGCTTTTGTGATCCACGCCCCTACCTTTTCTTTTTTAAGGTGCATATCTGTATTCCCAGTCTTGTGAAATTCATAAATTAGGACCTAATGAATGTATTTAAATTGACCGATTTCCTTATATGAACTATAACTCAGTAAAATCGTTGAAATTGTTGCGTTCATATTTTTGTTCAGTATATTTTATAACATAAGGAAGTGAAATATCATCACCAAAGCATGTTTTCAATCCACTCGGGGCACCCTATGAGATCCGGAGCCTGCTGGTTTTCTGTTCTACCTGATAATGAATTGCACACACCTGGTGTCACAGGTCTAAATCAGTCCCTGATTAGAGGGGAACAATGGAAAAAATGCAGTAGAACTGGCTTCAAGGTCGAGTTGAGTTTTGGAAGCCTTATAATATGCTTTCTTTCCTTCCTTGTATCCTAGTTTCTTTTCCTGCATCCCAGTATGAGACTCAGAGCTTTTGTAACTGATAAATAATAAATAATAATAATAATAATATGCCATTTAGCAGACGCTTTTATCCAAAGCGACTTAGTCATGCGTGCATACATTTTTTTTGTGTATGGGTGGTCCCGGGGATCGAACCCACTACCTTGGCGTTACAAGCGCCGTGCTCTACCAGCTGAGCTACAGAGGATAACTGATGACATATAATTGACATTTCTGTACCACACGCTCAAAGTCACTCTTATCAACTAAACATGCTTCTTCCATCTGCATTTTTCATCTGATTACCCACTCAAATATAACACAATTATCCTCAAGACACACACACGTGTCACATTTGATCTAGTTATTCAATGCAGTGACTCTTTTACGGGCCATGAGGGAATAGACCGCAGTAAGGAGGATGTCGGCCATTCCAGTTCACCGCTTCATCTGTTTCTCGAAACCTCTCTCTCCCACCCCCAGTCTCTCCACAGCTGTTAGATTGCTTATTAGAGTGGGAGATTGGAGACACCTGGTGCACAGGAGATATCTATCTATATAAAATAAGAAAATAACATGAACGATTTAAGAGGTAGGCCGTGTCCAAATACGCATACTTGCGGCCTACATAGTAGGCCATGTGAGTTTGCGATGAATTGGTATACTTTAAATGCTCAGATGTCATACTCATTTTGGCTTTTCATCTAGTAGAATTTTGGTACACACTATTGAGGAAGATAATTGTCTTTTCACACCCACGTGTGTTCGACGACAGCTGATAATCAGAATAGAGGAACAATTCTCTACAAAAATCAACGATTTGGCGCGGAACAAGTGCGATTACCAATTCAATGACGCCTTCTCTGTATGGATGAGTAGTATGTTGATATTTGTTTCATACTGCATACATTTGTCCTAAACAGTATGTTCTAAATAGGCTATAGTACGATTAGTAGTAATATACAGTATATGAAGGACCAATGTAGCTGTTTTTATCTCAATATCAAATAATTTCTTGGTAACAATTAAGTACATTTACTGTAATTGTTTTCAATTACAATAGTCAAAAATAATAAATGGCTTCTTAGCAAAGAGCAATTTCTCAAGCAGTAAATTTGCTAGGACTGTCTGAAAGCTAACTAGGTATCTATGCCAGTGTATTCTAATCTATAGTATTATCCTTTGCGTGACATTTAAAAAAAGTAATTAAAAAGTATACCAGATCTTTGAAACAGCTTCAGGGAATGTTCACATTATCATAGAAATAGAAGCTATGGAATGGGCTTCCACATTCAAGTCATTCTAGATTATATTTCTATGTCATTCTAGATTATATTTCTATGTACACTACAGCGTTACTTTTCAGGCACATTTTTTCATTTTCTTTGTTGTTGCTCTCTCTATGTCTTCCTTTTTGTTCATCCATATCAGGGATATGGTGACAGGTGGCACTCAGGCCAGCTAGATAGACTTCTTGCACAAGGCCAATATTGACTGGTAAACATAGGTGTCTCTTTGCGCTAACACTGGACCATTTTCCCTAATAGTGTGTGTTTGGGCTGATGTGCCAGCTGCTCGACGTGTCCTTCAGACTGACAGTAGTAGTCACAGGTAGGAAGTCATCCGGCTATGGCCAACTCATTTAAATATTACATTAAATGATCTGTAACGGCGCCATGCAATGTCTTCTAGATTACCTTTGTCATAGCCAAGGTTTCCCTATTTAATTTGACTAGCGCGTGATGCTAGAGCTGTATGGTTACTGTAGTAAATCATGCTACAAAATTGGCTTGATAAAGAAAGCGTTCTTGTAATACACAGTCTGTTCAAGTACTGGCCATGTCCGAATACCCATACTTGAGTTCTAAAGTTTTAGTAAGTAGTAGTTAAGACAGATTTTGGACACGGCCACTGTCTCCCTTTTTATGTCTTGGTAGAAATGTTATTTACAAATCCTGAAAAATTACCTCTTGAAAAGAGTGTGAACCCGGACAGTGTGGTATGCTTTTGACTTGAGGCGGATGTACTCAAGCGAAGCACAAATCAAATCATCGTAAAACAACAGGTGTAGACTTACAGTGAAATGCTTACTTACAGGTCCTTTTCCAACAATGCAGAGTTCAAGATAAAGATAAAAAATAGAGAGAGAGAAATAGTGACACGAGGAATAAATACACAGTGAATAGCAATAGAGTAAAAGTAACATTGCTATATACAGTGGGGAAAAAAGTATTTAGTCAGCCACCAATTGTGCAAGTTCTCCCACTTAAAAAGATGAGAGAGGCCTGTAATTTTCATCATATGTACACGTCAACTATGACAGACAAATTGAGAAGAAAAAAATCCAGAAAATCACATTGTAGGATTTTTTATGAATTTATTTGCAAATTATGGTGGAAAATAAGTATTTGGTCACCTACAAACAAGCAAGATTTCTGGCTCTCACAGACATGTAACTTCTTCTTTAAGAGGCTCCTCTGTCCTCCACTCGTTACCTGTATTAATGGCACCTGTTTGAACTTGTTATCAGTATAAAAGACACCTGTCCACAACCTCAAACAGTCACACTCCAAACTCCACTATGGCCAAGACCAAAGAGCTGTCAAAGGACACCAGAAACAAAATTGTAGACCTGCACCAGGCTGGGAAGACTGAATCTGCAATAGGTAAGCAGCTTGGTTTGAAGAAATCAACTGTGGGAGCAATTATTAGGAAATAGAAGACATACAAGACCACTGATAATCTCCCTCGATCTGGGGCTCCACGCAAGATCTCACCCCGTGGGGTCAAAATGATCACAAGAACGGTGAGCAAAAATCCCAGAACCACACGGGGGGACCTAGTGAATGACCTGCAGAGAGCTGGGACCAAAGTAACAAAGCCTACCATCAGTAACACACTACGCCGCCAGGGACTCAAATCCTGCAGTGCCAGACGTGTCCCCCTGCTTAAGCCAGTACATGTCCAGGCCCGTCTGAAGTTTGCTAGAGCGCATTTGGATGATCCAGAAGAGGTTTGGGAGAATGTCATATGGTCAGATAAAACCAAAATATAACTTTTTGGTAAAAACTCAACTCGTCGTGTTTGGAGGACAAAGAATGCTGAGTTGCATCCAAAGAACACCATACCTACTGTGAAGCATGGGGGTGGAAACATCATGCTTTGGGGCTGTTTTTCTGCAAAGGGACTAGGACGACTGATCCGTGTAAAGGAAAGAATGAATGGGGCCATGTATCGTGAGATTTTGAGTGAAAACCTCCTTCCATCAGCAAGGGCATTGAAGATGAAACGTGGCTGGGTCTTTCAGCATGACAATGATCCCAAACACACCGCCCGGGCAACGAAGGAGTGGCTTCGTAAGAAGCATTTCAAGGTCCTGGAGTGACCTAGCCAGTCTCCAGATCTCAACCCCATAGAAAATCTTTGGAGGGAGTTGAAAGTCTGTGTTGCCCAGCGACAGCCCCAAAACATCACTGCTCTAGAGGAGATTTGCATGGAGGAATGGGCCAAAATACCAGCAACAGTGTGTGAAAACCTTGTGAAGACTTACAGAAAACGTTTGACCTGTGTCATTGCCAACAAAGGGTATATAACAAAGTATTGAGAAACTTTTGTTATTGACCAAATACTTATTTTCCACCATAATTTGCAAATAAATTCATAAAAAATCCTACAATGTGATTTTCTGGATTTTATTTCCTCATTTTGTCTGTCATAGTTGACGTGTACCTATGATGAAAATTACAGGCCTCTCTCATCTTTTTAAGTGGGAGAACTTGCACAATTGGTGGCTGACTAAATACTTTTTTCCTCCACTGTACAGGGAGTACCAGTACATATAGGTAGGGGTAAACTGAAAAAATAAATGAATATATTGAAAGCAATGGAGGGTTGGGTTTACTCCGACGATGGAGTTGCATATCAGTTCTGAAAGAATTCCCACATAACATACTATTTTTGTTGTTGGCCCAGATATTGTTATTATTAAGTTATACGTCCCATGGATTGTGCTATTGCGACATCATCCTCATTTCCTGACCATAAGGAGTGTGTGGAGCATTGGAACCAGGGTGTGTGTGTGCGATCCAGGCGGCTCCCTGCGACGTGCTGGCACGGTGTGTGAGTGCGTGCGTGTCTGTGTGCGTGCGTGCGTCTGTGTGTGACAGAAGCCCAAATGGCTGTGTATAGCCCTCCTTCCTGCCCCCTGCTCTAGTGAACAGGTGGAGTGATAGCAGGCAGGCCACGGGATGGAGAGAGAGGAGGACAAGAAGAGGGACAAATGAAGGGTGGGTAGAGTCAAAGTGGGGCTCAGGTGCAGGGGCAGAGGGGGGGCTGTCAAATCGTGGGGTGCAACGGTGCAAGCCCGAGAGTTCAGGTCAACCCTCGCTGTTGTGTGGGAATGTGTGTGTCCATGCTTGTGTGCTGGCTTTGGTCATTCAAAAGAAAAATATCGACTACAAAGCAAGCATATACCTGTGTTGCTTTTCCCTTTTCTGAGGGTTGTCTACGAACTAATGAGTTACTAGAATTATTGTTTATTTCAACATGCCAAATAACTCCACATTGTATTTCACCCTAGTTCTTACCCACGTTTGTATTAACCCACGCTTTCATATGAAATACAATACACACTTAAATGTCACTAAAGTACTGGCTATTGCATTCATATGTTTGTGTATGAAGAGACAGACACTCAGTTCATAGCATCAAAAGAGCATAATAGTCCCACCCTAAAGAAAAGCCCTAAAACCATGGAACTCTATTGAAAAGAGCCGTCTCACCCAACCTTTGACCCTTTAAAACCCTGCTTGTCTATTAATCGTCCGTCTAAAAGCAGTTGGAAGCGTCTGATCCACCCCAAATGGAGACAAGATGCAGCCTTCATGGGATCTGCCCCAACAAAGACGCCCTCTGATCCAAAGATTATTACAATCTTTCTCTCTCTCTTTCTCTGTCTCTCTCTCCCCATCCCCTGATCTGGTGGTCCCATTCAGTTCATTCATTGGCCGTGGCATATTGAGAAGTATGCGTTTAACATTCAAAAGCTTTTGCTTCTCTCCCCCTCTCTCTTCGGCCCCTGTCCCACTGGCTCAATGAAAAGCCATTCTTCTCCATGAACACAATGGTTTTTCTTCATTAGCACTTCTGCCATGGATCTCAATGGAGGGGTGGAGGATCTCAAGGCAAGGCTAGACCCCAAGACATCTGGTTTCTCTAGTAGGGTCTAAAGGGGGTGGGAGTGGAGGCGGGGGAGGTTCTGACAAAGGCAAGGACTTGAAGAGTCTCTGCATTGAAAATATTGAGCTGAATCTGAAAATGAGGCTTAGGATAGTGTTTAACTTGAGTGGCTGATGATCAAAACTTCAAACCTACTTACATTTACTTACATTTTTTTTGTCATTTAGCAGACACTTATCCAGAGCAACTGACAGTAGTGAGTTCATACATTTTCATACTTCTTTCGTACTGGTCCCCCGTGGGAATCAAAACCACAACCCTGACGTTGCAAGCGCCATGCTCTACCAACTGTGCCACACATTACCATGTACGTACAGATGTGTGTGCCTGCATGCAAACTGTGTCTGAATGAACACCTCGACCACGTAACGACCACTCCCCACATGCACCTATTGACCACACATCCTCTCTCTCTCTCCCTCCCCCTCCCCTCTTTCTCCCCCTTCAGACAGTGGAGAGAAGAAGACCCCTGCCATGCCCGGCTCTCCTGTGGATGTCAAGACTCATTCCAGACCAGCCCCCAGCAGCAGCGCCACCATGCCCCCCCTGCCCTCCATCAACCCTAGCGGGCCTCGGCCAGCCTCCTTCTCCTCCACCACACGTGAGTACCGCGCGCCGGGGTGAAGTTTCCCTTAGGTGCAGATCTAAGATCACGTTCTCCTCCCCCAATCGCAACCTTACACATTAGTGGGGGGGAAATACAAAACTGACCCATGATAAGCTTCTAGGGGCAACTTGACCATACACAGACTCGCCGACACCATGACAGCGCCCCCCCCCTCCACTGCCACTAGCTCCCCCTAGAGGAGCCTCCAAGGGCCTGCGCTCTTTGGGGTGAATCGTAACTTCACTTAGTTTTCACTTAGTGCATGGCTAAGTGAAAATTGTGACATAAATGGAAGTTAGGATTCACTCCTTTTTTAATAGCAACCAGCAGATTTGAGCTGTGTGATTCATAAATTGATTAGGGCACGTGTCAAACTCATTCCACGGAGGGCCGAGTGTTTTTGCTCCTCCCTTGTACTTGATTGATTAATTAAGGTCACTAATTAGTAAGGAACTCCCCTCACCTGGTTGTCTAGGTCTTAATTGAAAGGAAAAAACAAAAACTCGCAGACACTGCTCTCCGTGGAATGAGTTTGACACCCCTGGATTAGGGGATTGTGGTACATGATTTTTGTGTATCCTGATACTGTAAATGTATGTCTTCTTGTCTTTGTCTGCCTTAATTCATGGCCTTAAATCTTAAACATGATAAAAGATCTGACGATTCCAATATGAAAGATTGCGTCAACCCATTCAGTCTATCAGCTCCTCCGGTAACTTCTTTGACCTCCTACGCTGACCTCTCTTTGGCTCTTCTCCCACCCCGTGCCACCTCTTCCCTCCCCCAGTGACCAATGGGATCCACCACTCCCCGCCCATGCTGAACGCCGTGCCCTCACCGCCCCAGCGCTACAGCAACGGGCCCAGCTCCTCTTCTTCCTCCTCGCTGGCCAATCAGCAGCTCCCGGCCACGTGCGGTGCCAGGCAGCTCAGCAAGCTCAAACGCTTCCTGACGACGCTGCAGCAGTTCGGCAACGACATCTCCCCCGAGATCGGAGAGAGCGTCCGCAACCTGGTGCTTGCCCTCGTGGTAAGTGGTTGATGAAACATTTTAGGAACGATGGATGGAACGCCTGTAAAAAACCTTGTCACTTTGCATTGTTCTGTATTGATGTGTTGCATTTGATTTGAGTAGCGATTTGATAATTTACCCTCGGGATGAATAAAGTGAATTGAGTTTAATTGAATTATATATTTCAACATAAATGTTGATTTCACTACAAATCTGGCAAACATATACTGACCAAAAATATAAACCAACATGCAACAATTTCAACGATTTTATTGAGTTACATGTAAGGAAATCAGTCAATTGAAATAAATAAATTAGGCCCTAAGGATTTCACATGACTGGGCAGGGGCGCAGCCATTGGTGGGCCTGGGAAGGCATATCAGAATGAGTTTTTCCCCACAAAAGGGCTTTATTACAAACAGAAATACTCCACAGTTTCATCAGCTGTCCAGGTGCACATTTTAGAGTGGCCTTTTATTGTTCCCAGCACTAGGTGCACCTGTGTAATGATCATGCTGTTTAATCAGCTTCTTGATATGCCACACCTGTCAGGTGGATGGATTATCTTGGCAAAGGAGAAATGCTCACAAACAAGGACGTTAACAAATTTGCACACACAATTTGAGAAATACGCTTTTTTATTTCAGCTCATGAAACATGGGACCAACACTTTACATGTTGCATTTAGATATTTGTTCAGTATAAAATATAGTATGTTTATTTATGTAGGCCTATATTTTATTTTGGAAGGAACATGCCCGTATATTCGCTATATGTGGCTCAAGTGGACCTACAGTATTGGTTTTGAGAGGCCCCATCTGCAACATATTGAGCACTGTGCTCCAGATAATACCTATCTATCATCTGTGCACAATCATCTTTCATCCATGAGCAGGTTGATTGACAGTTGAAAGGGAAACTTACTTAAGGTGCTCTGTAGTTATTGCACTGGTCACTCAGTGATCGAAGCGATTTAAAGTCTATCATCGTGTCCGAGAGCATCCATTTTGACTGATCTACAAATGGACTGATCCACTGTAGTTTGGGTCTATTTATGATGCCAAATGATTTGTAGATCAGTCAGTCTGCAGTTGCTGACGACTGCAACATAGTTGATCTAAAACACGCTCAGTGTTGGAGACTTTGAACCTTGAGAGGGGAACTGTGGTTGGCTGATCTCTCTTCTGTCCCAGAATTCAACGGTCACCATCGAGGAGTTCCACTCGCGGCTCCAAGAAGCCACCAACTTCCCCCTGAGACCCTTCGTCATTCCCTTCCTCAAGGTAACACCTACCTTCTCTCTATTTCCCCTCTCTCTATTTCTCTTTCTATCTGTCTCTCTCTCGTTCTCTCCCTATGTGGTGGAAATATTGATAAACTGAATCCAGGCCTGTGCTGTGCGGACGACAGCGTTCCCCTTTGTCCTCTTCACAAGGCGTTTGATGTTCGGAGGAGGTTTACAATGATTCAAGGACTGCATATAATTAGTCATGAAATCAGGGGTGGAAAAAGCAGATGTTTTGTATTGAAGGAACAGCGAGTGTGCATCCCAAATGCCATCCTCCCCTCAGCAGTCTCCACTGAAAGATTATCTGTCTGTCTTAATGGAAGCTGCTGAGAGGAGAACGGCTCATGATAGTGGCTGGAACGTAGCAAATGGATTGGCATCAAACACCTGGAAACCATGTGTTTGATGTATTTGATACCATTCCAGCTATTCCGCTCCAGCCATTACCACGAGCCCGTCCTCCCCAATTAAGGTGCCACCAACCTCCAGCTAGCTCTGGTCAAAAGTAGTGCACTATATAGGGTACCGTTTGAGACGCAGCCCTATTCCTTTCATGAACCATAGAGGAGCTTCAGAAATCTTGAACTAATAATAATGCAAATATGGTAATAAATAATGAGAAACCGCAAGTACACGGTAGCATTATTACAAATTAGGAAAACATGGACATTTCTCAAATTGAATATTCGACGTCAAGACGTTTGTCATACAAACAGAGAATTGGGGTTGTGAATGTATTTATTTATTGCCTTTCGGTCATTCCCAAGTAACAATATAGTTGTATGCGTTGACTTAACGAGCGACAGGGGTTGCGCTATTTAATTGGGCCGTTGAGTAACTTTGCAACATGGGGGCCTGAAATTGAATACTTATTAAGAGCTACCCTCATGACAAGCCAACATAAATCTTCCAACAAGTCAAATTTCTCAGTGTTTTTGCTCCATTCTTCAGAAGGTGAAAATCAGCTCTTTTTCCATGGTTTACCTCTCCTTCACCTTTCAGAACCCCGACTCTCTGAAAGAATAAAATACATTTTTTCTTCTTCTTAATTTACCAGGCTCCCCAACTTCTCCCGCCCTCCCTCCTTCCCTCCTTAGCACCGTGGCAGTGGATAGCTCGAAAAGAAAGAGGGACAGAGCTCGGAAGTGTGAAACATGACTATAAACCATTCCCTCCCTCCTTTAATGGGGCTCAACAGTGCGCCATATGGACTCTGTGTCGCATTAAAAGAAAGCAGTCATTCAGGCTTGCCCGGCGCCGCCAATTTCGCATCCGCCCAGCAGAGAGAGAGACCGGCGCTTAACTGACAGACAACATATGTGGTGGACTGATGTAGCGGTGGCCCTGGGTAGGGGGGGTAAGGGTCTTAAATGGAGAACGGGGGAATGAGGAAGTCTATAATTATAAGCACACTCGGACCTGTTGCTCATTAAGAGATGGAAAGAGAAATAGAGAGAGGGAGGGAGGGAGGGGCCTGCATCCTCTCATCAGGCTCGGTGGCCATTCTGTTCTGCCTCCGCTCATCACTCTTTTTCTCTCTTTCGCTTGTCCCGCTCTCTTTACCCCCTACGAGGGGGCCTGCGTTCTGATTGCACCATGTGATGTTTGTCTTCCTCCTCTCCTCCTCTGTATCGTTCTGTCCCTCCCTCTTCTCTGTCTCATTTGACCTCCGCAGACTCTCATTCCACTCAGCCTTGCTTCTACTACACACACTCCCTTACATGAAGCCTCATTTCTCCTCCTATGTGTTTGGGTTTTGCAGTGATCTACTGAAAGGTGGGCAGCAGAAACAGTCACGGGGCTTACGCTAGGCAGACAGACTGAGACGGCGGCCATTTTTAACCCCCGTGAGGAGGGGAGAGAGTGTGTGTGTATGCATGTGTGTTAGTCTCTGGCCTCTCAGGGAGAGATCTGCTGTATGTCTTTCTCCCCCTGGGCCTCCTCAGTGATACGTCTCTGCCTAGTGTCTCTGCCGTGTCGCCATGGCATTTCCGTGAGGACTCCGCAGAGGCTCCATGACCATACCGCGATATGTAAATAAGTCGCTGATGCGTTTCAGGTTTTTCACCAAAAAATGACATGTAATGATATTTTGTGGACATGTCAGTTGGATTTAATAGGAAATTCACTTCGAATTTGCACAAGATCAGATCAGCATATTTAACTTTTGATCAGTAAAGTCATAGAGAATGAAGATATTCCCAACTAGTTTTGTCAGCTAAGAAATAGTAGCCAGCTCTTTTATGGCAACAGTATGGCATCTATACTGTCTCCATGATGCCACTGCGTTTCCGTGGCGTTTCCTTGACAGCCGTGATCCCTGTAGTTAGATTTTGTAGGCTTTGAGAAAACATAATTACAGGAACTCACAAGAATACTGTATATTATACTTATCTCGCTCTCTCTCTGCTTTCCAAATGACACTCACCTCCCTTTCCCCCCCCCAGGCCAACCTGCCCCTACTGCAGAGGGAGTTGCTCCACTGTGCGCGTGCGGCCAAGCAGACCCCGGCCCAGTACCTATCCCAACATGAGCACCTCCTGCTCAGCACCACGCTGGCCTCGCCCCCCGACTCCTCAGAACTGCTGCTGGAGCCCAGCGAGAGAGAGAGAGACATGGCCACCAAGAGACACAGCCCTAACAGGTAGGAGGGAGAGAGAGAGACATACAGACAGACAAAATGTACACACACACACACACACACACACACACACACACACCAAGAGCGACACAGTCCCAACAGGTAGGGGAAAGACTGTCATATACATACAGACATATACTGTAGACACACACACACACACACACAGAGATCAGAGAGACAGACACACATCCATGTATAGTTTGCAAGCAGCCCCAAACACAACAGACGGCCCTCCCCAATATCACACGTACACATTTCCACTCTCTCTCATGCCTTCCCTCCCCGACATCTTTCCTGCAGGGCCAAAGAGAATGGCTTCCACGAGCGCCCGCCCGCCCCCCTGGAGCCCCCAACCAAGCGCATCTGCACCATCAGCCCTGCGCCCCGCCACAGCCCGGCCCATCCCCTGCCCCTCAGCGCTCAGCTGCACCCCACGCCGCCCCCACTGCAACACTACGCCCTGGAGGACATCAGCGCCCCCCACCTACTGCACCGTGAGAGCCGGATACTGGAGCTCCGCGAGCTGAAGGACAGGCCCAGACTACCAGGTAGATAAAACACATGTTTACTGTACACACCTACTGGTGGTCCTGTGTGGCTCAGTCGGTAGAGCATGGTGCTTGCAACGCCAAGGGATTGTGGGTTTGATTCCCGCTGGGGCCACCCATACAAAATAATTGGAGAGAGAGACCTCTAAGAAGAGACACACACAAAACAAATACAACCCAGATGCATATACAAGCTCAGGGTTTAGCCCTACATGAACAGATGTAGGTATCCTTGATTCTCTCACATTGATCCCTCTGCTGTTTTCCACAACACTCGTAAGGGATGACTCAAGCAACACAGAGGTTGCATCATAAAACAGCACTCTTTCTCACTCACACACAACCAGCCTTTAGTGTGGTCGATATGAAAGCTGCCAATGGGTGGTCTGTGTGGGTGTCCATGCGAGCAAGTGTGTGTGTGTGGACATGCACAGCAAACGGCATAGAAGTTCTCCGAAGGCCATAAATCCATGGGACCCCACGTGTGCTTAGAAAGTGTGCCAAACTACCCAGGAAGTAGTGTACCTTTGAGAGAAGATTGTATCTAGTTCATTGTAAATCTGCGTGCCATCTGGTCCCTGTCAATGTCAATGGCCAGATGGGATATTCAACAAAGTAGACACACACTCGCATAAACACAGAAGCGAACACACACACACTACCCCCCTAAGGAAACGACAGTAGTTCATGCCGAGGCACACCTTTAGGGAGTCGAAGCAGGGGGGGGGGGGGTTGTTTACGAGCGTTGCGTCCCAAGGTGCAGTAAGCCATCCAGCCTGTTCACCGCCACATCTCAGAGAGCTTTGAACTGGGGAGCGCTGATGAGAAACAGCAGCAGGGGTGGAGACAGGGGAGAAGGAGAGAGGTGTGTGGGGTGGATAGATAGTGTGTGTGTGTGGGGGGGTAGTGTGTGTGACCATTAATGAGCCAATATGTATGTATGTGTGTGTTTGTTCCTTTTTGTTGTTCAAGTGTGTATTTGTGTCTTTGAATGTTGTGTTATATGTTTGTCTGTTCGTGTGTGTTTGCCTCTCTTTGTGTGTTTGTGTGTGCTATCTCTTCCCTGCACTCATCCAAACCAGAGCGGGTATCAGCTCTGCTTAGCCAGGGGGTGGCTGTGTTTAGAAGTGGGCCTGCGCCACACGGCCTGAACAGCTCCCTCCATGGAATGCTGCTGGCTTCAGACCATGGGGAGGGGATGCCCACTACTCCCCGACAGTTACCCAGCCACAGGAGGCAGAAATGGGGAGGAGAGGGGGGTGGGGATGGTGTCGGTGGTTTTACACTGACAGCTGACCTCCAGATGTGGGGGAGTCCCAGCGCTGCTGCATGCCGTGACTGGGCCCGGGGTCTGGTTCTCATTAAAAGACCTCGCTCTGTCCCCTCTCCCTCTGTCTTTCATCCGCTCGCTCTCTCTTTCTTTATCGCTCTTCTTTCTTTTCATCTCTTTTCATCTCTTTTTTTTAAACTCTTTCTTAGTTTTTACGTCTCTCGCTCTGATATACACTGAGTGTACAAAACATTAGGAACACCTTCCTAATATTGAGTTGCACCCGCTTTTGCCCTCAGAACAGCTTCAACTCGTCAGGGCATGGACTCGACAAGGTGTCGAAAGCGTTCCACAGGGATGCTTACCCATGTTGACTCCAATGCTTCCCACAGTTGTGTCAAGTTGGCTGGATGTCCTTTGGGTGGTGGACCATACTTGATACACACGGAAACTGTTGAGCGTGAAAAACCCAGCAGTGTTGCAGTTCTCGACACAAACCGGTGCGCCTGGCATCCCTGATCATACCCCGTTCAAAGGCACTTAAATATTTTGTCTTGCCCATTCACCCTCTGAATAGCACACATACACAATCCATGTCTCAATTGTCTCAATGCTTAAAAATACTTATTTAACCTGTCTCCTCCCCATCATCTACACTGATTTGAAATGGATTTAACAAGTGACATCAATAAGGAATCATAGCTTTCACCTGGATTCACCTGGTCAGTCTATGTCATGGAAAGAGCAGGTGTTCCTAATGTTTTGTATTCTCAGTATTGCCCTTATCCCCTACTGAATATCTCTCTCTCTCTCTCCCCTCCCTTCTATCCTTAACTCTTTTGCCACTCTTCGTCTTTCACTCCTCCTCTTCCTCTCTCTTGTGTATGAGGAAGCGAAACAGTAAAGCTAGTAGCGAGATGGTAGACCACAGCTTGTCACTAAGCTATGGTCATGACATGGAATGTTGTTGTGAAATAAGACCATCTAAATGTTATTGTGGGATTGACTATTATGATTAATGGACACCACTTTCACCCCCTTCTCTCCGCCTCTCTTCCTGACATATTCATTTGTAATGACGTGTTCCTTTTTAATCACCACTTTAATCTTTCATTTGTCTCGTCTTTCTAATCAGGCACTAACGGGGGCTACCGCGAGGAGCCCGTGGACCACAGGCTGACAGACAGAGAGTGGGCCGACGAGTGGAGGCATCTGGATCATGTAAGTACTGCTGCTGACAGTAGACGCCGCTACCACCACTGGAACTATAAGTGCCGTAGCTCCTCTCAATGCCTGGTGGAACCATCGAGGCTGTGTCAGACTGGGTGTCCCGTTCACAGTGGTGGACTTGTGTTAAAGCAATCGGCTGTCTACATTCGAGAGCCTTGCGCTCCAGTAGTGATTGACTGCGCAAAGCAGGAGTCCTACCCAATGAAATGATATTTATTTTGTCTCACAAAACAGGCCTGTGTATTGAGACTCGTTATGCACCCCAATTAACACTACTGTATATAGCTATTACTTAGCCCCACGTTATGACATATACCACAGGAGGTTGGTGGCACCTTAATTGGGGAGGACGGGATCATGGTAATGGCTGGAGAAGAATGAGTAGAATGGGATCAAATACATGGTTTCCAGGTGTTTGATGCTATACCATTGGCTCCATTCCGGACATTATTATGAGCCGTCCTCCCCTCAGCAGCCTCCACTGACATATACTGTATCTGCAGAGGTAAGCTATATCTACTGCAGTAGTGTAGATATAGGACATATTTTGTGGTTGGACATTTGGAAAATTGGGTGGGCCAGAACTGAAGCCCTCCATTGTATCTACTTGCTATCTAAAAGGCTCTAATATCAAAATCAATTAAGATTAAAAATATATATATATACAAAAATGGATCTCTCTGAAGGTCCCCTCTTTCTGTCTCCGTCCCTCCCGTCTCCAGGTGTTGAACTGCATCGTGGACATGGTGGAGAAGACGCGGCGCTCGGTGGCCGTGCTGCGCCGCTGCCAGGAGTCCGACCGCGAGGAGCTCAACTACTGGCGGCGGCGCTCCAGCGAGCAGGAGGACCCCCGCAAGGGAGGGGCCGCCACCATGCCCGCGCCCTTCTCCAAGACCCACAGCCCCCACACGGCCGAGGGACTCACCAATGGTGGGTGGTCTTCTGTCTTTACATTATAACTAACTCTTATGAGCTCAAATCCATGGGTGAGAAGTTAAGTTCATTTCTACCCTTAGGATTTGGCCTTGAATGAATCAATGCATTATATATATATATATAGATCTGTCGATCAGGTGTGTATCTTGTCAGGTGGGATTCCTGGGGTAAGGGATTAAAAACTAGTAGGCCCCTTGATGGTGAGCTGCTGAAGCAACCGCCTGCTACTGAGCTCCCACAAGGTCGCACACATAAACCCACTGCCCTCTGGTGTTCATCTACAGAACTACACCCATCAACACACTAATGACACATTTCGAAACCTATACAGGATGCATTCCAAATGGCATCATATTCTGTATATTGGTAAGGAATAAGCTGCCATTTGGGATGCAGACTCAGTCTTGCTGGCAGTGTTTGTCTCTCAGTGCTCGTCTGCTCCTCTCTCCTGGGCCCATGCTGCTCCATGGCCCCCAGACAGGTGCCAACGCTGCCCCCGTCCAGATTGGCCACAGAAGGCCCTGGCAGTGACAGCCTGCCATCCTGTAAGACCCAGAGCTGGCTGCCCGCCGCCCGGCCGGAGTGCCATCTGTGTGCCCAGCAGTGTGTCTGGGCACAGTGTACACAGTCCAAACCCAGCCCGGGCACCACAGAGCTTGGGCATGGGTCTGGATTGAGAAGAGCAGCTCAGAGAGAGAGAGAAAAGAGAGAGAAGAGAGGGATAAAGAGTGAGAGTGAAAACAAACAGGATGTAGCTACAGCTTGGTTGTCAGCTCCTCTGCCCTAGCCAATGTACTCCTTCTTCAAGCTGCCCGGCTATTCGGTTAATTTGGACAACTGGGGAAGGTTGAATTGGTGTGGTTAGTGAGGGGATTGTATATCCCAAGTAAATAGAGCGGATGGTGCTATCTCACACAAGTCTGCCGGGTGCTAACTTTTTTTTTTTTTTTTTTTTCAGAATCCCAGAGAGACTTTGCGCCGCGGCCTGGCTCGGGCTACGTGCCGGATGAGATCTGGAGAAAAGCTGGTAAGGGCAGGTACAACAGTGTTCAATGTCCCGTGTGTGCATTCAACATGAAATGTTCTTCTTCTTCCCCTCTCTATCTCTTTTTCTCTCCCTCTCTCGCTCATGAAAAAAATAACATATATTTCAATATACATTTCATATAAAGGAGCCCCCTTCATCCATCTATTAGAACCACTATGTATCCTAAAACCACCACATGGACTAAAACCTGACCCCCTGTGTGCCCTCTCTCACAGAAGAGGCAGTGAATGAAGTAAAGCGTCAGGCCATGGACGA
The DNA here is from genome assembly GCF_020615455.1 of Coregonus clupeaformis. Classification (NCBI taxonomy): domain Eukaryota; kingdom Metazoa; phylum Chordata; class Actinopteri; order Salmoniformes; family Salmonidae; genus Coregonus; species Coregonus clupeaformis. The sequence continues at coordinate 54,426,979 of NC_059201.1, forward strand.
GGTGCAGAAGGCTGTGGCTGAGGCGGAGCAGAAGGCCTTTGAGATGATCACGGCTGAGCGCGCCAAGATGGAGAAGACGCTGTCCGAGGCCAAGAGGAAGGCCACCGAGGACGCCATCCAGGTCATCAACGAGCAGGAGGACTCCAGCGAGGTTCGGAGGATAGATTAGTGCATAAGTACATAACTGTGTACACTCTTAGGAAAAAAAAGGTGCTATCTAGAACCTTAAAGGGTTCTTCGGCTGTCCCCATAGGAGAACCCTTTGAAGAAACCTTTTCTGGTTCCAGGTAGAACCCATGTAGAACCCTTTCCACAGAGGGTTCTACATGGAACCTGAAAGGGTTCTCCTATGGGGACAGCTGAACTGTTTTGGAACCCTTTTTCTAAGTGTACACACATACTGTGAAGAGAGAGTCATAGTGAGCACATATGAATAATAGTCAAAGCTGCAGGACATGTAGATGCACTACTGTGGTATTTACATACTACTTGCCTAGTATACTTTGTCCATTTCTCCATAAATATAGTGTACACACACTCTTCCTCTCCCCCTGCACGTAGTCTACACATACACAGCTGTAGTCTATTATTTATCTCTATACTAAACCTCTCCATTTCGCTCTCCCTGCAGTGCTGCTGGAACTGTGGGCGCAAGGCCAGCGAGACGTGCAGCGGCTGCAACGCGGCGCGCTACTGCGGCTCCTTCTGCCAACACAAGGACTGGGAGCGCCACCACCTCATCTGCAGCCCCGGCCTGCAGGCCCAGCCCAAGCCTGTGTCCGCCATCACCGCAGCCAGGGCCGCTGCGGCCGCTGCAGATGTTACCACAGGGGCCAAGGCCCCAGAGAGTGTACCAACCGCTGCCAGCCCTGGGGGGGAGAAGGGGTCGAATGCCTCTCGTTCCTCCACCCCGTCCACTCCTACATCAGTGTCAGAGAGCAACGGGCACTAAGACTAGGACCATGGAGGGTGGTAGTGATACTGGCTCTCACTCAAGATGGCCTCCGTTCCCCTTTTCCTTCCATTCTGTTGTTCGTGACTGTTCATAATGGACGCCCCAAAATGGCTTCCTTGCTCTGTTTCCCGTTCCTCTCGAACCGCTGACAGGTGAAAGAAGCTAGTGTACATTGTTCCATCGTTTTGGCTTTCACCAGACAAATAACTTTAGGTCAGCGGTTGTGAGGGAGTGGAGACGAGGGAAGGAAGCTGTTTTGAAGAATTACGATGACCCAATGTCTGTGACATGAAGTGATGTCACAGACATTGCGTGAAAGGAGGAGGAAATTAGGTCATGTTACACCCAGAAAGAGGAGAAACTGTGGGGAAGGGAGGGATTGCTTTTGTAATGGTGGGCAGAAGACACTCATCTGCTTTGGGACTCGGAGGATCCATTTTCAACAGTTGGACAAACAGACAATCCACCTGACAGATGGACACTTGTTTCACTTCATCCAAAATAACAATCCCAAACAGAGATGAGACGACTAAGGACTGACTTCAGACAATGTTTTTGTCATTTGTATTGTTTTAAGAGGACTGAGGGGGATGTATGAGATTTGGAACGGTCATTTATACCCAAGGGTGAAAGTGATGGTTGAAGTACATATTTCCTAGTTTACTGTTGTGTTTGTATATAAAGCTAAGGGAAAAGAGGGTTATGGGTCTGTGTTGACAGTACCAGAGTTCCTCATCGTGGAAAGACATTTTGGAGGTGACACGATAGTGAAGTCACCTCCACAATCCTGTTTGTATAGCTACTTTTCTTGATCGCACAAGTTATTCGTCAGGTTCCTTTTTGTGTGTGTGTACGTACACGTGTCAAAACGGTTGTGCCGTCGGTGGATATTGTAAACTAAAACATTACTACGAATTTCAGAGCAATATAAAAAAATACAAAGTGTTCAGGTATTCACAAGCTGTTATGCATCACCAAAGTTTTCAATTGCTAAACAAGTGTCATTGCCTGTAACTGTCTATTGTTGTACACAGAATAAATATACAGAAACACTGTTTCTTGTCTTGTTCTATGATGCGTATAGTTATCTATTGTCATTTTCACCCATTTGTCCACACTGAGCTTATAGAATAAATAAGATGGTAAGATAGAAAATAGTGTAAGGTGTAAAGATGAAGAAACTGCACATTTCTAGAAGTTTAGCAATCTACTACAGTCATTGCTTAGCTTCATGTCACCCGTTGTACAATTCTGGGTCAGATGTCTTCAGATTTTATGAAGTTTGCACCGGTTTTCCATCAGGAATATAATACTGTATTAGGTACAGTATAGTCTAAATAAAAGTATGCTTCATTTACTTTTTTATGAATGATTAATTCATCCCACTGGGGCAATTATTTACAATTAATAAATAAGTAGAAGATATATAATACACATGAATTAAAGTATATTAAAGTAGCTTATTGTTTTTTGCTTCCCTATTTACCTCTGGAAAAAGTTCAAAGTTCACACTGGTGCAACATTAGTGACTCTTCTCTGGCCCTCTTTTGACAGCATTTGAAACAGTTGGTTTTAGATTGTTGGATGACTTACAGTACCAGTCAAAAGTTTGGACACACCTACTCATTCAAGGGTTTTTCCAAACTATGAAATAACACATATGGAATCATGTAGTAAGCAAAAAAGTGTTAAACAAATACAGTGAGGGAAAAAAGTATTTGATCCCCTGCTGATTTTGTACGTTTGCCCACTGACAAAGAAATTATCAGTCTATAATTTTAATGGTAGGTTTATTTGAACAGTGAGAGACAGAATAACAACAAAAAAATCCAGAAAAATGCATGTCAAAAATGTTATAAATTGATTTGCATTTTAATGAGGGAAATAAGTATTTGACCCCCTCTCAATCAGAAAGATTTCTGGCTCCCAGGTGTCTTTTATACAGGTAACGAGCTGAGAATAGGAGCACTCTCTTAAAGGGAGAGCTCCTAATCTCAGTTTGTTACCTGTACAAAAGACACCTGTCCACAGAAGCAATCAATCAGATTCCAAACTCTCCACCAAGACCAAACTCTCTTGGCCAAGACCAAAGAGCTCTCCAAGGATGTCAGGGACAAGATTGTAGACCTACACAAGGCTGGAATGGGCTACAAGACCATCGCCAAGCAGCTTGGTGAGAAGGTGACAACAGTTGGTGCGATTATTCGCAAATGGAAGAAACACGAAATAACTGATAATCTCCCTCGGCCTGGGGATCCATGCAAGATCTCACCTCGTGGAGTTGCAATGATCATGAGAACGGTGAGGAATCAGCCCAGAACTACACGGGAGGATCTTGTCAATGATCTCAAGGCAGCTGGGACCATAGTCACCAAGAAAACAATTGGTAACACACTACGCCGTGAAGGACTGAAATCCTGCAGCGCCCGCAAGGTCCCCCTGCTCAAGAAAGCACATATACAGGGCCGTCTGAAGTTTGCCAATGAACATCTGAATGATTCAGAGGAGAACTGGGTGAAAGTGTTGAGGTCAAAGAAGACCAAAATGGAGCTCTTTGGCATCAACTCAACTCGCCGTGTTTGGAGGAGGAAGGATGCTGCCTATAACCCCAAGAACACCATCCCCACCGTCAAACATGGAGGTGGAAACATTATGCTTTGGGGGTGTTTTTCTGCTAAGGGGACAGGACAACTTCACCGCATCAAAGGGACGATGGACGGGGCCATGTACCATCAAATCTTGGGTGAGAACCTCCTTCCCTCAGCCAGGGCATTGAAAATGGGTCGTGGATGGGTATTCCAGCATGACAATGACCCAAAACACACGGCCAAGGCAACAAAGGAGTGGCTCAAGAAGAAGCACATTAAGGTCCTGGAGTGGCCTAGCCAGTCTACAGACCTTAATCCCATAGAAAATCTGTGGAGGGAGCTGAAGGTTCGAGTTGCCAAAACGTCAGCCTCGAAACCTTAATGACTTGGAGAAAATCTGCAAAGAGGAGTGGAACAAAATCCCTCCTGAGATGTGTGCAAACCTGGTGGCCAACTACAAGAAACGTCTGACCTCTGTGATTGCCAACAAGGGTTTTGCCACCAAGTACTAAGTCATGTTTTGCAGAGGGGTCAAATACTTATTTCCCTCATTAAAATGCAAATCAATTAATAACATTTTTGACATGCGTTTTTCTGGATTTTTTTGTTGTTATTCTGTCTCTCACTGTTCAAATAAACCTACCATTAAAATAATAGACTGATCATGTCTTTGTCAGTGGGCAAACGTACAAAATCAGCAGGGGATCAAATACTTTTTTCCCCTCACTGTATATTTCATATTTGAGATTCTTCAAATAGCCACCCTTTGCCTTGACAGCTTTGCACACTTGGTATTCTCTCAACCAGCTTCACCTGGAATGTTTTTCCAACAGTCTTGAAGAAGCTCCCACATATGCTGAGCACTTGTTGGCTGCTTTTCCTTCACTCTGTGGTCCGACTCATCCCAAACTATCTCAATTGGGTTGAGATCGGGGTATTGTGGAGGCCAGGTCATCTGATGCAGCACTCCATCCCTCTCCTTCTTGGTAAAATAGCCCTTACACAGCCTGGAGGTGTGTTGGGTCATTGTCCTGTTGAAAAACAAATGATAGTCCCACTAAGCCCAAACCAGATGGGATGGCGTATCACTGCAGAATGCTGTGGTAGCCATGATGGTTAAGTGTGCCTTGAATTCTAAATAAATCACAGACAGTGTCACCAGCAAAGCACCCCCACACCATAACACCTCCTCCTCCATGTTTTACAGTGGGAAATACACATGCGGAGATCATCCGTTCACCCACATCGCGTCTCACAAAGCCACGGCGTTGGAAACAAAAATCTCAAATTTGGACTCCAGACCGAAGGACAAATTTCCACCGATCTAATGTCCATTGCTCGTGTTTCTTGGCCCAAGCAAGTCTCTTCTTATTATTGGTGTCCTTTAGTAGTGGTTTCTTTGCAGCAATTCGACCATGAAGGCCTGATTCACACAGCCCCCACTGAACAGTTGAGGTTGAGATGTGTCTGTGACTTGAACTCTGTGAAGCATTTCTTTGGGCTGCAATTTCTGAGGCTGGTAACTCTAATGAACTTATCCTCTGCAGCAGAGGTAACTCTGCCCCCCCTTTGGTGTAAAGGTACAAAATGGTGTGGAAAGGATCGAGGCCATTTCTCCTGAGAATCAATTATTCCAAATCAATTCAAATCAAATCCAATTTTATTGGTCACATACACATATTTAGCAGATGTTATTGCGGGTGTAGCGAAATGCTTGTGTTCCTAGCTCCAACAGTGTAGTAGTATTTAACAATTCACAACAATACACAAATCTAAAAGTAAAATAATGGAATTAAGAAATATATAAATATTAGGACGAGCAATGTCGGAGTGGCATTGACTAAAATACAGTAGAATAGAATACAGTATATACATATGAAATGAGTAAAGCAGTATGTAAACATTATTAAAGTGACTAGTGTTCCATTATTAAAGTGACCAGTGCAGCAGCCTCTTAAGGTGCAGGGTTATTAACCGGGTGGTAGTCGGCTAGTGATGGCTATTTAACAGTCTAATGGCCTTGAGATAGAAGCTGTTTTTCAGTCTCTCGGTCCCAGCTTTGATGCACCTGTACTGACCTCCCCTTCTGGATGGTAACGGGGTGAACAGGCAGTGGCTCGGGTGGTTGATGTCCTTGATGATCTTTTGGCCTTCCTGTGACATTGGTTGCTGTAGGTGTCCTGGAGGGCAGGTAGTTTGCCCCCAGTGATGCGTTGGGCAGACCGCACCACCCTCTGGAGAGCCCTGCGGTTGCGGGCGGTACAGTTGCCGTACCAGGCGATGATACACCCCGACAGGATGCTCTCAATTGTGCATCTGCAAAAGTTTGTGAGGGGCTAAGCCCTTCAGCCTCCTGAGGTTGAAGAGGCGCTGTTGTGCATTCTTCACCACACTGTCTGTGTGGGTGGACCATTTCAGATTGTCAGTGATGTTTACGCTGAGGAACTTGAAGCGTTTCACCTTCTCCACTGCGGTCCCATCGATGTGGATAGGGGCGTGCTCCATCTGCTGTTTCCTGAAGTCCACGATCAGCTCCTTCGTTTTGTTGACGTTGAGGGAGAGGGTATTTTCCTGGCACCACTCTGCCAGGGCCCTCACCTCCTCCCTGTAGGCTGTCTCGTCATTGTTGGTAATCAGGCCTACTACTGTTGTGCCGTCTGCAAACTTGATGATTGAGTTGGAGGCGTGCTTGGCCACGCAGTCATGGGTGAACAGGGAGTACAGGAGGGGGCTGAGCACACACCCTTGTGGGGCCCCTGTGTTGAGGATCAGTGAAGTGGAGGTGTTGTTTCCTACCTTCACCACCTGGGGGCAGCCCGTCAGGAAGTCCAGGACCCAGTTGCACAGGGCGGGGTTCAGACCCAAGGCCCTGAGCTTAGTGATGAGCTTGGAGGGTACTATGGTGTTGAAGACTGAGCTATAGTCAATGAACAGCATTCTACAGTCCCTCCTGTAGCTCAGTTGGTAGAGCATGGCGCTTGCAACGCCAGGGTTGTGGGTTCGATTCCCACGGGGGCCAGTATGAGAAATGTATGCACTCACTAACTGTAAGTCGCTCTGGATAAGAGCGTCTTGTAAAATGTATTCCTCTTGTTCAGATGGGATTGTGCAGTGCGATTGCATTGTCTGTATCTATTGGTGCGGTATGCAAATTGAAGTGGGTCTAGGGTGTCAGGTAAGGTAGAGGTGATATTATCCTTAACTAGCCTCTCAAAGCACTTGGTGATGACAGAAGTGAGTGCTGCGGGGCGATAGTCATTTAGTTCAGTTGATGCCAAAGAGCTCCATTTTGGTCTCATCCGACCACAACACTTTCACCCAGTTCTCCTCTGAATCATTCAGATGTTCATTGGCAAACTTCAGACGGCCCTGTATATGTGCTTTCTTGAGCAGGGGGACCTTGCGGGAGCTGCAGGATTTCAGTCCTTCACGGCGTAGTGTGTTACCAATTGTTTTCTTGGTGACTATGGTCCCAGCTGCCTTGAGATCATTGACAAGATCCTCCCGTGTAGTTCTGGGCTGATTCCTCACCGTTCTCATGATCATTGCAACTCCACAAGGTGAGATCTTGCATGGAGCCCCAGGCCGAGGGAGATTGACAGTTATTTTGTGTTTCTTCCATTTGCGAATAATCGCACCAACTGTTGTTACCTTCTCACCAAGCTGCTTGGCGATGGTCTTGTAGCCCATTCCAGCCTTGTGTAGGTCTACAATCTTGTCCCTGACATCCTTGGCCATGGTGGAGAGTTTGGAATCTGATTGATTGATTGCTTCTGTGGACAGGTGTCTTTTATACAGGTAACAAGCTGAGATTAGGAGCACTCCCTTTAAGAGTGTGCACCTAATCTCAGCTCGTTACCTGTATAAAAGACACCTGGGAGCCAGAAATCTTTCTGATTGAGAGGGGGTCAAATACTTATTTCCCTCATTAAAATGCAAATCAATTTATAACATTTTTGACATGCGTTTTTCTTTCAAATAAACCTACCATTAAAATTATAGACTGATCATTTCTTTGTCAGTGGGCAAACGTACAAAATCAGCAGGGGATCAAATACTTTTTTCCCTCACTGTATATACACATACATACACATACATACATATACGCATATACATACATATATATATACATATATAGCCTTTAAAAATATATATATTTCCCTTTATTATTTTCCAACCCCACCATCCCTTCCCTAATTGGAGTAAACTAGTGAACAACAATGCTTAGGCCTCTACTTCATGCTTATACATACTATATACATTTTATGGACACAGTCAATAATTATATTTTGTTTGTTTTTACTCCTGAACTTCCTCCGATCATTTTCATGATGTCCATCTGGTATGCTTCTATATGCCATATCTTTCTAACTGTGCTCTTTCACAAAAGCTCACAATATATAACCTATATACTTATTATGGACACAGCATGTCTTACACTAGTTATCTTGTTGTTATTAGTTGTTGTTATTAGTCCCATCCTTCAGCTTCATTCAACACCTCCCATCTATCTCTTAACACCATCCATATTGGATTTCTATTTGCCATATATTTTTCAACTGTACTGTGATGTTTTACAAAAGTTCTGAACCTTTCTATTCTCATTGTTTCTACAGTTTGTGAATTGAAAATAAACATTTTTTGCAAAAAGTATTATTATATTATTGATTGATTGACTATGACTTTTCAGATCACCCAGTAGTGCTGTCTGCAGGGTCAGCTCCATGCAAATATTGCAATCCTTCAGCCATTCCTGGACTTGTGTCCAGAAACAAGCTACAAATGGACAGTACCAAAACAAATGATCTAATAATTCTGTCTCTTCACAGCCAAATCTGCAGAGCTGGGAAGATTGTATCCCCCATACAAATAACATTCTATTGGTAGCAAGAATTTTATATAATAATTTAAATTGAAAAATTCTAAGTTTTGAATCCGGCGTCGTTTTGCATATCAGTTCATAAACACTATGCCATGGAATCGGTACGTCAAAAATCTCTTCCCAACTATTTTGCAATCTATATGGGACGGCTGTCAAACTTTTGGTTCTTAAATGAAACGGGTAAACTTTTTTATTTATCACAATTTTCTTTAACCAATTATGTTCTTTAATGCAAGGCCGACAGACAAGTTCCTTACTTTTTCCTCCTTCCACTTTCCTCTTCCATTTATATTTCTTATCATATTCTGCTATGCATAATGCAGTCTACTTTGCATCTCTGCGGTCCATAAATATTTACTAGTCCTTGAAATTGATTGTGATCAGGGATTCATATGCAAAGGTTGAGATCAACATGTTGATGGGGGGACTTGCTGGTAATACCATAGTACACCAGTAGGTGGTGGTAAAACACTTCCACACAATTCAATCCACACGAGGGTTTGGGCCAATTCCATTTCGACATAGTTTCAGGTAATGAGTTGAAATTCACATCATGATCATAGTATGAAGATACTGACGATTGTTTTCAATTATGATTTGGCTTTTGTTGAAAAATGATATCCCTCACTACTTACAGTAATATAGTACAGTAATATAGCGTACATATATGCATGAAAATGCATAAAGTTGATCTCTTAGGTATAGTTGGAGATTGATGTAATTCCTCTTTAACGCATGTATGTGTAATGGCTCATGTTACAGCCCAGCTTCATAATACTGATGTTTGGACATTACCACTATATTCTGTCTGAGTCTATCAACAACAGCCAAGATAAGTACAAAATCATTTTATCCTATGTACCTTCTACATTTTTAAGTGAACTATCCCTTTAAGACTGTAGCTTCGCTGTATGTGAGTGTATTAAGATGTCTGCTAGAAGGTCTGGAACTTTAGAGAGGTGGAAGTGCACTCCCCCTGGAAACAAGTTGGCTGTTACAAGCCCCACTGGCTGTTCCCCCTCAATCACTAGTACACTAGCCTTTCCTGTCAGGAACTAAGAACATGGGACAGTATATATAATTTTGTTGAGGAAAGATAAAAGGGTAATCTCAAACCCCTCCCAACCTCACCATCCATCTAATTTGTAGAATTACAGAAATACAACTAGCATCAAGGAAATCTTCAGTAAGATGCAACACTGACAGTAAATAATACAAAAGACTAGTTATTATCCCGAGTGGCGCAGTGGTCTAAGGCACTGCATCACAGTGCTAGCTGTGCCACTAGAGATCCTGGTTCGAATCGTAGCTGGCCACGACCGGGAGACCCATGGGGCGGCGCGCAATTGGTCCAAGGTAGGGGAGGGAATCGCCGGCAGGGATGTAGCTCAGTTGATAGAGCATGGCATTTGCAACGTCAGGGTTGTGGGTTCGATTCCCACAGGGGGTATGAAAAAAAATTATGTATGCACTAACTGTAAGTCGCTCTGGATAAGAGCGTCTGTTAAATGACTAAAATGTAATTATAATTGTTCCACTTTTTATTATGTATATTTTATATAGGAACAATCGGAGCTCAGAGTCTAGATACCATTTTGATATAGATATCATAGTGTTTGTGGTGTTCCCCTCACATCGGGAAGAGCAGGAAACGACTGAATAAGTTGTATTTATCACCATTATATTTAGAGGGGAGAGCATGTAGACCAAGTCTCCCTCCTCCAGCTCTAGTCACTCCATTGGATACATTCTCAGCGTTTCCGTGATTATTGTACTGCTCTGGCCTCATTATACCCTGGTCCTTCATGAACAAGGGTACGACCACATACTGCCATGAGCTGTTGTCCATGGCACTGAATCTGTAGACTTCTCTCACTGGTGCTGGGAAGATAATGTACCTGCATCAGATGGAAAACAGAGAGAGATACACTGTCTGTCTATCATAGACACTGGAGCAGGCTGTTAGTGATGTTGGCCTCCAGCTGGCCTCTGTGGACACGTGTGGTTTATTTTGTAGATTGGTACGTGAAATTGGGCTGTAGGCTTGGATAGTGTTGGTGATGACTTTGGGGTAGACCACAGTGGTATTGAAGGGTCCCACTATTTTACCTAAACCAGCAGAGAATGCCACCTTTGGTCTCGCTGTGAATACAGGGGAGGGACACAGATTTGTGATATTAAGCACTATTGTACGTACGCAGTTAGCCTAGCGGTTAGAGCGTTGGGCCAGTAACCGAAAGGTCACTGGTTTGAATACCCGAGCCGACAAGGTGAAAAATCTGTTGATGTGCCGTACTACTATGGCTGACCCTGTAAAACAACACATTTCACTGCACCTATCCGGTATTTGTGACAATAAAACATCTTATTATTTATTTAGCACAAATGACTTTACCACAGGTGATTAAAGCACATATTCAATATTGCAAAGACATTGAACTATGCTACATTGAAGCAAAAAGAAATTGCTCCTCCACCTGGCTTTCACTGGCTGTCACTGTGGCCCCCATGGCTGGCAGGATGATGTTTATTGTCATGAGTCTTGCCCTGGAGGCAGAACTGAGCGGTTTCCGCTAGATGGGCCAACTGCAAAGTCAAATTGGCTATATACAGTGCATTCGGAAAGTATTCAAGTACCCCTTGACTTTTTCCGCATTTTGTTACGTTACAGCCTAAAATGGTTTAAACGTTTCCCCCCCCCCTCATCAATCTACGCACAATACGCCATAATGGCGAAACGTTTGCACATTGATATATATATATATATAAAAAGTGAAATATCACATTTACATAAGTATTCAGACTTTTTTACTCAGTACTTTGTTGAAGCACCATTGGCAGCGATTACAGCCTCAAGTCTTCTTGGGTATGATGCTACAAGCTTGGCACACCTGTATTTGTGGAGTTTCTCCAATTCTTCTCTGCAGATCCTCTCAAGCTCTGTCAGGTTGGATGGGGTGCGTCGCTGCACAGCTATTTTCAGGTCTCTCCAGAGATGTTCGATCGGGTTCAAGTCCGGGCTCTCGCTGGGCCACTCAAGGACATTCAGAGACTTGTCCCGAAGCCACTCCTGCATTGTCTTGGCTGTGTGCTTAGGGTCGTTGTCCTGTTGGAAGGTGAACCTTCGCCCCAGTCTGAGGTCCTGAGCGCTTTGGACCAGGTTTTCGTCAAGGATCTCTCTGTACTTTGCTCCGTTCATCTTTCCCTCGATCCTGACTAGTCTCCCAGTCCCTGCCACTGAAAAACATCCCCACAGCATGATGATGCCACCACCATGCTACACCGTAGGGAGGGTTCCAGGTTTCCTCCAGACGTAACGCTTGGCATTCAGGCCAAAGAGTTCAATCTTGGTTTCATCATACCAGAGAATCTTGTTTCTCATGGTCTGAGAGTCCTTCAGGTGCCTTTTGGTAAACTCCAAGCGGGCTGTCATGTGCCTTTTACTGAGGAGTGGCTTCCATCTGGCCACTCTACCATAGCTCAAACAAGATGGCCACTATGAACCAATCAATGTTTATAGGGGTGCAGCTAATTGGTTTATCACCACATAAGTTCATATGTACAGTGAGGGAAAAAGGTATTTGATCCCCTGCTGATTTTGTACGTTTGCCCACTGACAAAGACATGATCAGTCTATAATTTTAATGTTAGGTTTATTTGAACAGTGAGAGACAGAATAACAACAAAAAAAATCCAGAAAAACGCATGTCAAAAATGTTATAAATTGATTTGTATTTTAACGAGGGAAATAAGTATTTGACCCCTCTGCAAAACATGACTTAGTACTTGGTGGCAAAACCCTTGTTGTTAATCACAGAGGTCAGAAGTTTCTTGTAGTCGGCCATCAGGTTTGCACACATCTCAGGAGGGATTTTGTCCCACTCCTCTTTGCAGATCTTCTCCAAGTCATTAAGGTTTCGAGCCTGTCGTTTGGCAACTCAAACCTTCAACTCTATCCACAGATTTTCTATGGGATTAAGGTCTGGAAACTGGCTAGGCCACTCCAGGACCTTAATGCGCTTCTTCTTGAGCCACTCCTTTGTTGCCTTGGCCGTGTGTTTTGGGTCATTGTCATGCTGGAATACTCATCCACGACCCATTTTCAATGCCCTGGCTGAGGGAAGGAGGTTCTCACCCAAGATTTGAAAGGTACATGGCCCCGTCCATCGTCCCTTTGATGCGGTGAAGTTGTCCTGTCCCCTTAGCAGAAAAACACCCCCAAAGCATAATGTTTCCACCTCCATGTTTGACGGTGGGGATGGTGTTCTTGTGGTCATAGGCAGCATTACTCCTCCTCCAAACACGGCGAGTTGAGTTGATGCCAAAGAGCTCGATTTTGGTCTCATCTGACCACAACACTTTCACCCAGTTCTCCTCTGAATCATTCAGATGTTCATTGGCAAACTTCAGACGGCCCTGTATATCTGCTTTCTTGAGCAGGGGGTCCTTGTGGGCGCTGCAGGATTTCAGTCCTTCACGGCGTAGTGTGTTACCAATTGTGTTCTTGGTGACTATGGTCCCAGCTGCCTTTAGATCATCGACAAGATCCTCCCGTGTAGTTCTGGGCTGATTCCTCACCGTTCTCATGATCATTGCAACTCCACGAGGTCAGATCTTGCATGAAGCCCCAGGCCGAGGGAGATTGACAGTTCTTTTGTGTTTCTTCCATTTGCGAATAATCGCACCAACTGTTGTCACCTTCTCACCAAGCTGCTTGCCGATGGTCTTGTAGCCCATTCCAGGCTTGTCCCTGACATCCTTGGAGAGCTCTTTGGTCTTGGCCATGGTGGAGAGTTTGGAATCTGATTGATTGATTGCTTCTGTGGACAGGTTTCTTTTATACAGGTAACAAGCTGAGATTAGGAGCACTCCCTTTAAGAGTGTGCTCCTAATCTCAGCTCGTTACCTGTATAAAAGACACCTGGGAGCCAGAAATCTTTCTGATTGAGAGGGGGTCAAATACTTATTTCCCTCATTAAAATGCAAATCAATTTATAACATTTTTTTGTTGTTATTCTGTCTCTCACTGTTCAAATAAACCTACCATTAAAATTATAGACTGATCATTTATTTGTCAGTGGGCAAATGTACAAAATCAGCAGGGGATCAAATACTTTTTTCCCTCACTGTAGATTCAGGTCTATTTCAACCCCTACAGCCTTAACATTATCCACCACATGAATTGCTACTGACCTGTAGCGCTCACTTCCGTCATCATGAAGTGCTTCAAGAGGCTAGTCAAAGACCTCATCACCTCCTCCCTCCCCGACACACTCGACCCTCTCCAATTCACCTACCGCCCTGACAGATCCACGGACAACACAATCGCCATTGCACTGCACACTGCCCTCACCTACCTGGACAAAAGGAATGCATATGTGAGGATGCTGTTCATCGACTAAAGCTCGGCCTTCAATACCATAGTGCCCTCTAAGCTCACGGCACTGGGAAGGAACTCCTCCCTATGCAACTGTGTCCTGGTCTTCCTGACGCGGCGCCGCCAGCTGGTGAAGGTAGGCAACATGACCTCCTCTACGCTGATCCTCAACACGGGGGTCCCATAAGGGTGCTTCCTCAGTGCCCTCCCGTACTCCCTGTATACCCATGACTGCGTGGCTTCACACAGTTCCTATTCCATCATCATGATCGCTGACAACGCGACAGTAGTAGGCCTGATTACCAACAACGACGAGACGGCCTACAAGGAGAAGGTAGGCACTTTGACGGCTTGGTGCCAGGTAAACCACCTCTCCCTCAACGTCATAAAAACAAAGGAGGTGATTGTGGACTTCAGAAGGAACCAAGCTGGGCACGCCACCCATGGAGTCTATCTTTGACCGATCACAGGAGGAGAGGAAGAGGATCAGCAATGATCCACAATAGACGTCAGCAACAATGAGAAGTAGGCTACACCTGCAGTCAGACTGTTACTACGGGGTGTGTGTGGATGTGGGTGGTCTTTATCTCATCTCTCACTCATCATGTCTGCCATGATCTCTTATTCCCCCTCTCTCTCCCTCCCCTTTCTATGGTCCAACAATGTGACCATTATTAGAGACTGCTGGAGGGTAATATACTGGACCGGCCTACCTTGTTGTTCAATAAAACCACTCTTTCAGGAGTGGGCGCCAGAAAAAAAAAGCAAAAAAGGGAAGAATGAGGTAGAGGCACAGCAAGCTACAATAGAGAGGAGTACTAAATAGTAGGCATTTTGAGTATGTGAAAATAGAACGTTTTGTAGTATGTGAAATTTCGAAACTGTTGTATGCTTTAAATGCCAGGATGTCATACGCATTTCGGCGTTTGATCTAGTAGAAGTCGCTGCACACTATTGAGGAAGAGAATCGTCTTTTCTGACGTGCGTTTGACAACAGCCGATGATCAGAAATTGACACGCTGCACCAAAATGAACGAATGGCAGGAGTTAACGCAATCGCGCATTTGATGACACATTCTGAATATGGAGGAGCCTAGTATGCTGATATTTCTCGCTTACTGCATTCATTTTACGAAACAGTACATTCTAAATAGTATGTTCTATGATACAGTAAGTCCACTGTAAACAGTTTAAGTAGGTAGTAGGCAAGACAGATTTTGGACATAGCCAATGTCTCCATCTGTCTTTATTTTCACCTCATGCTACTGTACATCTATCTCAGTGATGCTAAGTAGTTGAAGTCATTCAGTACTCACTTCCCATCTCATTATGATGAATCATCAATTCCTAATTACTGTTTGGTTTGTTAATTGTTTGTAGTTGGTGTTACTGTATGGTTGATTTACAGTTATGCCTCTCATCTCTCCTTCTCTCTCTCTCTCTCTCTCTCTCTCTCGCTCTCTTTGTCTCTGTGAGCTGTATTATGAGAAAAACTCATGTGGACTGAGGAGTCCAAATATTGTACAAAACATCTGAGCCTCAAGCATTAAAGTGTGTGTGTGTGGTTACATTCACAGACACAGCAATCAGCTCGTTGGGGGTGAACTGGAAGCACAGTGCTGTAGGAGGTGGGACAGAGGAGACAGCAAACAGAGACGGCTTCATTCTGGTGACAGACACAGTGAGACACACACACACACACTAACCACCATTCCCTTGTATCTCTCTCTGCTAGTCTAATCTTGGCTGGGATGCTAGTGAGATGTTCAAGTTCAACGAGGAGACATATGGAGTCAAGTCTATCACTCCAATCTCTATCACTCCAATCTCCATGTATATACAGTGTACACGTGTATCATCCCTTCTGCTCCATATTCTGTGTTAAGAAAGTTTAGTTGACGTTACTGATACCTTATCCATCAAATCATATACTTTTTCTCTCCTTCCTGTAGCTGAGGGTTTGTATCTGTGTATGTGTGCTATTGTAGTGTTCATTGCACTCTTGCTCTTTATCAGTGCCATCCAGAACTTCCCCCAAAGCCCAGAGACCTGTACAGACCAACAAAACTCACCTGCCGCCAGGTACAAACACACCTCGTCTGAAAATGTGCATAGACCCAAAGTTACACCACATGTTCTAGACCAGGGGTATTCAACTCTTACCCTACGAGGTCCGGAGCCTGCAGGTTTTCTGTTCTACCTGATAATTAATTGAGGATATTAGTATACAGTACCAGTCAAAAGTTTGGACACACCTACTCATTCAAGGGTTTTTCTTTATTTTGACTATTTTCTACATTGTAGAGTAACAGTGAAGACATCAAAACTATGAAATAACACATATGGAATCATATGTCGTGATTTTACACTTTTTTTATGGGCCTAAGTAAAGACATATATTTTAATGGTAAAAATGTATTACCTTTTAATGTGGCATGAACACAACCAGTCCTGAAGTTTTCATCTGATTGTCAAACAAATCCCTTCAAAAAGTAGGCTACCTGCTCACGTTCATATGCAGTCAATGGTTCGACCACTCCAAAACAATTCCAGCGTCCAAACACCAAAAAGTGTAATGACATTTGTCGATTGTCATTAGGCCTACACTCTTGTAGCCTGAATGAATTGATGAATTTAACACCTGAAAAGGGGCTGAAATACGGGATGCAAATACAGCTGCGTCTGTTCTGAGCTCATTGGCGTGGGAAACTGATGGCCCTGTTGAATGGTTGCAAGTTCGCTAGCGAAAGCTGAATACAGACAGAGAGCGAGGGAGACAGGCAGAGTAGAGAGATGAATGTGATTGAAAGAACCTGAACCAACCGTCACTGGTTTGCATTTTGTAGCATTTGAGGGGGCTAAGCCCCCCCCAAATTCAAAATGGATTACATAGATTTTTCCCACACCCATCTACACACAATACCCCATAATGACAAAGTGGAAAAAAATATATTATACATTTTGACACATTTTTGGAAAATGAAATACAGAAATATCTCATTTACATAAGCATTCACACCCCTGAGTCAATACATGTTAGAATACCCTTTGGCAGCGATTACAGCTGTGAGTCTTCCTGGGTAAGTCTCCAAGAGCTTTGCACACCTGTATTGTACAATATTTGCACATTATTCTTTAAGAAATTCATCAAGCCCTGTCAAGTTGGTTGTTAATCATGGCTAGACAGCCATTTTCAAATCTTGCCATAGATTTTCAAGCTGTTTTAAGTCAAAACTGTAACTCGGCCACTCAGGAACATTCAATGTTGTCTTGGTAAGCAACTCCAGTGTATATTTGGCCTTGCGTTTTAGGTTACTGTCCTGCTGAAAGGTGAATTTGTCTCCCAGTGTCTGTTGGAAAGCAGACTGAAGCAGGTTTTCCTCTAGGATTTCAGCTGTGCTTAGCTCTATTCCATTTATTTTTATCCTAAAAACTCCCTAGTCCTTGCCAAAGACAAGCATACCCATAACATGATGCAGTCAGCACCATGCTTGAAAATATGAAGAGTGGTACTCAGTGATGTGCTGTGTTGGATTTGCCCCAAAGATAACACTTTGTATTCACGACATAAAGTTAATTTCTTTGCCACATTTTTTGCAGTTTTATTTTAGTGCCTTACTGCAAGCAGGATGCATGTTTTGGAATATTTTTATTCTGTACAGGCTTCCTTCTTTTCACTCTGTCATTTAGGTTAGTATTGTGGAGTAACTGCAATGTTGTTGATCCATCCTCAGTTTTCTCCTATCAAAGCAATTAAACTCTGTAACTGTTTTAAAGTCACAATTGACCTCATGGTGAAATCCCTGAGCGGTTTCCTTCCTCTCCGGCAACTGAGTTAGGAAGGATGCCTGTATCTTTGTAGTGACTGGGTGTATTGGTACACCATCCAAAGTGTAATAAATAACTTCACCATGCTCGAAGGGATATTCAATGTCTGCTTTTTTAATTTTTACCAATCTACCAATAGGTCCCCTTTTTTGCAAGGCATTGGAAAATATCCCTGGTCTTTGTGGTTGAATCTGTGTTTGAAATGCACTGCTTAACTTGGGGGACCTTACAGATAATTGTATGTGTGGGGTATAGAGAAGAGGTAGTCATTCAAAAGTAATCCATTTTAAATTCAGGCTGTAACACAACAAAATGTGGAAAAAGTCAAGGGGTGTGAATACTTTCTGCAGGCACTGTACATAACTTGTGCCATATCTGTGGCTGAGCTTTTTTTTCTTCATATCCTCTTTTTGGAGAGGTAATGTTATGGCTATACTTGTTGACGATCAAGGTAAGATGGATGTAGCTACTCTATAACATTATCCTACTTGTGCTTGCTGAAGCTTTATTAACGTGACCTCAAGTATTTTTAAGTATCTGAAATGCTGTATGTATTTGCATGCATTTGTATGTGTTTTGTTGCCTAACAGTATTAGTGCAACAACAACCCAACCAATCTATTGGTCCACAGATAACCGGCAAATACTGGCCACATCAGACTGCAATTACTGTATGTAGTGACACCAAAAAACTATTTTTGGCCTGAATTATACTTGGAACTGCTGGATCATTACATAATAAATTACATATTTAAACTGTAATTTCATCACAGACCCTTAGTTTATCTAAATTTGACACACAAGTAAAAATTTATCTGTTTAAATCTGTTGCCTAACAAACAATTGTTCTTAGAAAGAACAGCACAAAAACTAAACCTACAGAGATTTTAGGAGGAAATCTGTCCAAGATGTTACTCTGAGGGGGGAAACACACAACAGTAGTCACTTTAGATTTTGTCACTGCTCCGTACAATCTCCATGCATACAATAAGGTCCAGTTATACACAACAACAAAATTCACCCAACTTCCACGTAAGGCAAATTTTCACTTAATCATGTGTTGATGTCAATTGGAGTCTAAGTGAAAATGTGACTTAAGTGAGCGTTAGGATTCACCCTTTTGTGATAATGTTTATGTTCTGATGTCATGATTTTACACAATTCAGATATTGTCATAATAATCAGTGGTTGTTAAATGATCGTCATGTCACATGGGATGAACAAATCAAGGTTTTGGTGTAACGCCCTGGCTCCGGGACTCTGAATATTGAGCCAGGGTTGTTCATTCTTTTGGGTGTATTTCTATGTGTTTGGTCAAGTGACTCCCAATCGGAGGTAACGAGTGTCAGCTGTCGGCTCGTTATCTCTGATTGGGAGCCATATTTAATCTGTTTGTTTTCCGTTGGGGGTTGTGGGTTTTTGTTCTATGTTCAGTCGGTGTACTGAGGACGTTACGGATCGTGTTTTGTCGTTATTTCAACATTAAAGTCATCATGTTCACTCCCAACGCTGCGCTTTGGTCCTACTTTATTGGCGATCGTGACAGAAAAACCCACCACAACGAGACCAAGCAGCAGTTGGATAACGAGTGGTGGAGCCAGAAGAGCGAAGGTTGGGAGAGGACTATGGAGGCCTGGTCCACCGAGAGGAGAGACCCCCAGAAATTTTTTAGGGGGGGGCTCACGACGTCGGGGCAGAAGGTGTACGGCCCGGAGGAGTGCAAGAGGTTGGCAGATATGGCCGCCAGTTTAAGGGGGCCACTGGTTACGAAGGGGATGGAAAGTGTGGAGGCACGGCGAGAGGTACTGGGGGGTGTTTCCAGTCCGGTCCGGCCCGTTCCTGATCCCCGTGTAGGGCCAGGGGTGTGTGTCCCCAGTGCGGTTCTGTCTGTCCCTGCTCAACGCACCAAGCCTACGGGGTGCGTCGCCAGCCCAGCTCGGCCTGTTCCTGCGCCCCGCACCAAGTCTGTGGTGCGTTTTGCCAGCCCAGCCCGGCCTGTCCCTGCTCCACGCACCAAGGATACGGTGTGCGTCGACAGCCCAGCCCGGCCTGTCCCTGCTCCACGCACCAAGGATACGGTGTGCGTCGACAGCCCTGCCCGGCCTGTTCCTGCTCCACGCACCAAGGATACGGTGTGCGTCGACAGCCCTGCCCGGCCTGTTCCTGCTCCACGCACCAAGGATACGGTGTGCGTCGACAGCCCTGCCCGGCCTGTTCCGGGCACTCGCACCAGGGATACGGTGCGCGTCGCCAGCCCGACCCGGCCTGTTCCGGCCACTCGCACCAGGGATACGGTGCACGTCGCCAGCCCGGCCCGGCCTGTTCCGGCCACTCGCACCAGGGATACGGTGCGCGTCGCCAGCCCGACCCGGCCTGTTCATGCCACTCGCACCAGGGATACGGTGCGCGTCGCCAGCCCGGCCCGGCCTGTTCCTGCCACTCGCACCAAGCCAGGGGGGCGAGTCGTCAGCCTGGTAAGGCCCATTCCTGTTCCACGCACCAAGCCAGGGGCGCGTGTCGTCAGTCCGGCTCCGGCCAGCGGGGCTAGACAGGACCGGGGGTACTTTGGGGGGTTGGAGAGGGAGTGGGGATCAGGGCCGGAGCCGCCGCCGAGGAGGTGTGCCCACCCAGCCCTCCCTTGTGTAGCCCTTGTTGAGGCGCGGTCGCGGTCCGCGCCTTTAGGGGGGGGTACTGTAACGCCCTGGCTCCGGGACTCTGAATATTGAGCCAGGGTTGTTCATTCTTTTGGGTGTATTTCTATGTGTTTGGTCAAGTGACTCCCAATCGGAGGTAACGAGTGTCAGCTGTCGGCTCGTTATCTCTGATTGGGAGCCATATTTAATCTGTTTGTTTTCCGTTGGGGGTTGTGGGTTTTTGTTCTATGTTCAGTCGGTGTACTGAGGACGTTACGGATCGTGTTTTGTCGTTATTTCAACATTAAAGTCATCATGTTCACTCCCAACGCTGCGCTTTGGTCCTACTTTATTGGCGATCGTGACATTTGGCTTGTTGTCAGGCTAATCTTAAGAAATGATAATTACCTAAAATGATGGTATCCTGATTAAAATGATCATCATCATCATCATCATATCATGAGGATGGTCATGCAGTTGCATTGACACGTCACTTGTTATGACCCCTTATGACATTTGTATGTCTTGCTTTTGTCAATGTCAAGTCTACTTTTATTACGGAAGTTTTGTAAATGCACACACATTTATTATCCAACAAGGTATTTTATTTTATTAAATTTTTACCCCCTTTTTCTCTCCAATTTCATGATTACGATCTTGTCTCATTGCTGCAACTCCCCAACGGGTTTGGGAGAGGCAAAGGTCGAGTCATGCGTCCTCTGAAACATGACCCGACAAACCGCGCTTCTTAACATCCGCTCGCTTAACCCGGAAGTCAGCCGCACCAATGTGTTGGAGGAAACACCGTTCAACTGACGACCGAAGTCAGCCTGCAGGCGCCCTGCCCGCCACAAGGAGTCGCTAGAGCGCGATGAGCCAAGTAAAGCCCCCCCGGCCAAACCCTCCCCTAACCCGGACGACGCTGGGCCAATTGTGCGCCGCCCTATGGGACTACCAGTCGCGGCCGGTAATGATACAGCCTGGGATCGAACCCCAAGCTGTAGTGATACCGCAACACTGCGATGCAGTGCCTTACACTGCTGCACCACTCGGGAGGCCGCTTAAGTTTTTACTTTTTTTTTTATGCATCACATAGTTTCAATACACATGAAAAACCCCCTGACATTATAAGGCTTTGGTGCAACACAAGATCAAAGGGACACATTTAGACAGTGTGTGTTCTCCATAGCACTGTTTTTTTTGGAGCCAGTCGAGGGAATTAAGGGTAGCCTAAGGCAGGATATGGATAAGCCATCGCATTGGGATTTACTTTTGGATTAGAAAATTCAAGGCTTATCAGCAACACACATTTTCCAACCAGGTTCCAGATGAATTGGTCACAGTGGTTACGTCTCAAATGGCACCCTATTCCCTACATAGTGCCCTATGGGCCCTGGTCAAAAATGGTACACTACGAAGGGAATATGGTGGAGGGACATACCCAGTGTGACTCAGCATTTTCAAGATCATTTTAGCTTCTAATCAACCCAACAGAGCTTTTTCCAAACTGAATATCCTACAGAAAGGCGGGCTTACAGTATACAGTGGGGGAAAAAAGTATTTAGTCAGCCACCAATTGTGCAAGTTCTCCCACTTAAAAATATGAGAGAGGCCTGTAATTTTCATCATAGGTACACGTCAACTATGACAGACAAATTGAGATTTTTTTTGTTGAGAAAATCACATTGTAGGATTTTTTATGAATTTATTTGCAAATTATGGTGGAAAATAAGTATTTGGTCACCTACAAACAAGCAAGATTTCTGGCTCTCACAGACCTGTAACTTCTTCTTTAAGAGGCTCCTCTGTCCTCCACTCGTTACCTGTATTAATGGCACCTGTTTGAACTTGTTATCAGTATAAAAGACACCTGTCCACAACCTCAAACAGTCACACTCCAAACTCCACTATAGCCAAGACCAAAGAGCTGTCAAAGGACACCAGAAACAAAATCGTAGACCTGCACCAGGCTGGGAAGACTGAATCTGCAATAGGTAAGCATGTTGGTTTGAAGAAATCAACTGTGGGAGCAATTATTAGGAAATGGAAGACATACAAGACCACTGATAATCTCCCTCGATCTGGGGCTCCACGCAAGATCTCACCCTGTGGGGTCAAAATGATCACACGAACGGTGAGCAAAAATCCCAGAACCACACGGGGGGACCTAGTGAATGACCTGCAGAGAGCTGGGACCAAAGTAACAAAGCCTACCATCAGTAACACACTACGCCGCCAGGGACTCAAATCCTGCAGTGCCAGACGTGTCCCCCTGCTTAAGCCAGTACATGTCCAGGCCCGTCTGAAGTTTGCTAGAGTGCATTTGGATGATCCAGAAGAAGATTGGGAGAATGTCATATGGTCAGATGAAACCAAAATAGAACTTTTTGGTAAAAACTCAACTCGTCGTGTTTGGAGGACAAAGAATGCTGAGTTGCATCCAAAGAACACCATACCTACTGTGAAGCATGGGGGTGGAAACATCATGCTTTGGGGCTGTTTTTCTGCAAAGGGACCAGGACGACTGATCCATGTAAAGGACAGAATGAATGGGGCCATGTATCATGAGATTTTGAGTGAAAACCTCCTTCCATCAGCAAGGGCATTGAAGATGAAACGTGGCTGGGTCTTTCAGCATGACAATGATCCCAAACACACCGCCCGGGCAACGAAGGAGTGGCTTCGTAAGAAGCATTTCAAGGTCCTGGAGTGGCCTAGCCAGTCTCCAGATCTCAACCCCATAGAAAATCTTTGGAGGGGAGTTGAAAGTCCGTGTTGCCCAGCGACACCCCCAAAACATCACTGCTCTAGAGGAGATCTGCATGGAGGAATGGGCCAAAATACCAGCAACAGTGTGTGAAAACCTTGTGAAGACTTACAGAAAACGTTTGACCTGTGTCATTGCCAACAAAGGGTATACAACAAAGTATTGAGAAACTTTTGTTATTGACCAAATACTTATTTTCCACCATAATTTGCAAATAAATTCATTAAAAATCCTACAATGTGATTTTCTGGATTTTTTTTTCTCATTTTGTCTGTCATAGTTGACGTGTACCTATGATGAAAATTACAGGCCTCTCTCATCTTTTTAAGTGGGAGAACTTGCACAATTGGTGGCTGACTAAATACTTTTTTTCCCCACTGTATTTGGCACTGGCGTAGTAACATTGCTATTTCAATTTAATGCAGTACAATATTTATTTCCCAGCCAATTTTGGCCCAGGTGAGTGCGACATGCTGTGCTGTACTGTGACACTTGCAAAAAAAGGCTGCGGCCGTGTTCATTTGCTAAGATGGTTCATTGCGCATTCGCAGTTGCCCCTCCCTCGCATGCCTGCCTCACCTGGGACTACTTAAGAGATTCCTGTTTTACTACAGTCAAAAGGCGATAATAGCCACAAGGCTGTTGACAACATGACTGCAGTTGTTTATTAACCCATAACAGCCTAAGCCGTGTCTAAGCTAAATGGAATTGTTTTAATCATACAAAGGATCATTTAGCTATTTGATTTTGAAGACCCCTTAAAGTATAAAAAATAAATGTTGGACTACAGGGGAAAAAAGAGGACTGAGCACTCCCCCATTCTCATCGACGGGGCTGTAGTGGAACAGGTTGAGAACTTCAAGTTCCTTGGTGTCCACATCACCAACAAACTATCACGGTCCAAACACACCAAAACAGTCGTGAAGAGGGCACGACAAAGCCTATTCCCCCTCAGGAGACTGAAAAGATTTGGCATGGGTCCTCAGATCCTCAAAAATGTATACAGCTGCACCATCGAGAGCATCCTGACTGGTTGCATCACTGCCTGGTATGGCATCTGCTCGGCCTCCGACCGCAAGGCACTTAACAGCTTCTACCCCCAAGCCATAAGACTCCTGAACAGCTAATCATGGCTACCCAGACTATTTGCATTGTTGTAGCATCTCTGTGATGAAATCTGTAGGGCGCTTGCCATCCTCCTGTCTATCGCTCACACCCCTCACACGTAAATTCGAAAGACGGGATCTAGCCTTCAAATTTCTGTTTTTCTCTTTAAGTTCCTTGATTACCTTTTTCAGTTGGAGAACATTCCTTTCCAGTGTTGTGATCGAGTCAGAGTAGCCATTAGCCGCCGTCTCCAGGCTGGTGATGCGGCTGTCAAGTGGCGCCTCGTGATTGGATCTAGCCTGTTCAGTGGTCGTTTTCAGCTCCTCTCTCAGCTGGCTAACCTGGTTTCGTAGCTCTGCTGACTGCATCTCTGCTTAATTTCAATGAATGCCTGTAGAACAGCTTCTTGTCCAGTCACCTCGGCTCTGCATTGTTCAGCCATTGGTGTAGCCTCATGGTCCTTGGCTAGGCTAGCTGGTCTTTTAGCATTAGCCTTAGGCTGATTCTTGCGGTTGGTGCCTGACATTGTCGACAAAAAACGCCCATATGTTTTGGAACAAACTAATCAAATATTTAAACATTCTGGCGAGGAGCTCAGAAAAGTACGTCCTCACATGGCGCAGCTCCAAGCACTCCCCATTCATTTTTTCAAATGGTACCAGGGACCTTCAGACGAGTCTTGTGAGGCCTGTGGACGTCCTAGAGCAAAATAAGTCTCACCTTTCCATAGAGGGGTCATTTTAGTGTGTAGATCAAACTGTTCGGATGCAACAGACAGAAGTTGGCAGATCGGCTGTCCCCAGACGCTTATGGGGGTCGTAGATCAAAACACCATTGTGTTCGTGAGAGTCTCATCTTTCCATAGATGGGTCAAACTGTTCGGAAGCTACAGACAATTTTGTGAGAAGACTGATTTTCGGGATGTCTCATGGTCTGACAAACACCGCTCTAGCTCAATTCGCGGCCATTTCGCCGACACAGGCGGTGAACCCACTTCTGAACCCACTACAGTTGGGACACTTTTTTCGGCTATGAACGCAGCGTGAACCGGCAGGATTAGCCCATTGGTTGTTGTGTCATCTCGCATGGGCAGAGGAACGCGCCCTCCATCTGTAGATGATTGCCAACAAACTTGGTGCTTTTCGTCAGTCATTAATGATTTACCATTGCTGCAGCACAGGCAATTTGAAAAATAACGTATTAACAGACGCATCTGCAGATACATATACCGAACACATATACAGTATGTGTATCCTACACTCAGTGGACAGTTTATTAGGTAAACCACCCTGTTCACGAAATGGTTTGCTCCGACAGACAGTGAGTCATGTAGCCGTGGCTTGCTATATAATAATAAAAAATAATAATATGCCATTTAGCAGACGCTTTTATCCAAAGCGACTTACAGTCATGCGTGCATACATTTTTGTGTATGGGTGGTCCTGGGGATCGAACCCACTACCTTGGCGTTACAAGCGCCGTGCTCTACCAGCTGAGCTACAGAGGACCACATATAAAGCAGGCAGACAGGCATCGAGGCATTTAGTTACTGTTGGATTGAACGTTAGAATGGACAAAATGAGTGACCTAAGCAACTTTGAGCATGGTATGATCATCGGCCGGTTCCAGTATCTCAGAAATGGCCAGCCTCCTGGGCTTTTTACGCACGACATTGTCTAGGGTTTACCAAGAATGTTGCGATAAACAAAAATCATCCAGTCAGCGGCAGTTCTGTGGGCGTAAACAGCTCGTTGATGAGAGAGGTCGAAGGGGAATGGCAAAAATCGTGCAAGCTAACAGACGGGCCACAAACAGGCAAATAATGGCGGTGTGCAGAACGGCATCTCGGAACGCACAACTTGTCGGTCCTTGTCACAGATGGGCTATTGCAGCAGACGACCACACCAGGTTCCACTGCTATCAGCTAAAAACAAGAAGAAGTGGGCACGTGATTGCCAACACTGGACAATTGAGGAGTGGAAAAACATTGTCTGGTCCACCGAATCCCAGTTCCTGTTGCGTCATGTTGATGGCAGAGTCAGGATTTGGCGTAAGCAGCATGAGTCTATGACCCCATCCTGCCTGGTGTCAACGGTACAGGCTGGTGGTGGTGGTGTAATGGTGTGGAGAATGTTTTCCTGGCACACGATAGGTCCCTTGATACCAATTGAGCAACGTTTGAATGCCACACCTTGTGGAATCCATGCCTCGAACAATACAGGCTGTTGTGGAGGCAAAGGGGGGTCTGACCCGGTACTAGATGGGTGTACCTAATAAAATGTGTTTATCATATAGAGAGAAAGAGAGTAAATTAGTTTATGAATCTTATGCTGGATGTCTCCACACATCCAATGTACAACAATTCACACAACAGGAAATGCTTCTCTCTCTCTCTCGCTCTCTCTCTCTTGCTCTCTCGCTCTCTCTCTCACTGTTGTGTGTGTAAATGGATTTTCACAGTGTGACGCCTTGACGAGTTCATTTGCTTTAAGGTTACGACTGAGAGGAATTTAAGTAAACTGAACACTAAAGCAAGTCAAGCATCGTGTGTCGGATGATAAATGTTCGGTATTTCTCTCCCACCTACTACTTCGGAAAGCGAACGGCAAGGACAGTATACAATGCTGTTCTAAGAAACAACTCCCTATGGATGGACCCGTAGCTTTACCAATCTGTATAACACTTAATTTATAATAATGCATTATAATGCAGTTATAATGCATTGTAAGTATGTTATCATCTTTATTCTGATTTATAACAGCCATGTTGAGTCAGTTGAAAATGCTCATACATGCTTATAACTAGTAATAAATCATTATACCTGTTGCAGTGGCGGTTTTACACGGAGGCCGGGGGAGGCCCGTGCCTCCCTGGAAATGTCCCTGGCCACCCCTGTGGCCCCCCCGTGCTGACCAAATAAAAAATTATGAATTTATAACTATTTTACACGCGAGCGCCAAAAGCGGAACTAATGCAACGCTCTACACGGCAACGTTCTACACGGGTAAATTAGAGTGGCGCACCCGAAGGTCGAAGGTAAGCAAAACGATTTAATATCATAAGTGACTTGTTGTTCTTGCACATAGCCTACATGTTCCTTTTGTTCCTCACACATAAATCAAATCAAGTTTTTAAATGTCTGGTCTCGATTTGTTTAGAAATGTAATCATATCTAAGCAAACTCATCGAAGCAGAAGCAAATATCCAAATGTTAGTAGGCTATCCTTGCTAGGTCTACACAATGTTGTGATGTTAACCACGTAACTTCATCCGTCTTGGCTGTTGCATCGCGATAACAAATACATTTTTAGTAAAGTAATCAACAGGTTATCTGCCAGTGTTAAGTAGGGAGGGATGGTTAGGTAACAAAATGTAATGCATGCCCCTACGTTTTTTCTTCTTCTAATAGTTATCATGAAACGAGGAAGGGACATAAAGTCATTTTTTGCCCCAGCAAACAAAAAAGTTAGATAGAGTTTATGATTTTATTCTTTTGAATTATCTCTGCCAAACATCTATGTACTACAAATCTTCAAGCTCCACAGATGTTTTATGGCATCCACTAAACCTCTTTAGATATTTGTAAATTATACAGTGTGATACCTTTCAACGAAAGTTTATTTTATTTTTTACCAACTATGATTTTTCCTTTTTAAAACAAGCAAAGCAAGAAAAAAAGAAACAAAATCACTCCAATCATTGCACACTTGTGTCGTTCAGACTTTGCAGGTCCAGCTTTGACATGATGATCTAACTAACACTAATATTGTAACTAATATTGTAACTGAAATATGTATGATCCTATGATGAGCGATTGCTTACTTCCCTTTCACTCTTAAAAATTACTGAAAAAAAATGTGTATAAAAAGGTATATGTAGTATATGTTTGTTTAGTGAGCATTCATGCTGTCATTTTTTCTAATGTTAACTATGGTGGAAATGTGCTGTCCTAAATGGACTTGCCCATATATGTTGTAAAGCCTTTTTTTGTACACCTGCTCATCAACTGACAGTGAAGTACACAAAGACACAGACACACACACACACACACACAGACACCTGTAATATTCTTGTTTTCATGTTGTTGCTGATATCCATCAGTGTTGTTCATATTGCTACATTGTGTTGACATGATTGTTGCTTTTAAACGAATGTTAACTTAATGTTTATTGTCTGCATCCTATTGGACTACTGGATGTTAATGTGTAACGCGTTTCCCTGTTTATGTGCTTTAGCAATACTGTATGTCAATATGGTCATGCTAGTAAAGCCTCTTTGAATTGAATTTCTTTTCTGATTTGGTTTATTTTACCTAAATGGATACAGGGTAGTGTGTTTTGTTTATAAATCACTCAGAAAGTTTTCTTTCTTAAAACAAAATGTGGAATCAACTGTCCACAGTAGTGGGGCTTCCATAAATAGGAAATGGCACATTGTTGTACCCTTTGTTGT
The DNA here is from genome assembly GCF_020615455.1 of Coregonus clupeaformis. Classification (NCBI taxonomy): domain Eukaryota; kingdom Metazoa; phylum Chordata; class Actinopteri; order Salmoniformes; family Salmonidae; genus Coregonus; species Coregonus clupeaformis. Next base: position 54,455,567 of record NC_059201.1, read on the forward strand.
ATCCTGGAGTTTTGTTCACATTGAATATGAACCCTGTATTTGTACCCTGTACTTTTTATTTTATTTTTATTTTTTTATTTTTTCATTTTTATGGCACTATCTCTCTTGCATCTGCACTCTTGTACAAAATACGTGTTATAATAAATGTCATATGATTTTAAAGTAAAATAAAGTTTATAATCTTTGAATATCATGTGTTGCCAGTTTTTTTATGTGTGCCCCCCTGATTAAACACTGGCCCCTCCTTGGCCCCCCTAGTAAAATGTGTCTAGAACCGCCACTGACCTGTTGGCTTTCAGTAAATTGTTACTCTATTCTGTAACACTGTCTTATCTGCAATACCCAAGAGAATGAACACTGTATAGCAGCGTATTAACCAAAGCAACACAAGCCCAATTTATTAAGCATACAGTTTAAAATAATAATGAACCAAGCAATAAGTACACTACTGGAATATTGGAATCTTTCACAACCTAATAAAAACCTTATTCTCCTGAGTCCCTAAACTCCAAGAGCAGAGTTCTCAAAGAATAATGCATTATTCCACAGTATATTGGTATTTATGTTGCCGAGCACTTTCTGTAGAGCAGAACTCCCTCTAGTAATTCAAAGGCAAGAAGAGAGAATAAGATAAATCCCTGTGTATCGTTGAGATTTAAATGAAGATTATTTAGGGCCCCGTGTAGCTCAGTTGGTAGAGCATGGTGCTTGCAACGCCAGGGTTGTGGGTTCGATTCCCACGGGGGGCCAGTATGAAAAAATAAAAAATGTATGCACTCAGTAACTGTAAGTCGCTCTGGATAAGAGCGTCTGCTAAATTACTAAAATTTTGTAGAAAGACACGAAGACAAGAGACCCAGCAGGCTAGTCTCTTTTTATTGCCATGTAACTGTTATGAGTGTTGTATTGTCAATTTGTTTTCTACTGTATTTAAACGGCACTTTAAACATGTACATGATCCTGCAACAAAATTTCCACATGGGGACAATAAAGTCAGTAAAGTAAAGACTAGCGAAGGGCCTATTCAGACTGTTCTTCCTGATTCTGGTGCGAGTCATCCATCCTTTAGTGGTGAATCTTAAAGTAACTGCCCAGTGTTTCCAGATTTCTATGAAATATGACCTATAAATACTTCCAATATGAGTTAAATAGTTTTCCTTCAAAAAATTGTAATTAAGTATGTAAAAAGCAGCTTTTCTGTGTTGAATGGTGTGGGCATACCCCAACAACAGAATGGTGTGGGCGTATACCAGTCTTTAAAAATAGTCATGGAAGACCACTAATTGGCCAGCTCATCCTCCTCAGAGAGATGACATCTTGTTCTATGAGTAATTAGCAAGCATTTTTTAAACGGTCTGTTTGAGATACAGGTTTGAGGTGGGTTTTTTTAAGTGTTTTTTCTCCAATTTATACTTAGGCCACAAATACGATTATAGGACGAGTCAACAACTTTTAAAAGTCAGATTTTCACTGGGAAGTTACTTTAACTTCCACTTAATAAGTCAAATTGTAATGTAGTCATGCATTGATGTCAGTGTAAGACTAAGTTAAAAGTTTGACTTAAGTGGAAGTTAGGATTCACACTTAAGTTTGCACCTGTCACTTTTTATAGCTGTCTTTATTTCTACTTCACTTTATTTGTTTTACCTTAGTTCTTCCCTTTCTTCATTTTGTATTCCTTTGAAGTTGTATTCCCTCTGTCTTGTAATGTTATTCATTGTGATCTAAAAGGTCAAACTGATCTTAAGTCAGTACTCCTACTCTGAGACACTTTATGAATATGGTACCAGATTTCTTAAAGCCTGGTCAATGTGGCAACAGTCTGACACATACAGTAAGACCATTCTTTCCTCAAGACGGTAATGTTATTCACAGGCCGCATCTTGTGTGTGTGTGTGTGTGGATGCTGCGTCTCAGGAAGAGACGGGGAGGAACAGGAGGCGCTAACAGACGACTGGCCCTCATCTACATCTAATGTCCTTGCTATCCACTGCATATTCATACAAATGGCATACTGTATGATTCTGGTTCATTTCCAAACCAAATTTCAATCACGAGGCAACTGTTTTCAGTGTGCTACATCTGTGGATGTGCCATTATGTGGCCAGATATGAAACAGAATAAATGTGTAGTTTAATATTAATAGAAAAGGGATAACTCATGCAAACCAAAAATATTCAAAGAGAACAATTACACATTTTGTTTTATTCATCTTGATGAGTTGTATGAATAAATGTATTGGTTTGCAAAATGCTGCTCTTGACAGGTGATCTCGACGGTTGGCTATGACTTAAAAATACAATCCAAGCTGACCAATTCAACTGATGTGGTGCAAATTATTGACAATGTAAGTCTGTTGAATGCAGTCTCCATTTAAAGTACAGAAATCCATCTTATGAATGTGGAGGAATAACCTATTACAGTATGTAGAGTAAATCATATAACTACAGTGCCTTCAGAAAGTATTCATAGCCTTAGACTTATTCCACATTTTGTTGTGTTACAGCCTGAATTCAAAATGGATTAAATATATTTATTTTTCTCACCTCATCTATACACAATACCCCATAATGACAAAGTGAAAATATGTTTTTAGAAATGTTTGCATTTATTAATTGATTGAAAATTAAATACAGAAATATATTGAGTCAATACTTTGTAGAAGCACCTTTGGCAGCGATTACAGCTGTGAGTCTTTCTGGGTAAGTCTCTAAGAGTTTTCCAAACCTGGATTGTGCAACATTTGCCCATTATTCTTTTCAAAATTCTTCAAGCTCTGTCAAATTGATTGTTGATCATTGCTAGACAACCATTTTCAGGTCTTGCCATAGATTTTCAAGTAGATTTAAGTCAAAACTGTAACTCGGTCACTCAGGAACATTCAATGTCTTCTTGGTAAGCAACTCCAGTGTAGATTTGGCCTTCTGTTTTAGGTTATTGTCCTGCTGAAAGGTGAATTTGTCTCCCAGTGTCTGTTGGAAAGCAGACTGAACCAAGTTTTCCTCCATGATTTTGCCTGTGCTTAGCTCCATTCCGTTTCTTTTTTATCCTGAGAAACTACCCAGTGCATAACGATTACAAGCATACCCATAACATGATGCAGCCACCACTATGCTTGAAAATATGGAGAGTGGTACTCAGTAATGTGTTGTATTGGATTTGCCTCAAACATAACACTTTGTATTCAGGACAAAAAGTGAATTGCTTTGCCACATTTTTTGCAGTATTACTTTAGTGCCTTGTTGCAAACAGGATGCATGTTTTGGAATATTCTTTATTCTGTACAGGCTTCCTTCTTTCCACTACAATGTTGTGGATCCTTCCTCAGTTTTCTCCTATCACAGCCATTAAACTCTGTAACTGTTTTAAAGTCACAATTGGCCTCATGGTGAAATCCCTGACCGGTTTCCTTCCTCTCCGGCAACTAAGTTAGGAAGGACGCCTGTATCTTTGTAGTGACTGGGTGTATTGATACACCATCCAAAGTGTAACTAATAACTTCACCATGCTCAAAGGGATATTCAATGTCTGCTTCTTTTATTTTGACCCATCTACCAATAGGTGCCCTTATTTGCGAGGCATTGGAAAACCTCCCTGATGTTTGTGGTTGAATCTGTGTTCGAAATTCACTGCTCGACTGAGGGACCTTACAGATAATTGTGTGTGGGGTACAGAGATGAGGAAGTCATTCAAAAATCATGTTAAACCCTATTATTGCACACAGAGTCCATGCAACTCATGTGACTTGTTAAGCACATTTTTACTGCTGAACTTATTTAGGTTTGCCATAACAAAGGGGTTGAATACTTATTGACTGAAGACATTTCAGCTTTTCATTTTTTATGAATTTGTACGAAAATCATTGTGCTTCTTCACATGAAGGTGACATATCTTGAGCATACATTTGCACCATATTCAGTAGTAGGCTATACAAGGCCTGGAAATGGAACCACCGTCATATTTAATCCAAGTTGCTAATTCTGAAGGACATCTCTGCTATTTCTGTTTAAAAAATGCAGTCACAACATGTTTTCTGTAAAGATGCACATTTAGGCCAATATTAGCTAAAAACGTGATTTATTTATTTAAACTTTGAGGACAGAAGGATAAAAGCAACATAATATTCAGTGCTGTCTAATTTGAATGAAGCCTGTTTCTTTGGGATGTTTTCTGTCCTCAGATACGGAAAGCTGTGAAAGCCTGTTTGGAGATGAAGAGAGAGGACCCAAGGAATGTCCCAAGAGACTAAGGGTATATCCTATATGTGTAGGCCTACCTATGTTAGCAAATGTTATATACAAAAATACAGTTAAACATCACACACAATGTATAAACCTATTACAACTGGAGCAGGCCAACACTGCTGAAGGTCTGCTGGTTGTGCAGGGTTCTGTTTCAGCCCAGCAATAACACACTTGATCCAATTTAGCAAATCTAATGAATGTGCGATTGCTAGGCTGGAATAGAAGTCTGCTCTGCCAGTAGATCAGGGATCAGTGGAGTAATTTTGGCCACCGCTGGTATTGAGTTTTTCTTCCCACTTGAAATGATGCTTTAGTATTAACAGCCTACTGGTTACTACTCAATTATCTATTGTTGTTTAGACTAAGATGTCTAATCTTTAGATACGAGTTAGCTTATTTGTATATTTTGAAGTGATGAAGTTTTGATCGTCTCTCTCTCTCAGTATATCAGCTATGTAAATACATTTTATCATATGGCATGCATCATCAATTCGGCCATACACTCAAAAAATTAGGGGTTCAACAAGGGTTCTTCTAAGATCCTCAAAGTTCTTTGAAGAACCTTAGGGTTCTTGGCACTGAAAATGGCCCCCAAAAGGTTCTTCCAAGAACCCCATAGGAGGTGGGGTTCATCGAGAAACCTCCTTAGTTGGTGGGGGTTCTTGCAGGAACCTAACTGACCAACTGAAACATTTGGATTTGAAAGGACAGCAGGTGCAGGCACTTAACTGAAAAATGTAAAGATCTCCTCAATTTAAGATAAGGTTTGTCCCTTGTATGATCTAAATTGATATTGTTTTATGATGATAACATCTATCTTTTCATATTTGTGCAAATCTTTCTAAAACAGAAAATTGACACAATTAAATGGATATCAATCAAAGAATAGATAAGAATATGTAGGCTATAAGAATATGTTGAAGGCTAGCTTTATTGGATGCAGATGACTGAACTGCTCACTTTTGTGTCTGTGTCTGCAGGTATACAGACGAGGAGGCATACAAAGGTATGTCAATTCGTATTGGTATGTTATGTTGATCACATTTCCCATCCTCCTCCCTTACCTCTTCAATGAATTTCCCATAGGCCTCTACATTATGGACAAGGTATGTGTATGAAAACTATTATCAAAACATTCACATTCACCACATAAACCAAGGTATGAATTCTGTCGTGTGCATGTTTTGTTAATCATCTGTATAATTACAATTTTTTGGATTCACAGACTTCACCCTCCCTACACCTCTGATGAATATAACAGGAAACCTGTTCAATCACCATGCACTGCAAAATCATTCTGGCTATGGATATGGAGAACATCAACACATTAACATCAACACGCCAGAGGATATACACATTGGACATGGGGCACTGCTGGGAGTTTACCTCATATTTGGATTTTAAATTCTGCTTCCCCACAAAAATCATAATAAACACTGAGAACTAAAATATTGTGTTATTGTTATTATTGTTATGTGTATTATTATTATAATTAATAAAAATATATTATTATTAATAAAAATATTATAATTAATAATAATATTATAATAGGGGGGGGGACATAAAAAAATGTCACCCCAAAAGGTTATTTGAGGATCCATTAAAAGGGGTTCTTTGAAGAACCCTTTTTAAGGGTTCTTCGACAAACTTATAGGGGTTCCCCCACAGTTTCAATTTGAAGAACCCTTAAAGGATACTCCAGGAACCTTTTCTTTGTAGAGTGTAGCGTTCACATTTGTATTCCTAGTCATTAGTAATCAAGCTCCACACAAACAGATATCAATGGAGCACACAGATGACCGTATTATCACATTCACATGAATTATTAGAATATTACATACAATTCTGTATTAATATCAGTGATGTATTGGTAAAAAAAGGTGGGTAATAGGTAAACTATAAACTCCAGTGGGCGTTTGAGATAAAATGAACAACCACCGATAAACAAAAACATATGACATTTTTAGAACTGTATAGTTTGCATTTTAACAGATTTTTTTATGTATGCCTAGGCCTGTAGGGAAGGTGATGTTCATATTGAAACATATCTTTTTTTAAAGTTCCTAACTTGTTTGATAAGAATACAGACCCCACATGACGCCCAACCCCAAGTTTGAGAACCACTGTACTAACCTCTCTCTCTCCTTGCTTCCCCTCTCTCTGTCTCCTCTGCTTCTCCTGCATGCATTGCAGCCTGCCTCACCACTGAGCGCCACATCACAGTATGTCTCAGTAACCTACTCTCTGTAAAGCAAAGTCATGAGAACTTAGTAGCCTATATTTTGCTCCTGCTGAGGAAGGCTCTGTTTAATGTTAGCTTCTTACTTCATCCTTCTAGCTGGCTAAGTTATACTAGCCAGAGCCCTTGAACATTACGCAATAGAAGACTCTGCAGACTACCCAGCTGACTGACTGTAGGTATCTATAAGCAATTATTTACCAGGTGGCGGATTAGCCGTTTGAGAGTGGTGAATGTGCTGCTAAAAAGGCAAATCCGGGAGGCAAATCCGATGGACGCAGGCTAACACAACAAACAAACCACTATTCATGATTCCACACGTTAGCAAAGAGGCAGGCGTGATTAGAACTCAGTCAGATCAAGAATATAAGCGTTTGGAGCTTTGATCAACGCTGGGAGCAATATTTAGATGTTGATCCGTAATTTATTTCCTTTATTGTGTAAAACATATGTAATAAATCTTTTGATTTTGATTAGAAAAAAATTACAGAGTTCGGTGCCCTCATATAGTTATGGCCCTGGTTGTTCCTATAGATAGACAGTAGCCTACATAGTTGCTCTATGTATCACTGACCATAGTCAACCTTTCAGGTCAATAATATGGTGTTTAAATTAACATATTGTTGGCTTTATAATCGTGAGAGAAATTGAACTAGCTAGTTGCTAGCTAGTTAGTTATACCTAGGTAGCTCACAAGGTTAGCTGACTTTTCTCAAAACGAACCTCATTGTGTCTAGCTACTTCTTGTCCCTCGTGCTAGCCTTTACAGCCAAATATCACTTCAGAAACGTCAACATTAAAAATATATATATTGATATGGCCGGCATTGTGGACGATTTCTCCCCTCTTGCTGCAGCTTCAGCGCATCTCGAAATAACAGAGAAATGCCGTCAAAACCAGCTTGCAGCAAACGTTCTAACATGTTTTGTCACCAGTGCTTTTTTGTTTTGTTAAAATAAATTGTGCTCACGCAGTGTTGCTCTTACGACACTAATCTGGTGAGCATGCACCTTTGGAGCTCCGCCCAAGCAAGGCATTTGATTGGTTTGACGTGCTGTGAGGTGTCACTGATTTTCACTGGGTTCCGACCCCTCTTTAGCTGATTTCTGCCATGGAACTTCCCCAGGCTTCCCTTTTTTGGTTTGCAATGAGGCTACCCTAACCCTAACCTTAACCCCTAACCCTAAAACTAAACCTAACTCCTAATTCTAACCCTTAACCCTAAAGCTAATTCCAACCCTAATTGTAACCCTAAACCTAACCAATAAGCCTAAAATAGCCCTTTTCCTTGTGGGGACCGGGAAAATGTCCCCACTTGTCCAATATTTCCTTGTTTCACTATCATTGAAGACTTCTGGTACACACACACACCCACACACACACACACACACACACACACACACACACACACACACACACACACACAAAGTATATGATACAAAGTATATGATGCCACCTAAGGTATGCCCACAGAATTAATTTAACAATAGGACGGTTTCCTGCACACAGATTAAGCCTAATCCTGGATTTAAAAAGCATTTTCAATGGAGATTCTCCATTGAGTTAGCTTTTTAGTTCAAGACCAGGCTTAATCTGTGTCCCAGAAACGTGTCCCTATTAGTATTGTATCTCTTCGGGCCGGTTTCCCTGACACAGATCCCTGACACTAGTCATGGACTAAAAAGCACTTTGAATGGAGAATCTCCATTGAACATGCTCAATTTGCTTAATCTGTGTGAAGTAAACCGGCCCTACAGGTTTGCCCTCAATCAATCTCCGCCAGCCTCTCTCCATGTACCATACATACGACACAATGACCACATCGCATCTGAGCGTGAAGTACTTGACAATGATTGCAACAGCGACACACTCAAACTAATTTTACTTTCAAGGAGAGACGGGGGCTTTTGTCGAGCTCTTTCCCAGCCATCTTCATTTCTATGCAAAGGGAGTTGCTTCTCTTTCCATCATGTCACCGTTTCTGAGAAACCGTTATTCATGAGGCTAAAATGAATAGTTTTTCTAGGCGAGAAGTCTTGACAACATGGGAAGAAAGTGCTTTGCTCAACACGAGCCTGCCAAATGCTCATGAAAGGAAGTTTCTAAATGTGTTATCGTTTTCAACTACAGTGGACTTTAAAAGACTTAGTAGAGAAAAGGTTTGAAGTAATAACCTTTTATTGACAATACACTTTTGTACGCTGCTGCTACTCTGTTACAGTTTTTTACGATTGTTTACACACTAAAATTAAAATTTCCACACAATTAGCAAAATTGTACTCCAATGAGCAAAACACCTCCACAGATTTGCACAACATTACACACAATGTCCGCCTCACCCTTTTTGCAAAACATTACACACAGTGATTTGTAAAACTCTACACACATTTTCACACCTTAGACACAGATAAGGATCGTGAGGTTACTTCCTTGTAATTACAAAGCACCGGATTGCCAATTACCACACTAATGAACGAATTGGATAAACACATCTACCAGGTGTGGAAGCACACATGTGCTAATTTGAAAACGCAGCACTCAGGTGTGCTATAAAAGGCAGCAGGTGAGTTCACCTGTCTTCAACAAAAATGGAAGGAGTTAGAAGAAGAAGAAGAGTGAGAATGAGAGGGGGAGCTCAAAGAGGAGATGAAGGCGGTAGAGGAAGAGGAGAAGGAGGTAGAGGAAGAGGCATAGGTAGAGGAGAAGAAGGTAGAGGAAGAGAAGGAGGTAGAGGAAGACACCTAGGTAGAGGAAGAGGTAGAGAAGGACTTGAAGAGTTGATAGAACCTGAACAAAGAAGACGAGGACCAAATTTGACTCGAGAAATCCGTGCAACACTTATTGACCATGTTATCAACCATGGACTGACACTGATGGAAGCTGGACAAAGAGTTCAACCAAATCTCAGCAGAAATACTGTTGCGTCAGTAATTCGGACATTTCATCGAGAAAACAGGTAAGCTAACCACACAGTATACATTGAAACTGAAGCTTGTATAATCAATATTGTTTACTGTGACATTTGACAGTAGGCTGCATATATATATATATTTTTTTGTAAAAATTTTTTAGCTTATTTTGTTTTTACATAGGATTGAGGGTCGAGGACACCAAGGTGGAAGGGGCCCTATGTTTAGTCGTGCACAAGAGGCCGCCATTGTGAACATGGTTTTGGCCAATAATTGTATCAGGCTACGAGAAATCCAAGCCAATATCATCAATGATGACAATATTTTCAATAACATCCAACGAGTCTCTCTGTCAACATTAGGTCGAATCCTAAAGAAAAATCAAATATACATGAAGCAACTGTATCGGGTACCATTTGACAGAAATTCAGAGAGAGTGAAACATCTGCGCAATGAGTATGTGGAGGTATGCATTGTTCATCTGACTATGGTGTGGTATCATGCACTGCTCATAATGTTCTGTCACAAAAAAAATACTGTGCTATAGATATTGAATAGCATCCTATTTTCTTTAATGTGTTTCAGAGAGTCTTGCAAATGGATGCTGCTGAAATTCAACATGAATTTATATATGTGGATGAGGCTGGATTTAACCTTGCAAAAACAAGAAGAAGAGGGAGAAATGTAATTGGGCACAGGGCAATCACCAATGTGCCAGGGCAGCGAGGGGGTAACATCACCCTTTGCGCTGCTATCACACAAAATGGGGTCCTCCACCACCATGCAAATCTGGGACCCTATAATGCAAATCTGATACTTGCATTTCTTGACCGATTGCATGAGATTGTCACAGCATTACACCAAGTGGACCAGATGCGGTACATTGTCGTTTGGGACAATGTCTCATTTCATCGGGCTGCTCTAGTCCAGAACTGGTTCCATGATCACCCTGATTTTGAAGTTTTATACCTTCCCCCCATACTCCCCCTTCCTGAATCCTATAGAATAATTTTTTTCAGCGTGGCGGTGGAAGGTATATGACCTGCGGCCTTATGACCGTTTGCCCCTCATTCAGGCCATGGAACAGGCATGTGATCTTATTGAAGCAGCTTCAGTGCAGGGGTGGATTCGTCACACAAGGCGATTCTTCCAACGGTGCCTTGCCAATGAAGACATAGCCTGTGATGTGGATGAAATGTTATGGCCTGATCCAGCCAGACGGAGAGACGGATAGTTACAGTATTCTTGTTGCTTTTACAGTAGTTTTCTTTCATTTCTGTTTACTTTTACTTTACTTTTCTTCAGAGTCAAAGTGTATGTACTGTAATTCATGCAGTAATTTTTATTTGTCTACGGATTTTATTTGTTTACAGTAATTGATATCATTGTTGGTTGATTACTGTAACTGATTATGGTAAGAAATACTGTAAGTATTGAAATAAATACTTGAAATATTCAGTCTGCAGCATCAAGTGTTGTGCAGTGCTTGGTAAGGTTATAGTAGGCCTACAGTATTTGTCTACATTCTCCTTATATCTCAAAACAAATCATGAATAATGTTGTGAGTTTCTCACTATTTTTTGTCACCTAAATTATCTCTCACATACAGTAAGAATGTCTGGCCAAAAATCTATTATTTTTTTTTTTTACAAATGTGTTTTTTATTTATCACAGCAGTGTGAAACTGGCTGCAATAGTGTATGATCATTGATGACTGTGTTGGTTAAATGAAAACAAATAGCATTTTCACAAATATGTGTATATGTTTTGACTGAAGTGTGTATGTTTTGACTGAAGTGTGTCATTTTGCAAACAATCTAGAAATTTTGCTAATTGATTGTGGTGTTTGGATAATTGTGATTATATTTTGACAAAAATAACTCTGTTTTCAAAATCGCGTGTAAACAATTGAAAAAAACGGTAATTATTTATGCATAGTCACTTTAACTCAACCCACATGTACATATTACCTCAACTACCTCAACTAGCCGGTGCCCCCGCATATTGACTCTGCACCGGTACCCCTCTGTATATATAGCCTCCCTACTGTTATTTTATTTAACTTCTGCTCTTTTTTTATCAACACTTTTTTGTTGTTGTTGTTTTATTTTACTTTTTTATTAAGAAAGAAATGCATTGTTGGTTAAGGGCTGTAAGTAAGCATTTCACGGTAATGTCTACTACACCTGTTGTATTCGGCGCATGTGGCAAATACAATTTTATTTTATTTTATTTTATTAGAAAAAAGGGTTCCAAAAGGGTTCTTCTGCAGTCCTCACGGGAGAACACTTTGAAGAACACTTTTAGGTTCTAGATATAACCTTTTTTTCTAAGTGTACCTGTATACCTAGAAATTAAAAACAGTTGAGTAGGCTGACTGGCCATTGACTTTTATTATAGTTAATATGTTGAATTCCTACATAAAAAATATACTTAATTAACAACAAAAGCACAATGACAACATATCCATATACACATGAATATGCCTGATTCTCTTACTAGTATCTTACAAATGAAATAAATTCAACTATGGAAAAATTGGGAGAATATGTATTTCTATGATATATCTATGTAGATACATACAATACCATTCAAACGTTTGGGGTCACTTAGAAATGTCCTTGTTTTTGAAAGAAAAGCAATTTTTTTGTCCATTAAAATAACATCAAATTGATCAGAAATACAGTGTAGACATTGTTAATGTTGGAAATGGCTATTGTAGCTGGAAATGGCTGATATTTAATGGAATATCTACATAGGCGTACAGAGGCCCATTATCAGCAACCATCAGTCCTGTGTTCTAATGGCACAGCTGGAAACGGTTGTGCTGATTAAAGAAGCAAAAAAACTGGCCTTCTTGAGACTAGTTGAGTATCTGGAGCATCAGCAATTGTGGGTTCGATTACAGGCTCAAAATGGCCAGAAACAAATAACTTTCTTCTGAAACTCATCAGTCTATTCTTGTACTGAGAAATGAAGGATTTTCCATGCGAGAAATTGCCAAGAAACTGAAGAACTCGTACAATGCCGTGTACTACTCCCTTCACAGAACAGCACAAACTGGCTCTAACCAGAATAGAAAGAGGAGTGGGAGGCAAAAAAAAAGATTAAGATGGGCAGTCTGAGATATGGCTTTTTCTTTGCAACTCTGCCTAGAAGGTCAGCATCCCGGAGTCGCCTCTTCACTGTTGACGTTGAAAAGGGTTTTCTAATGATCAATTAGCCTTTTAAAATGATAAACTTGGATTAGCAAACACAACGTGCCATTGGAACACAGGTCTGATGGTTGCTGATAATGGGCCTCTGTACGCCTATGTAGATATTCCATAAAAAATCAGCTGTTTCCAGCTACAATAGCCATTTACAACATTAACAATGTCTAACTTTTGAACGGTAGTGTACATTCTTTAAACAGGTCAATTATCTGGGATAAACTACTTTAAAAAGGCATAAACATAACCACTAGAAAACCTAACTATAAAAACATCACATTGCCCTTATGTTAGAATAAGAAAGCAGTGGGGTGCAACATCAATACCTCCCCCCCTACAGTAGGAACAATTCAGCATTCAAAACACAACATCACAGTTTGGTTCCTATCTAAGGAAATAAATTATCTTTAGGCTATGCAGCGAGAATGCAAAGTGACTAATTTCAGAGACTCTGTGAAACGTTGGTCTGCATGCATCTTAAACTGCTAGCCCCAAACGTTCTCTTCAATTGTACTGAAGAGTAAGCAAGTTATATATAGCAAGTCATTAAAAAGCATGTATCATGTTGCAGTAACTGTATAATATCTCCACGCTGTTGAAATGCACTACGACTAAACTAGTGTCTTTTGATTCAAGACTTAATCAATTCTAGCTTTAAAAAAAATTGCCATTGGCTTTTGCGAATCACTTTCATGTCTACTGTTTTGGCTGCTTTTGCTTTGCCCCTTTTTTCAAACAAACAGCACATTACGGTAATGACCAGTGCTGCTTGCATGTTTTTTTAAAGTCTACCAACCTTGCCAGCAGGCATTCCAGCTAAGATAGTTAGACAAGCTAGCTACTCTAACTTGATTGATAGCCTGAAATGGCTAGTTATGAGGTTGGGAGATTGGGAACCTATCTGGGCTAGCTAAAGCCAACTTCATTACATTTCTAGGTGAAATAAATGAATGAAAATTATATATATATATATATTTTTTAACAGGACAAATCTGAGGGGGCATGTGCCCCTGTGCCCCCTATGGGCATGACATCTCTGGTCGTTGGTACATAAGAAAGATGCCGCAGGATGCTGTTTTAACGCAGTGTTCCGTGTCCGGTAGTTTTGAACTGAAACACTTGGATGAAATGTTGCATTTGCTGTCTTGTGGTTGTGTTGTGTGCATGGGGGCAGGAGACATGGTGTTCCGTGGTCTGCTGCTAGTTGTTAGTCATAATCCACCAAGATGCTACAGGAAAAAAGAGAGGAGTTTCATTTGAGTTGTGGATCAATGGGTAAATAACAAGTCATTTCTAGGAGACCTGGGTTCAAATACTTTTGCTGGGCTTGATTGAGCTTCCCAATAGAATAATTGCAAAAGTGTAAACCCCACCCATCCAGCTCTCCAGGCAGGCTAAAGCAAATGCTAAAAGTATTTGAAGGATTTCAAATAGTATTTGAACCCAGGTCTGCGTTCTGGTCCGTCTCCATAGGGCAGGGATCATCAATTAGATTCAGCCGCGGGCCGATTTTTTTCTTGAGCGGATGGTCAGGGGGTTTGAACAATTTGTAGACTCCAAATTGACCACTAGAAGCCCAAACAGATACAATATTTGATTGAAACATAATCATTTCAAACCTTGCTTACATTTGTATATGATCACATACACTGAGTATACCAAACATTAGGAACACCTTCCCAATATTGTGTTGCACCCCCTTTTTTCCCCTCAGAACAGCCTCAATTCGTCGGGGCATGGACTCTACAAGATGTTGAAAGCATTCCACAGGGATGCTGGCCCATGTTGACTCCAATGCTTCCCACAATTGTGTCAAGTTGGCTGGATGTCCTTTGGGTGGTGGACCATTCTTGATACACACGGGAAACCGTTAAGCGTGAAAAACCCAGCAGCGTTGCAGTTCTTGACACCTACTACCATACCCTGTTCAAAGGCCCTTAAATATTTTGTCTTGCCGATTCACCCTCTGAATGGCACAAATACACAATCCATGTCTCAACTGTCTCAAGGCTTAAAAATCCTTCTTTAACCTGTCTCCTCCCCTTCCTCTACACTGATTGAAGTGGATTTAACAAGTGACACCAATAAGGGATCATAGCCTTCACCTGGATTCACCTGGTCAGTCTATGTCATGGAAAGAGCAGGTGTTCCTAATGTTTTGTACACTCAGTGTATATCTCTCTATTATGTGTGGGAACACTTTGGAACAGATTTCTAAAATTAAAATCACTTGGAGCTGATTTGCTGGTGTTTTTACAGTCTTATGTCAGTGGTGGGGGCAAACAAAATCACACGGGGGCCAAATTCTGGGAACCCTGCCATGTGTGGAACACCACCATAGGGGGTATGTCTTGTTCCCAAAGGATGGCTTAACAACGCCTATCTCCAAATTGTAACTTTTTTCTTAAGCCACTGTAATCGCTCAAAGACCAGTGTGAAATGATGTACTTGCCTTAGGACATGTTATTGTGTATGTTTGGGGTCTTTTGTTGAGCAATAATGTGAAAACATTTGCAGGAAAACACAAGTGATACTGTAAATACAGATAGGTATCGAAATGGACACAAACAAACACACACGCACACACACACACATGAGTTTACCTGGGAGCAGCATGGTAGTAGAAACAAGCTCGGAATCCTCCAACGTATCAATGACACAGCGCTGGAAATTCTTACTGGCATCGGACTGCAGGTAGCTAGGGAGGACAGGAACACAGCAACCAGCAATAGACTTGACATTACAGTAAGACAATCATCCTTATTAACAATATTCAATAGGGGAACGGCTTGGTTAGTAAACGACATTACATAAGACTTTGCACTGAAGATATGCACATCAATTTATAAGAAAATTAGAATGTACATACTATTGAATGCAAAGACATTCAACACATAACACATATTACTGTATCAGAGTTTGATCTATACTGCAGATGACATACTGTATATATTGGTGTATGCGTGAGTGTGTGTCATGATATGAGAGATGGGCCATCTGCTCATCATCAGTGGAGGAGAGCGCTTCCATCAGAGAGATGAGCAGCCTGCCAGCATCTCACACACACACCCAGCAGACCCACCTCATCCGGGAGATATGATCCTGCCAAAACTCATACATTATGTAGCACGACTTCCCTGGGAGCTTCTGGATAGACACACTGAGAGAGCGAGAGAGAGAGAGAGAGAGAGAGAGAGAGAGAGAGAGAGAGAGAGAGAGAGAGAGAGAGAGAGAGAGAGAGAGAGAGAGAGAGAGAAAGAGATAGAAAGAGAGAGTGTGAAAGAGAGAGAAAGCGAGAGAAAGAGCGAGAGAAAGAGTGAGAGAGAGAAAGAAAGAGCGCAAGAGAGTTGAAGTTAGCATCTGACCCAGTCAGTCAATCAGGCCAAAGCAATTAGATATAATTTGCATTAAATGGGCACTTATGGCACAAATTCATTATTATGTCTTTTAATGGATCAATCGATGTTCCCTATGAAAATGTCACTAATTCTTAGGAACTTTTGGAAAGTATTATGCATGCCATAGTTGGGATCAAATAGAACAATCCCATTGGTGAGACATTTTCTATAATCTAGGAATAGGCTTTTCCTGCCAACGTGATCTGACCAGGAAAAACTCTTGGCCTTAGTTCATGTTTTTCTGGCCAGGTCACGTGAATCAATTGGTGGCGAGTCACGTGCCCTGCATTGCCCTGTGCCAAGCCACTGTGCTTTGGGGTCTAAGCCGGGTAACTGTAATGCACTTCGCACTGATGTAAAAAAAGGGCTTCATAAAATAAGTTTGATTGTTTGATTTGACTCACTGCAAGTTGTCGCTGTGGTTGGACGTGGCGTCCACATAGCTCTTGAGCACCTTCTGGAACTCCTCGAGGTCCTCCTCTGTCGCCGACATCTGTGTCTGCACCAGCAGGATGTTCTGTTGGCACGGAGACCACAAGGAAACACAACATTTCAATTTCGGTCATTTAGCAGAGGCTCCTATCCAGAGCGACTTAAGCCTAATTAATACTCACGTACGTACGCCACGCAAGAACTACAATTAGCTACGAAAAATGGCGACCTCAAAGCAAGTACGCGCGATTGTCATTTTAGGTAGCTAATTTAGTTGTTGCCTTGCTTATGTACATAAGGTATAACTTAGGCTTTACAGTCAGGGCATTCAACTAAGGTAGGTAAGACAACCACATATCAGTTATCTCAAGTAAAACTTTCTTTAAAAAAAGCAGATATCGGCAAGTAAGAAAAGACGAGTGCAAGAAACACAGGAACAGTAAGGTGTTTGAGAGATTACATCAAACTCTCCTCTGAGCTACTGTATCTGGGCTATAGGCAAAAAAATGGTCTGGTAAAGTACAGATACAGGTTTTAGGAGCAGATAGGGGAGTGTTTTCTTTGTGCCTGTGAGGAGAAACTCAATGTGTGAATGATCAATCTAAAGGGCTCCTGTGAAAAATTGGAGGTGTTCTGCTTACAGTCACCCAGGGGCGGATGCTAATGTGAATTAATTTGGATTGCGTCATGTGCGGTCCGCTTTGTAAAACAAAAACAAAGTGACACTGTAGTACTCACTGTACAGAAATGGGATGTGTGTGGAAACTTAAAAAGATTAACAAAAACTTTTAGTGTACTTTTATTGGATAACTGTCCAATGACTGGCCTAAGTTGCCCCTGAGGGTATTAATAAAGTTGCATTGAACTGAATCGAATTTAGAGTAACAACAATCATCACTCACAGATTTGTATGTACTGGCCAGCGTATCTTCTTTCAGGGGTTCCAACTTTGGACCCTGAAAAAGACAGTTGAAAACCTAGTTATAATAGGAAAAGCTCAAACTCACATTGACTAGGACTTGAATTAGACCCGGGTTCAAAAAGTATGTTTTCTTTCTTTCAAATACTTTAGCTCTGTCTTGACTGAGCTTTCCTGACCAATGGAATGGAATAGTCCCAAAAGTGTAAACCACAACCATGTGGCTCAAAAGAAAACAAATACTACTTGAACCCAGGTCTGACTAGAATATAATTATCTCCTGCAGGTATATAATATAATTATCCAATACATTGTATCATTGACACACATTCTGACTAGAGTTAATTTCCAACCGCTGCCAGTACACTGGCAACCCTCTATTTCTATCCAACCATGAGACATAGAGCAATAAGCTATCATATGAAATTACAGTGCACTACAGTACATGCTGCAGGTTATGAATTGCTCTGATATTGCAGTATAGGTCCCTCTGGATTGACAAACTAGAAAGAGACAGAGAGAGTGAGATACTGACTGGCTAGCAGACAGACAGGCAGACAGGCAGATAGGCAAGCAGGCAGACAGATAGACAGACAGGCAGACAGACAGGCAGACAGGCAGACAGACAGGCAGACCGACAGGCAGAATGTGAGCGAGAAAGAGAGAGAGAGAGAGAGAGAGAGAGAGAGAGAGAGAGAGAGAGAGAGAGAGAGAGAGAGAGAGAGAAAGTGTGAGAGAGAGAGAGAAAATTAGAGAGAGAGAAAGTGAGAGAGAGAAAGTGAGAGAGAGAAAGTGAGAGAGAAAGTGAGAAAGAGAGAGAGAGAGAGAAAGTGTGAGAGAGCGAGAAAGTGAGACAGAGAGAGAAAGTGAGAGAGAAAGAGAGAGAGAAAGGGAGAGAGAGAGAGAGAGAGAGAGAAAGTGAGAAAGTGTGTGAGAGAGAGAGAGAGAGAGAGAGAGAGAGAGAGAGAGAGAGAGAGAAAATATGTGTTCCTTAGTGCAATATACACTGCTCAAAAAAATAAAGGGAACACTTAAACAACACAATGTAACTCCAAGTCAATCACACTTCTGTGAAATCAAACTGTCCACTTAGGAAGCAACACTGATTGACAATAAATTTCACATGCTGTTTCTGCAAATGGAATAGACAACAGGTGGAAATTATAGGCAATTAGCAAGACACCCCCAATAAAGGACTGGTTTTGCAGTTGGTGACCACAGACCAATTCTCAGTTCCTATGCTTCCTGGCTGATGTTTTGGTCACTTTTGAATGCTGGCGGTGCTTTCACTCTAGTGGTAGCATGAGACGGAGTCTACAACCCACACAAGTGGCTCAGGTAGTGCAGCTCATCCAGGATGGCACATCAATGCGAGCTGTGGCAAGAAGGTTTGCTGTGTCTGTCAGCGTAGTGTCCAGAGCATGGAGGCGCTACCAGGAGACAGGACAGTACATCAGGAGACGTGGAGGAGGCCGTAGGAGGCAACAACCCAGCAGCAGGACCGCTACCTCCGCCTTTGTGCAAGGAGGAGCAGGAGGAGCCCTGCCAGAGCCCTGCAAAATGACCTCCAGCAGACCACAAATGTGCATGTGTCTGCTCAAACGGTCAGAAACAGACTCCATGAGGGTGGTATGAGGGCCCATGCAGGACGTTTGGCATTTGCCAGAGAACACCAAGATTGGCAAATTCGCCACTGGCGCCCTGTGCTCTTCACAGATGAAGGCAGGTTCACACTGAGCACATGTGACAGACGTGACAGAGTAGGGAGACGCCGTGGAGAACGTTCTGCTGCCTGCAACATCCTCCAGCATGACCGGTTTGGCGGTGGGTCAGTCATGGTGTGGGGTGGCATTTCTTTGGGGGGCCGCACAGCCCTCCATGTGCTCGCCAGAGGTAGCCTGACTGCCATTAGGTACCGAGATGAGATCCACAGACCCCTTGTGAGACCATATGCTGGTGAAGTTGGCCCTGGGTTCCTCCTAATGCAAGACAATGCTAGACCTCATGTGGCTGGACTGTGTCAGCAGTTCCTGCAAGAGGAAGGCATTGATGCTATGGACTGGCCCGCCCGTTCCCCAGACCCGAATCCAATTGAGCACATCTGGGACATCATGTCTCGCTCCATCCACCAACGCCACGTTGCACCACAGACTGACCAGGAGTTGGCGGATGCTTTAGTCCAGGTCTGGGAGGAGATCCCTTAGGAGACCATCCGCCACCTCATCAGGAGCATGCCCAGGCGTTGTAGGGAGGTCATACAGGTACGTGGAGGCCACACACACTACTGAGCCTCATTTTGACTTGTTTTAAGGACATTACATCAAAGTTGGATCAGCCTGTAGTGTGGTTTTCCACTTTAATTTTGAGGGTGACTCCAAATCCAGACCTCCATGGGTTGATAAATTTGATTTCCATTGATAATTTTTGTGTGATTTTGTTGTCAGCACATTCAACTATGTAAAGAAAAAAGTATTTAATAAGATTATTTCATTCATTCAGATCTAGGATGTGTTATTTTAGTGTTCCCTTTATTTTTTTGAGCAGTGTATATCCCCCCCTCAGGATCCCCATATAACTCAGAGGAGATATTCCCCAGCCTTGAGGAAGAGACGTGCCATTTACAGCCACACATTCACAGCCCAGTAAGCTATACAACATCAGAAATTCATGGGCCCAAAACAGCACAGAAGAATACCAGAAAGCAACCAGTAGCCAAAATATTCAAACACTCTTTCTGGATACCACATTCACTCACAGTAAAGAAGGCATCAATCTAGCAGTAAAAAACATCAACTATATATTCAGGCAAATGGCAAAAGAAGCACAACTGAAATGTATAAAAAACAAAACAGACCACAGATGACAACTGGTTTGATGAAGATTGTTAAATTATAAGGAAAAAACTTAGAACACTATCAAACCAAAAGCACAGAGATCCAAATAATGGTGAATTACGCCTTCATTACCGTGAGACTTTAAGACTTTATAAACGTACACTCAGAACCAAAAAAGCACAGTACAACAGCAAGCAGCTGACACTAATTGAGGAGTCCATAAACACAAACAACTTCTGGTAAAATTTGAAAAAACTAAAAAAATCTAAACAAGAGGAATTAGCAATACAAAATGGTGACATATTGACAAACCAGATTAAAACACTCTACAACACTGTTAAAATTGACACAAACGCAGAACAATGCCAAATTCATGAGAAGTTGAATGGATTAGAAAAAGCTATAAAGGACAATCAAAATCCATTGGACTCCCCAGTAACTGACCAGGAGCTCTATAAGAAACTTCAGGCCCTCAAATTTAAAAAAGCATGCGGACCTGATGGCATCCTAAATGAGATGCTCAAATTCACTAGTGCAAAATGTAAATTTGGTTATATTAAAACAGTTTAATTTGATCCTGAGTGTAGGTTATTTCCCTGACATCTGGAATCAAAGACTCATAACCCCAATCTTTATGAACGGAGACAAATTTGACCCTAACAATTACAGAGGCATTTGTGTGAACAGTAACCTGGGGAAGATTTTCTGTAGTATTATAAATGTTCTAAACTTCCTTAATAAGCACAATGTCTTGAGTAAAAGCCAAATTGGATTTATACCAAAACATCGCACGACCGATCATATTTACACCCTACACACCCTGATAGATAAACATGTCCACCAAAATAATACCAAAATGTACGCTTGCTTTATCGACTTCCAAAAAGCATTTGATTCTATTTGGCATACAGGACTGTTCTACAAAGTTATTGAAAGTGGTGTAGGGGGTAAAACATATGACATAATTAAATCAATGTATACTGGCAATACATGCAGCATCAAAATTAGCAAGAAAATAACAGAATTCTTTAACCAGGGGCAGGGCCTTCGCCAGGGTTGCAATCTGAGCCCTGCACTTCCATATTGGAATTGGCCACTATTCTAGAAAAATCCCCAGCCCCTTGTGTTAGTCTCCACAATTCAGAGGTTAAATGCCTGCTCTTCCCAGATGACCTATGCCTGCTGTCACCCACAGCACATGGCCTACAGCAGAGCCTGGACCTGCTAGAGCAGTACTGCCAGACATGGGCACTGACAGTAAACCCCAAAAAGACAAAAATTATGATTTTCCAGAGAAGATCCAGATCTCAGGGAATTAGACCAAAGTTCTCAATTGGTACAACATATATAGAGTACTGCACACACTAGAATTACTTAGGTTTAAAAATAAGCTCAACTGGACACCTTAATGATGCAGTGAATGAACTGAGAGAGAAAGCACGAAGGGCATTCTACGCCATTAAAAAACAAAATCAATTTGAAATACCTATTCAAATTTGGCTAAAACGAATTGAATGTGTCATTGAACCAATTGCACTTTATGGCAGCGAGGTGTGGGGTCCACTTGCAAAACAAGATTTCACCAAATGGGACAAACACCCCACTGAAACCCTGCATGCAGAGTTCTGTAAGATTCTCCTACATGTCCAGAGGGAAACTACAAACAATGCATGCAGGGCAGAATTAGGCCAATATCCTCTAATAATAAAAACTCAAAAAATAGCAATTACATTTTGGAAACTAAAATACAGTGACCCCCTCTCATATCATTACCAAGCCCTGCAATACCAAGAGCTGAGCAAAGAAAACAGTCCCCTCATCCAGCTGGTCCTGGGGCTGAGTTCACAAACCTGTTCTACTAACACACTGAAGCCTCAGGACCAGAACATCCAATCAATCAGAATAAACCAAATTACAACACAGTCAAAACAAAACTACATTGTTTATTGGGAAACACAAGCACAAGCACAAAGTAAAATGCAGTGCTATCTGGCCCTAAATCGACAGTACGCCGTGGCTAACTATTTGACCATGGTTACTGATCAAAACCTTAGAAAAACCTTGACAAAGTACAGGCTCAGTTAGCACAGCCTTGCCATTGAGAAGGGTAGACACAGGAAAACCTGGCTCCCTGTAGAGGAAGGCTGTGCAACCACTGCACCACAGCAGAACCTGAGACAGAGCTGCATTTCCTGACAAAATGTCAAAAATATAGAACAATTAGAGAGGGTCATTTCCCCAAATTTGAAACAGTTTTTCAAGGTTTCAAAGACCTCTCTGATGAGAATAGGCTACCTGTCCTGTTGGGGGAGGACGCAGAGAGCTGTGGGTTGGCAGCGCGCTACATTGCTGCCTGCCATAAGATGAGGGACAGTGTCTGACAGACCAATCAACCAACCTGTCCTCTATATTGTTATTGTTCAATGGTTATTTTGACCATTGGTTATTGTTGTTACTGTTGTCCCGTTGACAATATTGATTATTATTATTTTAATTATGTTAATAGTGAAAATATCCAAAGTAAGCTTTGGCAATATGTACATTGTTACGTCATGCCAATAAAGCAAATTGAATTGAATTGAATTGAGAGAGAGAGAGAGAGAGAGAGAGAGAGAGAGAGAGAGAGAGAGAGAGAGAGAGAGAGTGAGTGAGAGAGAGAGAGAGAGAGAGACAAAGATAGAGGGAGATATGGGAAAGGAATGAGCAGCACGGAGCAATAGAGCAAGATGTAAAGGCGCGACAGTTCAATACCTGCCACTCCAGCTTGTCCAATAGCAGCTGGAGCCTGTTGATCTGGGAGCACCAGTGGTCATCAGTCTCCATGGTCACTCCTAGAGAAACACACGCACCAACACCCACAGAGATCCTATTCAATTAGTTCTAAGAGTGATCCTGGTTAACATCATTAATGTCACAGTCTTGCTTCCGTCCCTCTCCTTGCCCCAACCTGGGCTCGAACCAGGGACCCTCTGAACACATCAACTGCCTCCCACGAAGCATCGTTACCTATCGCTACACAAAAGCCTCTGCAAGGGAAACAACTACAATGTCTGAGCGAGTGACATCACCAATTGAAATGCCACTAGCTCGCACCGCTAACTAGCTAGCCATTTCCCACCGGTTACACTAGCATTGGTATTACCTGTAGTGAGGATGCCTGAGTAGGGGTGGGTGGGGGAGAGGCACATGTTCTTCGGAACCTTGCGACCACATCGTCTGCTGTTTCTCTGCACAGAGGGATGCTCCGCCACCTTCACCTCTCTCCTGAAAACAGACAGAATGAGAAACAGAGGAGGAATAAAAGTAAAAAATAAAGGTGTAACTGTCAGAGGCGGTGAGGAAAGGAAGGATGGCGCCGGTCACAGTGGACGAAGAGAGGGGAGGGATAACATACAGAGAGGAGAGGAGAATAATATCAGAAAAGAAGATAACATTTTGAGAATGATGACAGAAGGCAGTAGCAGCAGTACATTTGTCGAACCAAAACACAACAAAGAAGGAAGCCATTTTGTGGATGGTTCCAAATAACAAGCCCAACATTGTAATTAGCCCTTGGAAGTGTAGGACATGGCATCGACTGCTCAGGGGTGGCCCTAACACTTCAAAATCAAAGATGAAGTGCGTGTGTGTGCGCATCTGAGTCTGGTTGAGTCTTTGTGCCTCTGTTTGTGTTTGTGTGTGACAGAGTAGATGGATGGAGAGCTGCTGTTTTCTCCAGGTTAAGACTGATTACCTCTCCCCAGAGCCAAGGGAGTGTATGACTGGGACAGTTCTCCTGCTGGGCAAGGTAGAAGCCCCAAAGGGCACTGCAGCACGTAGAAGACTACCGCAGATTAAAAAGAAAGGAGGACACAGTATCAGGCTGTATTAGGAGTGTGTGTGTATATGTGTATGTGTCTCTCTCTGTATCTCTGTGTGTGTCTACCTCCCCTACATCCACAACCCCATCTATCTGTTTTTGTCCATCTCAGTGACCCATTCTCCCTCTGAACCCCCTCCCTCTTTATTTCTCCCTCTATGTGTCTTTCTCAATCGCTCTCTCCCCCCTCTTCCTGTCCGTCTCTCTCTCATCCTTTCTCTGTATCTCCCTCCCCCCTCTCCCTAGTCTCTCTCTCCCCCCTCTTCCTCTCCGTCTCTCTCTCATCCTTTCTCTGTATCTCCCTCCCCCCTCTCCCTAGTCTCTCTCTCCCCCCTCTTCCTCTCCGTCTCTCTCTCATCCTTTCTCTGTATCTCCCTCCCCCCTCTCCCTAGTCTCTCTCTCCCTCTTCCTCTCATCTCTCTCTCATCCTTTCTCTGTATCTCCCTCGCCCCCTCTCCCTAGTCTCTCTCCCCCCTCTTCCTCTCCGTCTCTCTCTCTCATCCTTTCTCTGTATCTCCCTCCCCCCTCTCCCTAGTCTCTCTCCTCCCTCTTCCTCTCCGTCTCTCTCTCATCCTTTCTCTGTATCTCCCTCCCCCCCTCTCCCTAGTCTCTCTCCCCCCTCTTGCTCTCCTTCTGTGACTCATCCCCCACAAATCACATCATTATGGCCAATAAACGATGTGCTGGCACCCGGAGGAGCACCACAGTGGACTCCACACTACAGGGCTGCTCAGAGTCTGCTTCCCAAATGGCACCCTATCCTCTACTGTACATAGTGCCCATTGGGCTCCAGTCAAAATTAGTGCACTATGTAGGGAATAAGGTGCCATTTGGGGTGCAAAGGCTCTGCACGTTGCTATCTGTCACTGGCTATCTGTGTCAATGTTTAACCATCCTAATCGGAGTGCTCCAAGCTGGACAAATGAATAGGTCCACTTAAACAATAGAGCGGACAGCATGAAATGATGATGCATTTAATTACCCCAATTTATGCGTATTTGACTAGAGTGTCCTGATGCATTCATGAAGCAAAAAGAAAGTTGTAGTATATTAATTACTGCACTATCCACCAATATAATCCATCCAGAAGTACCCATTACACAGCAAATGTTCATGACATGTTTTAGAGAACACCGTTAAATGACACCCTCTCACATCAGTTCACAGGATGTTGTGTATGATAGCTTTTTTTCTGCAGACTGAGAAGTAAGTGGTTCCTTCCAAGGTACACCACGGAGCAAAGATATACTAGGCAGGATGTTAGATACTCTAGTGTGTGCAGACAGTATCGTCAGTGGAGGAGGAGAGAGAGTGTCGAGTGACACACAGTGTTTGATTTGATTTTAGCTGCCGGTGATGGGCAGGACTCGGAGGAAGTATGTTTGCAAATTAATTTGATCAAGCAACAGTATGTAGCCTATTGATTCCTTCTAGATGAATAAATAAAACCAAAATGTTTTGTTGTTTCTCTGTAATACTAGCTACCTAGCAATTTTATGAAGTTGACTTTAGCTAGCCAGCTAGATAGGTTCCAAATCTCCCGAACTCATAACTAGCTATCAATCAAGATAGAGTAGCTTGTCTAACAATCTTAGCTAGCATGCCTGCTGGAAAGGTTGCTAGACTTTAGAAAATACTAAACTCAGCAAAAAAAGAAACTGCCTTTCAAAGATAATTCGTAAAATTCCAAATAACTTCACAGATCTTCATTGTAATGGGTTTAAACACTGTTTCCCATGCTTGTTCAACGAACCATAAACAATTAATGAACATGTACCTGTGGAACGGTCGTTAAGACACTAACAGCTTATAGACGGTGGGCAATTAAGGTCAGAGTTATGAAAACTTAGGACACTAAAGACGCCTTTCTACTGACTCTGAAAAACACCAAAAGAAAGATGCGCAGGGTCCCTGCTCATCTGCGTTAACGTGCCTTAGGCATGCTGCAAGGAGGCATGATGACTGCAGATGTGGCCAGGGCAATAAATTGCAATGTCCATACTGTGAGATGCCTAAGACAGCGCTACAGGGAGACAGGACGGACAGCTGATCGTCCTCGCAGTGGCAGACCACGTGTAACAACACCTGCACAGGATCGGTACATCCGAACATCACACCTGCGGGACAGGTACAGGATGGCAACAACAACTGCCCGAGTTACAACAGGAACGCACAATCCCTCCATCAGTGCTCAGACTGTCCGCAATAGGCTGAGAGAGGCTGGACTGAGGGCTTGTAGGCCTGTCGTAAGGCAGGTCCTCACCAGACATCACCGGCAACAAAGTCGCCTATGGGCACAAACCCACCGTCGCTGGACCAGACAGGACTGGCAAAAAGTGCTCTTCACTGACGAGTCGTGGTTTTGTCTCACCAGGGGTGATGGTCAGATTCGCATTTATCGTCGAAGGAATGAGTGTTACACCGAGGCCTGTACTCTGGAGCAGGATCGATTTGGAGGTGGTGGGTCCGTCATGGTCTGGGGCGGTGTGTCACAGCATCATCGGACTGAGCTTGTTGTCATTGCAGGCAATCTCAACGCTGTGCGTTACAGGGATGCCAGCATGCCAATGCCACCAGCCATTCTGTGCTTTTTTTTTCATGCAAGTAAGGAATGTCGGTGTTCTGCCATGGCCAGCGAAGAGCCCGGATCTCAATCCCATTGAGCACGTCTGGGACCTGTTGGATCGGAGGGTGAGGGCTAGGGCCATTCCCCCCAGAAATGTCTGGGAACTTGCAGGTGCCTTGGTGGAAGAGTGGGGTAACATCTCACAGCAAGAATTGGCAAATCTGGTGCAGTCCATGAGGAGGAGATGCACTGCAGTACTTAATGCAGCTGGTGGCCACACCAGATACTGACTGTTAAATTTTGATTTTGACCCCCCCTTTGTTCAGGGACACATTATTCCATTTCTGTTAGTCACGTGTCTGTGGAACTTTGTCAGTTTATGTCTCAGTTGTTGAATCTTGTTATGTTCATACAAATATTTACACATGTTAAGTTTGCTGAAAATAAACGCAGTTGACAGTGAGAGGACGTTTATATACCAGTGTGGCAGTTGTACTTAACTCCTAAGGCATACAAGTTCTTACAGAATCAATTGTGCATCATTAATTGAAATGACAATTGAACAGGTGAAGAGGTATGCTTAGATAACCTATGCAGAAAAATATATGGCTCTAGATTGCAGGAAAGCTTTTTCAGGTGTTTGAAAAATGCTAACTTCTCTCACTTCCGGAGGTGGGACAGCCCACCCCCCCTCCATCCTCACGTACTTCATGCCCCAATCTAAAATAATGGGTGCATGACACCCCTACTGAGAAGCATCTGTTTATTACTGCCATGTACGTGGGTAGGGAGGCTCTGATGTTCAGTACTGAGGTGCTGGGGTTCAGTACTGTAGTGTATTTGAGAATAGTGTTGTTGAGTAGTAAGGTGGTGGCTGGAATGGTGTTGAGTAGTGAGATGGTGCCATAGACTTTAGTAGTGAGATGGTACTATAGTGTTTAGTAGTGAGGTGGTGCTATAGTGTTTAGAAGTGAGGTGGTGCCATAGTGTTCAGTAGTGAGATGGTACTATAGTGTTTAGTAGTGAGGTGGTGCTATAGTGTTTAGTAGTGAGGTGGTGCTATAGTGTTTAGTAGTGAGGTGGTGCCATAGTGTTTAGTAGTGAGGTGGTGCCATAGTGTTTAGTAGTGAGGTGGTGCCATAGTGTTCAGTAGTGAGATGGTACTATAGTGTTTAGTAGTAGGGTGGTGCCATAGTGTTTAGTAGTGAGGTGGTGCTATAGTGTTTAGTAGTGAAGTGGTGCTATAGTGTTTAGTAGTGAGGTGGTGCTATAGTGTTTAGTAGTGAGGTGGTGCCATAGTGTTTAGTAGTGAGGTGGTGCCATAGTGTTTAGTAGTGAAGTGGTGCTATCGTGTTTAGTAGTGGGGTGGTGCCATAGTGTTTAGTAGTGAGGTGGTGCTATAGTGTTTTGTAGTGAGGTGGTGCCATAGTGTTTAGTAGTGAGGTGGTGCCATAGTGTTTAGTAGTGAGGTGGTGCCATAGTGTTTAGTAGTGGGGTGGTGCCATAGTGTTTAGTAGTGAGGTAGTGCCATAGTGTTCAGTAGTGAGGTGGTGCTATAGTGTTTAGTAGTGAGGTGGTGCCATAGTGTTTAGTAGTGAGGTGGTGCTATAGTGTTTAGTAGTGAGGTGGTGCCATAGTGTTTAGTAGTGAGGGGGTGCCATAGTGTTTAGTAGTGAGGTGGTGCCATAGTGTTCAGTAGTGAGATGGTACTATAGTGTTTAGTAGTGAGGTGGTGCCATAGTCTTTAGTAGTGAGGTGGTGCTATAGTGTTTAGTAGTGAGGTGGTGCCATAGTGTTTAGTAGTGAAGTGGTGCCATAGTGTTTAGTAGTGGGGTGGTGCCATTGTGTTCAGTAGTGAGGTGGTGCTATAGTGTTTAGTAGTGGGGTGGTGCTATAGTGTTTAGTAGTGAGGTGGTGCCATAGTGTTTAGTAGTGAGGTGGTGCTATAGTGTTTAGTAGTGAAGTGGTGCTATAGTGTTTAGTAGTGAGGTGGTGCCATAGTGTTTAGTAGTGAGGTGGTGCCATAGTGTTTAGTAGTGAGGTGGTGCCATAGTGTTTAGTAGTGAAGTGGTGCTATAGTGTTTAGTAGTGAGGTGGTGCCATAGTGTTTAGTAGTGAGGTGGTGCTATAGTGTTTAGTAGTGGGGTGGTACCATAGTGTTTAGTAGTGAGGTGGTGCTATAGTGTTTTGTAGTGAGGTGGTGCCATAGTGTTTAGTAGTGAGGTGGTGCCATAGTGTTTAGTAGTGAGGTGGTGCTATAGTGTTTAGTAGTGGGGTGGTGCCATAGTGTTTAGTAGTGGGGTGGTGCCATAGTGTTTAGTAGTGAGGTGGTGCTATAGTGTTTAGTAGTGAGGTGGTGCCATAGTGTTTAGTAGTGAGGTGGTGCTATAGTGTTTAGTAGTGAGGTGGTACTATAGTGTTTAGTAGTGAGGTGGTGCTATAGTGTTTAGTAGTGGGGTGGTGCTATAGTGTTTAGTAGTGAAGTGGTGCCATAGTGTTCAGTAGTGAGGTGGTGCCATAGTGTTTAGTAGTGAGGTGGTGCCATAGTGTTTTGTAGTGGGGTGGTGCTATAGTGTTTAGTAGTGAGGTGGTGCCATAGTGTTTAGTAGTGAAGTGGTGCTATAGTGTTTAGTAGTGAGGTGGTGCTATAGTGTTTAGTAGTGAGGTGGTGCTATAGTGTTTAGTAGTGAGGTGGTGCTATAGTGTTTAGTAGTGAGGTGGTGCTATAGTGTTTAGTAGTGGGGTGGTGCTATAGTGTTTAGTAGTGGGGTGGTGCCATAGTGTTTAGTAGTGAGGTGGTGCTATAGTGTTTAGTAGTGAGGTGGTGCCATAGTGTTTAGTAGTGAGGTGGTGCCATAGTGTTTAGTAGTGGGGTGGTGCTATAGTGTTTAGTAGTTAGGTAGTGCTATAGTGTTTAGTAGTGAGGTGGTGCTATAGTGTTTAGTAGTGAGGTGGTGCTATAGTGTTTAGTAGTGAGGTGGTGCTATAGTGTTTAGTAGTGAGGTGGTGCCATAGTGTTTAGTAGTGGGGTGGTGCTATAGTGTTTAGTAGTGAGGTGGTGCTATAGTGTTTAGTAGTGAGGTGGTGAGGTGGTGCCATAGTGTTTAGTAGTGAGGTGGTGCCATAGTGTTTAGTAGTGAGGTGGTGCCATAGTGTTTAGTAGTGAGGTGGTGCTATAGTGTTTAGTAGTGGGGTGGTGCCATAGTGTTTAGTAGTGGGGTGGTGCTATAGTGTTTAGTAGTGGGGTGGTGCTATAGTGTTTAGTAGTTAGGTAGTGCTATAGTGTTTAGTAGTGAGGTGGTGCTATAGTGTTTAGTAGTGAGGTGTTGCTATAGTGTTTAGTAGTGGGGTGGTGCCATAGTGTTCAGTAGTGAGGTGGTGCTATAGTGTTTAGTAGTGAGGTGGTGCTATAGTGTTTAGTAGTGAGGTGGTGCTATAGTGTTTAGTAGTGAGGTGGTGCTATAGTTTTTTAGTAGTGAGATGGTACTATAGTGTTTAGTAGTGAGGTGGTGCTATAGTGTTTAGTAGTGAGGTGGTGCTATAGTTTTTAGTAGTGAGGTGGTGCCATAGTGTTTAGTAGTGGGGTGGTGCTATAGTGTTTAGTAGTGAGGTGGTGCTATAGTGTTTAGTAGTTTGTTGGTGCCATAGTGTTTAGTAGTGAGGTGGTGCTATAGTGTTTAGTAGTGGGGTGGTGCCATAGTGTTTAGTAGTGAGGTGGTGCTATAGTGTTTAGTAGTGGGGTGGTGCTATAGTGTTTAGTAGTTAGGTAGTGCTATAGTGTTTAGTAGTGGGGTGGTGCTATAGTGTTTAGTAGTTAGGTAGTGCTATAGTGTTTAGTAGTGAGGTGGTGCCATAGTGTTTAGTAGTGAGATGGTGCCATAGTGTTTAGTAGTAAGGTGGTGCCATAGTGTTTAGTAGTGAGGTGGTGCTATAGTGTTTAGTAGTGGGGTGGTGATATAGTGTTTAGTAGTGTGTTGGTGCCATAGTGTTTAGTAGTGAGGTGGTGCCATAGTGTTTTGTAGTGAGGTGGTGCCATAGTGTTTAGTAGTGAGGTGGTGCCATAGTGTTTAATAGTGAGGTGGTGCTATAGTGTTTAGTAGTGAGGTGGTGCCATAGTGTTTAGTAGTGGGGTGGTGCTATAGTGTTTAGTAGTGAAGTGGTGCCATAGTGTTCAGTAGTGAGGTGGTGCCATAGTGTTTAGTAGTGAGGTGGTGCCATAGTGTTTTGTAGTGGGGTGGTGCTATAGTGTTTAGTAGTGAGGTGGTGCCATAGTGTTTAGTAGTGAAGTGGTGCTATAGTGTTTAGTAGTGAGGTGGTGCTATAGTGTTTAGTAGTGAGGTGGTGCTATAGTGTTTAGTAGTGAGGTGGTGCTATAGTGTTTAGTAGTGAGGTGGTGCTATAGTGTTTAGTAGTGAGGTGGTGCTATAGTGTTTAGTAGTGGGGTGGTGCCATAGTGTTTAGTAGTGAGGTGGTGCTATAGTGTTTAGTAGTGAGGTGGTGCCATAGTGTTTAGTAGTGAGGTGGTGCCATAGTGTTTAGTAGTGGGGGTGGTGCTATAGTGTTTAGTAGTTAGGTAGTGCTATAGTGTTTAGTAGTGAGGTGGTGCTATAGTGTTTAGTAGTGAGGTGGTGCTATAGTGTTTAGTAGTGAGGTGGTGCTATAGTGTTTAGTAGTGAGGTGGTGCCATAGTGTTTAGTAGTGGGGTGGTGCTATAGTGTTTAGTAGTGAGGTGGTGCTATAGTGTTTAGTAGTGAGGTGGTGAGGTGGTGCCATAGTGTTTAGTAGTGAGGTGGTGCCATAGTGTTTAGTAGTGAGGTGGTGCCATAGTGTTTAGTAGTGAGGTGGTGCTATAGTGTTTAGTAGTGAGGTGGTGCCATAGTATTTAGTAGTGAGGTGGTGCCATAGTGTTTAGTAGCGGGGTGGTGCTATAGTGTTTAGTAGTTAGGTAGTGCTATAGTGTTTAGTAGTGAGGTGGTGCTATAGTGTTTAGTAGTGAGGTGTTGCTATAGTGTTTAGTAGTGGGGTGGTGCCATAGTGTTCAGTAGTGAGGTGGTGCTATAGTGTTTAGTAGTGAGGTGGTGCTATAGTGTTTAGTAGTGAGGTGGTGCTATAGTGTTTAGTAGTGAGGTGGTGCTATAGTT
Source organism: Coregonus clupeaformis (assembly GCF_020615455.1). Taxonomy (NCBI): domain Eukaryota; kingdom Metazoa; phylum Chordata; class Actinopteri; order Salmoniformes; family Salmonidae; genus Coregonus; species Coregonus clupeaformis. The sequence continues at coordinate 54,487,320 of NC_059201.1, forward strand.
TTTAGTAGTGAGATGGTACTATAGTGTTTAGTAGTGAGGTGGTGCTATAGTGTTTAGTAGTGAGGTGGTGCTATAGTTTTTAGTAGTGAGGTGGTGCCATAGTGTTTAGTAGTGGGGTGGTGCTATAGTGTTTAGTAGTGAGGTGGTGCTATAGTGTTTAGTAGTTTGTTGGTGCCATAGTGTTTAGTAGTGAGGTGGTGCTATAGTGTTTAGTAGTGGGGTGGTGCCATAGTGTTTAGTAGTGAGGTGGTGCTATAGTGTTTAGTAGTGGGGTGGTGCTATAGTGTTTAGTAGTTAGGTAGTGCTATAGTGTTTAGTAGTGGGGTTGGTGCTATAGTGTTTAGTAGTTAGGTAGTGCTATAGTGTTTAGTAGTGAGGTGGTGCCATAGTGTTTAGTAGTGAGATGGTGCCATAGTGTTTAGTAGTAAGGTGGTGCCATAGTGTTTAGTAGTGAGGTGGTGCTATAGTGTTTAGTAGTGGGGTGGTGCTATAGTGTTTAGTAGTGAGTTGGTGCCATAGTGTTTAGTAGTGAGGTGGTGCCATAGTGTTTTGTAGTGAGGTGGTGCCATAGTGTTTAGTAGTGAGGTGGTGCCATAGTGTTTAATAGTGAGGTGGTGCTATAGTGTTTAGTAGTGAGGTGGTGCCATAGTGTTTAGTAGTGGGGTGGTGCCATAGTGTTTAGTAGTGGGGTGGTGCTATAGTGTTTAGTAGTTGGGTAGTGCTATAGTGCCTTAGTAGTGAGGTGGTGCTATAGTGTTTTAGTAGTGGGGGTCGTGATATAGTGTTTAGTAGTGAGGTGGTGCTATAGTGTTTAGTAGTGGGGTAGTGCTATAGTGTTTAGTAGTGAGGTGGTGCTATAGTGTTTAGTAGTGGGGTGGTGCCATAGTGTTCAGTAGTGAGGTGGTGCTATAGTGTTTAGTAGTGAGGTGGTGCTATAGTGTTTAGTAGTGAGGTGGTGCTATAGTGTTTAGTAGTGAGGTGGTGCTATAGTTTTTAGTAGTGAGGTGGTGCCATAGTGTTTAGTAGTGGGGTGGTGCTATAGTGTTTAGTAGTGAGGTGGTGCCATAGTGTTTAGTAGTGGGGTGGTGCCATAGTGTTTAGTAGTGAGGTGGTGCTATAGTGTTTAGTAGTGAGGTGGTGCTATAGTGTTTAGTAGTGAGGTGGTGCTATAGTTTTTAGTAGTGAGGTGGTGCCATAGTGTTTAGTAGTGGGGTGGTGCTATAGTGTTTAGTAGTGAGGTGGTGCCATAGTGTTTAGTAGTGGGGTGGTGCCATAGTGTTTAGTAGTGAGGTGGTGCTATAGTGTTTAGTAGTGTGTTGGTGCCATAGTGTTTAGTAGTGAGGTGGTGCTATAGTGTTTAGTAGTGGGGTGGTGCCATAGTGTTTAGTAGTGGGGTGGTGCTATAGTGTTTAGTAGTGGGGTGGTGCTATAGTGTTTAGTAGTTAGGTAGTGCTATAGTGTTTAGTAGTGAGGTGGTGCTATAGTGTTTAGTAGTGGGGTCGTGATATAGTGTTTAGTAGTGAGGTGGTGCTATAGTGTTTAGTAGTGGGGTAGTGCTATAGTGTTTAGTAGTGAGGTGGTGCTATAGTGTTTAGTAGTGGGGTGGTGCCATAGTGTTCAGTAGTGAGGTGGTGCTATAGTGTTTAGTAGTGAGGTGGTGCTATAGTGTTTAGTAGTGAGGTGGTGCTATAGTGTTTAGTAGTGAGGTGGTGCTATAGTTTTTAGTAGTGAGGTGGTGCCATAGTGTTTAGTAGTGGGGTGGTGCTATAGTGTTTAGTAGTGAGGTGGTGCCATAGTGTTTAGTAGTGGGGTGGTGCCATAGTGTTTTAGTAGTGAGGTGGTGCTATAGTGTTTAGTAGTGAGGTGGTGCTATAGTGTTTAGTAGTGAGGTGGTGCTATAGTTTTTAGTAGTGAGGTGGTGCCATAGTGTTTAGTAGTGGGGTGGTGCTATAGTGTTTAGTAGTGAGGTGGTGCCATAGTGTTTAGTAGTGGGGTGGTGCCATAGTGTTTAGTAGTGAGGTGGTGCTATAGTGTTTAGTAGTGTGTTGGTGCCATAGTGTTTAGTAGTGAGGTGGTGCTATAGTGTTTAGTAGTGGGGTGGTGCCATAGTGTTTAGTAGTGAGGTGGTGCTATAGTGTTTAGTAGTGGGGTCGTGATATAGTGTTTAGTAGTGGGGTGGTGCCATAGTGTTTAGTAGTGAGGTGGTGCTATAGTGTTTAGTAGTGTGTTGGTGCCATAGTGTTTAGTAGTGAGGTGGTGCTATAGTGTTTAGTAGTGTGTTGGTGCCATAGTGTTTAGTAGTGAGGTGGTGCTATAGTGTTTAGTAGTGGGGTGGTGCCATAGTGTTTAGTAGTGAGGTGGTGCTATAGTGTTTAGTAGTGGGGTCGTGATATAGTGTTTAGTAGTGGGGTGGTACCATAGTGTTCAGTAGTGAGGTGGTGCTATAGTGTTCAGTAGTGGGGTGGTGCTATAGTGTTTAGTAGTGAGGTGGTGCTATAGTGTTTAGTAGTGGGGTGGTGCTATAGTGTTTAGTAGTGAAGTGGTGCTATAGTGTTTAGTAGTGGGGTGGTGCTATAGTGTTTAGTAGTGAAGTGGTGCTATAGTGTTTAGTAGTGAGGTGGTGCTATAGTGTTTTGTAGTGAGGTGGTGCTATAGTGTTTAGTAGTGAAGTGGTGCCATAGTGTTTAATAGTGAGGTGGTGCTATAGTGTTTAGTAGTGAGGTGGTGCCATAGTGTTTAGTAGTGGGGTGGTGCCATAGTGTTTAGTAGTGGGGTGGTGCTATAGTGTTTAGTAGTTAGGTAGTGCTATAGTGTTTAGTAGTGAGGTGGTGCTATAGTGTTTAGTAGTGGGGGTCGTGATATAGTGTTTAGTAGTGAGGTGGTGCTATAGTGTTTAGTAGTGGGGTAGTGCTATAGTGTTTAGTAGTGAGGTGGTGCTATAGTGTTTAGTAGTGGGGTGGTGCCATAGTGTTCAGTAGTGAGGTGGTGCTATAGTGTTTAGTAGTGAGGTGGTGCTATAGTGTTTAGTAGTGAGGTGGTGCTATAGTGTTTAGTAGTGAGGTGGTGCTATAGTTTTTAGTAGTGAGGTGGTGCCATAGTGTTTAGTAGTGGGGTGGTGCTATAGTGTTTAGTAGTGAGGGTGGTGCCATAGTGTTTAGTAGTGGGGTGGTGCCATAGTGTTTAGTAGTGAGGTGGTGCTATAGTGTTTAGTAGTGAGGTGGTGCTATAGTGTTTAGTAGTGAGGTGGTGCTATAGTTTTTAGTAGTGAGGTGGTGCCATAGTGTTTAGTAGTGGGGTGGTGCTATAGTGTTTAGTAGTGAGGTGGTGCCATAGTGTTTAGTAGTGGGGTGGTGCCATAGTGTTTAGTAGTGAGGTGGTGCTATAGTGTTTAGTAGTGTGTTGGTGCCATAGTGTTTAGTAGTGAGGTGGTGCTATAGTGTTTTAGTAGTGGGGTGGTGCCATAGTGTTTAGTAGTGGGGTGGTGCTATAGTGTTTAGTAGTGGGGTGGTGCTATAGTGTTTAGTAGTTAGGTAGTGCTATAGTGTTTAGTAGTGAGGTGGTGCTATAGTGTTTAGTAGTGGGAGTCGTGATATAGTGTTTAGTAGTGAGGTGGTGCTATAGTGTTTAGTAGTGGGGTAGTGCTATAGTGTTTAGTAGTGAGGTGGTGCTATAGTGTTTAGTAGTGGGGTGGTGCCATAGTGTTCAGTAGTGAGGTGGTGCTATAGTGTTTAGTAGTGAGGTGGTGCTATAGTGTTTAGTAGTGAGGTGGTGCTATAGTGTTTAGTAGTGAGGTGGTGCTATAGTTTTTAGTAGTGAGGGTGGTGCCATAGTGTTTTAGTAGTGGGGTGGTGCTATAGTGTTTAGTAGTGAGGTGGTGCCATAGTGTTTAGTAGTGGGGTGGTGCCATAGTGTTTTAGTAGTGAGGTGGTGCTATAGTGTTTAGTAGTGAGGTGGTGCTATAGTGTTTAGTAGTGAGGTGGTGCTATAGTTTTTTAGTAGTGAGGTGGTGCCATAGTGTTTAGTAGTGGGGGTGGTGCTATAGTGTTTAGTAGTGAGGTGGTGCCATAGTGTTTAGTAGTGGGGTGAATGCCATAGTGTTTAGTAGTGAGGTGGTGCTATAGTGTTTAGTAGTGTGTTGGTGCCATAGTGTTTAGTAGTGAGGTGGTGCTATAGTGTTTAGTAGTGGGGTGGTGCCATAGTGTTTAGTAGTGAGGTGGTGCTATAGTGTTTAGTAGTGGGGTCGTGATATAGTGTTTAGTAGTGGGGTGGTGCCATAGTGTTTAGTAGTGAGGTGGTGCTATAGTGTTTAGTAGTGTGTTGGTGCCATAGTGTTTAGTAGCGAGGTGGTGCTATAGTGTTTAGTAGTGTGTTGGTGCCATAGTGTTTAGTAGTGAGGTGGTGCTATAGTGTTTAGTAGTGGGGTGGTGCCATAGTGTTTAGTAGTGAGGTGGTGCTATAGTGTTTAGTAGTGGGGTCGTGATATAGTGTTTAGTAGTGGGGTGGTACCATAGTGTTCAGTAGTGAGGTGGTGCTATAGTGTTCAGTAGTGGGGTGGTGCTATAGTGTTTAGTAGTGAGGTGGTGCTATAGTGTTTAGTAGTGGGGTGGTGCTATAGTGTTTAGTAGTGAAGTGGTGCTATAGTGTTTAGTAGTGGGGTGGTGCTATAGTGTTTAGTAGTGAAGTGGTGCTATAGTGTTTAGTAGTGAGGTGGTGCTATAGTGTTTTGTAGTGAGGTGGTGCTATAGTGTTTAGTAGTGAAGTGGTGCTATAGTGTTTAGTAGTGAAGTGGTGCTATAGTGTTTAGTAGTGGGGTGGTGCTATAGTGTTTAGTAGTGGGGTGGTGCCATAGTGTTTGGTAATGGGGTGGTGCCATTTTTTTTAGTTGTGAGGTGCAGCTGGCGTGGTGTTGAGTCGTGAGGTGCCGTTGTGTATCAGAGACTGGGTATTGAGTAATAAGATGGTACTGCCATAGTGTTTAGGTGTGTTGAGCACTAGCGACTTACGGTGCAGGATTGCTCTGCTCTTCCACGCCCTCCATGGCACACTGCAGGGACATTTGAAGAGAGAGCAGCTGGCTGGAGGTCTCCCTCAGCATGAAGCGGGTCACAAACTGGCCCAGCACAGAGGAGCCCTGGTACTCCTAACGAGGGAAAGGAGATGAAGGAGAGGGGAGAGAGGGTGGGGGTGGGGGGAGAGAGATTTGGAGGGAGAGGTAGTGAGGGGGTTGCGGAGAGAGAGCGAGCGAGAGGGAACAGGTTGGCAACCTTTACTCGGAGAGCCCAAATCAATTCTAAGAGCGGTTGAGCTCACGACAGCTAAAGCATTAGGAGATAAGATTATTAACATATAGTAACAGCTACCAAAGGTGATTACATATGTTTTACTCAAATTAATGTGTTACTATTCACCGCATACATGATTCTTGGCCTGGTTTAGATCCTACCTGTCGGAAAGATATCAGTTTGTCTCTGTGAATGGTCTGTCCTCCGACAAATCAACTGTACATTTCGGTGTTCCTCAAGGTTCCGTTTTAGGACCACTATTGTTTTCACTATATATTTTACCTCTTGGGGATGTTATTCGAAAACATAATGTTAACTTTCACTGCTATGCGGATGACACACAGCTGTACATTTCAATGAAACATGGTGAAGCCCCAAAATTGCCCTCGCTAGAAGCCTGTGTTTCAGACATAAGGAAGTGGATGGCTGAAAACTTTTTACTTTTAAACTTCGGACAAAACAGAGATGCTTGTTCTAGGTCCCAAGAAACAAAGAGATCTTCTGTTAAATCTGACAATTCATCTAGATGGTTGTAAAGTCGTCTCAAATAAAACTGTGAAGGACCTCGGTGTTACTCTTGACCCTGATCTCTCTTTTGACGAACATATCAAGACTGTTTCAAGGACAGCTTTTTTCCATCTACGTAACATTGCAAAAATCAGAAATTTTCTGTCCAAAAATGATGCAGAAAAATTAATCCATGCATTTGTTACTTCTAGGTTAGACTACTGCAATGCTCTATTTTCCGGCTACCGGATAAAGCACTAAATAAACTTCAGTTAGTGCTAAATACGGCTGCTAGAATCCTGACTAGAACCAAGAAATTTGATCATATTACTCCAGTGCTAGCTTCCCTACACTGGCTTCCTGTTAAGGCAAGGGCTGATTTCAAGGTTTTACTGTTAACCTATAAAGCGTTACATGGGCTTGCTCCTACCTATCTTTCCGAGTTGGTCCTGCCGTACATACCAATACGTACGCTACGGTCACAAGACGCAGAGCCTCCTAATTGTCCCTAGAATTTCTAAGCAAACAGCGGGAGGCAGGGCTTTCTCCTATAGATCTCCATTTTTATGGAACAGTCTGCCTACCCATGTGAGAGACGCAGACTCGGTCTCAACCTTTAAGTCTTTACTGAAGACTTATCTCTTCAGTAGGTCATATGATTGAGTGTAGTCTGGCCCAGGAGTGTGAAGGTGAACGGAAAGGCTGGAGCAACGAACAGCCCTTGCTGTCTCTGCCGGGCCGGTTCCCCTCTCCACTGGGGTTCTCTGCCTCTAACCCTGTTGCAGGGGCTGAGTCACTGGCTTGCTGGTGCTCTTTCATGCCGTCCCTGGGAGGGGTGCGTCACTTGAGTGGGTTGAGTTACTGACGTGATCTTCCTGTCTGGGTTGGCGCCCCCCTTGGTTTGTGCTGTGGTGGAGACCTCTGTGGGCTATACTCGGCCTTGTCTCAGGATTGTAAGTTGGTGGTTGGGGATATCCCTCTAGTGGTGCGGGGGCTGTGCTTTGGCGGAGTGGGTGGGAGTTATATCCTTCCTGTTTGGCCCTGTCCGGGGTTTCTTCGGATGGGGCCACAGTGTCTCCGGACCGCTCCTGTCTCAGCCTCCAGTATTTATGCTGCAGTAGTTTATGTGTCGGGGGGCTGGGGTTAGTTGGTTATACCTGGAGTACTTCTCCTGTCTTATCCAGTGTCCTGTGTGAATTTAAGTATGCTCTCTCTAATTCTCTCGTTCTCTCTTTCTCTCTGAGAACCTGAGCCCTAGGACCATACGTCAGGACTACCGGGCATGATGACACCTTGCTGTCCCCAGTCCGCCTGGCCTTGCTGCTATTCCAGTTTCAACTGTTCTGCCTGCGGCTACGAAACCCCTACCTGTCCCAGACCTGCTGTTTTCAACTCTTTAATGATCGGCTATGAAAAGCCAACTGAGAGACCTGAGCCCTAGGACCATACGTCGGGACTACCGGCCGTGGTGACTCCTTGCTGTCCCCAGTCCGCCTGGCCTTGCTGCTATTCCAGTTTCAACTGTTCTGCCTGCGGTTATGGAACCCCTACCTGTCCCAGACCTGCTGTTTTCAACTCTTAATGATCGGCTATGAAAAGCCAACTGAGATTTATTCCTGATTATTATTTGACCATGCTTGTCACTTATGAACATTTTTGAACATCTTGGCATGGTTCTGTTATAATCTCCACCCGGCACAGCCAGAAGAGGACTGGCCACCCTCATAGCCTGGTTCCTCTCTAGGTTTCTTCCCTAGGCTTTCGCCTTTCTAGGGAGTTTTTCCTAGCCACCGTGCTTCTACACCTGCATTACTAGCTGTTTGGGGTTTTAGGCTGGGTTTCTGTACAGCACTTGAGATATTAGCTGATGTAAGAAGGGCTATATAAAATAAAATTGATTGATTGATTGATTTGAATATTGGCCATGGAATGGTTTTCATACAATACCAGTTATTCTAAATGTAACTAGCGGGAGACTCGTCCTAACAAGAATGTAACTGTAATATGGGCCCTGGTCAAAAGTAGTGCACTATATGATGAATAGGGTGCAATTTGGGAGGCAACCCTTGCTACACTCTTAGAAAAAAGGGTTCCAAAAGGGTTCTTCGGCTGTCCCCATTGGATAACCCTTTCTGTTTCCAGGTAGAACCCTCTGTATAAAGGGTTCTACATGGAACTCAAAAGGGTTCTACCTGGAACCAAAAGGATTCTACCTTGAACCAAAAAGGGTTATTCAAAGGGTTATCCTATGGGGACAGCTGAAGAACCCTTTTAGGTTCTAGATGTCACCTTTTTTCTAAGAGTGTACTGTAGATAAATACCAAGGTTCTAGTCTAGGGCCTTGGTGGTGATATTTGTGACAGCTGCTAACAATCGCTAGCGAAGCAAAAACCTCTATGGATTTTCCTTCTGACAACATATAAGGAAGTGAATGGAAGAATGGGGCTTTAATTGTGACAGGGTGCATAATTATGCAGTAACAGTCCCCTCTTTTTCTAACAGGGATTGCTGTGTTTTCTCGTTCCTTTACTGATGTGCTTCACTGATTCCTGGGTTAGCTAATGTTTAAACTTTTTCAAACGGCTCAGAGATTTTCTCTCTGCTCCACTCCAATATCATCTATAAGTTTCAGTAGCAGATGGGAAATTCTACGATAAACTCTGATTTTTCACTTTAAAATCTATGCCAAACAAAAAACATTGATTTCAAAGTTTAACAAACCATACAACTCTATGCACAATGACTACTTTGAACAGTACGTTTACAAAAAAACCCCAGTGCAGATGCAATTTGGCCCGCGGGTGATTTTATCTGCCTAGAGATACAGTGGGAAGAACAAGTATTTGATACACTGCCGATTTTGCAGGTTTTCCTACTTACAAAGCATGTAGAGGTCTGTAATTTTTATCATAGGTACACTTCAACTGTGAGAGACGGAATCTAAAACAAAAATCCAGAAAATCACATTATCTGATTTTTAAGTAATTCATTGCATGACATAAGTATTTGATGCATCAGAAAAGCAGAACTTAATATTTGGTACAGAAACCTTTGTTTGCAATTACAGAGATCATACGTTTCCTGTAGGTCTTGACCAGGTTTGCACACACTGCAGCAGGGATTTTGGCCCACTCCTCCATACAGACCTTCTCCAGATCCTTCAGGTTTCTGGGCTGTCACTGGGCAATACGGACTTTCAGCTCCCTCCAAAGATGTTCTATTGGGTTCAGGTCTGGAGAATGGCTAGGCCCTAAGGACCTTGAGATGCTTCTTACGGAGCCACTCCTTAGTTGCCCTGGCTGTGTGTTTCGGGTCGTTGTCATGCTGGAAGACCCAGCCACGACCCATCTTCAATACTCTTACTGAGGGAAGGAGGATGTTGGCCAAGATCTCGCGATACATGGCCCCATCCATCCTCCCTCATCGTGTGCAGTCGTCCTGTCCCCTCTGCAGAAAAGCATCCCCAAAGAATGATGTTTCCACCTCCATGCTTCACGGTTGGGATGGTGTTCTTCGGGTTGTACTCATCCTTCTTCTTCCTCCAAACACGGCGAGTGGAGTTTAGACCAAAAAGCTCTATTTTTGTCTCATCAGACCACATGACCTTCTCCCATTCCTCCTCTGGATCATCCAGATGGTCATTGGCAAACTTCAGACGGGCCTGGACATGCGCTGGCTTGAGCAGGGGGACCTTGCGTGCGCTGCGGGATTTTAATCCATGACGGCATAGTGTGTTAATAATGGTTTTCTTTGAGACTGTGGTCCCAGCTCTCTTCAGGTCAATGACCAGGTCCTGCCGTGTAGTTCTGGGCTGATCCCTCACCTTCCTCATGATCATTGATGCCCCACGAGATGAGATCTTGCATGGAGCCCCAGACCGAGGGTGATTGACCGTCATCTTGAACTTCTTCAATTTTCTAATAATTGTGCCAACAGTTATTGCCTTCTCACCAAGCTGCTTGCCTATTGTCCTGTAGCCCATCCTAGCCTTGTGCAGGTCTACAATTTTATCCCTGATGTCCTTACACAGCTCTCTGGTCTTGGCCATTGTGGAGAGGTTGGAGTCTGTTTGATTGAGTGTGTGGACAGGTGTCTTTTATACAGGTAACGAGTTCAAACAGGTGCAGTTAATACAGGTAATGAGTGGAGAACAGGAGGGCTTCTTAAATAAAAACTAACAGGTCTGTGAGAGCCGGAATTCTTACCGGTTGGTAGGTGATCAAATACTTATGTCATCCAATAAAATGCAAATGAATTACTTAAAAATCATACAATGTGATTTTCTGGATTTTAGATTCCGTCTCTCACAGTTGAAGTGTACCTATGATAAAAATTACAGACCTCTACATGCTTTGTAAGTAGGAAAACCTGCAAAATCGGCAGTGTATCAAATACTTGTTCTCCCCACTGTATATGTGATCATATACAAATATAAGATAGATTTGAAATGATTATGTTTTAATCAAATACTATATCTGTTTTGGCTTCTTGCGGTCAATTTGCAGTCCACAAATTATTTGTAATTATGTTCTGGCCCCATGAGCATCCGCTCAAGAAAAAATCGTCCCGGGGCTGAATCTAATCGATGATCCCTAATATAGACCATAATATGATGGTAATGAATGCAGATATGCTTGGCTGGACTATTTCTACACCAATATTGTTGCTGGACTCACACTAGCTAGATTGCCTCCATCTGTGCAGAGGAGCCTTTTTTTTAATCTCAAAGTCATGAATCAGTTGAATGGTGGGAAACTAGCCTCTAATCAATGGACTTTGGAGCATTTACTGTTCATAATACAATACATAGGTAGGCTATATTCTGTAGCCTATATCATAGGGTATACTCTACATAGGGTATGTTCGAAAGCCTTTATCTATCCTATAGAGTATACTCTGAGTCGGTATTAACAATTTCCCCACCTTGGGGGAAAACACGGGGGAGTTCTCATAAACCACCAGCAAAAATAAAACCTATTTATATTTTGCGTATAAGTGCATTTCATGCTACATTTGGATTATAATTGGATTGTAAGGCTCATATGAATGTCCTGCTTAATTTAATGTTTGTGTCATCGTCGCAAATCAACTGCATTATACTTTAAAAACACTTAAACTTCAACCAGTAAAATGATTATTTGGCTAGCTTTGCTACAGTCTATGTCAATGAGCGTTAGCATTCTAGCTAACAACTGCTGCATTCAAAAATAGGTATTTAGCAACGATCACAACCAAATATAATCTTAGCGACCGTTCAAACAATAATCAAAACAACATTACAAGCATATGAGAATCCCAAAAAGTGTTTTTGTTTAGAAGTAATAACTCCGTAAATCTAGACTAAATTGAGTGGGTGCAGATGGCGAACGGCATTTGTTTTCCCCACGGTGGCTGTTAAAAAGGCCAGTGTCACGCCCTGGCTCGGGGGACTCTCGTATGTTGAGCCAGGGTGTTAGTTTCTATGTTTTTGTTGTGGGTCTAGGTTACTTATTTCTATGTTGGTCTGAGTGACTCCCAATCAGAGGCAACGAGTGTCAGCTGGTTGTCTCTGATTGGGAGCCATATTTAAACAGTCGGGTTTTCATTCGTGTTTGTGGGTTTTTGTTTCGAGTCTGTTTATGGTAACCGTGAACTGTCACGTATCATTCGTTGTTTTGTTCGTGTTGCCTTCAGTGAGAATAAATATGTTTGCATTCAACGCTGCGCATTGGTCCACTCTGTTAGACGATCTTGACAGCCAGCTCTTATTGAGCAGTTACATCACCCCTATTCTAGTAGATGTTATATATTGAACAAAAATATAAAAGCAACATGTAAAGTGTTGGTCCCATGTTACATGAGCTGAAATAAAAGATCCCAGAAATGTTCCATATGCACAAAAATATTATTTATCTCAATTTTTTTGCACACATTTGTTTACATCCCTGTTAGTGTGCATTTCTCCTTTGCCAAGATAATCCATCCACCTGACAGGTGTGGCATATCAAGAAGCTGATTAAACAGCATGATCCTTACACAGGTGCACCTTGTGCTGGGGACAATAAAAGGCCACTCTAAAATGTGCAGTTTTGTCACACAGCACAATGCCACAGATGTTTCGAGGGAGTGTGCAATTGACATGCTGACTGTAGGAATGTCCTCCAGAGTTGTTGCCAGAGAATTTCCTTTTATGAAAAGTAACTCAGTAAAATTGTTGAAATATTAATATTTTTGTTCTGTATATTTGCCCAACACCCCTTATTTTCACAATATTGGTACCTCCAAGTCACCCCACTTGTACCAGCCAATCATAGTTCACCATTCCCCGTGCACCTCACTGAACCCCATGCTGCTGCCTTCATAGTGAGGTTGCAGTCAGAAATGAATGGACTCATTGAACTGTACCTAAAGTTGATCTGTATTTGACTTGTGTTAGTGCGCACATTTAAGTGTAAGTACTGCACATGTCATTGCTTCTTTAGTTGGGTTTTGCTAAAGCAGTCTAGTTATTTACCATGTTTATAATGTTTAAAAGGTATTTTACTTTTCCATGTCCGTCATGCTTGTTCTAGCCTGCTAGCCAAGATGTTAGCCAGTCATGCTAGCTCATTTATGCTCATTTAGGATTATTCTGTTAATACGGTTTGCTTATAGACATAGTATCTTTAATAGCCATGTGACGGACATTTACAACCTTTATGTACTGTAGCCTCATGCTACCGTGTACTGTATTTAGCCTTATGTAGCATATAGCTTAATTTAGCCTGTACCTTTACTAGTGGCGCAGTTACTATTGGTCGTGGTCTTGTGCACATGTGTAGACGTCGGTTACATTCCAGTCATGTTGTCAATTATTATGCTTAAAAGTATTTGGGTCTTCATCCTGTAAATGTATTTCTATAGCCTGTGTATTTGGTTTTGCCCCTTACATTATATCTTGGCATAAGCAGTATAGAGATTGTGTATATATGTCATTATGTGTATTCTAGATACTAGCATGTATACCTCCACAGTCTACTGGGCCTGTATATTGTATATAAGTCTATACTCATGGTTATTATTTGTCTTCTATCTTTCCATAGAACCACTTTTTTGACACTCACTTTTACTATGAGCCATCATTACAGAGGAGTGTGGTGTGTTGAACCCAATACCTGCAATAAACCTGTCTGAAGATATCTTGGTTCTTGCCGGACAGAGCTGTGGTGGCTGAACCCTATCCATTGGCACCGAATAGCTCTCTACTAGTGCCCATCCAACATGGTCCTCCCGGATCATTCTTTCCTATTTTTCAGTGGCTGTTGTACTTGTTTAATGTCGTGAATAGCGACTCTGAGTATATTCTGTACCCCCCAGTCAATGGTATATATTCAATGGTAATTCTGTAGCCTAGGGTATATTCTACATAGGGTGTGTTCTGCAAACTTTATCTATAGAGTATATTATGTAGTCCCCAGTCAATTGACTGTGTAGCATTTACTGTTCATAATACAAGACATGGGTATGGTATATTCTGTAACGCACAGTCACTAAGCTGTTATTGGATTATTGAATTCACTCATCTATTTGACAGTAAACCTTGAGCATGGATATAATGTCTCAAAATAGTTATCACAAAGGCTTACCTCTTTAGTTTTTTCCATAGCCTTCAAGATGGCAACGTTTAGGGTCTCCAGAGCAGAGAGGACATTCACATATCCCCCCAAGTGTTGAGCAAAGTAATCTGAAAATAAAGAAAAAAGCAAACCTAATTTTAGATTTAACATCGACACCAGTTTCTTACACTGTACAGTACAGTATAAATAACAAACTCAGTTGAATATCTAATGTGCATGGTATTGCAAGATCTTTCCCTCATAATGAAAACTTAGATCTAAAAAATGTCTATGAAAAATGTTGTAATTATCTTTGACTGATCAAACAACAAAACAGAACAGCACATTCTGAGACACAAGACCAGATGTTGATTAGATAAACTGTTATAATCTCATTTAAGTCGGAAAGTAAGTAAGCCGAAACGCTGAAGTGTGTCAACTCTGTTCTTATACTTTATTATGGTAATGTCAAATCAATCAGGGCATTATAACTTTCACCAATCGAAGAGTGCCCTGGATTTCCTTTGCCTATGAAGCAGTCATTGACTGATGTCCAATGGACTAACTCCAAGAGGACACAGCGAAAGCACTTACAGTGATAAGAGATAGTCAACATCCACCTGACGTCAAGCTGCTGCACTGACTGACGCTTTTCCCATTCAATAAATTATGCAGCAGGTTTATTCTCGGAAGTGAGTGTTTACAGGTCTTTGTCCTACTTCTTGACTTTCCAGGCCATCTGCCACTCATCTTCATAAGCTGGATATCTAGATGTGTCAAACAGTTTATACCCATACTTATAATAATAGAAGGTTAAAGATGATGATCAGAATGACGATGATGATGATGAGGATGATGAAGATCGGAATGCCGATGGTGATGTTATGATGATGATGATTATGCTGATGTTGATGGCGATGACAACCCATCCCAGCCCTGCTTAGCTTTGATATTTGTCACTGACTACTACCAACGTGCTATCGTGAGAATGATTATTGAGAGATCTCTTAATAACTAAATAGATTCAGTGTTGCTATCGAAGTCATTCCAAAGGGTAGGTTTAACAGAGCAAATGAATGTAACCATACTCTATAAGTCATATATCATCAATGATACTATTTAGGCCTATACAGCATTTGCGAAGTCATCAACAGCTATTGTTTCAATTCAACCCAGGGTTCAACTAAAAATAGACAACACCTATAGGCCTAGGGTTTCAAGTTTTGGTTAATGTCAAATGTAATCTTAAAGTTAATAATGAATATGTTGGATTCATGTCTCCATTTCAACCAAAAGTAAGTTAAAGAATAGGACTAAATCAAATCAAACTTTAAATAAAGTTTGATTTGATTTAGTCCTATTCTTTAACTTAGATTATTTGTTGATATGGAGACGTGAATCCAACATTTAAAATATTAATTTGTAGACAAACTGGATTTAAAGTCAGACTAAGTCAGTGGCACACAAAATATACATTTACTTCAAATGTTGATATTTGGTTGCATTGTCAACCTAACACAATTCTATATGACTTTTGTAATACTGTAAATAGCCTAAGGTTGAGGCTATCTTACAAACTAATGTAACCATTTTTATTCAACCTTAACATGAGTAACACATCCATGGCCACATTTTGAGGTGACAGTAACTATACAATTCTTATTATGTAATCATAGAAAGCATGCATGTTCAAGATAGCATGCAAAGATCGCAGATCTGTGGAGATCTTCACAATATAAATATTTGTGCAGAATCTGGAACAGCATTGATCACTTGCACTATGCACAGTACTTTTAATGTAATCTCAACTACAATCTAGGTCATTTGGTTGTGCTATTAGATGACACACTGTGATAACACATTAAGTTGTTGTATAAATACAAAATATCAGTTTTTCCATTAGAATTTGTTTGTGCTTTTAGATGGTTGAAAGCATAGTGATAACACATTGGGAATTCAATAAACTTCTGGCTGTCTTTTTGAGTGGGTGAATAAAGGTTGAAATCTCATTGATTAATGTCAAACAAAAATTACCCACATTTCCACGTTGAAATGATGTGGTGTGCTCATTGGAAAGATACTGATCTTATTATGAAAGATAATTGTTGAGCACAAAAGATTCAAAGGTGAGAAAAATGTATTACTGGAGGCATGTTGGGGAGACTACAGGGTTAATTTTATGAAAGGATAGGCCACATTAAAACAGACACTCACCTGATAGTTTGTCGGTATCTAGGTTGCTGCAATGTATCAGAAAAGAAATAGATGGGAAAATAAATAGAGTTAATTGAATCACAGGCAGTTGAAAGATCTTTGGTGTTTCATTTAAGTCCTGGAGAGGTTGTGTGCCTCTGGAATGCATGGACAGAATTTCGAAGTCTACAGAGGGAAACTTTGCACCACTTCACGTACTGTAAAACTTTCAGGAATTAATAGGTTAAAAAAAAGTTATATAAAATATTCCAATTGCAATGCTTTCTATCTAATCATCTTGCTACGAGCTCTAAATAACGCTTAATTCACCTCACAGTTTTTCACTTAGTGTGTCTGAGTGAACCCTTCAGGCATTGATTAAAGAAATGTGAACTCCTCTCTGGTAATGTAATTTCCATGTTAATTGAAACTGACTTTGTGTAACAATATTTGAAATATTCAAGTCAGAATTCTCTAGGCTGAAATGTATGGCTGGGCAGAAATGACAACCTTAAAGGCGACCACCTAAAATGTTGTTCTATGAAACTGTCAAGAGGAGTGTCACGCCCTGACTCAGGGGACTCTTATATGTTGAGTCAGGGTGTGTATATTCCTTGTTGTGCTTTTTCTATGTGTGGGATCTAGTATGTATAGTTCTATGTTGGCCGGTGTGGTTCCCAATCAGAGGCAGCTGTCTCTCGTTGTCTCTGATTGGGGACCATACTTAGGCAGCCTATTGGCACTGTCTAGTTGTGGGATCTTGTTCCGTGTAAGGTATGTTGTGTGTTCTACCTTGGACTTTTCGTTTCGGTTGTTGTTTTGTCGTTGTGTTTAGAAGTTAATAAACATGTATGTATATCACGCTGCGCCTTGGTCTGACCCGTCATTCAAGAACGTGACAAGGAGTAAAACAAGGTTGTCCACTATCGGCATATTTACTTATTATGGCCATCGAAATGTTAGCTATTAAAATCAGATCCAACAATAATATCAAGGGGCTAGTTAAAAACAAAGGTGTCATTGTATGCTGACAATTAATGTTGTTTTCTTATAAATCCACAATTTGGATCCCTGCACAGCCTCAGAGGATTTAGATAATTTGTCTAACCTCTCTGTATTTCAACCGAATTATGATAAATGCACCATATTACGTACTGGATCGCAAGAAAATAAAACTTTTACATTACCTTGTAGTTTACCAATAAAATGGTCTGATGGTGAAGTGGACATACTCAGTATTCTTATCCCGAAAGAAAGAAATGATTTCATTATAATACAATACATACAGCTAAAAATATTCCACTTTATTTGGAACGGCAAGCCAAACAAAATTAAAGGGGCATATTTATATAATGAATTCAGAGGGCAGAAATTATTAAATATTAAAGCATTGGACCTCTCACTACAGGCTTCAGTCATACAAAAGCTATACTTAAATCCAAACTGGTTCTATAGTAGATTAGTAAGAATGGCTCACACCTTGTTCAAGAATGGCATTTTTCCCTTTATTCAGATTACAAACTCTCACTTTCGGTGATTTGGAAATGAAATAATCTCCAAAACATCCCTATTTTTAAAACAAGCCATAGAAAGCTGGTTGCAATTTCAGTTTATTCCACCAGAAAAGACAGAACAAATATTACAATAAATATTATGGTTAAATTCAAATATACTTATTGATTTACAAAAAAAATATATATACTGTATATATTTTTGGCATAAAATAAAAAGGTATAATCTTTGTAAATGATATCATAAATTTGACTGGTTATAGTTATGTCACACATGCAGTTAACAAAAATATATGGAAATGTCTGCTCTTTCCAAAATTACAACCAACTGATTGCAGCATTACCGCAAAATGGAGGAGGCAAGTAGAAGAGGGAGGAGGTAAGGAACTTGTGTGTCGGCCCTGCATTAAAGACCAAAATTGGTTAAAGAAAATTGTGCTAAATAAAAAAGTATACTAGTTTCATTTAAGGGTCAACAAATATCAACGCAACATGCAACAATTTAAAAGATTTTACTGAGTTACAGTTCATATGAGGAAATCAGTCAATTTAAATAAATGAATGAGGCTCTAATCTATGGATTTCACATGACTGGGAATACAGATATGCATCTGTTGGTCACAGATACCTTAAAGGTAAAGGGCATCACAATGGGGATCAGGATCTCGTCACGGGTTTTCTGTGCATTCAAATAGCCAGTCAATAAAATGCAATTGTGTTCATTGTCCGTAGCTTATGCCTGCCCATACCATAACCCCACTGCCACCATGGGGCACTCTGTTCACAATGTTGACATCAGCAAACTGCTCGCTCACACGACGCCATACACATGGTCTGCGGATGTGAGGCCAATTGGACGGACTGCCAAATTCTCTAAAACAACGTTGTAGGTGGCTTACGGTAGAGAAATTAACATTAAATTCTCTGGCAACAGAGAATTGCACTCAGAATGTCAATTGCATGCTCCCTCAAAACATGAGACATCTGTGGTATTGTGTAGTGTGACAAAACTGCACATTTTAGAGTGGCCTTTTATTGTCCTCAGCACAAGGTGCACCTGTGTAATAATCATTCTGTTTAATCATCTTATTGATATGCCACACCTGTCAGGTGGATGGATTATCTTGGCAAAGGAGAAATACTCACTAACAAGGATGTAAACAAATTTGTGCACAACATTAGCGCAATAATCTTTTTGTGCATATGGAACATTTCTGGGATCTTTTATTTCAGCTCATGAAACATAATACCAACACTTTACATGTTGCTTTTATATTTTTGTTCAATGTATATGGGGGATACAACCATCCTAGCTATGCAGATTTTGCTGCGAAAACACAGAATCATTAGATCACTTGTTTTGGTACCGCCCATATGTAGCTTGCTTTTGGTCGCAGGTTCAGGAATGGCTGAAGAATTGCAACATTTACCTGGAGATAACTCTGCAAATAGCACTCTGGGTGATTTGAATAGTCATATTCGATCAATAATATAATAATACTCTTAGCAAACATTTTTATCTTTAATTTACAATCTGTTGAAACTATGAGAATAAAAGGTTTAAAACTTCTGGGAAATCAGAGCACAGTGGGGAAATATAAGGCAATTAGAAATCAAAACTGGATGGTCTTCAGAGATACTGTAGATGGGAGGGGTTGAGGGTATTTCTGAAGGATGGGACAAAAAACAAACAAAAATAACTAATGTAAAATATACTATGTCCGTAAAATGTAAACTCAGCAAAAAAAGAAACGTCCTCTCACTGTCAACTGCGTTTATTTTCAGCAAACTTAACATGTGGAAATATTTGTATGAACATAACAAGATTCAACAACTGAGACATAAACTGAACAAGTTCCACAGACATGTGACTAACTGAAATTGAATAATGTGTCCCTGAACAAAGGGGGGGGGGGGGGGCTCAAAAAGCAACAGTCAGTATCTGGTGTGGCCACCAGCTGCATTAAGTACTGCAGTGCATCTCCTCCTCATGGGCTGCACCAGATTTGCCAGTTCTTGCTGTGAGATGTTACCCCACTCTTCCACCAAGGCACCTGCAAGTCCCCGGACATTTCTGGGGGGAATGGCCCTAGCCCTCATCCTCTGATCCAACAGGTCCCAGACGTGCTCAATGGGATTGCGATTCGGGCTCTTCACTGGCCATGGCAAAACACTGACATTCTTGTCTTGCAGGAAATCAGGGACAGAACGAGCAGTATGGCTGGTAGCATCGTCATGCTGGAGAGTCATGTTAGGATGAGCCTGCAGGAAGGGTACCACATGAGGGAGGAGGATGTCTTCCCTGTAACGCACAGCATTGAGATTGTCTGCAATGACAACAAGCTCAGTCCGATGATGCTGTGACACACTGCCCCAGACCATGACGGACCCAGTTGTTGTTGCCATCGTGTACCTGTCCCGCAGGTGTGATGTTCGGATGTGCCGATCCTGTGCAGGTGTTGTTACACATGGTCTGCCACTGCAAGGACGATCAGCTGTCAGTACTGTCTCCCTGTAGCGCTGTCGTTGGCGTCTCACAGTACGGACATTTCAATTTATTGCCCTGGCCCCATCTGCAGTCCTCATGCCTCCTTGCAGCATGCCTAAGGCACGTTCACGCAGATGAGCAGTGACCCTGGGCATCTTTCTTTTGGTGTTTTTCAGAGTCAGTAGAAAGGCCTCTTTAGTGTCCTAAGTTTTCATAACTCTGACCTTAATTGCCCACCGTCTATAAGCTGTTAGTGTCTTAACGACCGTTCCACAAGTGCATGCTCATTAATTGTTTATGGTTCATTGAACAAGCATGGAAAACAGTGTTTAAACCCTATACAATGAAGATCTGTGAAGTTATTTGGAATTTTACAAATTATCTTTGAAAGACAGGGTCCTGAAAAAGGGACGTTTCTTTTTTTGCTGAGTTTATATAGTATGTATAAGCTGGAAGTAGAAGCCTAAGTATTGTTGTCCATTAGTTTACTCCAATTAGGGGAAGGGTGGTAGGGTTAGGGGAAAATAATAAAGAAGGAAAATATATTTTAAATATGTACAAAGGTTTGGACACACCTACTCATTCAAGGGTTTTTATTTATTTTTTACTATTTTCTACATTGTAGAATAATAGTGAGACATCAAAACTATGAAATAACACATATGGAATCATGTAGTAACCAACAAAGTGTTAAACAAATCAAAATATATTTTATATTTCAGATTCTTCAAATAGCCACCCTTTGCCTTGATGACAGCTTTGCACACTCTTGGCATTCTCTCAACCAGCTTCACCTGGAATGCTTTTCCAACAGTCTTGAAGGAGTTCCCACATATGCTGAGCACTTGTCGGCTGCTTTTCCTTCACTCTGCAGTCCGACTCATCCCAAACCATCTCAATTTGGTGGAGGCCAGGTCATCTGATGCAGCACTCCATCACTCTCCTTCTTGGTAAAATAGCCCTTACACAGCCTGGAGGTGTGTTGGGTCATTGTCCTGTTGAAAAACAAATGATAGTCCCACCAAGCCAAACCAGATGGGATGGCGTATCGCTGCAGAATGCTGTGGTAGCCATGCTGGTTAAGTGTGCCTAGAATTCTAAATAAATCACAGACAGTGTCACCAGCAAAGCACCGCCACACCATAACATCTCCTCCTCCATGCTTTACGGTGGGAAATACACATGCTGAGGTCATCCGTTCACCCACATCGCGTCTCACAAAGACATGGCGGTTGGAACCAAAACTCTCAAATTTGGACTCCAGACGAAAGGACACATTTACACCGGTCTAATGCCCATTGCTCGTGTTTCTTGACCCAAGCAAGTCTCTTCTTCTTATTGGTGTCCTTTAGTAGTGGTTTCTTTACAGCAATTCAACCACGAAGGCCTGATTCACACAGTTGATGTTGAGATGTGTCTGTTACTTGAACTCTGTGAAGCATTTCTTTGGGCTGCAATTTCTGAGACTGGTAACTCTAATTAACTTATCCTCTGCAGCAGAGGTAACTCTGGGTCTTCCATTCCTGTGGCAGTCCTCATAAGAGCCAGTTTCGTCATAGCGCTTGATGGTTTTTGCGAATGCACTTGAAGAAACGTTCAAAGTTCTTGAAATTTTACGTATTGACTGACCTTCATGTCTTAAAGTAATAATGAGGACTGTCATTTCTCTTCGCTTATTTGAGCCGTTCTTGCCATAATATGGACTTGGTCTTTTACCAAATAGGGCTATCTTCTGTATACCCCCCTACCTTGTCACAACACAACTGATTGGCTCAAACGCATTAAGAAGGAAATAAATTCCACAAATTAACTTTTAAGAAGGCACACCTGTTAATTGAAATGCATTCCAGGTGACTACCTCATGAATCTGGTTGAGAGAATGCCAAGAGTGTGCAAAGCTGTCATCAAAGGGTGGCTATTTGAAGAATCTCAAATATAAAATATATTTTGATTTGTTTACATTTACTAAATTTACATGATTCCATATGTGTTATTTCATCGTTTTGATATAGTTACAATGTAGAAAATAGTTTTAAAAAATAAAGAAAAACCCTTGAATAAGTAGGTGTTCTAAAACCTATGACCTGTAGTGTATATATTAAAAATTTGTGCACGTATAAAAGCATCTCCCTTATCCAGAGAGCTTCTTTGCTGGTATTTAATGACCTTTTACTGGCTCTGCTTGGACGGCCAAATTAAACCTGGTTAATGACTTGTGTAATTGGCATGTGCAAACTGCATTGCTCCTTCTACCGTCCGCTGTCATTTATCAACGTTGACACTAAAATCCCTTTTAAAAGCAACGAGCCCCGATGCCCTTTGTCACTTCAAAGGGAATGAGCTTTTAGCTGCCGATGTGTTTTCATTTGAAGAGTAACATTAGTTTCAAGTTTTATTAGCCGTATGTACGGGATACGCATTGTATACATCATCCAACGAAATGCTTACTTGTACGTTCCTTCTCGACAATCAAAAATAATAAATAATAAAAGATAAGAATACGAACATAAAGTAAATGGCTCAGAAGAATAGAATAAAGATTTTAGCATAAGTATAATACAGGAAGGCACAATTTAAAGTCCAATATTTACACGTGTATTGGGGAAGGGGGGTTGTCTTCACTGTGGGGGGAAAATGTCCTTGCCATCCCAGAATTGTTTTCATTACCATAATCATTACCATAATCATTACCATAATCCTAGAATTATGTGTACCCGTGTGTGTGCGACTTGTTCAGGCAATCTTGGTTTCTCTATTTGTTCATCTGAGCTGCAGGGACTTTGACGGACAAGCTAATCTCCCTAACAAGGGCTTGCTTGGACTTTAAATGCTATAATGTTGTGAAATTGTTCGTGTTGGGGAAGCAAGTCGGTAAATGCTAGATGAATATAAATTTCGATTCAACAGGCTTATACAATGGAAAGTTTAACTTTTGCCACTTCAGGAGAGAAAAGGCTATGGAAAAGCAGGCTTTTAAAGGGAAAGTTGGGGATTTTACAACTTCTAATTAGATCAGTGGTCACCAACCGGTCGATCGTGATCAGCTAGAAGGCTGTGTCCCCTTTTCTCAGCAGAGGGAGGGAGAGAGGAGGGACGGTGAGTCGGGTGTGAGGCAGCCTAACCGCTGCTCCCTCCCAGTAGACTGACCATCAGATGCCGGCCATCAGTCCAGTAAAAAAAAAGCTAATGATTATGCTCACTCAGCTGTGCCTCACAAGTAATACCACAAATGACCTATTACCAGTGTGATCATAGACCTACAATTTTTTAAAATATAATTTCAAAATGGTCTGAGAAGAACAACATTGGCAGGGAAATTCAAGCATAGCTAATATGAATTGATAATGTATTGGGCCTATTGCCTACTGCGCAAACCTCATTGCTACAGAACTGTTTTTAATTGGTTAATGTTGCATAAGCTTACGCTTTTTAAGTCATGTTTAAAAAAATATATAATCTGTGGGCCGTATTTAAATAGCCTCTTGTTTCTCATTCCCCACCATCTACTCTGTTGTTGCTTAGTTATGCAAAAATCTACATCAAGTATACAAGAAGTGTGCATGTTGATGAATTGTACATAACTGTGCAATGTTTCACTATAAATCGAATCAATGTTACACACCATTAGGCTTGGGCAGTATACCTTACATATCGTATACCGGGACATTTTTAAATACCCACGGGATGATTTTCAATACCGTAAAAAATCTTTCTGACGATGTTGTGCATCGCCACAGAGGTGATCAACTTACACTTTATATCCACTGCTGATGTTTGCCAGGTATTTTATACAGTGGGGAAAAAAAGTATTTAGTCAGCCACCAATTGTGCAAGTTCTCCCACTTAAAAAGATGAGAGAGGCCTGTAATTTTCATCATAGGTACACGTCAACTATGACAGACAAAATGAGGAAAGAAAATCCAGAAAATCACATTGTAGGATTTGTTATGAATTTATTTGCAAATTATGGTGGAAAATAAGTATTTGGTCAATAACAAAAGTTTCTCAATACTTTGTTATATACCCTTTGTTGGCAATGACACAGGTCAAACGTTTTCTGTAAGTCTTCACAAGGTTTTCACACACTGTTGCTGGTATTTTGGCCCATTCCTCCATACAGATCTCCTCTAGAGCAGTGATGTTTTGGGGCTGTCGCTGGGCAACACGGACTTTCAACTCCCTCCAAAGATTTTCTATGGGGTTGAGATCTGGCGACTGGCTAGCCCACTCCAGGACCTTGAAATGCTTCTTACGAAGCCACTCCGTCGTTGCCCGGGCGGTGTGTTTGGGATCATTGTCAGGCTGAAAGACCCAGCCACGTTTCATCTTCAATGCCCTTGCTGATGGAAGGAGGTTTTCACTCAAAATCTCACGATACATGGCCCCATTCATTCTTTCCTTTACACGGATCAGTCGTCCTGGTCCCTTTGCAGAAAAACAGCCCCAATGCATGATGTTTCCACCCCCATGCTTCACAGTAGGTATGGTGTTCTTTGGATGCAACTCAGCATTCTTTGTCCTCCAAACACGACGAGTTGAGTTTTTACCAAAAAGTTATATTTTGGTTTCATCTGACCATATGACATTCTCCCAATCCTCTTCTGGATCATCCAAATGCACTCTAGCAAACTTCAGACGGGCCTGGACATGTACTGGCTTAAGCAGGGGGACACGTCTGGCACTGCAGGATTTGAGTCCCTGGCGGCGTAGTGTGTTACTGATGGTAGGCTTTGTTACTTTGGTCCCAGCTCTCTGCAGGTCATTCACTAGGTCCCCCCCGTGTGGTTCTGGGATTTTTGCTCACCGTTCTTGTGATCATTTTGACCCCACGGGGTGAGATCTTGCGTGAGCCCCAGATCGAGGGGAGATTATCGGTGGTCTTGTATGTCTTCCATTTCCTAATAATTGCTCCCACAGTTGATTTCTTCAAACCAAGCTGCTTATCTATTGCAGATTCAGTCTTCCCAGCCTGGTGCAGGTCTACAATTTTGTTTCTGGTGTCCTTTGACAGCTCTTTGGTCTTGGCCATAGTGGAGTTTGGAGTGTGACTGTTTGAGGTTGTGGACAGGTGTCTTTTATACTGATAACAAGTTCAAACAGGTGCCATTAATACAGGTAACGAGTGGAGGACAGAGGAGCCTCTTAAAGAAGAAGTTACAGGTCTGTGAGAGCCAGAAATCTTGCTTGTTTGTAGGTGACCAAATACTTATTTTCCACCATAATTTGCAAATAAATTCATTAAAAATCATACAATGTGATTTTCTGGATTTTTTTTCTCTCAATTTGTCTGTCATAATTGACGTGTACCTATGATGAAAATTATAGGCTTCTCTCATCTTTTTAAGTGGGAGAACTTGCACAATTGGTGGCTGACTAAATACTTTTTTCCCCACTGTAACTGTAAGTTTAACTATCTAAGATGTTCTTAATACATGTTCTCCAGCTCAGGGCTCCAGCTATGCATTTGGTTTGCTAACTTGCTAGCTAAGTCTCTAGCTTGCAAGATCAATATTGTTGATCACATGATCTGTCACATGATCTCAGTATATATACACCTGTTCTGAAAGGCCCCAGAGTCTGCAACACCACTAAGCAAGGGGCACCACCAAGCAAGCAGCACCATGAAGACCAAGGAGCTCTCCAAACAGGTCAGGGACAAAGTTGTGGAGAAGTACAGATCAGTGTTCGGTTATATTTTTTTTTATCTGAAACTTTGAACATCCCACGGAGCACCATTAAATCCATTATTCAAAAATTGAAAGAATATGGCACCACAACAAACCTGCCAATTGAGGGCCGCCCACCAAAACTCACGGACCAGGCAAGGAGGGTATTAATCAGAGAGGCAACAAAGACACCAAAGATAACCCTGAAGGAGCTGCAAAGCTCCACAGCGGAGATTGGAGTATCTGTCCATAGGACCACTTTAAGCCGTACACTCCACAGAGCTGGGCTTTACGGAAGAGTGGCCAGAAAAAAGACATTGCTTAAAGAAAAAAATAAGCAAACACGTTTGGTGTTCACCAAAGGCATGTGGGAGAAACCCCAAACATATGGAAGAAGGTACTCTGGTCAGATGAGACTAAAATTGAGCTTTTTGGCCATCAAGGAAAACGCTATGTCTGGCGCAAACCCAACACCTCTCATCACCCAGAGAACACCATCCCCACAGTGAAGCATGGTGGTGGCAGCATCATGCTGTGGGGATGTCTTTCATCAGCAGGGACTGGGAAACTGGTCAGAATTGAAGGAATGATGGATGACGCTAAATACAGGTAAATTCTTGAGGGAAACCTGTTTCAGTCTTCCAGAAATTTGAGACTGGGACGGCGGTTCACCTTCCAGCAGGACAATGACTCTAAGCATACTGCTAAAGCAACACTCGAGTGATTTAAGGGGAAACATTTAAATGTCTTGGAATGGCCTAGTCAAAGCCCAGACAAATAGTTATGCACGCTCAAGTTTTCTGTTTTTTTGTCTTATTTCTTGTTTGTTTCACAATAAAAAATATTTTGCATCTTCAAAGTGGTAGGCATGTTGTGTAAATCAAATGATACAAACCCTCCAAAAATCAATTTTTTAATTCCAGGTTGTAAGGCAACAAAATAGGAAAAATGCCAAGGGGGGTGAATCCTTTCGCAAGCCACTCTACAGGCATGTCAAAGTTCCAGAGAGGGATCTCTGCTAGTTTTAACTTTTTTTATACAGAGAATGTAAGCAATCACAACCCTCCTTTTACTTGTATCATTGCACATCCTGCAAATCACCAGCAGAGGGCGACCATTTTGAGTCCATTTTTACATTCACTCTGATGCTTAGAAATTGGATCATAACTCGAAAAGTAGTAGGAGATCCCACTCTGGAACACTGATATTCCCGTAGAGTATATTTTGCTCAACTATATGAAAAATTTGCCAAATCTAAAATGGTATAGATGTTTAGATTTTTCAATATTCATAAATTAATGTAAGAAAATTGTTGTAAGAAATGAATGTAAGAAAATACTACTCATATTACAGAGCAAGCAGTAAAGCTTCATATGAAACCAAATGTTGCTTTGTAGTTCCTACAGATGAGACATTATGGTGTCTTAAATACTCCACCTTCAATTAATTATTTTATTTTCAATTATGCTTTAAGATACAAATGTCAAACATATGTCAACAATTCTTCCTCCTTCCGCTAAAGGACCCTTCTATGGATAACATTTTGTGAAAATACCAAAAAATCATGGTCTTGTTTTGTTCTAGTTTCGTGAGGTATCACCAAGAAAGGGAACATACTTATTCTGCCGCCCATCTATGGAGTAGAAGAGCTCCTGCAACTCCTCAGTGGTGAGAATCCCGTCTGCGAAATAAGCATTGAACTCATCAAACGACAGTTTTCCATCATCTGAAAGACAACACAAGACCACAGTTTATGCATCAATGACTGAGACACATGGCCATAGCGAATCATACCAGGGTTGAAATACTATTTGCGGTCTTTCAAATGCTATGAGCGTTTGATTGGGCATGCCTGTGCCAGATGGTTGGAGTTTGCACTTTTGGGACTATTCCATTTTTGTCCATTCATTTATGCCAGGCAAACTCAGTCAAGTGCAGCTTAAAGTATTTGATAGAAAACAAATACTATTTGATACCAGATCTGGAGGAAATAGAGCTGTAAAATATAATATGGCTCAGGTCAAAAGTGGTGCACTATGTAGGGAACAGGGTGCCATGACTTTGCTGAACACAACAACAAGTGGCCAGTGTTGATGTTTGTTACATTTGGTACAAATCAATAGTAGGTGGCACAGGAAGAGCTTAGTGCCCTTAGTTGTCCGATTTGTGATGAAAATATTCCTGGTGTTAAGCTGTCGCTTGGCAGGAGGACTAGACAGACAAACTTTGGAGCTGGAGTCAGCAGCTGGCTAGCCAGATTGCGCGTACTGACGGACAGAAGGAAGTCACCAGCAGATTTATAACATTTTGGTTGCATCCCAAATGGCACCCCATTTACTATATAGTGCACTACTTTTGACCAGGGCCCATAAAGCTCTGGTCATAAGTAGTGCACTATCACAGCGTAAAATGGTCTGTTTCCGAGTGTGTAAGTAAGAATATCTTTAATGATAAGTAGTAGAGCTCAGTATTGAGAAGTCAGAATAAACACAGAGCTTGACCAGTCTTGATTAGTCGGCTCTGGGAGGTCATGGGTCTTTACACATGCTATTAGCCCCTAACACTTTGTCTATTGTCCTCATATCACGCCCCAGTTCAGCTCAGCAGGCATCTACTCCAAACATTTATTTAGTAGGCATAAAACCTAGTTCGTACATTTTAAAAATGTCTTATGAATGATAAGTTAATGGAGTCTATATTCATACAATCATCAATTACAGATCCAATATCAAATCAAACTTCAATTCAAACTTTATTTGAAGTGCATTTAAAATAGCAACTCACTTAAAACAATAAAATGAAAAAACAAGTACAGCAATAAAAGTGATCAAATGTTATCAAAGAACATAAAACAAAAAGGAGTTATAGATTATAGGCCAAGCTAAAAAGCCTGGTTGACAATTTGGATTTTAACACCTCAAGCAGTTTCACAGTACAATGCAAAGTTCCATATAAAAAATGGATAATAAAACATATGAAAAGTATGATACACTTTAAAAACCCAAACAATGATGAATAATGAAACGTTTTTTTATCGCTACAATGTAAAAAAGAAACAGTGGATTTACTCTCAAATTCCCAATGCTAGGCCCTTGATTTCTTGTAGCTTCCCCTCCAAGTAGCCTAATACCTAAAAAGCAGCCCTGCTTGAAACTGGTACTACCACAGTTACGGTCTCTGTAGTCCTGGCAAACTGCACTTTATACCGGCAATATGCACAGCGCTTCATAATTCTCTGAACTGGAATAAACTATGCCTCTGATACAGATTCCAATGCCTTGCCCCAAACCTCAACAGGGGGCCTGAAATTATATTGATTCAGATGTTTCAGGAACAGATTTACACGAGCCATGACATGAGAAATGTGTGTTTTCATGTGCTGGACCAACAAGCACATCACAAGAGAACAACTGTGTTACTATGCCTGGTGTTAGCTCTACATCTGGTTGAATGCGTGGTAGGCCCATCTGTCTGTCAGTGGCAAACCACTTTGCAAGTACATATGTTGAGCGAAAACGTATACTTTGATCAGTGCTTATAACCTCTCCCAGCATGTCTACCTTATCATGTTCTTCTGTAAGCTGTGCAATGGTGAGATCCTTGTTTAGATACATGAATGTGAAGACACTATACAGATCATTCTGATCTTCACTTGCTATGACAAACAGCTGTTTAGGGGGCAGGCAAATAATGTCTGAGCTCACTGCAAATTCAACACTGGTCAGATACTTATTCTCAATTATTTAAGTACTTGGTACCATCAGGACCTACATGTACTGCATGTCATCTCTCTCATGACTGCCTGCTAACAAGTTTCTCATATTATCAGTCAGTTGGTCAGACCCTGCTTTTAACCCTTTGGACAGTTAAAACCTCTCATTAACTGAACTGAGATGCTGTGATTGTTGGTCTTCTGTTTACCTATGAAATCGGTGAAATGGAAAGCATCAGAAACCATATACTGGACCATAGTCCAAAAAGCATGTCTTCAAGTAGCTATGGAGGTGCATAGTTAGTGTGCAATACTGTTTTCCATACAACCTTGCAAAGCTCTCACAGAACTGTTGCAAGTGGCGATGAGCCTCCCCAACTTGCTCCACTGTGATACATCTTGTACATAAGATGGTACAGGCTTTGACAAAATGGGTCCAGCAATCATAATGGGCATCCTCCACAAGTCCCTTAAGAGAGAATAAGGAGTAAACGCATGTCACATTTTTTTCATTCTCGTGCATTGAAATGATAAAGTGCTGACGAGATTATAGCGGGTAGTTGGCCCATGCCTGCAGGTGCTTTCAGTGCTTTTGATACGGTAGACCATTCCATTCTTGTGGGCCGGCTAAGGAGTATTGGTGTCTCTGAGGGGTCTTTGGCCTGGTTTGCTAACTACCTCTCTCAAAGAGTGCAGTGTATATAGTCAGAACATCTGCTGTCTCAGCCACTGCCTGTCACCAAGGGAGTTCCCCAAGGCTCGATTCTAGGCCCCACGCTCTTCTCAATTTACATCAACAACATAGCTCAAGCAGTAGGAAACTCGCTCATCCATTTATATGCAGATGATACAGTCTTATACTTAGCTGGCCCCTCCACTGATTTTATTTTAAATGCTCTACAACAAAGCTTTCTTAGTGTCCCACAAGCTTTCTCTGCCTTTAACCTTGTTCTGAACACCTCCAAAACAAAGGTAATGTGGTTTGGTAAGAAGAATGCCCCTCTCCCCACCAGTGTGATTACTACCTCTGAGGGTTTAGAGCTTGAGGTAATCACCTCATACAAGTACTTGGGAGTATGGCTAGACGGTACACTGTCCTTCTCTCAGCACATTCCAAGCTGAAGGTTAAATCTAGACTTGGTTTCCTCTATCATAATCACTCCTCTTTCACCCCAGCTGCCAAACAAACCCTGATTCAGATGTCCATTCAACCCATGCTAGATTAGGGAGAAATAATTTATAGATCGGCAGGTAAGGGTGCTCTCAAGCGGCTAGATGTTCTTTACCATTCGGCCATCAGATTTGCCACCAATGCTCCTTATAGGACACATCACTGCACTCTATACTCCTCTGTAAACTGGTCATCTCTGTATACCCGTCGCAAGACCCACTGGTTGATGCTTATTTTTATTTTATTTTATTTTATTTATTTTTTTTGGGGGGGGGGAATGGATCAGCTTAATATTGCAGATAGATTGTATCTTCTATCAATGTAATTGTCTGCATCACTTCCAATCCCCCATGTTTTTTAAAAATATATATACTCCCCTTTATTACTTTTCAACCCCACCATCCTTTCCCTACTTGGAGTAAATTAGTGAACAACAATGCCCAGGCCTCTACTTCCGGTCTATACTTACTATCTACACCTTATGGACAGAGTTAATTTTACAATAATTCTATTATATATATATATATATATATATATATATATACAGTGGGGAGAACAAGTATTTGATACACTGCCGATTTTGCAGGTTTTCCTACTTACAAAGCATGTAGAGGTCTGTAATTTTTATCATAGGTACACTTCAACTGTGAGAGACAGAATCTAAAACAAAAATCCAGAAAATCACATTGTATGATTTTTAAGTAATTAATTTGCATTTTATTGCATGACATAAGTATTTGATACATCAGAAAAGCAGAACTTAATATTTGGTACAGAAACCTTTGTTTGCAATTACAGAGATCATACGTTTCCTGTAGGTCTTGACCAGGTTTGCACACACTGCAGCAGGGATTTTGGCCCACTCCTCCATACAGACCTTCTCCAGATCCTTCAGGTTTCGGGGCTGTCGCTGGGCAATACGGACTTTCAGCTCCCTCCAAAGATTTTCTATTGGGTTCAGGTCTGGAGACTGGCTAGGCCACTCCAGGACCTTGAGATGCTTCTTACAGAGCCACTCCTTAGTTGCCCTGGCTGTGTGTTTCGGGTTGTTGTCATGCTGGAAGACCCAGCAACGACCCATCTTCAATGCTCTTACTGAGGGAAGGAGGTTGTTGGCCAAGATTTCGCGATACATGGCCCCATCCATCCTCCCCTCAATACGGTGCAGTCGCCCTGTCCCCTTTGCAGAAAAGCATCCCCAAAGAATTATGTTTCCACCTCCATGCTTCACGGTTGGGATGGTGTTCTTGGGGTTGTACTCATCCTTCTTCTTCCTCCAAACACGGCGAGTGGAGTTTAGACCAAAAGCTCTATTTTTGTCTCATCAGACCACATGACCTTCTCCCATTCCTCCTCTGGATCATCCAGATGGTTATTGGCAAACTTCAGACGGGCCTGGACATGCGCTGGCTTGAGCAGGGGGACCTTGCGTGCGCTGCAGGATTTTAATCCATGACGGCGTAGTGTGTTACTAATGGTTTTCTTTGAGACTGTGGTCCCAGCTCTCTTCAGGTCATTGACCAGGTCCTGCCGTGTTGTTCTGGTCTGATCCCTCACCTTCCTCATGATCATTGATGCCCCACGAGGTGAGATCTTGCATGGAGCCCCAGACCGAGGGTGATTGACCGTCATCTTGAACTTCTTCCATTTTCTAATAATTGCGCCAACAGTTGTTGCCTTCTCACCAAGCTGCTTGCCTATTGTCCTGTAGCCCATCCCAGCCTTGTGCAGGTCTATAATTTTATCCCTGATGTCCTTACACAGCTCTCTGGTCTTGGCCATTGTGGAGAGGTTGGAGTCTGTTTGATTGAGTGTGTGGACAGTTGTCTTTTATACAGGTAACAAGTTCAAACAGGTGCAGTTAATACAGGTAATGAGTGGAGAACAGGAGGGCTTCTTAAAGAAAAACTAACAGGTCTGTGAGAGCCGGAATTCTTACTGGTTGGTAGGTGATCAAATACTTATGTCATGCAATAAAATGCAAATTAATTACTTAAAAATCATACAATGTGATTTTCTGGATTTTTGTTTTAGATTCCGTCTCTCACAGTTGAAGTGTACCTATGATAAAAATTACAGACCTCTACATGCTTTGTAAGTAAGAAAACCTGCAAAATCGGCAGTGTATCAAATACTTGTTCTCCCCACTGTATATATATATACTGTATATATATATATATATATTTTTTTTTTGCTCCTGAACTTCTTCTACTCTCAACCTCTCCGATCATTTTCATGATGTCCATCCGGTTTGCTTCTATATGCCATATCTTTCTAACTGTGCTCTTTCCCAAAAGCTCCCAACATACAACCTATATACTTATTATGGACACAGTATGCTTACATTATTAGCTATCTTTGTTATTATTTGTTGTTATTTGTTATTAGTCCCATCCTTCAACTATATTCAATACCTCCAATCTATCTCTTAACACCATCCATATGGTTGATGCTTATTTATAAAACCCTCACTCCCCCCTATCTGAGATACCTACTGCAGCCCTCATCCTCCACATACAACACCCGTTCTGCCAGTCACATTCTGTTAAAGGTCCCCAAAGCACACATATCCCTGGGTCGCTCCACTTTTCAGTTCGCTGCAGCTAGAGACTGGAACGAGCTGCAAAAAACACTCAAACTGGACAGTTTTATCTCCATCTCTTCATTCAAAGACTCAATCATGGACACTCTTACTGACAGTTGTGGCTGCTTCGCGTGATGTATTGTTGTCTCTACCTTCTTGCCCTTTGTGCTGTTGTCTGTGCCCAATAATGTTTGTACCATGTCTTGTGCTGCTGCAATGTTGTGTTGTTGTCATGTTGTGTTGCTACCATGCTGTGTTGTCATGTGTTGCTGCCATACTATGTTGTTGTCTTAGGTCTCTCTTTATGTAGTGTTGTAGTGTTGTGGTGTCTCTTTTGTCGTCATGTGTGTTTTGTCCTACATTTTTATTTTATATTTTTAATCCCAGCCCCCGTCCCTGCAGGAGGCCTTTTGCCTTTTGATAGGCCGTCATTGTAAATAAGAATTTGTTTTTAACTGACTTGCCTAGTTAAATAAAGCTTAAAAAAACCTTCAAAATAACAAAAAATCACCTTTAAGCTGAATATGTGTTAGTATTCAATCATCCAGCACACCAATATTCTTCCAGACGGTAAAAACGTGTTTTGCTGTCCCAGTAAAGGATTATGCATAGACGGGTTGGTTGCAAGAAAACCAACACGTGCGCAACTATGGGGCAAAATAGACATGGTTGGCTTAGATTGCTGACAACATGTAAACTACATTTCGTCTCCAATGTTTATTGAAAACAAAGACATTTGCACAATGAGCACGTCTCTCAAATACATCGTTAGCTAGCCATATTAGCATCGACATGAAATCAGCCAAAACACCTCAGAACAAGACATGGTATCAAGAACAAGATGAAACTATCTGAAACGAGTCACTTACGATTCCCCACATGGCAGTTTCTTCAACATGTTATGTCCCGTTCTACACAAGTAGCTCAACTATTCCAACAACAGCTGCAGCTACAGCAGAGATGTTAGCTATTAAAATCAGATCCAATATTAATATCAGAGGATTAGAAATCCAGGGCTTAAAAACAAAGGTGTCATTGTACGCTGATGTTTCATGTTTTCTTTTAAATCCACAACTAGACCGTCATCTTGAACTTCTTCCATTTTCGAATAATTGCGCCAAAGGTTGTTGCCTTCTCACCAAGCTGCTTGCCTATTGTCCTGTAGCCCATCCCAGCCTTGTGCAGGTCTACAATTGTATCCCTGATGTCCTTACACAGCTCTCTGGTCTTGGCCATTGTGGAGAGGTTGGAGTCTGTTTCATTGAGTGTGTGGACAGGTGTCTTTTATACAGGTAACGAGTTCAAACAGGTGCAGTTAATACAGGTAATGAGTGAAGAACAGGAGGGCTTCTTAAAGAAAAACTAACAGGTCTGTGAGAGCCGGAATTCTTACTGGTTGGTAGATGATCAAATACTTATGTCATGCAATAAAATGCAAATTAATTACTTAAAAATCATACAATGTGATTTTCTGGATTTTTGTTTTAGATTCCGTCTCTCACAGTTGAAGTGTACCTATGATAAAAATTACAGACCTCTACATGCTTTGTAAGTAGGAAAACCTGCAAAATCGGCAGTGTATCAAATACTTGTTCTCCCCACTGTATATGCACAGGGGATAATGGGGAAAATGGCCGACACCTGGATGGGTGTAGAGACAAGCACAAGACAGGTGAAACAGATCAGGGTGTAACACCCGTGACACACTGGGGGTTGTAGAGCAAAATGGAGAACACCGTCATGTTAGTGAGTCTCCCCTTTCTGTAGAGTTCGGATGCTACTGATGTTTTCATGAGAAGACCGATTTTCGGGATGTCTCCTGGTCTGACAAACAGCACTGTTGCTCTGCCACTTCCCACCGCAGATGCGGAAGGCCGACATAGGCGAAGGTGGTCGATTGAGACGCAGCTCATGCAAAAAAACGGATATCTCTAGCTTAAACTGACGTATTTTGATGGGGAGTTTTGTATTATGTTACTTAGATTGACGCACCGGTCATGTCTCAGGCTGGACACATGGCATGTCTCAAGCTGGAAACAATGGCACTCAGGATCTCTAGTCTCCACCGAGTGTTGTTTACATCCAACAGTCAGGGGAGAAACCAGATTTTGAGTGTTCAGAGATAAAACACCATAAAAGTTATTCCGACTGGCATGGAAGTGGCTCGTCTTAAGAGGTGTAAGGATAATTAGGAGTCTGAAACTAAGGTATTTGGTGCAGTGTATGTAGGGAATAGAGTACCATTTGGGATGAATTCTAAGCCTGAGCCCTACCCATGCCGACATTCAGGCCCTAACCTACCCATGCCGACATTCAGGCCCTAACCTACCCAGGCCTGATTGCTTCTGCCAAATTTAAAACCTGGCCCTGACCGAAACCCAAAATCAGAAATAACTTCCTTAGTTAGTAAAATCCATTAGCTGCCCTTCTCTGTCTGTCACTCATTCCCTGCGCACAGGCATTTCGCTCTGCAAGCACTCTGCTCATGGCGCTCTGAGTCGGTGAGTATCCATAGCAACGGCTCCGCTTAGGCTGCTCTCCTCAATGATGAGACATGAGAAAGCTGCAAGCTACTTTGTCACTTTAAACTCAGACGAAACTTAAGGACATTATTATTTTCTGTGAAATAGTCCTATATTTGATGAGGTCGAAGCACTTCTGACACCATTATGACCTTAGTCAGATATGACTGTACTGAGCAGCAGAGCACGAGCAAATGGCTCAGCTTCAAAATGTTAGTGATCAATTTAGTGATACCCGAGCCCTACCCGTACTCTAGTTATTGATGAAAAAACAGGCCCTACCTGATGTATAATGTCAGGGCCCATCGGCTCAGGTCGGGTAGCAGAGCTCTATTGGGATGCAGCCTTTGGCTTAAGTTCTCAGCTCTTGCCCTGGACACAAAGTAAAGCAACTTGAAAGGGCAAACCATATCCAAACGCTCAAAAAGAACTCAGAGCTACTTTCCAGCAAACTGCCCAAATAGTCAGGCCAATCTGGCCAAATTGCACACAACAAGGTAACAATTATTATAATTCAATATGCCAGAAGTTACAGCCGGTTGATTCTGCTCAATTCAAGGGCAAATTTGAGGACCATCTGTTCGCCGAGCTCCGTGGCAGACCTCATCATGGATGTTCTGAATTTGTAATGTGCTGGCTGGGAGGATGATGAAAGGCCGTTGCCGTCACCTCCTCTCACTTCAAATACTGTAGCTAACGACAACCCCACCAAATGGCTAATACACTTTCAAAAGCTGCGACAAACAGACTTAGAGTAATTGTTTACAACTTTTTCCTGGTAATAGGAAAAAGCCAATTTTGACATAATGAAAGAGTTCTTAGTTCAACAAGGTCCTATATGATGCAGTCAGTGGCTTTGTGCAGAATTGAGGATCAGTGATAAGAAAAACAGGCAAAGGCTATAACACGGCTGAAATCTCCAAGGAATATTATTTTATTTATTTATTTATTTTTAGTCATTTAGCAGACGCTCTTATCCAGAGCGACTTACAGGAGCAATTAGGGTTAAGTGCCTTGCTCAAGGGCACATTGACAGATTTTTCACCTAGTCGGCTCGGGGATTAGAACCAGCAACCTTTCGGTTACTGGCACAACGCTCTTACCCACTAAGCTACCTGCCGAATATTCTTCCACAAAATCTGATTTGAGATGACGCTCTACCGAGTTTTTAGGAAATAGAAGTAAATATGCAGGAAACATGGTACAATATTTTCATGCTTTATCTAGAAACAATGAGAGGCTCTTTTATAGTCTTTATTTCAAAATAATGTCAGTCACAGGTGCACAGGTATCAAAAACAGGATAAAGGAAAGGATAGATACCTGATCTAGTACATGTTGTACAGAATCCGATATAGATGTGTGCCTTCAACATCTGACCATGCCCTTCTTTCATTGAAGACCTCCCAGGTCTTGCTGTCCAGCTACCATATTTGATGCCTTCCTCTTTGGCAGCCCAATGGTGACTACAGGGAGCTCACTTCTCTGACAGTTCTGGGTTGAAATGTCTTCCTCATAGAAACCAGGATGACCTAGAAGAGCACATTGTTGCTTCGGCGTATTTCATCCATTATTACTGAGGGGTCAGACAGAAGGAATAGCAATTGAGTAGCCTGCTGTGGGATGAATGTACTTATGGGAATTGACCTTGATTGGCAGAGAATGACAGCATGAGCCAGTTCAAATCCCTAGTGACTGGATCTGTAAGATCATCGCTTCTGATTTCACTGTATTCTATGTAGTTCATACTCTCCTACTCTGACTTGGCACCATTTTAACTTTTATTATATTTAACGACATCAATGATACAGAAACTAACACAAGACCTTTGGAATATTGTGTAATGTTCATTGTAAGGGGATAATATTACCAATTTCATGGCTTTGATTATGATTAAATTAACCAAATGCTTTACATTTGGTGCCCTGCTTGTCAATTTATGTTTCTACGTGAGGCCAGGTCACATGGTTAGGAAAATCCCCTGGCCCTATACTTTCCAGGGGCCATAGGGTTAACCCTCCCTCCAGTCTGCCCTGGCCAGTAGTACTGTCAGATTACATCAACAGTTGCCCACAAAGCGTACCCAACAACAGTACCAGTAAATCTGCCATGTGGTGCCAGGATAACAACCTCTCCCTCAACATGATCAAGACAAATAAGATAATTGTGGACTACAGGGAAAAAAAGAGGACTGAGCACGCCCCCATTCTCATCGACGGGGCTGTAGTGGAACAGGTTGAGAGCTTCAAGTTCCTTGTAGTCCACATCACCAACAAACTATTATGGTCTAAACACACCAAGACAGTCGTGAAGAGGGCACGACAAAGCCTATTCCCCCTCAGGAGACTGAAAAGATTTGGCATGGGTCCTCAGATCCTCAAAAAGATATACAGCTGCACAATCGAGAGCATCCTGACTGGTTGCATCACCGCCTGGTATGGCAACTGCTCGGGCTTCGACCGCAAGGCACAACAGAGGGTAGTGCGTAAGGCCCAGTACATCACTGGGGCCAAGATTCCTGCCATCCAGGACCTATATACTAGGCGGTGTCAGAGGAAAGCCCAAAAAATGGTCAAAGACTCCAGTCACCCAAGTCATAGACTGTTCTCTCTGCTACCGCACGGCAAGCGGTACTGGAGCGCCAAGTCTAGGTCCAAAAGGCTTCTTAACAGTTTCTACCCCCAAGCCATAAGACTCCTGAACAGCTAATCATGGCTACCCAGACTATTTGCATTGTCCCCCCCCTTTACGCTGCTGCTACTCTGTTTAATATTTATGCATAGTCACTTTAACTCTACCCACATGTACATATTACCTCAATTACCTCGACTAACCGGTGCCCCAACACATTGACTCTGTACCGGTACCCGCTGTATATAGCCTCCCTACTGTTACTTTATTTTACTGCTGCTCTTTAATTATTTGCTATTTAAAAAAAAATCTTAACTGCATTGTTGGTTAAGGGCTTGTAAGTAAGCATTTCACTGTAATGTCTACACCTGTTGTATTCGGCGCATGTGGCAAATAAAATTTGATTGGATTTGATTTGATTTGAAGGGGGGAGAGACAGCGATCGAGTTGAGGTTAGCATCTGGTAGACTGGTAATAAGTTCTCATTGTGCACCTAGCTGGAACATGTGGCATTAGAGAGAGGTAGCTTTCTAATAATCTTGTCCAAACTCATTCCCGCCATTCAATTTACTTGTGAATTTACTCATGTCTCATTATATTACCATAGCTATGTTTGGAGATGCCGGAACCAGGAAAGTCTTCATAAGGACATCCAGATTTACATGTTGTTAAAATTTGATTGACAAAACAAGACAATCAGTCTAATAGATTGTGGAGTTGACTGGTGAGGTGAATGAGAACTGGTTGTGTTATGTAATAAAACCTATGGGAGACATACAGTCCAAAGAATTTAAGCAGTGGGCTAAATGTTCACTCAAACATACTTTCGGAATGCTAGTTGAGGAATCGCAAGGTGAGAAATAAGAAATGTGTTTCAAATGAATTATGATACTGTATATACTGAGTGTACAAAACATTAGGAACACCTTCCTAATATTTGAGTTGTACCCCCTTTTGCCCCCAGAACAGCCTCAATTCGTCGGGGCATGGACTGACTCTTCAAGGTGTTGAAAGCGTTCTACAAGGATGCAGGCTCATGTTGACTCCAATTCTTCCCACAGTTGTGTCAAGTTGGCTGGATGTCCTTTGTGTGGTGGACCATTCATTATACACACGGGAAACTGTTGAGCGTGAAAAACCCAGTAGCATCGCAGTTCTTGACACACTCAAGATGGTGTGCCTGGCACCTACTACCACACCCCGTTCAAAGGCACTTAAATCTTTTGTCTTGCCCATTCACCCTCTGAATCGCACACATACACAATCCATGACGCAATTGTCTCAAGGCTTAAAAATCCTTCTTTAACCTGTCTCCTCCCCTTCATCTACACTGATTGAAGTGGATTTAACAAGTGATATCAATAAGGGATCATAGCCTTCACCTAGATTCACCTGGTCAGTCTATGTTATGGAAAGAGCACGTGTTCCTAATGTTTATACACTCAAGTGTATAATAGAATATGATTTCTGTGCTGAATGTCAACACACGGTACAGAGAAGACGACCAAGATGACCCTCATGCAACGGACATATATTGTCATCCATCAGTGTTTCCGTTAGCTGGCAATTGCAGGCTTTTGGGTGGTAAAAAAAATGACAAGCCAATAAATAAAACTGTTGCCAGCAAAAATTACTAGGAGAAAAAAACAGAGAATCCGGATAGTTTGAAATGGAACAGAGAATCCGGATAGTTTGAAATGGAACAGAGAATCCGGATAGTTTGGAATGGAACAGAGAATCCAGATAGTTTGGAATGGAACAGAGAATCCAGATCGTTTGGAATGGAACAGAGAATCCAGATAGTTTGAAATGGAAAAATTACTAGGAGAAAAAAACAGAGAATCCGGATAGTTTGAAATGGAACAGAGAATCCGGATAGTTTGAAATGGAACAGAGAATCCGGATAGTTTGGAATGGAACAGAGAATCCAGATAGTTTGGAATGGAAAAATTACTAGGAGAAAAAAACAGAGAATCCGGATAGTTTGAAATGGAACAGAGAATCCGGATAGTTTGAAATGGAACAGAGAATCCAGATAGTTTGGAATGGAACAGAGAATCCAGATAGTTTGAAATGGAACAGAGAATCCAGATAGTTTGGAATGGAAAAAAGAATCCAGATAGTTTGGAATGGAACAGGGAATCCAGATAGTTTGGAATGGAACAGAGAATCCAGATAGTTTGGAATGTAACAGAGAATCCAGATAGTTTGGAATGGAAAAGAGAATCCAGATAGTTTGGAATAGAAAAGAGAATCCAGATAGTTTGGAATGGAAAATAGATTTTGAGCAGGATTTCTCTTGCAGCTCCTCAGCTGGTTGCTGCTGGAGTAAAACGTGCTTTTATTTAATAGCTATTATTTTTATTTCTCAACTGGTATTTTTAGCGCGCCTCCCATTCACCATTTAAGTGCAAGCAACAGGCTATCAGCGCGTCACCCACCACTTTACAATGTGAGCTGGTGGCAGTGTGCATTTTGAAAATATACTTAATCGTTTAAAACCTGAATGTTTTATTTAAGTAGCCTATAGGCAAAATCCGACCATGGAAACGTGTTGGCAATTATTTTATAAAGACTTCAAAGGCGGCGCGTGAGTTTCAAGTTTGGGAAGCGTACAATTTATTCTACCATTTCTACCGATCTGTGTGCCAGTTATGATTTTCATATGCACATTTTCGTGCAACAGCTTCATTTCAATAATAATGGTTTTGTTTCTCAAAATCATTGTCACATGGTTAATCATAAAAATCTGAAAGTTAACTAATGCGAGATCACCAGCCTCTGCCATATGGACACATTGATTCACCGTGATCCATTGGCGGCTAAAGTAATGAGTGCAAGAATCTCATAGCCTATAGCCCAATGCAGCAGTAGGCCTTTAACTTCCATTGCTCTTTCACACCGAGGATTGGTGATTATCGAGGGGGAAATTGTTGGAAAGATTTTTCAAATAGCTTACTGTGAGGAACTATAGTTTTAATCACTGGAGACTCCTCGGAGGAGGAAGGGGAGGACCATCCTCCTCAGTGAATAAAAAAATAGTGAAACATTAAAAAAGGATCAGAGAATGAATCTAGTACTGAAAGCATAAGCTACAGCTAGCTAGCACTGCAGTGCATAAAATGTTGTGAGTAGTTGACTCAAAGAGAGAGAAAGACAATCGTTGAACATTTTTGAACAAATTAATTTCTTGAAAAATGAAGGAGAAGCAAGGGAGAGAGGGAGAAAGAGCTAGCTACTGTATATTTCGTTAGATTTTTTTCACATTCACTTTCACTTAGCTAGAAAATGCAGCAAGCTAGTTTAGCCTACTCAAACACCCGGCTAAAACAGAGAGGGATGCTATGATAGCTAGCTGGCTATGGCTATCCAACACTGAAACTCTTCAAAGTCAAAGTACGCTTTTGGTTTTATAGATGTATTGCCACAGGGGCCCACCGGTGTCACTGCTAAACTGCCTGCTGACTGTACACTGTACAATATGACTGTAGTGGGTTTGCTAACCCGTTAGTTCTAGTAGCTATGTTGACTATGATGTAGCTAATATGGTGACAACAATGTAGGCTGTGTGTAGCGGTTATGATAGGAAGGTTTGGCTTGGAAATGTTTTTTGCCTGGTCATAGACAACTGATGTGTTGTGCACTGAAGTCCACAAGCGAAGGGAAAAAGTGAGAGGAGGAGAGCGCGTAGATAGTTGTGAGAAGGAATTATATATATATATATATATATATATATATATATATATATACAGTGAGGGAAAAAAGTATTTGATCCCCTGCTGATTTTGTACATTTGCCCACTGACAAAGACATGATCAGTCTATAATTTTAATGGTAGGTTTATTTGAACCGTGCGAGACAGAATAACAACAAAAAAATCCAGAAAAACACTTGTCAAAAATGTTATCAATTGATTTGCATTTTAATGAGGGAAATAAGTATTTGACCCCTCTGCAAAACATGACTTAGTACTTGGTGGCAAAACCCTTGTTGGCAATAACAGAGGTCAGATGTTTCTTTTAGTTGGCCACCAGGTTTTTACACATCTCAGGAGGGATTTTGTCCCACTCCTCTTTGCAGATCTTCTCCAAGTCATTAAGGTTTCGAGGCTGACGTTTAGCAAATCGAACCATCAGCTCCCTCCACAGATGTTCTATGGGATTAAGGTCTGGAGACTGGCTAGGCCACTCCAGGACCTTAATGTGCTTCTTCTTGAGCCACTCCTTTGTTGCCTTGGCCGTGTGTTTTGGGTTATTGTCATGCTGGAATACCCATCCACGACCCATTTTCAATGCCCTGGCTGAGGGAAGGAGGTTCTCACCCAAGATTTGACGGTACATAGCCCCGTCCATCGTCCCTTTGATGCAGTGAAGTTGTCCTGTCCCCTTAGCAGAAAAACACACCCAAAGCATAATGTTTCCACCTCAATATTTGACGGTGGGGATGGTGTTCTTGGGGTCATAGGCAGCATTCCTCCTCCTCCAAACACAGTTGAGTTGATGCCAAAGAGCTCGATTTTGGTCTCATCTGACCACAACACTTTCACCCAGTTCTCATCTGAATCATTCAGATGTTCATTGGCAAACTTCAGACGGCCCTGTATATGTGCTTTCTTGAGCAGGGGGACCTTGCGGGCGCTGCAGG
Organism: Coregonus clupeaformis; assembly: GCF_020615455.1. Taxonomy (NCBI): domain Eukaryota; kingdom Metazoa; phylum Chordata; class Actinopteri; order Salmoniformes; family Salmonidae; genus Coregonus; species Coregonus clupeaformis. Next base: position 54,529,804 of record NC_059201.1, read on the forward strand.
ATTTCAGTCCTTCACGGCGTAGTGTGTTACCAATTGTTTTCTTGGTGACTATGGTCCCAGCTGCCTTGACATCATTGACAAGATCCTCCCGTGTAGTTCTGGGCTGATTCCTCACCGTTCTCATGATCATTGCAACTCCACGAGGTGAGATCTTGCATTGAGCCCCAGGCCGAGGGAGATTGACAGTTCTTTTGTGTTTCTTCCATTTGCGAATAATCGCACCAGCTGTTGTCACATTCTCACCAAGCTGCTTGGCGATGGTCTTGTAGCCCATTCCAGCCTTGTGTAGGTCTACAGTCTTGTCCCTGACATCTTTGGAGAGCTCTTTGGTCTTGGCCATGGTGGAGAGTTTGGAATCTGATTGATTGATTGCTTCTGTGGACAGGTGTCTTTTATACAGGTAAAAAGCTGAAATTAGGAGCACTCCCTTTAAGAGTGTGCTCCTAATCTTAGCTCGTTACCTGTATAAAAGACACATGGGAGCCAGAAATCTTTCTGATTAAGAGGGGGTCAAATACTTATTTCCCTCATTAAAATGCAAATCAATTTATAACATTTTTGACATGCGTTTTTCAGGATTTTTTTATTGTTATTCTGTCTCTCACTGTTCAAATAAACCTACCATTAAAATTATAGACTGATCATTTCTTTGTCAGTGGGCAAACGTACAAAATCAGCAGGGGATCAAATACTTTTTTCCCTCACTGTATATACAATGAGCAAAGTGATCATGCTGTTTGTATGTGGCTGCTATGAAAGTAAACTGTTTGCGTGTAATCAGGGGTGTATTCATTCCGACGATTCTGTTGAAAAACAAAATCTTAAACGGAAGCAAACGGAATGAAACGGGGATAGACCTACCTGAATTTGTCCAATGGAAACTCTTGTTTGGAACCCTTGGACTAATGATTACACCCTAGATCAGCTAGATGCAGGCAAGAGTGTGCAAGGCAGTATTGAATGTGTCACTGTCTGTCACCTTGATTACTCAAATCTTTCTCTCGACCAGTGCACTTACATTGTAAACTTTCATTTATAGGCTAGGTTGTAGCAACCTCATGATGGGTATAGGGAAAATTTGAGTATCGATGTTACATTGAGCTGGGTGAATGGAATATGAATGACAGTCATCAAATATGCTGTAATAGAAATAAGACCATGCTCATAAAAAATTTAAATAAACATAACTGACTGATTTTACTATATTATCATTCGCAATGGATGTAAAAAAAAACAACACTTTCCTACATTTCCGCACAACAGGCAAGATACTTCTATGCATTCTCACTCGCGTGCCCTCTCTCAACCTTATCAGGACAGAGTAACCAGACACATGCTCCTTGCTGACATGGAGCACTCCAAACAAAGGCAATGAAACAATTTACAAATCTCGTAAAATGATGGTTATGAAATAAACCAAAACTTGTTTCACACAAGTGTAGCAGGTTGTGAACTAGGCAAACAACGTTTCCACTCTGAGAATAAGAATGGTAAATGAGTGTAATTAATACACGCATTAACAGAAATGTATGTAACCAAATGACGGGGATTAATGGTACATTTACTTCTGGTGACATATGTAATGGGAAATAAAAATCAAAAGGCAAACAATTCACCCAATGAAACAATGAATGTGCAAAAATTGGTGGGAGATAGCTGAGCCATTCTGGAGAGAGACTTCGCAACACACTCCTCCCTTTCTTCTTGTCTCAACATTTTCAATTATACTTAAGACACATTATCTTCACACATATTTTAAATGCTTTTCATTGACAGCCGCGACTCAATAATCAGCTAGGCCTATTGACATGCGCGCTGCCCAAATTGAGGGTTTCCCAAAAAGGCATAGGCCTACACACTGGTGATTTGAAACAATCCACAGCTAAAAAATGTAAGAAGCTACTGATCCTCAATTCAAACTTTATTTGTCACATGCGCTGAATACAGGTTTAGACCTTACCGTGAAATGCTTACTTACAAGCCCTTAACCAACAATGCAGTTCAAGAAAGAGTTCAGAAAATATTTACCAAATAAACTAAAGTAAAAAATAATAAAGAAATAACAATAACGAGGCTATATACAGGGGGTACCGGTACCGAGTCAATGTGCGAGGGTACAGGTTAGTCGAGGTAATTTGTACATGTACAGTTGAAGTCGGAAGTTTACATACACCTTAGCCAAATACATTTAAACTCAGTTTTTCACAATTCCTGACATTTAATCCTAGTAAAGATTATCTGTCTTAGGTCAGTTAGGATCACCACTTTATTTTAAGAATGTGAAATGTCAGAATAATAGTAGAGAGAATGATTTATTTCAGCTTTTATTTCTTTCATCACATTCCCAGTGGGTCAGAAGTTTACATACACTCAATTAGTATTTGGTAGCATTGCCTTTAAATTGTTTAACTTGGCTCAAACGTGTCGGGTAGCCTTCCACAAGCTTCCCACAATAAGTTGGGTGAATTTTGGCCCATTCCTCCTGACAGAGCTGGTGTAACTGAGTCAGGTTTGTAGGCCTCCTTGCTCGCACACGCTTTTTCAGTTCTGCCCACACATTTTCTATAGGATTGAGGTCAGGGCTTTGTGATGGCCACTCCAATACCTTAAGACATTTTGCCACAACTTTGGAAGTATGCTTGGGGTCATTGTCCATTTGGAAGACCCATTTGCGACCAAGCTTTAACTTCCTGACTGATGTCTTGAGATGTTGCTTCAACATACAGTCTCCACATAATTTTTCTTCCTCATGATGCCATCTATTTTGTGAAGTGCACCAATCCCTCCTGCAGCAAAGCACCCCCTAAGCATTATGCTGCCACCCCCGTGATTCATGGTTGGGATGGTGTTCTTCGGCTTGCAAGCGACCCCCTTTTTCCTCCAAACATAACGATGGTCATTTTGGCCAAATAGTTATATTTTTGTTTCATCAGACCAGAGGACATTTCTCCAAAAAGTACGATCTTTGTCCCCATGTGCAGTTGCTAACCGTAGTCTGGCTTTTTTTATGGTGGTTTTGGAGCAGTGACTTCTTCCTTGCTGAGTGGCCTTTCAGGTTATGTCGATATAGGACTCGTTTTACTGTGGATATAGATACTTTTGTACCTGTTTCCTCCAGCATCTTCAGAAGATCCTTTGCTGTTGTTCTGGGATTGATTTGCACTTTTCGCACCAAAGTACGTTAATCTCTAGGAGACAGAACGCGTCTCCTTCCTGAGCGGTATGACGGCTGCGTGGTCCCATGGTGTTTATACTTGCGTACTATTGTTTGTACAGATGAACGTGGTACCTTCAGGCGTTTGGAATTTGCTCCCAAGGATGAACCAGACTTGTGGAGGTCTGCAATTTATTTTCTGAGGTCTTGGCTGATTTCTTTTGATTTTCCCATAATGTCAAGCAAAGATGCACTGAGTTTGAAGGTAGGCCTTGAAATACATCCACAGGTACACCTCCAATTGACTCAAATGATGTCAATTAGCCTATCAGAAGCTTCTAAAGCCATGACATCATTTTCTGGAATTATCCAAGCTGTTTAAAGGCACAGTCAACTTAGTGTATGTAAACTTCTGACCCACTGGAATTGTGATACAGTGAATTATAAGTGAAATAATCTGTCTGTAAACAATTGTTGGAACAATTACTTGTGTCATGCACAAAGTAGATGTGCTAACCGACTTGCCAAAACTATAGTTTGTTAACAAGAAATGTATGGAGTGGTTGAAAAACGAGTTTTAATGACGCCAACCTAAGTGTATGTAAACTTCCGACTTCAACTGTAGGTAGGGGTAAAGTGACTATGCATAGATAATAGACAGCGGGTAGCAGCAGTGTAAAAACAATGTAAATAGTCCGGGTGGCCATTTGATGAATTGTTCAGCAGTCTTATGGCTTGGGGGTAGAAGCTGTTAAGGAGCCTTTTGGTCCTAGACTTGGCGCTCCGGTACCGCTTGCTGTGTGGTAACAGAGAGAACAGTCTATGACTTGGGTGACTGGAGACTGGAGTTTGACTATTTCTAGGGCCTTCCTCTGACACCGCCTAGTATATAGGTCCTGGATGGCAGGAAGCTTGGCCCCAGTGATGTACTGGGCCATACGCACTACCCTCTGTAGTGCCTTACGGTCAGATGCTGAGCAGTTGCCATACCAGGCGGTGATGCAACTGTCCAGTATGCTCTCAATGGTGCAGCTGTATAACTTTTTGAGGATCTGGGGACCCATGCCAAATCTTTTCAGTCTCCTGAGGGGGAAAAGGTGTTGTCGTGCCCTCTTCACGACTGTCTTGGTGTATTTGTGTTTATTTCGGTATAGACAGGAGTAATTATGTAATTTTAGCAAATGTATTTCCTTTTACTTCCCTATTGGACCCACCGCTATGCCATTTCTCTCCTGTTCTTTTGGTTTTCATATTAACTTTCTTTCGTTGTCCAGAAGCCAAAGGCACAATCCTACTCATATTAAAAACCCATCCTAGTTGTTGCACCTTACATTCCCCCTCTTTCTAAGTTTCGAACAGAGATTTTTTATCTCTGTCACATATGGAACCGCTATCAGGTGCGCTGTTTAGAATGGTGTTTTCCCAGGTGTGCTGTTTAGAATGGTGTTTTCCCACGAATTGCATTTTGGCAAATGAGGTTTAATTGACTGCTTCATTATGAGTTGCATGTTCTGTTAAGATGCATTACCATAATCTAAATGTGATTTCTGTCATTCAGAGCACCATGGTTAGACGCCCTAATGCATATGGGTCTGGGTAAATTAAATTCTCCAAAAGGTATGACTCCAAAACACCCAGAAACGGCTACTCTCCTTAATATTATCCTCACAAATAATCCTGATAGGTATCAGTCTGGTGTTTTCTGTAATTACCTTAGTGATCACTGTTTTACAGCCTGTGTTTGAAATGGCTGCTCAGTTAAATGACCTGTCCTGATTTGTCATAGACGCTTGCTAAAACACTTTAATGAGCAAGCCTTCCTTCATGACCTGGCCTCTGTAAATTGGTATAGAATCAGCTTGATCCCCTCTGTCGAAGACGCTCAGTGGTATTGATAACGAACACGCCCCCATAAAGAAAATTAGAATTAAAAACAGGTTCAGCCCCTGGTTCAACTGTGATCTGGCAGTTACTCCACCTCAATAATTCCATTTGGCGAAAGGCTCGGCACACGCATACTCAGGCTGACTGGCTCTCGTTCAGGCAAATTAGAAATAAGTGCACTCAGGCTATCCTGAAGGCCAAAGTTAGTTATTTCTTGGGTCTAACCCCAAGAAGTTCTGGAAAATGGTGAAAGACCTGGAGAATAAACCCTCCTCCTCACAGCTGCCCATGTCCCTTAATGTTGATGATGTGGTTGTTACTGACAAGGAGCACTTCATTAAGTCAGGATTCCTATTTGACTCAGCCATGCCTCCTTGCCCGTCCAACATTTCCTCATCTCCCAGCCCTTCTAATGCGACTAGCTCCGATGCCCCTCCCTCTTTTCCCCCTGCCGTGCTACAAAGCTTCTCCCTGCAGGCAGTCACTGAGTCTGAGGTGCTAAAGGAGCTCCTTAAACTTGACCCCCCAAAAAAACATCTGGGTCAGATGGTTTAGATCCTTTCTTCTTTAAGGTTGCAGCCCCTATCATCGCCAAGCCTATCTCTGACCTTTTTAACCTGTCTCTCCTCTCGGGGGAGGTTCCCATTGCTTGGAAGGCAGCCACGGTGTGTCCTTTATTTAAAGGGGGAGATGAAGCTGATCCTAACTGTTATAGGCCAATTTCTATTTTGCCCTGTTTATCAAAAGTGTTGGAAAAACTTGTCAATAATCAACTGACTGACTTTCTTGATGTCTATATTATTCTCTCTGGTATGCAATCTGGTTTTCTCTCAGGTTATGGATGTGTCACTGCAACCTTAAAGGTCCTAAATAATGTCACCATTGCCCTAAGCAATGTTTTGCTGCTATTTATATTGACTTGGCCAAAGCTTTTGATATGGTAGACCATTCCATTCTTGTGGGCCGGCTAAGGAGTTTTGGTGTCTCTGAGGGGTCTTTGGTCTGGTTTGCTAACTACCTCTCTCAAAGAGTGCAGTGTATATAGTCAGAACATCTGCTGTCTCAGCCACTGCCTGTTACCAATGGAGTACCCCAAGGCTCAGTCTTAGGCCCCACGCTCTTCTCAATTTATATCAACAACATAGCTCAGGCAGTAGGAAGCTCTCTCATCCATTTATATGCAGATGATACAGTCTTATACTCAGCTGGCCCCTCCCTGGATTTTATTTTAAACGCTCTTCAACAAAGCTTTCTTAGTGTCCCACAAGCTTTCTCTGCCCTTAACCTTGTTCTGAACACCTCCAAAAAAAAAAGGTAATGTGGTTCGGTAAGAAGAATGCCCCTCTCCCCACCAGTGTGATTACTACCTCTGAGGGTTTAGAGGTTGAGGTAATCACCTCATACAAGTACTTGGGATTATGGTTAGATGCTACACTGTCCTTCTCTCAGCACATATCCAAGCTGCAGGCTAAGGTTAAATCTAGACTTGGTAATCGCTCCTCTTTCACCCCAGCTGCCAAACGAACCCTGATTCAGATGACCATTCTACCCATGCTAGATTAGGGAGAAGTAATGTATAGATCGGCAGGTAAGGGTGCTCTCGAGCGGCTAGATGTTCTTTACCATTCGGCCATCAGATTTGCCACCAATGCTCCTTATAGGACATCACTGCACTCTATATTCCTCTGTAAACTGGTTATCCCTGTATACCCGTCGCAAGACCCACTGGTTGATGCTTATTTATAAAACCCTCACTCCCCCCTATCTGAGATACCTCCTGTAGCCCTCATCCTCCACATACAACACACGTTCTGCCAGTCACATTCTGTTAAAGGTCCCCAAAGCACACACATCCCTGGGTCGCTCCACTTTTCAATTCGCTGCAGCTAGCGACTGGAACGAGCTGCAAAAAACACTCAAACTGGACAGTTTTATCTCCATCTCTTCATTCAAAGACTCAATCATGGACACTCTTACTGACAGTTGTGGCTGCTTCCCGTGATGTATTGTTGTCTCTACCTTCTTGCCCTTTGTGCTGTTGTCTGTGCCCAATAATGTTAGTACCATGTTTTGTGCTGCTACAATGTTGTGCTGCTGCCAAGTTGTGTTGCTACCATGCTGTGTTGTCATGTGTTGCTGCCATGCTGTGTTGTCTTAGGTCTCTCTTTATGTAGTGTTGTAGTGTTGTGGTGTCTATCTTGTCGTGATGTGTGTTTTGTCCTACATTTTTAATCACCTGTCCCCACAGGAGGCCTTTTGCATTTTAATGTTTTGTATACACAGTGTATATTTCCGTTGCATAAGGGGAGGAATAAAATGTTAATCGAAGCCATGGGAAGTCGCTGCAGTAAGCTAAATGAGAAGCTGCGAGGAGAAAGTAAACAAAAAGTAGTGCACAAAGTAGGACAGCGTCTTATCTCTCAAAAAGGTCAGCTTCAGTAACTCTAGTCCTGAAGATCTCAGCTCCTCAAGACTTTGATTAATTCCCAAGGATATACTGAGCCTCCATAGGGGATTCATAACTAACATTTTAGCTAGACTAGAGTGCTAGCTCTTTGATAGCCTCTCTAACAGGCCAGAAAGAAAGTAAATAACCACCGCCGTTGTTATACTTAGAGCCTCTACTTCATCGCTGTCTACTTCATCAGGCAGTAGAGCCTCTACTTCATCGCTGCTCTATTTCATCAGGCAGTAGAGCCTCTACTTCATCGCTGTCTACTTCATCAGGCAGTAGAGCCTCTACTTCATCGCTGCTCTATTTAATCAGGCAGTAGAGCCTCTACTTCATCGCTGCTCTATTTCATCAGGCAGTAGAGCCTCTACTTCATCGCTGTCTACTTCATCAGGCAGTAGAGCCTCTACTTCATCGCTGTCTACTTCATCAGGCATTAGAGCCTCTACTTCATCGCTGCTCTATTTCATCAGGCAGTAGAGCCTCTACTTCATCGCTGTCTACTTCATCAGGCAGTAGAGCCTCTACTTCATCGCTGTCTACTTCATCAGGCAGTAGAGCCTCTACTTCATCGCTGCTCTATTTCATCAGGCATTAGAGCCTCTACTTCATCGCTGCTCTATTTCATCAGGCAGTAGAGTCTCTACTTCATTGCTGTCTACTTCATCAGGCAGTAGAGCCTCTACTTCATCGCTGTCTACTTCATCAGGCAGTAGAGCCTCTACTTCATCGCTGCTCTATTTCATCAGGCAGTAGAGCCTCTACTTCATCGCTGTCTACTTCATCAGGCAGTAGAGCCTCTACTTCATCGCTGCTCTACTTCATCAGGCAGTAGAGCCTCTACTTCATCGCTGTCTACTTCATCAGGCAGTAGAGTCTCTACTTCATCGCTGTCTACTTCATCAGGCAGTAGAGCCTCTACTTCATCGCTGCTCTATTTCATCAGGCAGTAGAGCCTCTACTTCATCGCTGTCTACTTCATCAGGCAGTAGAGCCTCTACTTCATCGCTGTCTACTTCATCAGGCAGTAGAGCCTCTACTTCATCGCTGCTCTATTTCATCAGGCAGTAGAGCCTCTACTTCATCGCTGCTCTATTTCATCAGGCAGTAGAACCTCTACTTCATCGCTGCTCTATTTCATCAGGCAGTAGAGCCTCTACTTCATCGCTGCTCTATTTCATCAGGCAGTAGAGCCTCTACTTCATCGCTGCTTTATTTCATCAGGCAGTAGAGTCTCTACTTCATCGCTGCTCTATTTCATCAGGCAGTAGAGCCTCTACTTCATCGCTGCTCTATTTCATCAGGCAGTAGAGCCTCTACTTCATCGCTGCTTTATTTCATCAGGCAGTAGAGTCTCTACTTCATCGCTGCTCTATTTCATCAGGCAGTAGAGTCTCTACTTCATCGCTGCTCTATTTCATCAGGCAGTAGAGCCTCTACTTCATCGCTGTCTACTTCATCAGGCAGTAGAGCCTCTACTTCATCGCTGTCTACTTCATCAGGCAGTAGAGCCTCTACTTCATCGCTGTCTACTTCATCAGGCAGTAGAGCCTCTACTTCATCGCTGCTCTATTTCATCAGGCAGTAGACCCTCTACTTCATCGCTGTCTACTTCATCAGGCAGTAGAGCCTCTACTTCATCGCTGCTCTATTTCATCAGGCAGTAGAGCCTCTACTTCATCGCTGTCTACTTCATCAGGCAGTAGAGCCTCTACTTCATCGCTGTCTACTTCATCAGGCAGTAGAGCCTCTACTTCATCGCTGTCTACTTCATCAGGCAGTAGAGCCTCTACTTCATCGCTGTCTACTTCATCAGGCAGTAGAGCCTCTACTTCATCGCTGCTCTATTTCATCAGGCAGTAGACCCTCTACTTCATCGCTGTCTACTTCATCAGGCAGTAGAGCCTCTACTTCATCGCTGTCTACTTCATCAGGCAGTAGAGCCTCTACTTCATCGCTGCTCTATTTCATCAGGCAGTAGAGCCTCTACTTCATCGCTGCTCTATTTCATCAGGCAGACTCGTCTATATAAAGGTCACTGTTGCGGTCCTTATTTTCTAACCACCCAGATATCGAAGTGGAGTTTATGAAAATCAAGAGATGAAGAGCAGTGATAGCCGTTGGCTAAAAGCTGAGTAGAAGCCGAAGCACATTTAAGCATCCCTCAAAACAGTTTTCTGGACGTTGATGGCTATTGAGAGGTAATTACAGTTTGGTAGCGATGATTAGGACCTCAGGAGAGACATGGTAGAACTGCGGCTGTCCACACGTGTTTTGTTTATTTTGATAATTTATAATCTCATGTGGCCCGAAGACATACCAGAAACACTTTACGAGAACAGGGCAATTTCACCAGAGCGCCACAAGAGCAAAGGCGCACATCCGTTAATATTACCTCAATGGCTTGATAAAGTGGGAATGCTATTTAGTTTTTTTTTTTATATCTTTCTTGTTACATGCAGAAGGACAATCAATAGCAGAAAATATGAGCTGTGAGCATCTAGAATTAACAGTAATTTGACACTTGGCTTCGGTTAAAGGCAAGTACAAACACATACTAGTAGGCTACTAGTCATCACTCCTGCTAGAGTCTACACATTCTTCTCTGGCGAGCTCTCATTGGCTATTGCTGATCACTGTTCTCGAAACTTGTCATTCCACATATCACACTTGCAGATTTTGTGCCGATAAAATCAAACGTTTGAAAATACTGGGACGGCTCAAAGATGGGATCGGTAGACCTCAGATTGCATCTCTGACTCGCTCACATAAAACGAGCATCGGTGACAGCTGGGGATTTTGTGCCCGATCACAAAAACACAAAAAATATATTATCTAAGATTATTGCCTCTAGACTGGAGAAAACTATTCAAGATATCTTCCACACTGACCAGGTTGGCTTTGTCAAAAATAGGAACTCAAGTGATAGCTTCAGACGTTTGTGGCTGAATAACTCTCCATCCTGCCCTGGTCTCTCAAGTTTGTCCTCAGTAGGTTAGGTTTTGGTCCTGGGTTTATGAATTGGATTGATGTCCCGTATCCAGGTCCGATGGCAGCTGTACAGACTAATGGAATGATTTCTCAATTGTTTATTTATCTAGATCTACAAAACAGGGGGACCCTCTCTCTCCTTTACTATTTTAGATAGCGATAGAACCTCTGGCGATCTCTATAAAGGGAAACCCAGAGATTCAACGAGTATATAATGGGGGAGAGGAACATAAATTGTTCTTATATGCTGATGACATCGTGTTGCTGATTAAAAACCCCTGTTTTATCCTGTTATTTCTGGATACAAGGCTAATTGGCATTAATCTGAGGCTATGCCAGTCTCTACAATATGCACATCAACTATGGTTAACCCCTTTTAATTTAAAGTGGATGCAATCGGGTATGAAGTATCTGGAGATTATGTTGACATCAGAGTTAGATAAGATAGTGGATATCAATATGCTTCCAGTCCTCCAACAAAGAAAACATAACATTGACAAGTGGAAGTTGTTAAATCTTAGTTTATGGAGGAACATTTATTCAATTAAAATGATGGTTATTCCTCAGTTTAATTATATTTCAATGATGCTACTGATATTCATTCCATATGCATACATTTTTAAGCAGTATAATTGTATTATTAAAGAGCGACTGAAAGCACAGATTCCCCATGTGTTTCTTGTTGCTAACTAAGAAATACGAGATTTCAGTCTTGGGGTTGTGTTTCAATGTGGCAGTTACTGATGTTTGTCTCCCATGAGTCACCATTGGAACAATGCCAGTATCACTTCTTCAAAGTAGTCAGAATGAATCTAAGATAACTCAAGAATTGTGTAATTAATTTAGAAGTTTTTGCAGATTAGGTTTTAGTTGCGCAATTTTACATCTAGCTACGGTATTTGGTGAAGTATTTCTCAAGCAAAAAATGTGTGATGTGCTCTCTTATGTAAACCAAGTCCGATGCGCTGTGCTGCTGGGCAGGTCAGTCTCACCAAAAATCTATGTCCGTGGACGATGAAATCAAGTCCGGTCTGGACCGCACCAAATCTGAACCAAACATAGACGTCTATGATTGATTCAGATTTGGTCCGTACCAAAAAACAATGTCCGTGGATGAGGAAACTCTCTGGCTCCGGAGGAACAGGCCGGGCCGGACTGGCAACGCGCACCACTGGCTTGGTGCGAGGAGCAGGAACAGGCCGGGCCGGACTGGCGACGAGCACCACTGGCTTGGTGCGGGGAGCAGGAACAGGCCGGGCCAGGCTGGCGATGCGCACCACTGGCTTGGTGCGAGGGACAGGCACAGGTCGGACCGGGCTTGCGACGCGCACCACTGGCTTGGTGCGAGGGGCAGGAACAGGCCGGGCCGGGCTGGCGACGCGCACCACTGATTTGGTGCGAGGGACAGGAACAGGTCGGACCGGGCTGGCGACGCGCACCACTGGCTTGGTGCGAGGGGCAGGAACAGGCCGGGCCGGGCTGGCGACGCGCACCACTGACTTGGTGCGAGGGACAGGAACAGGCCGGACCGGGCTGGCGACGCACACCACTGGCTTGATGCGAGGAGCAGGAACGGGCCGAACCGTACTGGGAACACACACCACTGGCTTAGTGCGGGATGCAGGAACGGGCCGGACCGGACTGGCGACACGCACCACTTGATTGGTGCGAGGAGCGGGACTGGGTTCCTTCATTAACCCCCGCTCTTTCTGCTGCCTAACCAGCTCCTCTCGCCGTGCCTCTACACTTTCCTTCTGCTCCCTCTGAACCAATGACCCCCCTAATCTGGTGGCCTCCTCTGCTAAACAGCGGAACCGCTCTATCGCGGCCTCCTGCTGCCTCGTCGTCCACGGCGTGAGCCCCCCCCTAAATTTTTTGGGGGATTGTCTCTCCCCCGTGATCATGGCCTCCATCCCTCTTGCCAGACTCTCGCTCATCTCCTCCCAAGTCCTCCTCTCTCCTCGTCACGCTGCTTGATCCAGGATTGGTGGGATCTTCTGTCACGATCGTTTACGGACGAGAAGGACCAAGGCGCAGCGTGATATGCATTCATATTTATTTACGGCTAAACACACGGCAGAACAACAAACGAAACGTGAAGTCCAAGGTAGCATACAAACAACATACCTTACACGGAACAAGATCCCACAACTAACAGGTGCCAAAAGGCTGCCTAAGTATGGTTCCCAATCAGAGACAACGAGCTACAGCTGCCTCTGATTGGGAACCACCACGGCCAACATAGATCTGCACATGCTAGATCTAAAACATAGAAATCAACATAGCAACACACAACACGGAAAATACACACCCTGACTCAACAAATACAAGTCCTCAGAGTCAGGGCGTGACAGTATGTTTGGACCATGAAAGTTTGTTGGTGATGTGGACACCAAGGAACTTGAAGCTCTCAACCTGTTCCACTACATCCCCGTCGATGAGAATGGGTTGTTATCCTGGTTGTTATCCTGGCACCACACGGCCAGGTCTCTGACCTCCTCCCTATAGGCTGTCTCATCATTGTCGGTGATCAGGCCTACCACAGTTATGTCGTCGGTAAACTTAATGATGGTGTTGGAGTCGTGCCTGGCCATGCAGTCATGGGTGAACAGGGAGTACAGGAGGGGGCTGAGAACGCACCCCTGAGGGGCCCCCGTGTTGAGGATCAGCGTGGCAGATGTGTTGTTACCTACGCTTACCACCTGGGGGCGGCCCGTCAGGAAGTCCAGGAGCCAGTTGCAGAGGGAGGTGTTTAGTCCCAGGGTCTTTAGCTTAGTGATGAGCTTTGAGGGCACTATGGTGTTGAACGCTGAGCTGCAGTCAATTAACAGCATTCTCACGTAGGTGTTCCTCTTGTCCACGTGGGAAAGGGCAGTGTGGAGTGCAATAGAGATTACATATTCTGTTGATCTGTTGGGGCGGTATGCAAATTAAGTGGGTCTAGGGATTCTGGGATAATGGTGTGGATGTGGATGTGCGCCATGACCAGCCTTTCAAAGCACTTCATGGCTACAAATCAAATCAAATTTTATTTGTCATATACACGTGTTTAGCAGATGTTATTGAGGGTGTAGCAAAATGCTTGTGCTTCTAGCTCCGACAGTACAGTAATATCTAACAAATAATATCTAACAATTTCACAACATATACCCAATACACACAAATCTAAGTAAGGAATGGAATTTAAGAATATATACATATAAGGACAAGCAATGACAGAGCGGCAAGGACTAAGATACAGTTGAATATTATAGAATACAGTATATACATATGAGATGAGTAATGCAAGATATGTAAACATTACTAAAGTGACTAGTGTTCCATTTCTTAAAGTGGCCAGTGATTTCAATAGGCAGCAGCAGCCTCTAATGTGTTAGTGATGGCAATTTAACAGTCTGATGGCCTTGAGATAGAAGCTGTTTCTCATTCTCTTGGTATCAGCTTTGATGCACCTGTACTGACCTCGCCTTCTGGATGATAGCGGGGTGAACAAGCAGTGGCTCGGGTGGTTGATGTCCTTGATGATCTTTTTGGCCTTCCTGTGACATCGGGTGCTGTAGGTGTCCTGAAGGGCGGGTAGTTTGCCCCTGGTAATGCGTTCGGCAGACCGCACCACCCTCTGGAGAGCCCTGCGGTTGCGGCCGGTGTAGTTGCTGTATCAGGCAGTGATACAGCCCGACAGGATGCTCTCAATTGTGCATCTGTAAAAGTTTGTGAGGGTTTTAGGTGCCAAGCCAAATTTCTTCAGCCTCCTGAGGTTGAAGAGGCTCTGTTGCGCCTTCTTCACCACACTGTCTGCGTGGGTGGACCATTTCAGTTTGTCAGTGATGTGTACGCCAAGGAACTTGAAGCTTTCCACCTTCCCTACTGCGGTACCGTCGATGTGGATAGGGGGGTGCACCCTCTGCTGTTTCCTGAAGTCCATGATCATCTCCTTTGTTTTGTTGACGCTGAGTGAGAGGTTATTTTCCTGGCACCACACTCCCAGAGCCCTCACCTCCTCCCTGTAGGCTGTCTCGTCATTGTTGGTAATCAAGCCTACTACTGTTGTGTCGTCTGCAAACTTGATGATTGAGTTGGAGGCGTGCTTGGCCACGCAGTCATGGGTGAACAGGGAGTACAGGAGGGTGCTGAGCAAGCACCCTTGTGGGGCCCCAGTGTTGAGGATCAGCGAAGTGGAGATGTTGTTTCCTACCTTCACCACCTGGGGGCGGCCCGTCAGGAAGTCCAGGACCCAGTTGCACAGGGCGGGGTTCAGACCCAGGGCCTCAAGCTTAATGATGAGCTTGGAGGGTATTTTGGTGTTGAATGCTGAGCTATAGTCAATGAACAGCATTCTTACATAGGTATTCCTCTTGTCAAGATGGGATAGGGCAGTGTGCAGTGTGATGGCGATTGCATCGTCTGTGGATCTATTGGGGCGGTAAGCAAATTGAAGTGGGTCTAGGGTGATAGGTAAGGTAGAGGTGATATGATCCTTGACTAGTCTCTCAAAGCACTTCATGATGACAGAGGTGAGTGCTACAGGGCGATAGTCATTTAGTTCAGTTTCCTTTACTTTCTTGGGTACAGGAACAATGGTGGCCATCTTGAAGCATGTAGGGACAGGAGACTGGGATAGGGAGAGATTGAATATGTCCGTAAACACACCAGCCATCTGGTCTACGCATGCTCAGAGGACCTGGCTAGGGATGCCGTCTGGGCCGGCAGCCTTGCAGGGGTTAATATGCTTAAAAGTCTTACTCACATCGGCCACGGAGAAGGAGAGCCCACAGTCCTTGGTAATGGGCCGCGTCGGTGGCACTGTGTTATCCTCAAAGCGGGCGAAGAAGGTGTTTAGCTTGTCTGGAAGTGAGACGTCGTGTCGGCGACGTGGCTGGTTTTCCTTTTGTAGTCTGTGATTGTCTGTAGACCCTGCCACATACATCTCGTGTCTGAGCCGTTGAATTGTGACTCCACTTTGTCTCAGGCGGCAGGTAGCTTAGTGGTTAAGAGCATTGTGCCAGTAACCGAAAGGTCGCTGGTTCTAATCCACAAGCCGACTAGGTGAAAAATCTGTCGATGTGCCCTAATTGTAACCCTAATTGCTCCTGTAAGTCGCTTTGGTTAAGAATGTCTCTATACTGATGTTTTGCCAGTTTAATTGCCTTGCAGAGCGAGTAGCTACACTGTTTGTATTCTACCATATTCCCAGTCACCTTGCCATGGCTAAATGCCGTGGTTCGCGCATTCAGTTTTGCGCGAATGCTGGCATCTATCCACGGTTTCTGGTTAGGGTAGGTTTTAATAGTCACAGTGGGCACAACATCTCCTATACACTTCCTGATAAACTCAGTCACAGTTTCAGTGTATTCGTCCAAAATATTTTCGCAAGCTACCCGGAACATATCCCAGTCCGTGTGATCAAAACAATCTTGAAGTGTGGATTCCGATTGGTCAGACCAGCGTTGAATAGTCCTTAGCATGGGTACTTCCTGTTTGAGTATCTGCCTATAGGAAGGGATGAGTAAAATGGAGTGGTCAGACTTGCCGAAAGGAGGGCGGGGGAGGGCCTTATAACCATCCCTGAAGTTCAAATAGCAATGGTCAAGGATTTTAGCAGCCTGAGTACAACAGTCGATATGTTGATAGAACTTTGGCAGCCTAGTCCTCAAATTTGCTTTCTTAAAATCCCCGGCTACAATAAATGCAGCCTCAGGATATGTGGTTTCCAGTTTGCATAAAGTCCAGTGAAGTTCTTTGAGGGCCGTTGTGGTATCGGCTTGAGGGGGGATATACACGGCCGTGACTATAACCAAAGAAAATTATCTTGGGAGATAATACGATCGGCATTTGATTGTGAGGTATTCTAGGTCGGGTGAACAAAAAGACTTGAGTTCCTGTATGTTACTACAATTACACTATGAGTTGTTAATCATGAAACACTCACCTCCGCCTTTCTGCTTCCCGGAGAGATATTTATTTCTGTCTGCGCCATGTTTCCGTGAAACAAAGTATGTTACAGGCCCTGATGTCTCTCTGGAAAGAAATCCTTGCCCTGAGCTCATCGAGTTTGTTATCCAAAGACTGAACATTAGCGAGTAGTATACTTGGAAGCGGTGGGTGGTGTGCGCGCCTCCTAAGTCGAACCAGCAGGCCGCGCTGAGTGCCTCTCCTCCGCCAGCGATGTTTTGGGTCAGCTGCTGGAATCAGTTCAATTACCCTGGGGAGAGCAAACAAAGGATCTGCTTCGGGAAAGTCGTATTCCTGGTCGTAATGCTGGTTAGTTAGCGCCGCTCTGATATCCAATAGTTTTTCCCAGCTGTATGTAATGATACAAAACACTTTCTGAACTAATAATGTAAAAAATAATACATCAAAATAAAAAATACCGCAAAGTTTCCTAAGACTAGTCGCGAGGCTGCCATCTTCGTCGGCGCCAGTAAAGTAACAAGTGTAATGTTTTATTAACATCAAAGAACCATCTTACAGATACATATTTGCACTTCTCCAGAAATAGCAGATTAAATTGCATTGCATTCGAGCTATGTACGTTCTCACCATAAACCCACGGACGGTGAATCTTTCTAATAAAAACAATCAATATTTTTTTTAAACAAATAACAATATTTCTAAATAGGATCAGGTCAGAAGCATGATATCATAAATCTCTTCTCTCATTCCATGGCACTGTGTGCACATGTTGGCCTAAATGTCTTTACACATACAATTCTGAAGTCTATACAAAATACTAGGCTCCTGTCAATTGTATTGTTGCCTATGTGCGAGGCAGATTCTAAAATAAATCCACTGTTGATATGGCATTAAAGTCAAACACGCATCATCTAAGAGAGTGAGACCCGCTCTGACTCTCTGGCAGTCACTCAGTCAGAACAGAAAAACATAAGATGGTGCAGAAAAAGTTGGAGACCAACAAAAGGGCTCTTGAGGCCAACGCTGCTAAATGTGTGAAATGAACCGACTTATTGCTAAAAGTTCTGGTCCTGCTCATCCGAGTGGTCTGTCTGTGAGAAACTGCTGGCAGTTAGGCCTAATATTTTGGCTGTATATTGTATGAAATATATTTCATACCTACTATAATAGGCTAATTAGGTAAGGGGAGGATTCGGGGGAACATTTAGAGACTACTTGCAATAGCCTACTACTAGACATGTATACAGTGCATTTTATTAAACACAAGTCATCATGTATTAAAATAAAGGTCAATTTGGGGACTGTCTGTATTTTAATTGTTTTATCAATGTTTATTTGCTTCTGAATCTCAGTCTCTTCAGCCCAGCAAGTGGGCTTATGAGCTGTAATAACGAGTGACTCTGGTGTCTGATTACATTACATAGCCACCACCACTGGAAGCTGGAAAGTCTGGAAAGTATTCCGCCAATTTCATTCTCTAAAAGGCCTGTCACTTCTTGGCAGAAAGATACACAAACGCGCATGGCACTGTCAAACACAGTACAACGCTGGAAATCTATCCACATCCACATAAACTATGTAGAAGAAAACAGAGCGAGGGAGAGAGAGAGACTGCCAGTTCCTTAATGTAGCCATTGGCTGACAAAACAGACAAAACATTAAGGAACTGGCACTCACTCGCTCTCCTTTTTCTACTATTGAATTGAATGTAGTCTAATATTTAAACACTTAGCTAAGTGGGCAGGGGGAACACGACATGCACTAATTTGAAATGTGTAGTAAGGCTGTTATAAGGTAATATATAAACCAATGTTAATCTATAAGGCATTTATTCTGTGATTTTCTTCTTTGTCTAATATAAACTCAGTGGCCAGTTTATTAGGTTCCCAAAAGTGGTTCGCTCCTACAGACAGTGAGTCACGTAGCCATGGCTTGCTATATAAAGCAGTCAGACAGGCATCGAGGCATTCAGCTACTGTTCAATTGAACGTTAGACTGGGCAAAACAAGTGACCTAAGCGACTTTGAGTGTGGCAATTAAACTGGCAAAACATCAGTATAGAGACAAAGTGGAGTCGCAATTCAACGGCTCAGACACGAGACGTATGTGGCAGGGTCTACAGACAATCACGGACTACAAAAGGAAAACCAGCCACGTCGCCGACACCGACGTCTCGCTTCCAAACAAGCTAAACACCTGCTTCGCCCGCTTTGAGGATAACACAGTGCCACTGACGAGGCCCACTACCAAGGACTGTGGCCTCTCCTTCTCCATGGCCGACGTGATTAAGACATTTAAGCATGTTAATCCCCGCAAGGCTGCCGGCCCAGACGGCATCCCTAGCCGCGTCCTCAGAGCATGCGCAGACCAGATGGCTGGTGTGTTTACGGACATATTCAATCTCTCCCTATCCCAGTCTCCTGTCCCCACATGCTTCAAGAAGGCCACCATTGATCCTGTACCCAAGAAAGTAAAGGAAACTGAACTAAATGACTATCGCCCTGTAGCACTCACCTATGTCATCATGAAGTGCTTTCAGAGACTAGTCAAGGATCATATCACCTCTACCTTACCTGTCACCCTAGATCCACTTCAATTTGCTTACCGCCCCAATAGATCCACAGACGATGCAATCGCCATCACACTGCACACTGCCCTATTCCATCTGGACAAGAGGAATACCTATGTAAGAATGCTGTTCATTGACTATAGCTCAACATTCAACACCATAGTACCCTCCAAGCTCATCATTAAGCTCGAGGCCCTGGGTCTGAACCCCGCCCTGTGCAACTGGGTCCTGGACTTCCTGACGGGCCGCCCCCAGGTGGTGAAGGTAGGAAACAACATCTCCACTTCGCTGATCCTCAACACTGGGGCCCCACAAGGGTGCTTGCTCAGCCGCCTCCTGTACTCTCTGTTCACCCATGACTGCGTTGCCAAGCACGCCTCCAACTCAATCATCAAGTTTGCAGACGACACAACAGTAGTAGGCTTGATTACCAACAATGACGAGACCGCCTACAGGGAGGAGGTGAGGGCTCTGGGAGTGTGGTGCCAGGAAATAACCTCTCACTCAACATCAACAAAACAAAGGATATTATCGTGGACTTCAGGAAACAGCAGAGGGTGCACCCCCCTATCCACATCGACGGGACCGCAGTGGAGAAGGTGGAAAGCTTCAAGTTCGTTGGCATACACATCACCGACAAACTGAAATGGTCCACCCATGCAGACAGTGTGGTGATGAAGGCGCAACAGAGGCTGAAGAAATTTGGCTTAGCACCTAAAACCCTCACAAACTTTTACAGATGCACAATTGAGAGCATCCTGTCGGGCTGTATCACCGCCTGGTACGGCAACTGCACCTCGCACAAAAGCAGGGCTCTCCAAAGGGTGGTGCGGTCTGCCGAACGCATTACCGGGGGCAAACTACCCGCCCTCCAAGACACATACAGCACCCGATATCACAGGAAGGCCAAAAAGATAATCATGGACATCAACCACCCGAGCCACTGCCTGTTCAACCCGCTATCATCCAGAAGGCGAGGTCAGTACAGGCGCATCAAAGCTGGGACCGAGAGAATGAAAAACAACTTCTATCTCAAGGCCATCTGACTGTTAAATAGCCATCACTAGCACATTAGAGGCTGCTGCTGCCTATTGAAATCACTGGCCACTTTAATAATAATAATATGCCATTTAGCAGACACTTTTATCCAAAGCGACTTACAGTCATGCGTGCATACATTTTTGTGTATGGGTGGTCCCGGGGATCGAACCCACTACCTTGGCGTTACAAGCGCCGTGCTCTACCAGCTGAGCTACAGAGGACCACACACTGTCAACTTTAAGAAATGGAACACTAGTCACTTTAGTAATGTTTACATATCTTGCACTACTCATCTCATATGTATATACTGCATTCGATTCTATAATATTCTACTGTATCTTAGTCCATGCCGCTCTGTCATTGCTTGTCCATATATGTATATATTCTTAAATCCCATTCCTTCCTAGTTTTGTGTGTATTGGGTATATGTTGTGAAATTGTTCGATTTTACTTGCTAGATATTACTGCACTGTCGGAACTAGAAGCACAAGCATTTCGCTACACCCGCTAGAACATCTGCTAAAAACGTGTATGTGACAAATACAATTTGATTTGATCGTCAGTGCCAAGCGTGCCGGTTTCAGTATCTCCGAAATGTCCGGCCTCCTGGGATTTTCACGCATGACATTGTCTAGGGTTTACTGAGAATGGGGCGACAAACAAAAAACATCCAGTCAGCGGTAGTCCTGTGGGCGAAAACAGCTCATTGATGAGAGGTCGAAGGAGAATGGCAAGAATGCTGCAAGCTAACAGGCGGGCTACAAACAGGCAAATAACGGCGCAGTATAACAGTGGTATGAAGAATGGGATCTCGGAATGCACAACTTGTCGGATCAGCAGGTAGCCTAGCGGCGAGAGCGTTGGGACAGTAACCGAAAGGTTGCTTGTTTGAATCCCTGAGCTGGGAAGGTGGAAAAATCTCTAGTTCTACCCTAGAACTGCAGATTTTAACTGCCCTAGAGCAAGGCAGTTAACCTTGACAACAACTGCTCCCCAGGCACTAATGACGTGGGCGTCGCTACAGGCAGCCCCCCTCACCTGATTCAGAGTGGTTGGGTTAAATGCGGATGGGCTATTGCACCTCCAGTGGGTGGTTCCTGTTGCGTCATTTGGCGTAAGCAGCATGAGTCCCTTGATACCAGTTTCATAAATTGTGTGTTCACCATTTATTAACACTAGAACCGCTGGGCCTCGCGGGACCCCCCTTCAAACTAATGAGCAGTCATTCTGACTGCAACATTCTAACAGTGTAATTCATATATTTCATATATGCTATCGCAAAAATAATCATTTGGTTGTGTTTATGAAGGTGAAATATGAATACGAAGAAGAAAGCATTTCAAATAACACAAAAACATTTTCATTAGTTTATGTTACTCTAGGCTATATGTAAAAACAAAAACCTCAAGAGTGTGCAAAGCTGTCATCAAGGCAAAGAATGGCTATTTGAAGAATCTCAAATATAAAATATATTTTGATTTGTTTAACACTTTTTTGGTTACAACATGATTCCATATGTGTTATTTCATAGTTTTGATGTCTTCACTATTTTTCTACAATGTAAAATTCTTTTACAAATAAAGAAAAACCCTTCAATGAGTAGGTGTGTCCAAACTTTTGACTGGTAGTGTATACGTCGGATACCATGGCGAATTTGTCTGTTTCCAGGCGTCGCATTCTCATTTGTTTATCATTGAAACGGCGGTAACGCATGATCTCTCTGAAGCAATCCCGTGACATGGTTTCTCCAAAGAAAGGTATCCCATACATGTCTGACCTGAAGCTCTCCATATAGTCTACACTGTCTTTCCACAGAATGCTCCACGGACATACAGGATTGAAATGAACGCTTCCAGCTGGTGAGTGCATTGCTGATGTTGTTTTTTGCTTGAGATGTCGGGCCTGCTCTCTCAGTGATTACATTTTGTGCTGATAATCGGCCCGTAGCATGGTCACCGGCTTGTTCTATCCAAACGGTGCTGTCCCTTCCTCTCTCCTGTCTCACCATTTCATTTGGTGGTGGCACGGCCACCTGCTCAGTGCGTACCGTTCTGGCTTTTATGCGCTTAGGTGTAGGTTCACGCTGAGGCTCAGAATCAGAAAAATATTAATCAGCAATGTCATGATACATTTTTTCTCCACCATCTGAGTCGTTTTCATTCAGATCTTGTAGCAGCGCTAACGCAGCATGTGCATCCATTCGTCTTGGTCTTCTTGCCATTGTAAATTACGTACGCTCCCAATGTGTACTCCAGAGTAGAATGATAAGATTGTTTGGATTTGGTGGACTGATATAGGGTACGTACCATTTTGAGATTATAATTTGAATATACTGTACCAATACAATAGAATGGCCCACCCTGTGCTTAATTCACAATTGGTGATTACATAATTATGCATCTTTCGCTCATCAACTCACCCATTCTCCCCCAACATACTTAACTTCATTTATTTCGTCTGTTGTTATATGTGTGAAATTATTTTCGGTATAGGTTCAGTTTCGAGGCAATTATCGGGGTGATTATCAACTGGGCACGGCACCTTCCACTGTTGGGAGAAGGAGCGGAGCAGGCCCTACTGCTGGGAGAAGGAAGGGCAACGTGGAAAAACTTTCAAAAAATGACATGCCCTCCTAAAACTGGTTATAACTTCAGTTTTGTTTGTGATATTAAGATTCTAACAACGGCAGTGTGTTATATAGACTTATTTAGGAAAAGTTAAGGATGGAGGGGGTCATGACTTTAAAAATGGCAAAGTAATGGATATTCTAGATAATTTACTGATTAATTACTGGAATAATTTATTGAATAATTTATTGTAATTATTTTGGTTATCCTATCCAAAAATATAGATCCCTTGAATTAACTCTGTCCGTAGTTATCATTAACCGTTATACCAATCCTATATCAACAATAGTCTTAATCAACAGCGTCACACAAAAGGGAAATTTAATGCAACAAGGTATTTACGTGAATTTGAGTGTGGTCTGGTATAGTTGAGTTTCCGTTATGACAGAGTGGTACACAGGGAAAAGGTCTGTGGTCCTGGTGTTTGACGGTTTCGGTCAAAGAAGGCCTCCCGAGTGGCGCAGCGGTCTAAGGCACTGCATCGTTCACAGCCGGCCGTGACCGGGAGACCCATGAGGCGGCACACAATTGTCCGGGTTAGGGGAGGGCTTGGCCAGCAAGGAATCCCTTGTCCCAATGCGCTCTAGCGACTAATTGTGGTGGGCCAGGTGCCTGCAAGCTGACTTTAGTTGCCAGATGGACGGTGTTTCCTCCAACACATTGGTGCGACTGGCTTCCGGGTTAAGCAAGCAGTGTGGCTTGGCAGGGTCGTGTTTTGGAGGACGCATGGCTCTTGACCTTCGCCTCTCCTGAGTCCGTAGGGGAGTTGCAGCGATGGTACAAGACTGTAACTACCAATTGGATATCACGAAATTGGGGAGAAATATGGGTGAAAGTACCAAAAAACAAGAAAAAGAAGGCCCTCGTCGGAGCTCAAACATAGGATTTCTTTCTCTCTCAGTTCAGTTCTCAGTTCGTTCAGTCCAAGGAGATAATATAACGTTGGTTCGGGTCCCCTTTGGGAGCCAAGAAGACTCAGCGATTCAT
This sequence comes from Coregonus clupeaformis, assembly GCF_020615455.1. NCBI lineage: Eukaryota > Metazoa > Chordata > Actinopteri > Salmoniformes > Salmonidae > Coregonus > Coregonus clupeaformis. The sequence continues at coordinate 54,553,422 of NC_059201.1, forward strand.
CATGAGTGAGCAAAGTTGCGGGTTCCTCTCAGGTGTTTTTCTGTTTGAGTAGGATGGTACAAGCCAAAGTTGAGTAGGTTTCTTGCAGCAATGTTTTGGTTTCCAAGGAGATGGAACATTGAACGTCAAGGAGTGACCTACACCTCACAAAGATCTGATCTAATTTCTGTTTAGTAAGTCCTCCTATTTACTGTATAGTCAGACTCACAGAGGTGGGGTCTAATGGCCCGGTTGTGCGATAAGGGAACACCCCGTAGATTGTAAGCATTCAGCATATCAATGTTCATATGAAATAAACATGAAACATACTCGAAAGTATTTCACAGAATGTAAAAAGGTGTTTTGAATAAAAAACAGTCTCTGGGATGAAGTACGTAGTTTGGGGAATGCAAACGTCACCATGATCAAATCCAGACATGTTATGTTACAGCAAAATCCACATTATACCTTTTAATAACATGGGAAAAAGAGAGGAAAAGTATCACAATGTATATTCAGGTTATATCAACATGTCATGAGTCCAACAGTTTTAATACAGTGAAGAAAACATGTTGAGTTGTCCTATTTCGCTCGCCATTTTCTCCTTGTTAAGGAGAGTGAGGAAAGAAGGACTCCTTCGTTGTAACATAGCTGTGGAGCCAAAGGTCTCGGATGACCTCCCTCCCTTAATACATGTGAGTCGTAACAGGGGTCTGCTGACTGTCTCCTGAGAACCAGCAGGGTATTCAGAGTTGTAGAAGGATGGTGGGGAAGAGCAGTTTGTTTGTTCTGTGATGGGTTGAAAGGGGGCGCTGTCAATTACAGGATCTGTAAATCTTGGCCGGGAATGTCATGAGTTGTCCCCTCGTGGGCTCACAATACAAAAGTAAAATAATAATAATGTGCAGTCAAAATGACTGCTTTCGTGGTTCTAGTGTTAATTACTCCCACATTAATAAACCATTTACTAATAATTAGTCAAGTATTTTTGCAGTCCCTACTCTAAAGATGGCCCCTGGACTGAATAGTTTTGGAGGAGCGTGTCTTTGGTAATCGGACGAGGGGCGCTCTCTGAAAATGGAGATGGATAGCCTACTTGAACATGAGAAATGCAGGTATGTGAATTGTGAATAATGAAAAACCATGAGGGCAAAAACCTAAAATATGTCAAAGCACTCTCAGTAGACCATTTAAAACCCCTTTATTCATTGGCTAATTTTAGCTAATGGCCAGGATAAAAAAAACGCACCTATGCGATGCTGCTAAACCAGCCTTGATTAAGGGGAGGGTAGGCTATGCTTAGTTTTTAATCAAATTAAACAAAATGGGGGGAAGCCAATCGTTATTTTATGTTTCTAAATACGAGATTCACCGGCACAAAATATACATCTCTCCTTCCATCGGCACTGGGCACTCTCAAAATCCGTGCCATTATCAACCGTGTTACACAAAAAGTGGTTTTTAAAAGGACAAACCTCAAACATTGTCACCCCTCCCACCTTATTGCAAGCGAGCTGATGTTAGAAGGGTAACATGCGTTCTACACTTGCGCCCTAGAGCCCGAATAACATTTTCCCCTAGTGACACTAACCTTTACAGTTGGTGGCACCAGCCCATGATTTGGCCAACATAGTGCTTTAGTAAGAAGTACAATAAATAGACACACCACATCTCAACAACACAAATAAATCACCACAATCAACCAAAACAATTCGTCCCTCATCAGCATTCTAAACTGCCTTATTGGCACCAGGGTTTCAAGACTTAATGAGGTTTGTAAATTATTCCAAACATGGGGGGGCGTTAAAACTAAAGGCTGATTTACCTAGGTTGGTAAAGACACGAGGGACCTCAAGAGTTAACCCACCCCGTGAGCGGGTTTGTTGCCCGTATTTTTTATACTTGAACAGAGAAGTGAGATATATTGGAAGCTTGTACAGAAGAGTTTTGTAAACAAAAAGGGAGAAATAAAAGTAATCTACAGGAATTAAGAGATGTCCAGAAAAGAACCCCATACCTACTGTAAAATATGGTGGTGAATCTTTGATGTTATGGGGCTATTTTGCTTTCACTGGTCCTGGGGCACTTGTTAAAGTTAACGGCATCATGAACTTTAACAACAATAATTCATCATTCAAAAAAGTACAATAATAAAATTATCCAAAACACAGAACACAAAAAACTATTAAAGCTATAGGTGTCGTCAGATCCGTCAGATCCTTTACCCAGTACAAGGATATTTTAGCCAAAAACCTGGTTGCTTCTGCCAGGAGGCTGAGCAAGACAATAACCCCAAGCACACATCAAAATCCACAAAGAAATGGTGGGGCGGCAGGTACAGTGAGGGAAAAAAGTATTTGATCCCCTGCTGATTTTGTACGTTTTCCCACTGACAAAGAAATTATCAGTCTATAATTTTAATGGTAGGTTTATTTGAACAGTGAGAGACAGAATAACAACAACAAAAATCCAGAAAAACGCATGTCAAAAATGTTATAAATTGATTTGCATTTTAATGAGGGAAATAAGTATTTGACCCCCTCTCAATCAGAAAGATTTCTGGCTCCCAGGTGTCTTTTATACAGGTAACGAGCTGAGAATAGGAGCACTCTCTTAAAGGGAGAGCTCCTAATCTCAGTTTGTTACCTGTACAAAAGACACCTGTCCACAGAAGCAATCAATCAGATTCCAAACTCTCCACCAATACCAAACTCTCTTGGCCAAGACCAAAGAGCTCTCCAAGGATGTCAGGGACAAGATTGTAGACATACACAAGGCTGGAATGGGCTACAAGACCATCACTAAGCAGAGGTGACAACAGTTGGTGCGATTATTCGCAAATAGACAAAATAACTGTCAATCTCCCTCGGCCTGGGGCTCCATGCAAGATCTGACCTCGTGGAGTTGCAATGATCATGAGAACGGTGAGGAATCAGCCCAGAACTACACGTGAGGATCTTGTCAATGATCTCAAGGCAGCTGGGACCATAGTCACCAAGAAAACAATTGGTAACACACTACGCCGTGAAGGACTGAAATCCTGCAGCGCCCGCAAGGTCCCCCTGCTCAAGAAAGCACATATACAGGGCCGTCTGAAGTTTGCCAATGAACATCTGAATGATTCAGAGGAGAACTGGGTGAAAGTGTTGTGGTCAGATGAGACCAAAATCGAGCTCTCTGGCATCAACTCAACTCGCTGTGTTTGGAGGAGGAGGAATGCTGCCTATGACCCCAAGAACACCATCCCCACTGTCAAACATGGAGGTGGAAACATTATGCTTTGGGGGTGTTTTTCTGCTAAGGGGACAGGACAACTTCACCGCATCAAAGAGACGATGGACGGGGCCATGTACCGTCAAATCTTGGGTGAGAACCTCTTTCCCTCAGCCAGGGCATTGAAAATGGGTCGTGGATGGGTATTGCAGCATGACAATGACCCAAAACACACGGCCAAGGCAACAAAGGAGTGACTCAATTAGAAGCACATTAAGGTCCTGGAGTGGCCTAGCCAGTCTACAGACCTTAATCCCATAGAAAATCTGTGGAGGGAGCTGAAGGTTCGAGTTGCCAAACGTCAGCCTCGAAACCTTAATGACTTGGAGAAGATCTGCAAAGAGGAGTGGGACAAAATCCCTCCTGAGATGTGTGCAAACCTGGTGGCCAACTACAAGAAACATCTGACCTCTGTGATTGCCAACAAGGTTTTTGCCACCAAGTACTAAGTCATGTTTTGCAGAGGGGTCAAATACTTATTTCCCTCAATAAAATGCAAATCAATTGATAACATTTTTGACATGCGTTTTTCTGGATTTTTGTTGTTGTTATTCTGTCTCTCACTGTTCAAATAAACCTACAATTAAAATTATAGACTGATCATTTATTTATCAGTAGGAAAACTTACAAAATCAGCAGGGGATCAAATACTTTTTTCCCTCACTGTAGCTTAGTGGTTAAGAGCGTTGTACCAGTAACCGAAAGGTCGCTGGTTCTAATCCCCGAGCCGACTAGGTGAAAAATCTGTCGATGTGCCCTTGAGCAAGGCACTTAACCCTAATTGCACCTGTAAGTCGCTCTGGATAAGAGCATCTGCTAAATGACTAAAATGTAAATGTTATAAAAGTCATAAAAGTATGCTTTTATTTACTTTGAAAAACTACTAAAATAGTGATTTTGTCAGACAGCATAAGCATCAGCTCTATAGAGATGAAATAATGACTTGGAATGAAATAATAAAGTCATCAAAGAAAACAAATATTTTTATTAAAGTAAAGTAATGTGAATAAATTATGGTTAATGTGATAAGCAGTAATGTGCAGTCACTACCATCATGGGACTTTTATTAATTGTTTTATTCAGTGTTGTTTCAGCATTCAACCCACATAATGTCTAAAAATAATAATTGATACCGAAATCAAAAACCGTGATTATTTTTAAATTATCTAACCAAAACCGAACTGACCTCAAAAAGCACCAATTGTTCAGCACTAGTCTCCGGACTTGAAACCCATTGAAAACCTGTGGTTTGAATTGAGGAGGGCAGTCCATAAGCGCAGGCGAAGGATATCTAAGAACACAGCTCCTACCCCTCCCCCATTGTCAAGTTTCAATGTAACATTCTCCAAAGAATAACAGTTTGCTGACTCATTAGAATGAATAGCTCTGAAACCAAATTGCATAGGGTGTAATGAGAAATCACTAGTATTCAAGTGATCAGTCAATTGCTCAGCAACTACCCTCTCTGCAGCCTTTGAAATTATTGGCAAAATACTTATAGGTCTATAATTATTTACCATAAAAAAAATCTCCAGATTTATATGGGGGTAACAACAGCTGACTTCCATTCCTTTGGGAATATACCTTGATTTATTGATAAATTAATCAAATGTGTTATTGGTGATGTTAAAATATCTTTGTGTTTTAAAGAACACATTATCAAAACTTGAGACAAAATCTATGTTGTTTACTCACCGTTTTTGTCAGCGCGGCGGAAAATCTGAAAGAAAAGGGAAAACATTTAGGTATGGCTTTTAACAAAGCGTCAAAATAGGGTTTCTTGCAAGGCTATTTCAAATTGGGGTAATTCATCATAAAAACAGTTCCCAGAGACTGTGATATCCTTATGTTAATTGTGACAAATAGTGTGACCACGTATCTAACACAATTATTTTTCTATTTCGGATGCATTTGTCTGTGCTAGACAAGTCGATAAGTGAAAAGTCATGCCATTGTGTTTACTGTAAATTATAGAAATACATTCCCATGACCCATTTTGCTTGTTTGAATGAAAGATTTGAAGACATCTAAAGATCTGAAGACATCTATTTTACACTTCAATTAACAAAAAAATAGAAGAAATTAGCTTTCCTGTCTTCCTTGGAAATGAAAGAACATGTATTAAAGAAGCCCATTATGTGTCTAACTAGCCCAACACATTCTCCTATCTGTCTAAATATTATTTACTTGGCATTTGCTTATAGACAGCAGTGAGAATGGCTCAGTTGCATGGCCCCATATTTTGCTCCAGTGTTCTGAGAGGATAATGCATCATTTACAACGTGCAGATAAAGGTCAGCCTTGCTTCCCAGAGCGTCTCCGTTTCGGATGGCACGTCGGCAGGTGTTAAACCAGTGGGAACCTTGTGTCCTACTGACACGGTGCTCTATGAGGGGAAGGAGACTGGCCTCAGGTTAGAAAAGGGGTATAAATAGGTGCCCAAGTGACTGCCTGAGGATGACCTCCCTCATCGTCATTTCCTGTTTTCAGTGTACGGAAACGCACACACGCACACACGCACACAAGGACGCATGCATGCACAGTCATGCACACCCGCATAGTCATGCACGCACGCACACACACACACACACACAAATATTTTACACACGGTCAACAAAGAAGTCATCAAACCTTCAGAGGAGAATCTTTTGAAGCGTTGGCCTTCTCCTTCTGCTTAATTCAAGCATTTGAGATATGAGGTTGTATTCCTCTGTGTTCAAATTGCAGCTTAGACCATGATTATTAGTGTTCCGATAACAAACATTACGCACAGCTTCACACTCCAATGAATTCAAATTGCTATCATAAACTGTGACTTTTGTATGTTACCTATAGGGAAAAATATGCCATATAAGACGACACATTTCCAAGGGCAAAATTTACAACCGTATCTCGGAACTATTTAGCCTTGTAATATATTAATATCTCAAAGAGCTAACCCACTTATCAACCGAATTAATTAGCCAAACATTCTCTAACGCTATATTTGGGTTGTTTATCACTTGAGGGCGATAGAAAATCAATTTCCCATTCATAAAGTTAATCAGTTGGTATTGTCAGGCAGGAGTGCATGCATCTCAATAAATCTATATTCTGAACTGCACAATACATTTACAAGGAGATGATGTCATAGAAAATAGATTTTTATCTAAGTGCATTCATTATTCTTCCTTTGGTTAGTGCATGGTGGGGAGAGAGGGTCACATAAATAACATATGATCCCAACTCACTGTGATGAAACAAACAAACAAACAAGGAATCCAATTAAAACTAGACAGTAAAAACCTCATTGGAGCTTCGGTGTGTTATATGAATAAGATATCCACAAATGAACAGATCCTAACTCACTGTGATGATCATGTAACATATAAACCAACTAACCAAAAAACAAGGGATGCTGTAAAAACTACACAATAGAAGCCACTATGTCACTTCAGTGTGTTAGTATTCAAGGTTACTGTAAAAGCCGATGTAAACAGCAGTCTATCTACGGAGCTTTTCCATTATTGCTTCAGATCTTGACTCGTGTCAAGCTTTGCAGAAACATTGCTATGCCACTGCTTATAACTAACTATAAGTTAACAATCTAAGATGTGCCAAATAAATTATCTCTAACTCAGGGCTCCAGCTATACATTTGGTTTGCTAACTTACTAGCTAAGTGGCTAGATGTCAAGATCAAGCTTCTTGGTTACCGCAGAGACCAGCAATCCCATCCTGGATGAAGATCCTTGGTGCCTAAATACTTTTGTCCCCAAAAATTTTTTGGAGAGCAATAGCGCCCCTTGTTACTGCCGGTAATACCAAATACCCCGGTATGGTACAGGAACGTATGAAGGTATGAAAATCTGGATACCGCCCAGCACACACACACACACACACACACACACACACACACACACACACACACACACACACACACACACACACAGTCTTGTACAGCTAACCTTGTAGGGACACACAATTCAGTCCCATTCAAAATCCTATTTTCCCTAATCCCTAAACCTAACCCTAACCCGTACTCTTACCCTAACCCTAACCTTAACCCAAAAACCTAACCTTAACCCTATACCTAACCCTAGCTTCTAACCCTAACCCTACAACTTACCCTAGCTCCTAACCCTAACCCTTAACATAATTCTAACCCTAACCCTAACACTAATTCTAACCCTAAACCCCCTAGAAATAGCATTTGACCTTGTGGGGACTAACAAAATGTCCCCAGTTGGTCAAATGTTTGTTTGTTTACTATTCTTTTGGGGACTTCTGGTCCCCACAAGAATAGTTAAACACGACTTCTGGTCCCCACAAGAACAGTTAAACATGTCCACACACACACACACACACACACACACCAACCCAGAGGTTGAGTTCAATAAATGGTCGTCAAATATCATATCAGGAGTCAATGAGTGCAGTAAGGTGAGGTGGAGATATGGGTACTGGACCTCAATTGAATGTTTGTGTTGGTTACAGTAGGTTGATAATGGTGTCTTTAGCCACAATTTGGCAACATGTACTTATCATGAATATTCAAAACAAGATGGTTACAAAACCAGTAGCTTTATCTCCATGATGATTGATTATAAATACCTCGAGGTTCACTGGTAACACCATTACCTATAGTTAAATCATGTATACAATTTTTTGTGCATGCTTACAATATTGCTCAGTATTGTGAAATGGGCCACTAAATGTTTACATTGTTTGTAAATACAGTTGTTTGTAGCCCAAATGAACATACATCAATCTTAGGCAAATAAAGAATTTCACTAGCTTGATAGCTCTGCTGTCAGAAACATTCAGAGAGAATATATGACTACTTACATCTTTGAAAATTGGAAGTCCATTAACCGGGCTTTGCAGTGGCTGCGGTTGTTCCTGCTGAGCGCGAATATGCTTATTTTTCGCCGACTGAAGGCACATAGTGATCATCTCCGTGCACGCCAACATCTCTGAATGATGTGGAAGATGTATAGGCAACTTGTAGACACCTGCTCTTTTGAAAGCTCAAAAGGGTAGCCTTTTGACAAGGGGTTCAAAAGTGTCGCCCTGCCCTGTTAAAGCCTAGGCAACGATGCTCCTACGGTGACGTTGCTTTGCAACGGTGCTCCAACAGTGATGTTGCTCTGCAACTTTCTGCGGTAGGTAACCCCCACCTTCTAGAGCGCTGATTGGTCGAAATCTTTGTTGCGCATCCCTGCAAGGCAAGAGGAGGAAAAGATACCACGTGGCGCAATAATAACATTATTTTACAAGATAAACGGTAGAAAAGGCTGGAATAGGCAAATTTCAAACATTAGTAGCGAATAACATTGATCGAGCTACAATAAGGATGTTGATATGGAGGAAATAAAATTAGGCCTCCCGCTACCTGTAGGTTAAAGGTAGACTCAGCGAAATTAGCAGATAATGATCCTGTTTGAGAGAGAATCAAAACTGTGATGTATCATGGGTAAATTGATGTGACTGATCTACACATAATAATGAATCGTTATTTATGATGCAAGCTTTTTTACTGGGTAAAGTTCATGGTGCCATTGACCTTAAAAAAATTCTGCTCATGCATTCTCATTTAGACGCCAAACCCACCACTGGTGTGTGCGGCCAAAGAGCTCTATTTTCATGTCATACAGCAAAGGTAAATGCCTGAAGTTTGCTAAAGGGCATTGGCACTTGGATTGGAAACAATGCTTTGGTCAGATGACATGAAAATATAGCTCTTTGGCCGAGTACAACCCAGTGGTGGGTTTGGCATCTATATTTTACCTACTGTAAAATATGGTGGTGGATCTTTGATATTAGGGGCTATTTTGCTTCCACTGGTCCTGGGGCCCTTGTTAAGGTCAACCGCATCATTAACTTTTAGCCCAAAACCTGGTTGCCTCTGCCAGGAGGCTGACACTTGGCTGCAAGTGAATCATCCAGCAAAACATTAACCCCAAGCACACAACAAAATCCACAAATAAATTTTTAATTGGCCACAAAATCAAAATTCTGCAACTCAGTCTCCGGACATAAAACCCATTGAAACCCTGTGGTTTGAATTGAAGAGGGCAGTCCATAAGCACATACGATGGATATCAAGGATCTGGAAGGATTCTGTACGGAGGAATGGTCTAAGATTCCTCCCAATGTGTTCTCCAACTCATAAAACATTTTTGTAAAGGCTCAGTGGTGTTATCCTCAGAAGGGGAGGTATTGAAAGGTATTGATAACAGGGTGGTCCATAATTTTCGCCCCTACCTTTTTTTTATTTTTATACAATTTTATATTAATCTTTCTCTGAGCAATTGTATTAGTATAAAATAATATAAGTTCCCAATTTTTTGGAGCATACAATATAGCTCAGTATTTGAATTATTTATTTTATACAGTGATTTATCAAGGGAGTCAATAATTTCTGTCCCCACTGTAGCTGCAGCAGAGGTTTGTTGGGCCAGACATTGCCATCTGGTGGTGATAGGCTAGCCAATGAATAACAATACCAGAGATAAAATATATTATTTTTCTCACATATTCACCCCAACCTGTGCAGGGGAGAGCTTTTGTCACTGAAGGTTCAGTGCAGAGTTTGTGATTTGTGTACTCTTATGAATATGTATTACTGTAATCCTGTTTCAAACAAAACCTAAACTCTTTTTAATAAATAAACATTGATTGTTTTACTTTTTTTATTGTATTTTTTTTTTATCTCCCACAAGATTTTGTTTCCATGTGTAAAAATATTTTATTTTCATTTTGGGAGTGAATCTCTAACTTCTTGAAATTCTAATTTATCATGCAAAAAATGTGGCCTACTAGCTACGTTGTTGCGCACAAAGGGGTCGTCACAAAGTCATGAATATGGCTAAACCCCGCCAATTTATAAAATGTGTCTTCTTAAAATCAGATTTTAAACCTAACCCTAACTTTATGTCTAACCCTAACACTAAACTATTTTTCGAAAATGTTTTAAAAAAGGTATAATCTTTGTAAATGATATCATAAATAAGACAGGTGGAGTTATGTCACACATGTAGCTAACAAAAATATCTGGAAATGTCTGCTCTATCTAGAATTTCAACCAACTGATTGCAGCATTACCGCAGAAATGGAAGAGGCAAGTTGAAGGTGAAAAGAGTAAGGAACTTGTCTGTCGGCCATGCATTAAAGAGCAAAATTGTTTAAAGAAAATTGTGATTAATAAAAAAGTATACCAGTTTCATTTAAGGACCCAAAAATTGACAGCTGTTTCATATAGATTGTAAAATAGTTGGGAAGAGATTTTCGATGTACCGATTCCATGGCACATAGTTTATGAACTGATACACCAAACGACACTGGATTCAAAACTTATAATATTTCAATTTAAATTATTATACAAATTCTTGCAACCAATAGAATGTTATATATTTGGGGGATACAACCATCCCAGCTCTGCAGATTTTGCTGCGAAGAGACAGAATCATTAGATCATTTGTTTTGGTACTGTCCATACAGTATGTAGCTTGTTTTTGGTCGCAGGTCCAGGAATGCCTGAAGAATTGCAACATTTACCTGCAGCTAACTCTACAAATAGCACTGCTGGGTGATTTGAAAAGTCATAGTCAATCGATCAATAATATAATAATACTTTTAGCAAAAATGTTTATCTTTAATTTACAATCTGTAGAAACTATGAGAATAGAAAGGATCAGAACTTTTGTGAAACATCATAGCACAGTTGAAAAATATATGGCAAATAGAAATAAAAAATGAATGGTGTTAAGAGATAGACGTTTGACTCAAGTTAAACAATTTAAAGGTAATGCTACCAAATACTAATTGAGTGTATGTAAACTTCTGACCCACTGGGAATGTGATAAAATAAATAAAAGCTGAAATAAATCATTCTCTCTACTATTATTCAGACATTTCACATTCTTAAAATAAAGTGTTGATCCTAACTGACCTAAGACAGGGAATTTTTACTAGGATTAAATGTCAGGAATTGTGAAAAACTGAGTTTAAATGTATGTCAACTTCCGACTTCAACTGTACATGTTTTCCCTTAAACCACTCGAGTGTTGCTTTAGCAGTATGCTTAGGGTCATTGTCCTGCTGGAAGGTGAACCTCCATCCCAGTATCAAATCTCTGGAAGTCTGAAACAGGTTTCCCTCAAGAATTCCCTGTATTTAGCACAATTCATCATTCCTTCAATTCTGACCAGTTTCCCAGTCCCTGCCGATGAAAAACATCCCCACAGCATGATGCTGCCACCACCATGCTTCACTGTGGGGATGGTGTTCTTTGGGTGATGAGAGGTGTTGGGTTTGCGCCAGACATAGCATTTTTCCTTGATGGCTAAATTTTAGTCTCATCTGACCAGAGTACCTTCTTCCATATGTTTGGGGAGTCTCCCACATGCCTTTTGGCGAACACCAAACGTGTTTGCTTATTTTTTTCTTTTTCTGGCCACTCTTCCGTAAAGCTCAGCTCTGTGGAGTGTATGGCTTAAAGTGGTCCTACGGACAGATACTCCAATCTCCGCTGTGGAGCTTTGCAGCTCCTTCAGGGTTATCTTTGGTCTCTTTGTTGCCTCTCTGATTAATGCCCTCCTTGCCTGGTCCATGAGTTTTGGTGGGCGGCCCTCTCTTGGCAGGTTTGTTGTGGTGCCATATTCTTTTCATTTTTTAATAATGGATTTAATGGTGCTCCATGGGATGTTCAAAGTTTCTGATATTTTTTTATAACCCAAACCTGATCTGTACTTCTCCACAACTTTGTCCCTGACCTGTTTGGAGAGCTCCTTGGTCTCCATGGTACCGTTTGCTTGTTGGTGCCGCTTGATTGATGGTGTTGCAGACTCTGGGGCCTTTCAGAACAGGTGTATATATACTGAGATCATGTGACACTTAGATTGCACACAGGTGGACTTTATTTAACTAATTATGTGACTTCTGAAGGTAATTGGTTGCACCAGATCTTATTTAGGGGCTTCATAGCAAAGGGGGTGAATATATATGCACGCACCACTTTTCCGTTATTTATTTTTTAGATTTTTTGAAATAAGTTATTTTTTTCATTTCACTTCATCAATTTGGACTATTTTGTGTATGTCCATTATATGAAATCCAAATAAAAATCCATTTAAATTACAGGTTGTAATGCAACAAAATAGGGAAAATTCCAAGGGGGCTTAATACTTTTGCAAGGCACTGTATCTGCAATTTTAAAGCTTTTCTACCCCCCAAAATAAAATACAAATATTGTGAAATGGGCCACTAGTTACATCAGAAACTTCCTTCACCATGGAGTTGAGTTGAGTCGGCTAGTGGAAACCTACAGTGAAGGAAAAAAGTATTTGATCCCCTGCTGATTTTGTACGTTTACCCACTGACAAAGAAATGATCAGGCTATAATTTTTATGGTAGGTTTATTTGAACAGTGAGAGACAGAATACCAACAAAAAAATCCAGAAAAACGCATGTCAAAAATGTTATAAATTGATTTGCATTTTAATGAGGGAAATAAGTATTTGACCCCCTCTCAATCAGAAAGATTTCTGGCTCCCAGGTGTCTTTTATAAAGGTAACGAGCTGAGATTAGGAGCACACTCTTAAAGGGAGTGCTCCTAATCTCAGCTTGTTACCTGTATTAAAGACACCTGTCCACAGAAGCAATCAATCAATCAGATTCCAAACTCTCCACCATGACCAAGACCAAAGAGCTCTCCAAGGATGTCAGGGACAAGATTGTAGACCTACAAAAGGCTGGAATTGGCTACAAAACCATCGCCAAGCAGCTTGGTGAGAAGGTGACAACAGTTGGTGCGATTATTCGCAAATGGAAGAAACACAAAAGAACTGTCAATCTCCCTCGGCCTGGGGCTCCATGCAAGATCTCACCTCGTGGAGTTGCAATGATCATGAAAATGGTGAGGAATCAGCCCAGAACTACATGGGAGGATCTTGTCAATGATCTCAAGGCAGCTGGGACCATAGTCACCAAGAAAACAATTGGTAACACACTACGCCGTGAAGGACTGAAATCCTGCAGCGCCCGCAAGGTCCCCCTGCTCAAGAAAGCACATATACAGGCCCGTCTGAAGTTTGCCAATGAACATCTGAATGATTCAGAGGAGAACTGGGTGAAAGTGTTGTGGTCAGATGAGACCAAAATTGAGCTCTTTGGCATCAACTCAATTTGCCGTGTTTGGAGGAGAAGGAATGCTGCCTATGACCCCAAGAACACCATCCCCACCGTCAAACATAGAGGTGGAAACATTATGCTTTGGGTGTGTTTTTCTGCTAAGGGGACAGGACAACTTCACTGCATCAAAGGGACGATGGACGGGGCCATGGACCATCAAATCTTGGGTGAGAACCTCCTTCCCTCAGCCAGGGCATTGAAAATGGGTCGTGGATGGGTATTTCAGCATGACAATGACCCAAATCACACGGCCAAGGCAACAAAGGAGTGGCTCAAGAAGAAGCATATTAAGGTCCTGGAGTGGCCTAGCCAGTCTCCAGACCTTAATCCCATAGAAAATCTGTGGAGGGAGCTGAAGGTTCGAGTTGCCAAACGTCAGCCTCGAAACCTTAATGACTTGGAGAAGATCTGCAAAGTGGAGTGGGACAAAATCCCTCCTGAGATGTGTGCAAACCTGGTGGCCAACTACAAAAAACGTCTGACCTCTGTGATTGCCAACAAAGGTTTTGCCACCAAGTACTAAGTCATGTTTTGCAGAGGGGTCAAATACTTATTTCCCTCATTAAAATGCAAATCAATTCATAACATTTTTGACATGCATTTTTCTGGATTTTGTTGTTGTTATTCTGTCTCTCACTGTTCAAATAAACCTACCATTAAAATCTCACACATAATTTGCATAAGGCCTATCCAGACAAAGGATCGAATTCTCTTGTTTGTGAATTTGGCAGCTCCGCTTAAAATACGGCAAATAGGACGGGAGACTAGCAATGGCAGCAAACGCAGTCTCATCTCGCTGTGATATTCTTAGATGGATTTAGAGCTCCCAACATGAAAAAATTATTTTGTAGAATTGAAACAAGATCACTTTCTCTTGGTCACAGAGAGACGAACTCAACTTGTGCTTAAAGCTGAAGTTGTAATGAGTCAGCAGGCATTTGAATTGCATCTGTGCAGAGAACACTGGGCAGAAAATGCTCTGTCATCAGTTACAATTTTGTACTGCAACTAAGTATGATCATATTTATTTTACAGTTATAATAAATGTGAAATATTACACTAAGTCATTTATAATTTGATTGTTACTATATTTAGAAAGTATTTCAATAATGTCAAGCCCTATTCCCCCACTTTTGTTGAATATGAAAAAATATGCTTTGTGAGTCTTCTTCCAGACTCACATTAAGCATCTCCAATCCAAAATTAAATCTAGAATCGGCTTCCTATTTTGCAACAAAGCCTCCTTCACTCATGCTCCCGTGTGGCGCAGTGGTCTAAGGCACTGCATCTCAGTGCTGGAGGCGTCACTACAGACTTCGATTCCAGGCTGTATCACAACTGGACGTGATTGGGAGTCCCATAGGGCAGCGCACAATTGGCCCTGCGTCGTCCAGGTTTGGCCGGTGTAGGCCGTCGTTGTAAATAAGAATTTGTTCTTCACTGACTTGCCTAGTTAAATAAAGGTTAAAATAAAAATGTTGCCAAACATGTCCTCGTAAAGCTGACTTTCCTACTGATCCTTGACTTCGGCGATGTCATTTACAAAATAGCCTTCAACACTCACAGCAAATTGGATGTAGTCTATCACAGTGCCATCTGTTTTGTCACCAATATTTTTATATTTTTATCCTATTTGTACTGTGTACTTGAGCTTGTGTCCTAAAAATAACTACACCTCAGCAATTTATAACTATTTATACCAGAAAGGTGAGATTGTAATCTTTCTGGCAGTATAAGCGTTACTATTTTTTGTTTATGGCCCTCTCATGATAAATCATTACTTGTGGGTATGTCTATGTAGGCAGAAATCAGGTTGTGTTTCTTTCTTTATTATTTTGTCTGTCTGTAAACTGTGATTGACGGAGGAAGACGCTGATGGAGAACGCTGTAGGAGGCTGCTTTTTGTGAAGGAGGAAAACAGTGTAAGGCCAGCTCTACCCAGTAAGGCGAGGGGGATCGGAAGCGTTGAGCAGCAGGCAGCATGGAAATTGTATGAAGTGGTGGCCAATGGACTATGTGGCGGACCACATTTTTTCCAATGGAAGACGCAGGCCAAGATGTCGACACAAGTCCAGAGGATAGAATAGAAGCCAGAGGGGAAAGGAGAGGGGAAATGTAGTCCTTTGAGAAGGCAAGAAGCAGATATTGGTTAGGAGAAAAGCAGTATTATAATAAGGAGACGTGTGCTTGGATGACGGAGGAGGAGTGGAGGGAAAAGGAGAGGCAGAGGAGGTCTAAGAGAGAGAGGGAGGAAGACTGTGAGTTTGAGTCGGTTAAAAATGGAGGGAAAAAGGGAGAAGGTTAGTTAAAGAAGACAGGTAGGAAATGTAAGCAAAGTGAGCTGAAGACAGGAGGAGAAATGGAAGAGAATGAGGGTGAAGTATTGGAGGTGGTAGGTGTGGTGAAGTACTCGGAGCCAGAGGCTTGCACAGAGGGTCAGGATAAAGATGAGTCTGTGACATTAGGAGTGAAGTTTGTGGAAAAAGTGGATCCTTGCCTTTTGGCTGATCCATTTGTGGTTTCAAGATGGGTGAAAAAAGCGTTGGGTATAGTGGAATCGGTGAGGATAACCAGAAGTGGTCTAGTGATAATTGTTTGTGTTTCTGCTGGTCAGAGGGAGAAGGCGCTCAGAGTTAAACAAATGGGGCAAGAAATGTGAATGGTTTCGCTCTCAAGAAAAGGGCACCATTGAAAGGAGTGATTACTGGGGTAGCAGTAAATGTAAAAGTGGATCAACTGAAGGAGAAGATTCCCGGTGTGTGTGATGCTCGTCGTTTGGTGCGGCGCAAGCAGGGTGGTGAGAGTGGGGAAACAGAAGAGTCATTGTCTGTTCTTTTGAGTTTTGAGAGTAGGGGGTATGTACCAGTACATTTACATTTTCGTCATTTAGCAGACGCTCTTATCCAGAGCGACTTACAAATTGGTGCATTCACCTTATGATAGCCAGTGGGACAACCACTTTACAAATTATTATTTATTTTATTTTTTTGGGGGGGGGGGTAGAAGGGGGGGGTAGAAGGATTACTTTATCCTATCCCAGGTATTCCTTAAAGAGGTGGGGTTTCAAGTGTCTCCGGAAGGTGGTGAGTGACTCCGCTGTCCTGGCGTCGTGAGGGAGCTTGTTCCACCATTGGGGTGCCAGAGCAGCGAACAGTTTTGACTGGGCTGAGCGGGAACTGTGCTTCCGCAAAGGTAGGGGGGCCAGCAGGCCAGAGGTGGATGAACGCAATGCCCTCGTTTGGGTGTAGGGACTGATCAGAGCCTGAAGGTACGGAGGTGCCTTTCCCCTCACAGCTCCGTAGGCAAGCACCATGGTCTTGTAGCAGATGCGAGCTTCAACTGGAAGCCAGTGGAGTGTGCGGAGGAGCGGGGTGACGTGAGAGAACTTGGGAAGGCTGAACACCAGACGGGTTGCAGCGTTCTGGATGAGTTGTAGGGGTTTAATGGCACAGTACAGGGGGATAGGCAAGCAAGTGATATATGTTTCAGTAAGATTGGAGTTTTAGCGTTTATAGCAATGGTTATTAATTGTACTGCAGGGATGGAACGCAAGTCGAAGAAAATTGAGGTTGTGGTGGCAGCTGCAGAGAGATATTTGGGTGTGTGAGACTTGACAGCAGAAGAGTTACAGGGAGTGTTAAGTGGTGATGTCTCATCATTTCAGGATGAGGGCATGAGGTAGGAGTGAGTATATTTCAATAGTGAAGAAGGGTGGGGTTAATTATTAGGAATAGTTTTGAATTTGTAAGTGCAGTGTTAGATGGTAGGGTATATTTCTGTGCTTTGTATTATTTCATTTTTTAAGGAATAGATGAGGGAGTTGTACTCCAGTCTAGCAGGTGGCGGTAATGCAACAAATTGGATGCCAACCGCCGTTAAACCTCTTTGAAGAAGAAGAAGAAGAAAAAGAAGAGGAAGAAGAAGAAGAAGAATAACGGTGATTGACTACACACTTCAGTACAGTAGGTGGCGGCATGCACCTCTAACGTTTGTTTGCGAACCGCCAAAATACCATAGACGAAGAAGTGAATGGGCTCGTGCAAACCGTGCCAAGGGTTATGAGCGGTACCTGTCAGATAGCTTTCTAGTTTTTCTGAGAAATCATTTACCGTCCACATATGCCTTGGTGGGCGTGAGGGGGACATTACAGAAACATTTGCTACCCTCGGGTACGGGTAAGACGTAATCCAATCGTTTTTATGGATGAATTGTCCGTTTTCAAAGATATCCGTAGCTAGCTATTTAGCCTAGGCTAGCTAGCTAACGTTAGCTAGCTCACCTATGTGACAGCAAAATTCAAAGCTAGCAAACCTGTGCAAAACTTTACGACACATGCTACTGATCTAATCTTGATTTGCTTAGGTAGTGTTTGTTCTACTATATGTTGTGAAACTAATAGGTAACGATAGCTACTAGCAGAGTTGTTGTTAGCGGTTGTGTGATAGGCTAGCTAGCTTGTTTGGCCTGCTTTCAACCAGACAGAGCGACCGGGTCTTGTTATTGAAATCTCCGCTTTCGCTTTTCGCTTGACATTTCCCTATTTTATCGCTCCTATACCATGTAGCAGTAGGCTATACATTGTTGTATCTATACCCTGTTGAATCAGAAATTATTCAAAGAATATCTACAGGCCAGCTAGTTAGCTAACTTACAGTAGCTACTTTAGTTAGCTAAATTAGCTAACGTTAGCAAAATACAACCATGTAGACCTAGCTAATACTAAAACGTGGATTAGTTAGTTAGCTAATTTAACTTTTTTCTGTGGAAGCCCATTGCCACAAACAACATTTGTTTAAAAGGTCGACACTATCTAAAAAAAGTCGAATTAGTATCTCGAAATTATAACTTAAGTATTTCAAAATGTTGACTTGCGTATTTCGAAATACTAAATAGACATTTCGAGATGTGTAAATCAATCTATCTTTCACATTGCAGAGATCAGCACAGCAGGGCCTCTGGCAACATCTGGCGAGCTGGCATTTGCCCCAACAAATATTGACACACAAGCCTTGAAAAGAGGGACAAAGTACTGTTGTTTAGACTGATTTGCCTCATGATTTCAACTCGTGCACAATTAATCCGTGCTTCAGTCTGATCAACTGTAGCCTACTGATAACAACCACAGCTGCAGGTAGCCTAGAGATGCCTATGCGCTCTGGTCCCCTTTGGCCAGGGGAAACGAAACAGTAACGTCATGTATTTATAGCCTAAGTTATGGATTTATAGTCTAAAAATGCCTATTTACTTGTGTTAAGAGAAATGTTAATATGATCAAATTTGGTTTATATTCAAACTTTGGGTGGCTAGGCTACCTTATTATTGTATAATGAAAAAGCGCTTTATAATTGTAATACATTATTATTGCAATATCCTATACATTTTCTCCTTGTTTTTCCTACAATTTGCAATCACTGCATTGATGATGAGCAAATAGAGGCTTTTTTAGACAGCTCCAACCTGCTTCATCATACCTAAGCTTTTATCCCAAACAAAAATAACTGTCCTACACTGATGTGTATGTCTCAGATTTCCGTGTTTGTTTACCTTCTTTACGATCCTGAATATATTTTAAATGGCGTGGACTGTTCCATTGGCATATTCTTAGACATTAATTATTAACTTGTTGGCAGATTGAAAGCTTACACTGGCCTTACATAGGTACACATGCAAAAGCATTTTCATAGCTTGTTATCGAAGAGACAGGTTTCCTAAACCTAAATTAAATCTACTTGATTGAATTGTCTTGGCTCTGCTTTGGATACAACTCTGTCGGCACTCTAGCTAGGATATTGCATACCAAATTTGGTTATGTACATAGGACTACGTTTACATAATCTAAGCAATAATGAAATCTATAATCTCAAATGTCATAGTTTTTTGACAAGGACCCACAGCCTGTAACTCAGTCACCTATGAGCCGCTAGGCCAAAAGACTATCTGAGGACACCAATCAGGGCCTAAAACTATCGGTGACTCATGATGTACCAGTTTACGTAATCTGGTAATCCAGGAGGGATTTAACTTTTCCTATCCTTCTGAGTTTAGCTGTAACCACCAATGTCACGGCTCTATGGTTGAACAGTAACATGGTAGTTGGGATTGCCTAGCCTATTAGAATGCCATGGTAGGCTATTTGGCAACTTTTTACTCTGTATAACAAAATGCTCGATGTTAGCATTTTATTGGCTTGTTTAGTTTAAGTTTGTTATAGTCCTAAGTATAGTAGTATATTTAAATGTTCCATTGACTACAGTGGGATAATCCCTTGTGTAAACGAGGACACCTGTAATATAAACAAGTGTCTTGTCTCCTAATGTTTACGTGTGATGTCACGTTTGTTTTCTCTACAGATCCTGTCATAGGCGAAGTGGGCTGCAGTGTTAATGGCTGAACCATGAAGGCCCAACTTCAAGTTACCGGTGAGGTTTGACATTTTGTTACAGCCGAAATTATAGCCCTAAGTAGCTAGTACTTTATATAGGCTAATAGTAAAGTGGTAGTATGTTTTTCTTTTTTCAGTAGGCCTATGTAATATCGTTTGAATAGAATGGAAATAGTAATCAACCGCTGACACCCGAGGAGGCAGTAGAAGACACCTTTGAATCGGACTGGCCAGTGCTTGTTCTCTATAGGCCTAGCTGATGGCACAGGCTCTGATCAAGTATTTATAGTATATAGAATAACTTTATTTTGAGGGAACTTTTATTTTCAGTGGTTCAAAAAAATATAAAAAACATAACATAGTAGGATATTAGCAGACCCCAAAACAAAGGTAGTGGTTAGGCCTAAGTGAATGTAGTTCTCACATTTCCATTCTGAGGTTTATTTCTATATCTGACTTCAGTGACTGATAAGAGCATTTATTACACTCTCGCTTACCATGCTATTTGTGTGTTTTATTTCCTTTTTGGCACGCAGTGCTGTCGGCCAAACTGAAGGAGAACAAAAAGAACTGGTTTGGCCCCAGTCCGTACGTGGAGGTGGCTGTGGACGGCCAGTCGAAGAAGACAGAGAAATGCAACAACACCCACAACCCCAAATGGAAGCAGCCACTCACAGTGTAAGTAGCTACAGCAATAACTATTTGCATTCATATTTGCATGTATATTCATTTAGCATAGGCTATATAGTGCATTTGTCAAACTCACAGGGCTATTTCCCGAACACAGATTAAGACCAGTACTGGACTAAAAAGCTTCCTCAATGGAGATTCTACATTGAAAGTGCTTCTTAGTCCAGGACTAGGCTTTCTGTGTCTGGGAAACCGGCCCACAGTGATCTTACAATTGTGTATGGGAGTAACTCACTCCTTATAATAGTGTTCTTGTTTAAGCCTGTCACCAAGAATTGCATGTTGTCTCCTAGTGTTGCATGGTATACCGAAACGTTGGTACTTTTTCGATACTATAACATGAAAAACGGTTCGGTGCTAAAAAATGTTTTTACTTTCGGTACTTCTGTCAAATGTGTCTTGCGTCGTCTACTGATTGAGAGAGGATCAAGTCTATCAGTGCAGCCGATGTCCCCTTGTAGCACAAGAGCACCATGCCTGCTCCACTTACTCATTCATTGTTTGCTCTAGCCTGCCATGAGGAACCACTGAACTCACTGGGAGTCTGGGCTGCATCACCACCTATGCTGCACAAAAGTTAACACATTTGAATAGTGCAACACAGAATGTAGAAATGTTGAAACTGCTAATTACTGTTCCCAAAATAATGTCCAGTACAGGCTAGAACACTTTAAAAACGTTAAGATTGTCTTTGTGTGTAAATGACGTCATGGGTCTTAAAGAGACAGAGCACACTTTTATAAAGGAAGAGCTTGCTTGTTGTGCTTGTTGATCAGTACAATAAAGTAAGTCCCAAATGTAGGGCTGACCCCAATTAGTCGATTGTTTGGTCGTTAGGCTGTTGGTCGACCGAGATTGTTTTAGTCGAGCAGTAACAAATATATATATATTTGCGTTCATATATATATATTGCGCATCGCCATGCGCCTCCCAAATGTAACAATGCGGAGGGCTCTGTACAGCTCTGCATTGACATGATTGGTTGATGGTAGGTGGGGTCGGTACACCTTGTAGAAAACACAAACTCACTTCCTTGACAACAGCTCTGCACTGCTCTGCGAAGCGCAAGAAGTATGAATGCCCTGACTTCTGCTGAGGCCATGTCACCGTAAATGCTGCATGGCCAATGCAGACGTCGGATTCACCATGCGCCCAGATGCACAATGCACTTCTCTCCAGAATGCGCTCTCTCCCACCAATTTGTGCATATTCATTGTTTCATAACTTCATTGTGTGAATTGTTTGTGTTTGATTGTTAGTGTATATCATTTCCCCAGTACATATATCACCAGTAGTACATTTACCGTTAATTCCCAATCTATAATGTTTGTTACTTTGGTTACGTAATTTCTGTTAATGCATTAAATATTATTATTCCTGTTGTCATTGTCGGAGTGGACACGTTGTTTACAGAGCGCACAACCGATGCTACACTTGTGAGAAACAAGTTTAGGTTTATTTCATTCCATTTACAAGTTTTGTCAATTTAGTCAATGTCTTTTTGTTTGGAGCGCTCCTGTCAATGTTGAGGAAGGACGCGCACGCATAGAAGTAGGCCTATAGGCTACCTGGCCTGCGCGCAAATGTATGCATATAAATGTGCCCATTTGGGGATCCGATAGTATTTCTGATTGGCTTAACGCACCAGCGGTAATGACCTGTGGAGCTTCTCAAATCAATGTTTTCTTCACCTCAAAACAGCAAGCAAATGAAGTCTGTTTTTACATCCATTGAGAATTACAATAGTTCCTCAATGTATTTGAAAAATCTTTCCAGACCACACAGCGTGAAAGGGAACAATGTAATGCTCTGATCCAGTGGAAACGTCATAAAATAGGTCTGCCTGATTACTTCTTATCAGTGCTTGACTTGGACTGAAATAGGTTCCGGTACTCATTTTGGGTGCTGGTACTGTTTAGGTGCAGGAGCTCCACAATACTTTTGAGCTAATATTCTATAAGAGGAACAGGAACTCAAGCAGTAGAGAATATGAGGTGCCGGTACTCCTGCCCAAGTCAAGCACTGCTTCTTATCCCTTGCGCAAATAGCCTACAGCTGTGTCTGTACCGAGCTAACTGGCACAGGAAACTCTGAGGGCCCAGAATATTTTATACAATGTTGTAAGTTCGTTAGTGCAAGCTTCGGGCCGGACCCAAATTAATAGTTTATACAATGTTTCAAGTTCGTTGTAGACAGGCCATGTGTAGCCAATGTGATTTATGGATATTTATTTTTATCAGGATATTTTCTACCTGCAGGCTGCAATGTTTTTATTTGTTGGGTTTATGTAGGCTATTTTTACATAGATGGCAATATAAGTTACTTTTTAGGTTTGTATCATTTTTCATTTAGATTTGGATATAATTTTGATTAACCACATGACAATGATTTTGAGATATGAAGACATTATTAGAAATGACTGTTTCACGAAAATGTGCATATGAAAACCATAACTTGCATGCAGAGCGGTAGAAATGGTAAGATAAATTGGCATTCCACATGAGAAAAGTTGCCTATTACCAGCAACTTCAGGAGAGTAATGGCAGAATCTGCAAAAGCCAGCAGGAGCGTGAGGAGAATAGTTAGCCCAGGTTACGTTTTTTGTCTTCTGGTTATCTAGATCTCTGGTGTCCTCTTGAGGCATTTGTCTTATTTCATCAAACCGTAAGCTTAAAGCTTCAGACAAGCTCAATGCGTATAGTTGATTTTTTAAAAACACATAGGGTATGTCTATATATGGAAAACGAACAGACGACTTTCGGTCGACCCAAGATTTTTTGGTGGTCGTGGACAGCCCTACCCAAATGGAAGGTAAACATTGTTATTTTATCTGTAGCCTCGTGATATCAGCCAAAACAAGCTCAATAACTCGATGCATGCGCATACATATTGAATATGCATTCACCTGTATTGTGAATAGGCTACATCTTGATTTACCCAGTTTATCAATAGAGATTTACTATTAAAATAAATTACTACCAATATGTTGTTTTGTAGTTAGATTGGTTAAAAAAAGTCACATTGATTGTATGTGCATACGTAAGAAAATCTAAAATGTCAAATGTAAAGATATTAAACTAAAAATATCTGTCTGGATCAATTGCCGTTCTTTGGCTAATAGGCCTTATTTTGTTGCTGTGGTATCGAGTATCGTGATACTAAACCTGGTATCGGTTTCGAAGTAAAAATTCTGGTGTCGTGACAACACTATTGTCTCCTCCTTGTGTACTGTTGTATAGCTTACGTGCAGTATTTCAACCGTAACTAAATATGCTTTTTCCCTCTACACAGAATTCTCACACCTTTCAGTAAGCTCATTTTCCGGGTATGGAGTCATCAGACGCTGAAGGCCGACATCTTATTGGGAATGGCCACATTGGAAATTAGTGAAACCCTAAAGTCCAATGATATGAAACGTGAGTTCATTCTCTTCTCCCTATAAGGCACAGAGCAGATAGTATGAAATGTGATTATCTGAAATCTCTGACTATTTGATACCGGAAAAGCGTAATGCATTGGGACATAAGATATACAAGAGCTTTGCAATAAGTGATCGTCATATTTACATATAGGCCTTTATATACTAACAAATACTTTTTGTCTTGTCAAGGCCTGCACATAGGCCTAAATCTGTCTGACTCTGCAAACACGCTATGGAATAATATTTGTATGTGTGTGCTGTGGTCTGGTAGGGGGAAATGAGATGTTCCTCTCTAATCCACTATTTGATACATGTATGTTATTCTTTGTGAAGCAGCCCTCACCACAGCTTATATTAGCCCACTTTTGACTTTCACTCAAGCAGGCGAATGGGCTTGCTCTGCCAATACAGTGAGTCCTTTCAGTGATGGTCGACATGTGACCCTCAAACACCAATTCATAAACTCTTGCACTACAGTCAGAGGTCAAAGGAACCAGACGCACCTCCTATGTAGGCTAATGAATAAAAATTATAATAATATGGTCAATACATGCATATGATACTTGTTATCCCAGCCATAGCTTTTTCAGGAACACAAGTCATATTTCTCACATGAGATGGGACTACATCTAGGCTAGAATTCAAGCTAATCCACCACATCCATGTTTTTTAGTTTGTTTACAAACTAGCATGTGTGTGCGCACGCATGCTTACATGCCTGTGTGTGTGCATGTCTTTGTGTATGTGCGGTGTGCGTGCATGCCAAATCTCTCAACTCTCCTCTCCTGTGTGTCAGTGTCTGAGGTGGTGCAGACCCTGCAGCTGTGTTCAGACCGAGACCACACAGACGTGGTGGGGGACCTGTCAGTCTGTCTGGACGGCATGCAGGTGGACCCAGAGACATTCACCTCTGCAGAGAGGGACCATGGTGAGGGTCATGTGATTTAAAAGGGATAGTTTACCCAAATTACAAAATGACATTGATTTATTACGCATAAATGCTAGTTACATTTTACATTTTTGTCATTTAGCAGACGCTCTTATCCAGAGCGACTTACAGTTAGTGAGTGCATACATTTTTCATACTGGCCCCCGTGGGAATATTATAGGTATCATTGACTTGCATTTGTGCCACAAAAAAGTTTGCATTTGAAACAGTGGCCAGATCAAAGCATGGATTGCTGTCATACTTTGTCCATAGACAGCTTACAGGGTCATTTTGTGATTTGGGTGAACTATCCCTTTAATATTTTTCCCTGGATTGAATGTGATCTATTTCTCCCCTCAGAATTGTATTCTTCTTTGTTTTGATGTTTAAAAACATTTCAACAGTTGCTGTTCCAAACGGGGAGGTGAGACAGAACGGAGATAGTGGCAACAGGTATCGTGTTTTTATACTACTATAGTATTTTCTCATAATTGTTTTATGTCTTCTGTAAGTGCTTCAAGTGAACAAACCTACTTTTGTAAATGTTTGGGAAAATGTACTTATTAAGGTATTGAGTCAGCAAGAATGCTGTTCATTGACTATAACTCAGCATTCAACACCATAGTACCCTCCAAGCTCATCATTAAGCTCGGGGCCCCGGGTCTGAACCCCGCCCTGTGCAACTGGGTGATGGACTTCCTGACGGGCCACCCCCAGGTGGTGAAGGTAGGAAACAACACCTCCACTTCGCTGATTCTCAACACGGGGGCCCCACAAGGGTGCGTTCTCAGCCCCCTCAAGTACTCCCTGTTCACCCATGACTGCGTGGCCACGCACGCCTCCAACTCAATGACGAGACAGCCTACAGGGAGGAGGTGAGGGCCCTGGGAGTGTGGTGCCAGGAAAATAACCTCTCACTCAATGTCAACAAAACAAAGGAGCTGATCGTGGACTTCAGGAAACAGCAGAGGGAGATTTCCCTATCCACATCGACGGGACCGCAGTGGAGAAGGTAGAAAGCTTCAAGTTCCTCGGCGTACGCATCACTGATGATCTGAAATGGTCCACCCACACAGACAGTGTGGTGAAGAAGGCGCAATAACGCCTCTTTAACCTCAGGAGGCTGAAGAAGTTTGGCTTGGCACCTAAAACCGTCACAAACTTTTACAGATGCACAACTGAGAGCATCCTGTCGGACTGTATCACCGCCTGGTACGACAACTGCACCGCCCGCAACCGCAGGCTCTCCAGAGGGTGGTGCGGTCTGCCCAACGCATCACCGGGGGCAAACTACTTGCCCTCCAGGACACCTACAGCACCCGATGTCATAGGAAGGCCAAAAAGATCAAGGACATCAACCACCCGAGCCACTGCCTGTTCACCCCACTATCATCCAGAAGGCGAGGTCAGTACAGGTGCATCAAAGCTGGGACCGAGAGACTGAAAAACTGCTTCTATCTCAAGGCCATCAGACTGTTAAATAGCCATCACTAGGCGGCTTCCACCTGGTTACGTAACCCTGCACCTTAGAGACTGCTGCCCTATATACATAGACATGAAATCACTGGCCACTTTAATAATGGAACACTAGTCACTTTAATAATGTTTACACATTTTTGCTTTACTCATCTCATATACTGTATTCTATTCTACTGTATTTTAATCTATGCCACTCCGACATTGCTCGTCCTAATATTTATTTATATATTTCTTAATTCCATTATTTTACTATTAGATTTGTGTGTATTGTTTTGAATTGTTAGATATTACTGCACTGGGCCTCCCGAGTGGCGCAGTGGTCTAAGGCACTGCATCGCAGTGCTAGCTGTGCAACTAGAGATCCTGGTTCAGGCTCTGTCGCAGCCGGCCGCGACCGGGAGACCCATGGGGCGGCTCACAATTGGCCCAGCGTCGTCCAGGTTAGGGGAGGGTTTGGCCGGCAGGGATGTTCTTGTCCCATCGCGCACTAGCGACTCCTGTGGCGGGTCGGGCGCAGTACACGCTGACACGGTCGCCAGGTGTACGGTGTTTCCTCCGACACATTGGTGCGGCTAGCTTCCGGGTTAAGCGGGCATTGTGTCAAGATGCAGTGCTGCTCGTTTGGGTTGTGTTTCGGAGGACGCACGGCTCTCGACATTCGCCTCTCCCGAGTCCGTACGGGAGTTGCAGCGATGGGACAAGACTGTTACTACCAATTGGATATCACGAAATTGGGGAGAAAAAGGGGTAAAAAACAAACAAACAAACACAGATATTACTGCACTGTTAGAGCTAGAAACACAAGCTTTTCGCTACACCCGCAATAACATCTGCTAAACATGTGGATGTGACCAATAAAGTTTGATTTGATTTGAAAATACTTTTGTATATTACTCAGTCACAGTAGTATATCTTCCCATTGTGAATACTAGAGATGGGCACCGATATGGAAAATCTATATCAATATCAGTTGCATTTTTTCAATACGTTATCGATATACTCTGGGAAGTCCGGATAACTGCTTGCTGATTTGCAATGATCTTAACAAAGGACATATCTTAACAATTCTTGATCCTAATTAATTGACATTCTTGGTAAGGGAGAGGGGAGGACATTTTATTTTACATGACGTTAACTCTTGACAGTATGTAAATATTTATATTGTTTTGTAGTGTCATAATTGCTGATATCAGTGATGGGATCCTCCGGTATGTGTGTATTGTAAAATAAAAGTAGTAAATAAAAAGGTTGATCACAAAAATAATTGGCACAAAGGGAAACAAAAAGCAAAAGGCACTACATTACAGTGAAAACGTCGAAGAAAAAGTATTTGTTGAAAGAGGATCAGCATCCATTGGCATTGTTACTTTTGTTTCCATCTTTTGACTTTTAGTGATATCATACCACCCAGATCCAGCAGGGACACGTCCCCCTCCAGTGACTCCACAGAGGACTGGGTCATCGTCCCCAACAGCCACACGGTCAGCAGCACGGGGTCTCCCGCCCCATCCCCAGGGGGCTCCAAGTCCACACGGCCGCCCAGACCTGCACGGCCTCCCCCACCCACCCCACGCAGACCAGCCGCTTCCCCAGGTGGGCACCAAGCAAAAAGAATACCGTAGAAATACTATCGAAATACCATAGTATTACCCTTGATATAAAAATACGGTCGAAATATCATGGAAATATCGTAGTAATACAATAGAAATACCACAGCAATACCGTAGTAATACCATAGCCAAACTATAGAAATACTATACTATAGAAAAAGTAAAACCATAGTAATACAAGAGATAACCATAGAATTCTCTGACAGAACTATTGAAAGATATTCCTTTCATGTGTTGACATGCTAATGCCATGTCCATTTATTGCCTTCTCTCATGTAATGAAACTGTCATGTTTTAATGCCATTCACTATTCATGCCATATTGTGAAATTGAAAGAATAAAGTGCTGGCCAGATATGGTATTCAACACAGATATGCATTCTAGTAACCTTAGCCTTATTTACTAGATTCTCATTACCGTCTCCTAGCGACCACAGCTAACCTTCTCTCCTCCGTCCAGCCTCCTCCAGCAGCTCCACCCACAGCGAGGTGAGTGAGCCCCCTGCTGCAGACGGCTCGTCCCTGGCTTCGGCCAGCGGGACCTCCTCAGACCCCCCTCAGGAGAACGGAGCTGCACCCCCACAGGCAGCCAGCGGCCCCCCGCCCATCGGGGCACCAGCCGGTGCACCCCCAGCCGGTGGGCCCCCCCGAGTCATCCCTAACGGTCCACTGCCTCCAGGGTAAGGGGACTCTCATAGATTCCTAACCAGATGTTTATCATTAGCAAGTACAAAAAGAGTGTCAGGAGTTGACTGTATGCCCTATATAGCCTACTGTATGTTTTGTGCAATATATCCCCACGCTGTGTGTCTGCATTGTGTAAAAGTGAGCGTTAAGGTTGACTTTAGTAGTACACCACTTTGTAGAGTTGACTCAATGTTTAACTCCACATTGGTTATGAATAGCGGTTGACACTTCAATTTTATATTTCAAACAACCTCTCAACTGCCAGTAGATGGGACTTGAGAAATGGCTAACTCATGTGACAGTCAGTCAAAAAGATAATGGATTACTCTAGTCAGCGTTTAGTCTGTTACATAAGTGCCAGTATCCCTATTGTATAATGTATAACGTGGGTAGTTGCATGTAATAAGTATAAATAGTAAAATGTACATCAGTTACTAGTAGTAATATTTTTTGAAATGTGAATGCACATTTTTACTATGCTTTTTATGAGGAACTTAACATTCCTTTAGGTATTAAGACTACATTTGCGAAAGCCTGTTGCCTGTCAACTCTAGTTTCTGACTGTTCTATATGTTTTGTATGAAGCTGGGAGCAGAGGGTGGACCAGAATGGCCGCATGTATTTCGTGGATCACATTGAGAAGAGGACGACATGGGACCGACCAGAGTCTCTCCCCTCTGGGTAACTAACGCTTAAGAAACAAATACTTTATTCATCAAATCCTTAGTTCATATACTGTATGTTTGGCTTTCATACGGCAGTAGTGTATATCTCCCGAGTGGCGCAGTGGTCTAAGGCACTGCATCGCAGTGCTAGCTGTGCCACTAGAGATCCTGGTTCGAATCCAGGCTCTGTCGTAGCTGGCCGTGACCGGGAGACCCATGGGGCGGCGCACAATTGGCCCAGCGTCGTCCAGGGTAGGGGAGGGAATGGCCAGCAGGGATGTAGATCAGTTGGTAGAGCATGGCGTTTGCAACGCCAGGGTTGTGGGTTCGATTCCCACGGGGGGCAAGTATGAAAAAAAAAATGATGATTTTTTTTTAAAGAATGTATGCACTCACTAACTGTAAGTCGCTCTGGATAAGAGCGTCTGCTAAATGACTAAAATGTAAATGTAAATAACTAAGCCTACTCTTTGAAAAGTAACCAATGTATTTTTGGATTACAGTAACTGTGTATATTACGCTGTATTAAAGAAAGTGTTAAAGTACAATGTAAAATAATTTGGGTTAAATGAGTTTCAATAGAGCATCTGCACAAAGATGGCCACT
This sequence comes from Coregonus clupeaformis, assembly GCF_020615455.1. Taxonomy (NCBI): domain Eukaryota; kingdom Metazoa; phylum Chordata; class Actinopteri; order Salmoniformes; family Salmonidae; genus Coregonus; species Coregonus clupeaformis. Next base: position 54,583,314 of record NC_059201.1, read on the forward strand.
AGGAATGTTGCGTGGTACCACTTCTAGCTCAGTTGTAATGGTAAATTCCTCCTTAGAGGAATATCAGCCCTGTTGTAATACTTTAGAAATGCCTCCGCTACTTGTTTCTTTGAGTTAAGTGTAGCTATACAGTGCCTTCGGAAAATATTCAGACCCTTTGACTTTTTCCACATTTTGTTAGGTTACAGCCTTATTCTAAAATTGATTAAATAGTTTTCCCCCCCTCATCAATCTACACACAATACCCCTTAATGACAAAGCAAAAACAGATTTTTAGAAATGTTTGCTAATTTATTAAAAATAAATAACTGAAATTACATTTACATAAGTACTCACACCCTTTACTCAGTACTTTGTTGAAGCACCTTTGGTAGCAATTACAGTCTAGAGTCTTCTTGGGTATGACGCTACAAGCTTGGCACACCTGTATTTGGGGAGTTTCTCCCATTCTTCTCTGCAGATCCTCTCAAGCTCTATCAGGTTGGATGGGGAGTGTCGCTGCACAGCTATTTTCAGGTCTCTCCAGAGGTGTTTCGATTGGGTTCAAGTCCAGGCTTTGGCTTGGCCACTCAAGGACATTCAGAGACCCGAAGCCCGAAGCCACTCCTGCATTGTCTTTGCTGTGTGCTTAGGGTCGTTGTCCTGTTGGAATGTGAACCTTCGCCCCAGTCTGAGGTCCTGAGCACTCTGAAACAGGTTTTCATCAAGGATCTCTGTACTTTGCTCCGTTCATCTTTGCCTCGATCCTGACTAGTCTCCCAGTCCCTGCCGCTGAAAAACATCCCCACAGCTGCTTCACCGTAGGTGCCAGGTTTCCTCCAGATATGACACTTGGCATTCAGGCCAAAGAGTTCAATCTTGGTTTTATCAGACCAGAGAATCTTGTTTCTCATGGTCTGAGAGTCTTTAGGTGACTTTTCGCATACTCCAAGTGGGCTGTCATGTGCCTTTTACTGAGGAGTGGCTTCGGTCTGGCCACTCTACCATAAAGGCCTGATTGGTGGAGTGCTGCAGAGATGGTTGTCCTTCTGGAAGGTTCTCCCATCTCCACAGAGGAACTCTAGAGCTCTGTCAGAGTGACCATTGGGTTGTTGGTCACCTCCCTGACCAAGGCCCTTCTTCCCCGATTGTTCAGTTTGGCCGGGCGGCCAGCTCTAAGAAGAGTCTTGGTGGTTCCAAACTTCTTCCATTTAAGAATGATGGAGGGCACTGTGTTCTTAGGGACCTTCAATGCTGTAGAAATGTTTTGGTGCCCTTCCCCAGATCTGTTCCTCGACACAATCCTGTCTCAGAGCTCTACGGACAATTACTTCGACCTAATGGCTTGATTCTTGCTCTTTTTTTATTTAGTTTTATTTAACCTTTGTTTAACTAGGCAAGTCAGTTAAGAACAATTTCTGATTTACAATGACGGCCTAACAGGCACTGTCAACTGTGGGACCTTATATAGACAGGTGTGTGCCTTTCCAAATCATGTCAAATCAATTGAATTTACCACAGGTGGACTCCAATCAAGTTGTAGAAACATCTCAAGGATGATCAAATGTAAACAGGATGCACCTGAGCTCAATTTCGAGTCTCATAGCAAAGGGTCTGAGTACTTATGTAAATAAGGTATTTCTGTTTTTTATTTTTAATACATGTGCAAACATTTCTAAAAACCTGTTTTCACTTTGTCATTATGGGGTATTGTGTGTAGATTGCTGAGGATATAATTTTTTAAAATCCATTTTAGAACAAAGCTGTAACAAAATGTGGAAAAAGGGGTCTGAATACTTTCTGAAGGCTCTTGGAAGGTGAAACTTAGCCTTAGAACCACCTCCTTGCTGTCCCCAGTCCGCCTGGCCTTGCTGCTATTCCAGTTTCAACTGTTCTGCCTGCGGTTATGGAACCCCTACCTGTCCCAGACCTGCTGTTTTCAACTCTTAATGATCGGCTATGAAAAGCCAACTGAGATTTATTCCTGATTATTATTTGACCATGCTTGTCACTTATGAACATTTTTGAACATCTTGGCATGGTTCTGTTATAATCTCCACCCGGCACAGCCAGAAGAGGACTGGCCACCCCTCATAGCCTGGTTCCTCTCTAGGTTTCTTCCTAGGTTTTGGCCTTTCTAGGGAGTTTTTCCTAGCCACCGTGCTTCTACACCTGCATTACTAGCTGTTTGGGGTTTTAGGCTGGGTTTCTGTAAAGCACTTCGAGATATTAGCTGATGTAAGAAGGGCTATATAAAATAAAATTGATTGATTGATTGATTGTACGCTGAGTGTACAATACATTATGAACACCTGCTCTTTCCATGACAAACTGGCCAGGTGAATCCAGGTGAAATCTATGATCCATTATTGATGTCACTTGTTAAATCCACATCAATCAGTGTAGATGAAGGGGAGAAGATAGTTTTAAAGAAGGATTTTTAAGCCTTGAGATAATTGTGACATGCATCAGATGGTGAATAGGCAAGACAAAATATTAAAGTGCCTTTGAACGGGGTATGATAGTAGGTGCCAGGCGCACTGGTTTGTGTCAAGAACTGCAACGCTCCTGGGTTTTCACGCTCAACAGTTTCCCGTGTATCAAGAATGGTCTACCACTCAAAAGACATCCAGCCAACTTGACACAAATGTGGGAAGCATTGGAGTCAACATGGGCCAGCATCCCTCTGGAATGCTTTCGACACCTTGTAAAGTCCATTCACCAACGAATTTAAGCTGTTCTGATGGCAAAAGGGGGGGTGCAACTCAATATTAGGAAGGTGTTCTTAATGTTTTGTACACTCATTGTATAAGTGAATGGATAGATGTAAGCAAGGTTACCACCCTATTACTTACACCAATCCAACCATTTCAGATCTGTGATTACTTCAAGAAAGGTAGACAGGAAATGGATCCTTATTTCTGAAGTATTCAAACAGGGCCTTCATCATTTTGCCGTCATACATAATTCACTCTCCTCTCCCCTCATATCCCGTGTAGGTGGGAGCGGCGTGTGGACCCCATGGGCAGGGTGTACTTCGTGGACCACATCACCCGGACCACCACGTGGCAGCGCCCCACGCAGGAGTCAGTGCGCAACTACGAGGAGTGGCAGCACCAGCGCAGCCAGCTGCAGGGGGCCATGCAGCAGTTCAACCAGAGGTTCATATTTGGGGTAAGACATGAGCTACGTCCCAATTCTCTCTCCTTCCTCCCAAAGTGTGCACTTGTTCACTTCCCTGCATAGGCCCAATCCCAAATTGTGAAGATCTGAGATTATTTGGAAGGTGAAACTTAGCCTTAGAACCACCTACCTTATCAAAGGGCCAAATTGAAACTATTACCAAATTGCTTACACCTGTCAAATCATCTCAGATCTCCACAAGTGTATAGGGTCTAGGGTCTAGGGGTGGATTTGGGATTGGGCCACTGATCTAAAAAGTAATGACTGGTATAGGAAATATGGTGGAAACTCACATTTAGTCCATGGCTCCACCAATCCAATGCTTTTAGGCTTGTGGGAAGTAGTGATCGAGTGCACACTTCATGAGAAAGGAGATAATATGGGACATACCCTCAGGCTCTGTAGGAATACTTAAAATAACATACATCTGCCCTTCAAGGAATCACAGTTGTGAACCGGTTGGATTGGTGGAAGTAATAGGGTGGGACCATGTAGTCACCTATCAAATTACTGATTCATCTATGATTAGCAACCTTATTAAGGCAATGTAAAGCCCACTGTATACCAATGTAAAGAATCATTTTTCAGCACATGTACTGTAAACTCTGCTAATTTCCCTCCTTGTTTCTCCATTGTAGCTCCAGGATCAGCAAATAGCTGCAGCAAACAAAGAGTTTGACCCACTTGGGCCGCTGCCACATGGCTGGGGTAAGTAGCACATTCCACGACAATGCGTTTCAACTGTAACTTATGTCACTATGCTTGGAATGTGGAGACGTCACACACTTCAAAATGTAAACATTGGTAGAAATGCCGTGCCAGTTTTGGAGGCAGCGTCATGTTTGCTAGCACAGGGCAGTGTTATAGCTAACTAACTATAAATTGTTTTTGCCCCACAGTTAGCTAGGTTAGTTAGCTAACCAGCTACAATTACTTCCAGTTAGTTAGCAACTGCTCACACTCTTTCGCTTTACCCCAACACTGGTGTGTCAAAATTGAGCTGTCTCCAGTTGGGTTTATTTTGACAGATATAGGATTCAATCCACTTTCTAAGCATACCACTGTAATTGAAATCTATATGTGGTACGATGAGGGATTCTAAAGCTTACTCTATGCTTTCCAGTCGACACAGTTTGCAGAAATGTTGTGAAGTTTTTGTTAGTTTTGGTGTTCGGCAGGGTTGTTTTCAGCTGTTCGAGCGCACACTTTTTTTTCTTGAGGCAAGCCGTTATTCGGTAGCCGAAGTCTACGCCCCTTTGTCTGTGAGTGGTCAACAGTAGGGATTCTTCAATTTAGTGTTTATTGTCGTTCAACGAGAGGAGACTACTTTTCATGCACATTTTTTCACTTGAGAAATACTGCACCAAACATCTTAGTTAAATCTAAAATTGTGCGACTCAGACCTCGGCAAAAATTTCAATTAATGGTAGATTTCTTAATCTTGGATTGTTTCTGGCTATTTTTAGGAAGTGTTACTGGGTATGTTATTGATACAGTGTCTCAAGTGGGACAAAGAACTTAAATATTGCAGCTTTTTTCTTGTTTTTTGACCCAAGGTCTTTAGCAAGTATGCGAGGCAGATGTTCTCTTCACCTAACAGAGTTCTGCTAGGAGAAAACCAAACCTAGTTTGTAGATGCCTTGAGGACTCTATTTTGACAAACCAAATGCAAACACAAATCTTAGTGCACTCGCTGTTGCGTTGTGGGTGTGTCAGAAATATTTGTTATATTTTGACAGCGGGAATTATGTGCGTACACCTGCTGTTAGTGTAAACAGGCAGGCTTTCTATGAATTAAACCGTTGTAGGTCTGACGAGGGCTTGACCACTCACTGGTCAATGAAAGCCTGCACCAAAGCTTTTTTAGAATATCTTTATTTATACATGTTTTGGTTTTCCTTGTTTCAGGTCAACATCATAAACTAATTGTACATATATTTGATTTCCAAAACGAAAGGGAACATAAAACATAGCACAACAAAACAATGACAGTAAACAAAAACAATACGAATTGTACGTTCACTTGGAGTTCTCTGCACTCTTACAATGTTTCATTACCTCTAAATATTTTTTTCCATACATGCCTTCCTTAATTTGACTGTCGCAAAGTGTGTGGCTGTAGTGTATATAAAAATACAAAATACCCCTAACGGAATATAGAGGCCTTGCCTTACAGCTATACAACAAAAATTATTCCATACAAGAAAGCGGAGTCAAAAGGGCCAGGGTCCAGTTGTATCAACGAAAGATCCATAGATTCATAGTATTTGTATATTGACACTTCTCTGGGTATCTGCAAGATTGGGGGGAAGAGATGGCATAAAGGGGTCCAATATTGTAAAGAAATCTCCTTCCTTGTTCCTAAACATTTTCTCCAGTGGCAGCACTTTAAAGATCTCACAATACCACAGATTTATTTTTGGTGGTTGGTAGTTCATACAGTTAAGGAGAAGGTATTTGCGGGCAACAGAGTAATTATTTAAGAAGATTGTGCTGTGCTATGGTGAGTGAGGGCCTATTTCCCACGACACTTATGGGTCCATTCCAAGAAAAATGTAATTTCCAAAACAGATGGCCATTCCTTTTTCCTTCTTACAATTATAACAGGTATCAGAGAATTCTGCATTCATTTATTACATACAGTTGAAGTCGGAAGTTTACATACAACTTAGCCAAATACATTTAAATTCTGTTTTTCACAATTCCAATTTAATCCTAGTAAAAATTCCCTGTCTTAGGTCAGTTAGGATCACCACTTTATTTTAAGAATGTGAAATGTCAGAATAATAGTAGAAAGAATGATTTATTTCAGCTTCTATTTCATCACATTCCCATTGGGTCAGAAGTTTACATACACTCAATTAGTATTTGGTAGCATTGCCTTTAAATTGTTTAACTTGGGTCAAACGTTTCGGGAAGCCTTCCACAAGCTTCCCACATTAAGTTGGGTGAATTATGGCCCATTCCTCCTGACAGAGCTGGTGTAACTGAGTCAGGTTTGTAGGCCTCCTTGCTCGCACACGCTTTTTCAGTTCTGCCCACAGATTTTCTATAGGATTGAGGTCAGGGCTTTGTGATGGCCACTCCAATACCTTGACTTTGTTGTCCTTAAGCCATTTTTCCACAACTTTGGAAGTATGCTTGGGGTCCATTGTCCATTTGGAAGACCCATTTGCGACCAAGCTTTAACTTCCTGACTGATGTCTTGAGATGTTGCTTCAATATATCCACATAATTTTCCTTCCTCATGATGCCATCTATTTTGTGAAGTGCACCAGTCCCTCCTGCAGCAAAGCACCCCCACAGCATGATGCTGCCACCCCCGTGCTTCACGGTTGGGATGGTGTTCTTCGGCTTGCAAGCATTCCCCTTTTTCCTCCAAACATAACGATGGTCATTATGGCCAAACAGTTCTATTTTTGTTTCATCAGACCAGAGGACATTTCTCCAAAAAGTACGATCTTTGTCCCGATGTGCAGTTGCAAACCGTAGTCTGTCTTTTTTATGGCGGTTTTGGAGCAGTGGCTTCTTCCTTGCTGAGCGGCCTTTCAGGTTATGTCGATATAGGACTTGTTTTACTGTGGATATAGATACTTTTGTACCTGTTTCCTCCAGCATCTTCACAAGGTCCTTTGCTGTTGTTCTGGGATTGACTCAAATGATGTCAATTAGCCTATCAGAAGCTTCTAAAGCTATGACATAATTTTCTGGAAATTTCAAAGCTGTTTAAGGCACAGTCAACTTAGTGTATGTAAACTTCTGACCCACTGGAATTGTGATACAGTGAATTATAAGTGAAATAAACTGTAAACAATTGTTGGAAAAATCACTTGTGTCATGCACAAAGTAGATATCTGAACCGACTTGCCAAAACTATAGTTTGTTAACAAGAAATTTGTGGAGTGGTTGAAAAACCGAGTTTTAATGACTCCAACCTAAGTGTATGTAAACTTCCGACTTCAACTGTATGAGAGTCCTATGAACCTTATGCATAATCTTATATTGCATCTCACAGATGAACAGTTGTCTTGCCTCGAGCACAGCCTTTATCCAGTTTTGAATTTGTGTGCCTCTTTCCATCTCTGTTTCCCATACCCTAATTAGAGCACTTGAGTTACTTTCTACAGTAGTGTATAGCAGCATAAAATGAAGAAATAAAGTGCTTAGTTCTTTCAGCTTTGAACAGGAGCTTGTCAACTGGGGTTATGTGGGGGGAACACCATCTTGGATTCAATAAGATACGCATAGAATTGTCTGTGTGATACATCATATTTTTGTTGGATTTGCTGAAATGATAGCAATGTCACCATCAAACATCTCTATTGACCTTATACCTTTCTGGTACCAGAGGTGGAAAATGCTGTCAGAAACGACAGCGGGAAAGACCTTGTTATTAATAAGGGGAGTCAGAACTGCTAACTAGCAGTCATTGCACTAACGCTAGTTAGCATTAGCTCACGAAACTACCTCTATGTTCCTTCATACTGGACACAGAGACGTGAAAATGGCCTCATTGCCAAAATCCCGAAGTATCCCTTTAAAGGTACTGTTAAGATTCAGGTTATGTTTCTGTGCTGAGTTTCAGTTACCAGTCATGAAACTGATTTAATGCTTACGGAAATGTGACGCAAGAGTCATTACTGATCCATTTTAGAGCAAGGTTAATCTCTGAGCCATTCTGCAATTATGTGAGGATGACATGCCCAGTTATAAAATACCAAATTAGGTATTGCCAGGCCTCCTAAATTATACGGTAGCTGCAGTTTACTCATTCTCAGCCTTGGTATTTTTCTGTGCCATTTAAAGTCTGCGATATTTATTGAGTTTATTCAAAGTATTTGTTGGTGTATATATAATGGGACCATCTGTAGAGGATACAAAAGTCTTGGGAAAACATTCATTTTCATCAGATTAATTCTACCCAACCATGATAATGGCAAGTCCGTCAACCTGTCTAGGTCTTCCTTAGCTGCTCTAAGTACAGGTGGTAAGTTGCTGTTGGACAGATTTTGAAGTTTATTTGTGATTTTTACACCAAGATAAACAAAACAAGTTTTTGTCTAATTGAACTGAAATTGTTCAAATTGTCACCCAAGCTCCCTAGGGGCATAGCTTCTGATTTATTACAATTCATTTTGTAACCAGAAAAGGCGCTAAACCTCTTTTTAAGTTAATAAGAATGGGAATAGACATTTATGGGTTAGAAATGAATAACAAAATATCATCTGCATATAGAGAGAGATATGTGGATTTGTCTTCCAATCTTGACACCTGTACGACCTTCCTGGGTATGTATAATACCAAGGCAAATGACGGGCGACAGTGGCCAGCCCTGTCGTGTCCCTCTACCCCCCCAAAAAACTGTGACTGCATTCCATTTATCACAGCAGCCTGAGGGGCATGGTAGATCAACTTTATCCAGTTAATGAAATTCTCTCCCACTTCAAATCGATTTAAGTATTTGAAATAGGTATGGCCATTCTACTCGGTCAAATGCCTTCGAAGCATCCAGTGATAGGCTCACTGCTCTATGTTGGGATTGCTCACCGTGTTGTATTATGCTGAGGAGATGTCTGACATTGGTGAATGAATGCCTTTGCGTCTACCAGCTTTATTAAAGTTGGTAGAAATCTTTCTACTCTCCTAGCTAGGATCTTAGATAAGATCTTACTGTCCACATTAATAAGGGACACAGGCCTATAGCTCAAGCAGTCTTCTGCTGGTTTACTTTTCTTAAGAATAAGATAAATATTAGCATGGTTTAAAGTTGGAGGTAGTTCGCCTTTGGCAAAGGAAGTCTGTATACATTCCTAAATAGGGATTCAGTTAAATCTTGTCAATTCTTATGAAACTCTGGTCTAAACCCATCAGGACCTGGGGACTTCCCATTTTTAAGGGTTTTAATTGCCTCTTGTATTTCTTCGGATATTTCTTGCATTGTAATTCTGTCTCTCACAGGTATTGTTGGGAGAGAGAGTTTATCCAGAAAGGATTTCATGTCAGCCATATTATTGCTGGAGTCTGATCTGTAGAGAGACAGTTAATTTCCCTAGTGTTGAGTCGTTCCACCCCCGATTGATCCTTTAATGAAGGGATAGCGTCTGGTGCTGTTATATTCTTTGCCAGTTTTGAGAGGAGGCGACTTGGCTTACTTCCATATTCATATAATCTGTGTCTAGCCTGGAAAATAGATGCTTCTGATTTATCTGTAAGAAATTGGTCTAATGCTGATCTTGCAGCTTGTAATTCTTTGAAGAGCTGTTTGGAGGAAGTATTTTTAATTTAATCAAGATGCCTTAAATCTAAGTCCAACTGTAGTTTTAATGTTTTCTTTCTTTTAGCTGCGACATAGGAAATAATATTCAAGTTTTAATGTCACATGCACAATTACAGTGAAATGCCTTCATTGCCTTGCAAGCTCTAAACCCAACAATGTAGTACTACAAATAATTCCCTCTCATAACTGTCTTGCCTGTTTCCCAAATTATTGAAGGAGATATGTTGGATGTTTCATCGTTCTCAATATAGAGATTCCATTGATTCTTTAAATAGACGATGCATTCAGGTGTGTTAAATAGCATAGGGCAGGGTTCTTCAATTCCGGTCCTGGAGGGCCGAAACACTTCTGTTTTTTATTTCTACCTGGTAGTTAATTGCACTCACCTGGTGTCCCAGGTCTGAATTAGCCCCTGATTAGAAGGAGATGATGGAAAAACAGAGGTGTTTCGGCCCTCCAGGACCGGAATTGAAGAACCCTGGCATAGGGTTTAAGCGCCACCTTCTGATCTTACCTTCTGACCCTGTAAGGTGGGTAAATTACTATGATGACCTGGGAATGGTCCAAAAAACACATGATACCGATATCTCGGTCTAAAACCCAGTTGTGAAGTTAAAAAGTAGTCAATTATAGAAAAAGTTGTATGTGTGGTGGATTAAATAGTAGAGTAATTCTCATTTGGATGCATAATCCTCCAGGCTTCATGGAGACAGAGATCATCACAAATATTATGTATGTTCTCCCGAGTGGAGCAGTGGTCTAAGGCACTGTATCGCAGTGTTTGAGGCGTCACTACAGTTCCGGGTTCGAACCCAGGCTATGTCACAGCCGGTCGTGACCGGGAGACCCATGAGGCGGTGCACAATTGGCCCAGCGTCGTCCGGGAGGGTTTGGTCTGCCGGGATTTCCTTGTCCCATCGCGCTTTAGCGACTCCTTGTGGCGGGCTGGGCGCCTGCAAGCTGATTTCGGTCGCCAGCTGGACGGTGTTTCCTCCAACACATTGGTGCGGCTGGCTTCCGGGTTAAGCGAGCAGTGTGTCAAGAAGCAGTACGGCTTGGCAGGGTCGTGTTTCGGAGGACGCATGGCTCTAGACCTTCGCCTTCGCTAGACCACATATACAGGCCCGTCTGAAGTTTGCCAATTAACATCTGAATGATTCAGAGGAGAACTGGGTGAAAGTGTTGTGGTCAGATGAGACCAAAATCGAGCTCTTTGGCATCAACTCAACTCGCCGTGTTTGGAGGAGGAGGAATGCTGCCTATAACCCCAAGAACACCATCCCCACTGTCAAACATGGAGGTGGAAACATTATGCTTTGGGAGTGTTTTTCTGCTAAGGGGACAGGACAACTTCACCGCATCAAAGGGACGATGGACGGCACCATGTACCGTCAAATCTTGGGTGAGAACCTCCTTCCCTCAGCCAGGGCATTGAAAATGGGTCGTGGATGGGTATTCCAGCATGACAATGACCCAAAACACACGGCCAAGGCAACAAAGGAGTGGCTCAAGAAGAAGCACATTAAGGTCCTGGAGTGGCCTAGCCAGTCTCCAGACCTTAATCCCATAGAAAATCTGTGGAGGGAGCTGAAGGTTCGAGTTGCCAAACGTCAGCCTCGAAACCTTAATGACTTGGAGAAGATTTGCAAAGAGGAGTGGGACAAAATCCCTCCTGAGATGTGTGCAAACCTGGTGGCCAACTACAAGAAACGTCTGACCTCTGTGATTGCCAACAAGGGTTTTGCCACCAAGTACTAAGTCATGTTTTGCAGAGGGGTCAAATACTTATTTCCCTCATTTAAAATGCAAATCAATTTATAACATTTTTGACATGCGTTTTACTGGATTTTTTTGTTGTTATTCTGTCTCACTGTTCAAATAAACCTACCATTACAATTATAGACTGATCATGTCTTTGTCAGTGGGCAAACGTACAAAATCAGCAGGGGATCAAATACTTTTTTCCCTCACTGTGTGTGTGTGTGTGTGTGTGTGTGTGTGTGTATGTGTATATATATATATATATATATATATATATATATATATATATATATATATATATATATATATATATATATATATATATACTTTTTTATACTACCAGTCAAAAGTTAGGACACACCTACTCATTCAAGGGTTTTTCTTTATGTTTACTATTTTCTACATTGTAGAATAATAGTGAAGACATCAAAACTATGAAATTACACATACGGAATCATGTAGTAACCCAAAAAGTTATTCAATTAGCCACCCTTTGCCTTGATGACAGTTTTGCACAATCTTGGCATTCTCTCAACCAGCTTCATGATGTAGTCACCTGGAATGCATTTCAATTAACAGGTGTGCCTTCTTAAGTTAATTTGTGGAATTTCTTTCCTTCTTAATGCGTTTGAGCCAATCGGTTGTTTTGTGACAAGGTAGGGATGGTATACAGAAGATAGTCCTATTTGGTAAAATACCAAGAACGGCTCAAATAGCAAATAGAAACGACAGTCCATCATTACTTTAAGACATGAAGGTCAGTCAATACGGAACATTTCAAGAACTTTGAAAGGTTCTTCAAGTGCAGTCGCAAAAACCATCAAACACTATGAGGAGCTGGCTCTCATGAGGACCGCCACAGGAATGGAAGACCCAGAGTTACCTCTGCTGCAGAGGACAAGTTCATTAGAGTTACCAGCCTCAGAAATTGCAGCCCAAACAAATGCTTCACAGAGTTCGTCACAGACACATCTCAACATCAACTGTTCAGAGGGGACTGTGTGAATCAGGCCTTCATGGTCAAATTGCTGCAAAAAAACCACTACTAAAGGACACCAATAAGAAGAAGAGACCTGCTTGGGCCAAGTAACACAAGCATTAGACCGGTGGAAATGTGTCCTTTGATCTGGAGTCCAAATTGGAGATTTGTGGTTCCAACCGCCGTGTCTTTGTGAGACGCGATGTGGGTGAACGGATGATCTCCACATGTGTATTTCCCACCGTAAATTATGGAGGAGGAGGTGTTATGGTGTGGGGGTGCTTTGCTGGTGACACAGTTGTGGTTTATTTAGAATTCAAGGCACACTTAACCAGCATGGCTACCACAGCATTCTGCAGCGATACGCCATCCCATCTGGTTTGGGCTTAGTCCCACTCTCATTTGTTTTTCAACAGGACAATAACCCAACACACCTCCAGGCTGTGTAAGGACTATTTTACCAAGAAGGAGAGTGATGGAGTGCTGCATCAGATGACCTGGCCTCCACAATCCCCCGACCTCAACCCAATTGAGATGGTTTGGGATGAGTCGGATGGCAGAGTGAAGAAAAAGCAGCCAACAAGTGCTCAGCATATGTGGGAACTCCTTCAAACTGTTGGAAAAACATTCCAGGTGAAGCTGGTTGAGAGAATGCCAAGAGTGTGAAAAGCTCTCATCAAGGCAAAGGGTGGCTATTTGAAGAATCTCAAATATAAAATATATTTTGACTTGTTTAACACTTTTTTTTTGGTTACTACATGATTCCGTATGTGTTATTTCATAGTTTTGATGTCTTCACTATTCTACAATGTAGAAAATAGTAAAAATAAAGAAAAACCCTTGAATGAGTAGGTGTGTCCAAACTTTTGACTGGTACTGTGTACAGTGCCTTGCAAAAGTATTCAGCCCCCTTGGCGTTTTTCCTATTTGTTGCATTACAACCTGTAATTTAAATGGATTTTTATTTGAATTTCATGTCATTGGACATACACAAAATAGTGCAAATTGGTGAAGTGAAATGAAAAAAATAACTTGTTTCAAAAAATTCAAAATAATAAATAACCTAAGAATGTGAAGTGCATATGTATTCACCCCTTTTGCTATGAAGCCCCTAAATAAGATCTGGTGCAACCAATTACCTTCAGAAGTCACATAATTAGTTAAATAAAGTCCACCTGTATGCAGTCTAAGTGTTCACATGTTCTCAGTATATATACACCACCAGAGTCTGCAACACCACTAAGCAAGGGGCACCACCAAGCAAGCGGCACCATGAAGACCAAGGAGCTCTCCAAACAGGTCAGGGAATAAGTTGTGGAGAAGTACAGATTATTTAAAAAAATATCAGAAACTTTGAACATCCCACGGAGCACCATTAAATCCATCATTAAAAAATTGAAAGAATATGGCACCACAACAAACCTGCCAAGAGAGGGCCTCCCACCAAAACTCACGGACCAGGCAAGGAGGGCATTAATCAGAGAGGCAACAAAGAAACCAAAGAGAACCCTGAAGGAGCTGCAAAGCTCCACAGCGGAGAATGGAGTATCTGTCCATAGGACCACTTTAAGCTTTATGCTACACAGAGCTGGGTTTCACGGAAGAGTGGCCAGAAGAGAAAAAATAAGCAAACACGTTTGGTGTTCGCCAAAAGGCATGTGAGAGACTCCCCAAAACATATGGAAGAAGGTACTCTGGTCAGATGAGACTAAAATTGAGCTTTTTGGTCCTCAAGGAAAACGTTATGTCTGGCGCAAACCCAACACCTCTCCTCACCCTGAGAACACCATCCCCATAGTGAAGCATGGTGTTGGCAGCATCATGCTGTGTGGATGTTTTTCATCGGCAGGGACTGGGAAACTGGTCAGAATTGAAGGAATGATGGGTGGCGCTAAATACAGTGACATTCTAGAGGGAAACCTGTTTCAGTCTTCCAGAGATTTCAGACAGGGACGGAGGTTCACCTTCCAGCAGGACAAGGACCCTAAGCATACTGCTAAAGCAACACTTGAGTGGTTTAAGGGGAAATATTTAAATGTATTGGAATGGCCTAGTCAAAGCCCAGACCTCAATCCAATTGAGAATCTATGGTATGACTTAAAGATTGCTGTACACCAGTGGAACCCATCCAACTTGAAGGAGCTGGAGCAGTTTTGCCTTGAAGAATAGGCAAAAATCCCAGTGGCTAGATGGGCCAAGTTTATAGAGACATACTCCAAGAGACTTGCAGCTATAATTGCTGCAACAGGTGGCTCTACAAAGTATTGACTTGTATAGTTATGCACGCTCAAGTTTCCTGTTTTTTTTGTCTTATTTCTTCTTTGTTTCACAATAAAAAATATTTTGCATCTTCAAAGTGGTAGGCGTGTGTTGTAAATCAAATGATACAAACCCCCCAAAAATCCATTTTAATTCCAGGTTGTAAGGCAACAAAATAGGAAAAATGCCAAGGGGGGTGAACACTTTCGCAAGCCACTGTATACCCCAAAAAATATATATGTACCAAAAAATATACTGGGGATTGGAAATGTTGCAGACAATTACATTGATGGAAGCTACAATCTATCTGCAATATTAAATATACATTTTTAAAAAGCGCTGCCTTAATGAAAAATAGAACCCTAGCTCTTTTTGTTTTTAAGTCTACTGCTGAGAAGCAAACAGACGTGTTATGATGAGGGATTCTAAGTCTCTTTCTTGCTCTGTTTGTTTTTGTCTACTGCAGAGAAGCGAACAGACACCAACGGCAGGGTTTATTTTGTTCACCACACAACGCGGATGACTCAGTGGGAGGACCCACGGACACAAGGGTCAGTTTCACTTCTAAACAAACACAAGGATTGTACTGTTAAGGAAGTAGTGCATGACTGTCGATGCCCTGTAAATAAGTGTGTCTGTCCCTGCTGTAGGCTGCTGAATGACAAGCCCCTACCTGAAGGCTGGGAGATGAGGTTCACCGTAGACGGCATCCCCTACTTTGTGGACCACAACCGGAGAACCACCACCTACATCGACCCTCGCACGGGCAAATCCTCCCTGTGAGTCTACTAAACCCTCAAGTGTTCACTCATTCACTCCTAGTGATCCTTTTGTTTGCTGGCCGCCTTCTAATCTCTAGACTTGCTTACTCACTCTCGCACGTATGCGCGCACACACACACACACACACACACACACACACACACACACACACACACACACACACACATACACATTACTCACTCACTCACTCACGTGCTAACACACACTCTCATATATTTTAAATACTTAATTTTAATGCACAAATCACATTAGTCGAAGTTCACAGGTGCACTCACCCACCTAATTGACCATTCACTAAGCCCACCCCCATTTTCCCTGGAAGTTCAAATGCCAGTTCAAACCATTGGAGAAAATCCCTCACGATGATCGCAAACTGTGTTTTTAATACACAGTGAAATTAAACACAGACTACCCCTTGCGGATCAGGAGACTCTTGGGAATGTTGTGGTGGACAGCCATTACAATTGCTTCACATGAACCTGGTAAAAAAAAGTTTGTAGTATGGCAAGTCACTGGATGGCTCTGAATGCAGTGTCAGCATGCAGTCAAAGCTACTAGCTAACCACTTTTGGAGCCAACTAGTGCTCTCACATCATCTCCTGATGTCAATAGCAGATGAAAGTTATATTCATAATAGCTAACTTGGCTAGCTAACATGCATTAGGAGAAAACAAGTTATATTAACTGGATAGCTAGTTAGTGAGCAAAGTTTTCAATGTTAACTCAATGAGCGCTAGCTAACGAGTTAGCAAACAATGCATTTAAGGTTAAATAAAAATACTCCAACAAGCTCTGCATTTCAGGAATCACAGTCGCAAGTACCCCTGGGGTGGCAGGTAGCCTAGCGGTTAAGAGTGTTGGGCTAGTAACTGAAAGGTCGCTGGTTTGAATCCCCGAGCCAGCAAGGTGAAAAAATCTGCCGTTAACCCCCAACAACAACTGCTCCACGGGTGCCGATGACGCGGACGTCGATTAAGGCAGTCCCCCGCACCTCTCTGATTCAGATTGCCCTCATTGGCTTCCATGCTTTTGAAACGTGAGTTTGTCCGAGTCGTCGTGACTCGAGCTTGGTTAGCAACAGTTGCTATCCACCGGAGCACTGCGATTGTTTGTCCCAAATTCTGAGGTGGGGCTTAGCGAAGGTTCAATTGTATCACTCAATCCAAAGATGTAAAATGTTGTTCTCCAGTGAGACCCATGAAATAAGCATGTCAGTGTCAACAAGCTCATGCATTTCATCTTTGCTTCCCACAGTGAGAACGGGCCCCAGATCACCTACGTCAGGGACTTCAAAGCTAAAGTGCAGTACTTCAGGTTCTGGTGTCAGGTATGTACCCAACACACCCTGTATCCTAGTTTCAAGTTTTTGTCACCTGCACTAGTACACGTGCACTTGCTTGCTCTTTCCCAACAATGCAGTCAACTAGAACAAAAACACACGAGAAATAAGAACACGAGAAAGTAAGTAAGTTATATACAGGGTCAGTGCCTATACCATATATACAATGTGCAGGGATTCTGGCGTGGTAGGGTTAGATATGTATAGTGGTAAGATGACTAGGCATCAGGATATATGATAATCAGAGTAGCAGTAGCGTATTTGATTTTATGTGAGTGTGTGGGTGTAGAGTCAGTATGAATGTGTGTGTGTGAGTAAATGAAGAGTATGTGAGAGTGAGTGAGTGTGTAAAATGTGCATAGAGTGTGTGTGTGCATAGAGACAGTGCAAAAATATAAGGGTCAATGCAGAAAGTCCATGTAGCCATTTTGTTAGCTGTTTAGCAGTCTTATGGCTTGGGGATAGAAGCTGTTCAGGAGTCTGTTGGTGTCAGACTTGATGCTCCGGTACCGCTTGGCGTGCGAAAGCAGAGCGAACAGTATGGCTTGGGTCTTTAAGAATGTTCTGGGTCTTCCTTTCACACGGCCTGATATAGAGGTCCTGGATCTTAGGGAGCTCAGCCCCAGGGATGTACAGTGCCCTCGGAAAGTATTCAGACCCCTTGACTTTTCCCACATATTGTTAGGTTACAGCCTTATTCTAAAATTGATTTTTTTTTTTTATCCCCCTCATCAATCTACACACAATACCCCGTAATGACTAAGCAAAAACAGGTTTTTCAAAAATGTTGCACATTTATTAAAAAATATAAACTATCACATTTACCTACGTATTCAGACCCTTAACGCAGTACTTTGTTGAAGCACCTTTGGCAGCAATCAAGGACATTCAGAGACTTGTCCCGAAGCCACTCCTGCATTGTCTTGGCTGTGTGCTTAGGGTCATTGTCCTGTTGGAAGGTGAATCTTCCCCCCCAGTCTGAGGTCCTGAGCGCTCTGGAGCAGGTTTTCATCAAGGATCTCTCTGTACTTTGCGCAGTTCATCTTTGCTTCGATCCTGATTAGTCTCCCAGTCCCTGCCGCTGAAAAACATCCCCTCCAGATGTGACGCTTGGCATTCAGGCCAAAGAGTTCAATCTTAGTTTCATCAGACCAGAGAATCTTGTTTCTCATGGTCTGAGTCTTTAGGTGCCTTTTGGCAAACTCCAAGCGGGCTGTTGTGTGCCTTTTACTGAGGAGTGGCTTCCGTCTGGCCACTCTACCATAAAGGCCTGATTGGTGGAGTGCTGCAGAGATGGTTGTCCTTCTGGAAGGTTCTCCCATCTCCACAGAGGAACTCTGGAGCTCTGTCAGATTGACCATCAGGTTCTTGGTCACCTCCCTGACCAAGGCCCTTCTCCCCCGATTTCTCAGTTTGGAATAGCTCTAGGAATAGTCTTGGTGGTTCCAAACTTCATCCATTTAAGAATGATGGAGTCCACTGTGTTCTTGGGGACCTTCAATGCTGCATACATTTTTTGGTACCCTTCCCCAGATCTGTGCCTCGACACAATCCTGTCTCGGAGCTCTACGGACAATTCCTTCGTCTTCATGGCTTGGTTTTTGCTCTGACATGCACTGTCAACTGTGGGACCTTATGTAGACAGGTGTGTGCCTTTCCAAATCATGTCCAATCAATTGAATTTACCACAGGTGGACTCCAAGTTGTAGAAACATCTCAAGGATGATCAATGGAAACAGGATGCACTTGAGGTCAATTTCGAGTCTCAGCAAAGGGTCTGAATTCTTTAAAAATTTGAAGAACCTGTTTTTTGTGTTGTCGTTATGGGATATTCTGAGTAGATTGCTGAGGAAACGTTTTTATTTGAGACAGGACACTGGATTCAGGGAAATCAAGAGGTGTTTGCCTCTTCATCAACAGCAAATGGTGTGCTGACTCTAGCGAAGTGGAAGTCTCGACCCATTGTTCACCCATCTTGGAATACCTGATGGTGAAATGCAGAACCTTCTATCTCAAGGACACTCATGAAAACAAGATTCGAGAGATTTTATTCTGCAAAATTTCAAAGATATAAAAATTCAGTGTGTCTTCAATTCTCCCGAAGTATGCACTTACAAGTGACTAAGAAAATGTGACTTAATTGGAAGTTAGGATTTGTCATTTATGGCAGAATGGTAGAGAATTGCGACCCATAGGTATTATCTTGTTCCTGTGGCCGTAAATTGAGTAATTATCTTTGTCTTCCAGCAACTGTCAATGCCACAGCACATCAAGATCACAGTCACCCGCAAAACCCTCTTTGAGGATTCATTCCAGCAAGTGAGTGTATTAAAAAATAATATTTTATATTACAAATAAATAAATAAATATATATTAGACACTGGCTGTTTTTGTAGTCCTGTGAATAAATAAAAAATAACACTAGTTGAAAAGACATCAGGTGTAAGAGAAATAGTTTAATTTATTTTGAGCAACTTTGAGTACTCTATTTTTGTACCAGTGCCTGTGGTACAGAATAGCGGATGAATACAGAATAGTCCAACGTTGTAACTGTTTCCAATTCTGTGTCCATCAGATGATGAGCTTTCATCCACAAGATCTCAGGCGGAGACTGTGGATCATTTTCCCTGGAGAGGAAGGCTTGGACTACGGAGGGGTGGCAAGGTGAATGACCTATTCTGATAGGTTAAGTATGAACTCATGTTAGAGATCATTGTAAGATTGAATGTTTCAAAAATGCAAATGTCACCTTTTTTTTATGCGTGCGTGTATGGTATGTTCTTATATGGTGTGTGTGTTCTCAGGGAGTGGTTCTTCCTGCTATCCCACGAGGTGCTGAACCCAATGTACTGCCTGTTTGAGTATGCCGGCAAGGACAACTACTGTCTCCAGATCAACCCTGCCTCCTACATCAACCCCGACCACCTCAAGTACTTCAAGTTCATCGGACGCTTCATTGCTATGGTACCTACCTCAATGCTCTCTATGGGGTGAAACTTGACTTCCACTTAGGTCGAATTTCCACACTATTTGGTTGGAATAATACTGTGAAATTATGAAAATTAGGATAATGCCCTTTTAGTGTAAGAGCTGTTTGAAAATACCTCCTGTTTTGGTGGGATGGAATAGACAAATCAAAAAGAGTTCCAAACCTCTCTGCCAATAACAGCTAGTTTTCAGTTTTCCCCTCCCAACTCAGACCACCCCTAGACAGTCCTATAAAAATTAATGCTTGAGAAATTGCTCTTTGCTAAAAAGCTGTTTTTGTTTATTTTTGACAATTTGAAAACAATCACAGTAACGTACTTTATTGTTACCCAGATATGATTTGATATTGAGACAAAAACGGCTGTATTAGGCCTTTTAAGTTTGTTTGGTGCCGAATTAACACAACCCTGAAATAAGCCACACTGTAGTTCCTGATCACATCTAGGGCTGTGGTGGTCATGACATTTTGTCAGCTGGTTATTGTCATGCGAAAGACAGCCTGTCTCACGGTAATTTACCGTTAATTAACATAAACATGTTTAGCATCTCCAAGCCTCCACACATACAAACCGCTGATGTGCGCCTTTGGAACATCTACATTTAAAAATATATAAATAAACAATTGAATATACACATCACAATAAATCCATTATTTATTTTAGGCAGGTCTAAAGAAACATTATGATATAAAGAAAATGTATTTCAGATGAACAGAATATGCCTTGACCTACTGTATGTTATCTGGCTATGCGCCATGCCATAGGCTGTAGGCTTGTTCATTTAGCAGACAAGATATGCTTAAGTCCCGTGTCATTGTTTTATATGATTCTATAGTAAGAAGAATCTAATTGAACTTAGCTGAATAAAAAAGAAAGGATATTTTTCCCATTCTGGAGCGAGTAAATAAAATGAAGTGGCTATGTTGAGCGTAAAAGTGATAATTGGAAACAGGTCATATACGCTAGATTTAGAGTTATTTGGCAACTTTAGTTGTGAATGATACAAACCTTAGAATGTCTTAGAAATCAAAACATATATGGGCTGCATGATGCGACTATACTGCCCTACCAAGCAAAAAGGCAGTAACTGCTCATTTGGTCGAAAATTAGGTAATGTCATTTTTGCTACCTTAAATACATGCTTAATCATGTGGACAAGTATCCTGCTTCATATTGTCCCCTGTAGCTCAGTTGGTAGAGCATGGCGCTTGCAACGCCAGGGTTGTGGGTTCGTTTCCCACGGGGGGCCAGTATGAAAATGTATGCACTAACTGTAAGTCGCTCTGGATAAGAGCGTCTGGTAAATGTTAATGTTATATTGTGTTTTGGAGAAAATGGGGGTCATATTAGCAGTAACTGCAAAAAGTTACTGTGAAACCAAGGTAAATGGCAGTAACTGAACTTACTGCCTTGTAGCTTGGTTTTAACCTGCCCTTGGCTGCAGTTACTGCCTTTTACCTTGGTATCATATCATTTTATTCTGATAGTGATACAATCAAACCTGTATGACACTGACTGACAGCTACACACACATACATTGCTAATCTAGGGACACAACATCATGGCACAGCATTCCCGGGGGGAAATGATGGTTGAACTTGCTCTGAAACGCTGACACCCAGACACTGGTAAGAACTAGCTAGCTAAGTAGATCTGAGAACATAATTAATTAGCTAGATAGCTAGCTAGCTAACTAGCTGGCGAGCATAGACTAACAATGCTACCGGCTCCCATAAGAGGAGATCTGCAATTGATACTAACTTCAATCTATAAGCCCTACAATGAATTATATTCTGAAATTTCATCTGATGCTTTCTTTGAGTCAGTACATTCCATTGGTTATTTGAATCAGTAACGTTACACCACACACACAATCTTTAGCCAGCTAACAGTCAGACGTGCACCCTATACTGAATTGTCAAAAGCCACGCACCCTCGTTTTCCGGTTGAGCACACACACAGCATTGCTATCTCATTAAAAATCTATATATTACAAGATAGGTAATAATTTAATGTAATTCAAACAATTGCAGTGCTGCTTTTCACTTTTATTCTTATAACAAGACCTGGTCTACTTGTAAAACACAGTATGTATGAAAAAAAACGAACATATGCACTCACTAACTGTAAGTCGCTCTGGACAAGAGCGTCTGCTAAATGACTAAAATGTCAAAAAATGTAATGTGACTGACGCAGAACCGACATTTCCATGTAAATGCAACTGGTATCTTAGTGGAAGACACACAAAGGATGCAGTTTCAACTCTGTTACACTGTCTGTAATTATACGCTCTTTTATTAATAGCATAAATGTGAAGTATAGTAAACTAACAAATGAAAATGGCAGATACTGCTCTTTGCGTTGGTATTACCCTGCAATTTGTAACATATCATGCCAAGGAAGAAGGCAGCAACTGCCGTTTAAGGGTCAAAGGTCATGTCAGAGGTCAGGTTCAACATTAATGAAAAATTAACTCAACAGATCACTACATCTCCAATGATCTCCCTTGAATTCATTTGGCTGGACAATTAAAAAAGCAATTTTTCTCAGTTCCACGCTATGAGCAGTTACTGCCTTTTTGCTTGGTAGTGCAGTATAGGCTATTGATGATTTGAAAAAGTTGCAAAAGCTTGCACTCTGTTCCTTGCCTCAGGATGCACACGCTGTTCTCTCATCAAGTGATCATATTTTCACCCCTTAGACTATTCTCAATTTAATCTTGTCTTTACTAATATGTAAAATTAGTAAAGATTTAAGAATGGCCCGTTATCAAATGGTGAGGAACAGTGGTCAAGACAAAAAAGACATCATCTGTATGCACTGGAATAGCGAATGGAGGCCACTTTCCACCGGTATGTTTTTCACTCATGTAGGCTACTCCGGTTATTTCGATGCGCAACAGATGATATTCCACCCAAACTCTGTATGCCATGGGCTCTCCAACCCTCTTCCTGCAGATACCCAGTGCTTAATTTGGGAAACCAAGTGAAATCTGTTCGGGAAAAATGAAAGTAACATGTTTTCACAATGAAACATATTTCATTAAACTGTTAACAGCCCCTCTCTCTGCGCACTGGAGAAAAAAATTAAGGAGAGATGGGAGGAGATGGAAACTCACAGGGGTGAGATATTCTGTAGCAAAAGGTAATGTGTCAGCCTATTAATTATGAAAATATAAAAAATGCCCTATTATTAGGCTATTCAAAATCAAATACAAATTCAATGTAATTGTAGGCTAGACCAAAGATATCTGAAATCAGTATTTACATTTTTTTATTTCTGCCATGTGAAACATGTGGAAGGCTATGTATTGTATAAAGGCACAATCATTATTTTAATTCAGGGGGGGGGGGTTTCGGGCTTGGGCTCATACAGTGTATTCGGAAAGTATTCAGACCCATTGACTTTTTCCACAGTTTGTTACTTTACAGCCTTATTCTAAAATGGATTAAATGATTTTTTTCACTTCATCAATCGACAGACAATACACCATAATGACAAAGCGAAAACAGGTTTTTAGAAATTATTAAATAAATTAAAAAAATTATATGAGACTCGAAATTGAGCTCAGGTCCATCCTGTTTCCTTTGAGATGTTTCTACAACTTGATTGGAGTCCACCTGTGGTAAATTCAATTGATTGGAAAGGCACACACCTGTCTATATAAGATCCTACTGTTGACAGTGCATGTCAGAGCAAAAACCAAGCCATGAGGTCGAAGGAATTGTCCGTAGAGGTCCGAGACAGGATTGTGTCGAGGCACAGATCTGGGGAAGGGTTCCAATTCTTTTTTTTGCAGCATTGAAGGTTCCCAAGAACACAGAGGCTTCCATCATTCTTAAATGGAAGAAGTTTGGAAACACCAAGACTCTTCCTAGAGCTGGCCGCACGGCCAAACTGGGCAATCGGGGGAGAAGGGCCTTGGTCAGGGAGGTGACCAAGAACCCGATGGTCACTCAGACAGAGCTCTAGATTTCCTCTATGGAAATGGGTGAATCTTCCAGAAGGACAACCATCTCTGCTGCACTCTACCAATCAGGCCTTTATGGTAGAGTGGCCAGACGGAAGCCACTCCTCAGTAAAAGGCACATGACAGCCCGCTTGGAGTTTGCCAAATGGCACCTAAAGAACTCTGACCATGAGAAATAAAATTTGGCCTGAATGCCAAGCGTCACGTCTGGAGGAAACCTGGCACCATCCCTACGGTGAAGCATGGTGGTGGCAGCATCATGCTGTGGAGATGTTTTTCAGCGGCAGGGACTGGGAGACTAGTCAGGATCTAGGGAAAGATGAACGGAGCAAAGTACAAAGAGATCCTTGATGAAAACCTGCTCCAGAGCGCTCAGGACCTCAGACTGGAGCGAAGGTACACCTTCCAACAGGACAATGACCCTAAGCACACAGCCAAGACAACGCATGAGTGGCTTCGGGACAAGTCTCTGAATGTCTTTGTGGCCCAGCCAGAGACCGGACTTGAACCCGATCTAAAATCTCTGGAGAGACCTGAAAATAGCTTTGCAGCTACGCTCCCCAGCCAACCTGACAGTGCTTGAGAGGATCTGCAGAGAAGAATGGGAGAAACTTCCCAAATACAGGTGTGCCAAGCTTGTAGCGTCTTACCCAATAATACTCAACGCTGTAATCTCTGCCAAAGGTGCTTCAAGAAAGTACTGAATAAAGGGTCTGAATACTTATGTAAATGTAATATTTCAGTTTTTAATGTAATACATTTGCAAAAAATTCTAAAAATAGTTTTGTGCTTCGTCATTATGGGGTATTGTGTGTAGATTGATGAGGGGAAAATAACAATTTAATCAATTTTAGAATAAGACTGTATCGTAAGAAAATGTGGAAAAAGTCAAGGGCTCTGAATACTTTCTGTATACTGTGTTATAGGCCTGTGCATAAGCTCTAATATGCATATGGGTGTTTTGAATTTATTATCACCTTAGAAAGCGCTGTCCATTTCGTTTTGTTAGGCTTTGAAACAACATCCACAACAAACATGTTTTCTACTCTGTTTCAACCTGTTGTTGAACTTCTTTCTTCGAATTGATCAATCACAGTGAGGTGAGTTTTAAAACAACGTACTGTTTTGATTGTAAATGTTTGATGTGATTTTCGATTGCATTTGCATTCATGGCATAGTGGTTAGAGGGACAATAGAGCCCTGAGTACCAGGCCATTAGCGACCTGATAGTGCCGAAGGAGATGGCTGCCGTTTTACGGGCTCCTAAACAATTGTGCTATTGTGTGTTTTTTTTTCAGTGTTATTTGTAACTTATTTTGTACATAATGTTTCTGCCACCGTCTCTTATGACCGAAAATAGTTTCTGGATATCAGGACAACGATTACTCACCTCGTACTGGGCGAAGAGTTTTTTTCTTTAACGAGTCGGACGCAAAGGTTTTTCTTCAGACACCCGCCAAGGCCCAAATCCCAGTCATTCGCATGAGAAAGAGACAGAGATATCAGGGACGTAGGTCGGGGTGCCTTGTAAGGATCCGAAAGCGAGTGCTTAATCTGCCTCTTACCATCAGTCCTATTAGCCAACGTACAATCATTGGATAACAAAATAGACTAACTAAGATCACGGATGTCCTACCAACGGGACATTAAAAACTGTAATATCTTATGTTTCACCGAGTCATGGCTGAATGACGACATGGATAACATACAGCTGGCGGGATATACGCTGCATCGGCAAGATAGAACAGCTGCCTCCGGTAAGACAAGTGGTGGCGGTCTGTGTGTATTTGTAAACAACAGCTGCTGCACGAAATCTAATATTAAGGAAGTCTCAAGGTTTTGCTCGGCTGAGGTAGAGTATTGGATGATAAGCTGTAGACCACACTATTTACCAAGAGAGTTTTCATCTATATTTTTCGTTGCTGTCTATTTACCACCACAAACCGATGTTGGCACTAAGACCGCACTCAATGAGCTGTATAAGGCCGTAAGCAAAAAGGAAAATGTTCATCCAGAGGCGGCGTTCCTAGTGGTCGGGGACTTTAATGCAGGGAAACTTAAATCCGTTTTACCTAATTTCTACCAGCATGTTAAACTTGCAACCAGAGGGAGAAAAAAAAAACTATTGACCACCTTTACTCCACACACAGAGACGAGTGCAAACCTCTCCCTCGCCCCCCATTTGGCAAATCTGACCATAACTCTATCCTCCTGATTCCTGCTTACAAGCGAAAACTAAAGCAGGAAGCAGTGACTCGGTCAATGAAGAAGTGGTCAGATGACCCAGATGCTAAGCTACAGGACTGTTTTGCTAGCACAGACTGGACTATGTTCCGGGATTCTTCCGTTGGCATTGAGGAGTACACCACGTCGGTCACTGGCTTCGTCAATATGTGCATCAATGACGTCGACCCCACAGTGACCGTACATACGTACCCCAACCAGAAGCCATAGATTACAGGCAACATCCGCACTGACCTAAAGGGTAGAGCTGCCGCTTTCAAGGAGCGGGACTTTAACCCGGACGCATATAAGAAATCCCGCTATGCCCTCCGACGAACCATCAAACAGGCAAAGAGTCGGTACAGGACTAAGATTGAATCGTACTACACCGGCTCCGACGCTCGTCGTATGTGGCAGGGCTTGCAAACTATTACAGACTACAAAGGGAAGCACAGCCGCGAGCTGCCCAGTGACACGAGCCTACCAGACAAGCTACAATACTTCTATGCTCACTTCGAGGCAAGCAACACTGAAGCATGCATGAGAGCATCAGCTGTTCCGGACGACTGTGTGAGTAAGACCTTTAAACAGGTCAACATTCACAAGGCCGCAGGGCCAGACGGATTACCAGGACGTGTACTCTTAAGCATGCGCTGATCAACTGGCAAGTGTCTTCACTGACATTTTCAACCTGTCCCTGACTGAGTCTGTTATTCCAACATGTTTCAAGCAGACCACCATAGTCCCTGTGCCCAAGCACACTAAGGTAACCTGCCTAAATGACTACCGAGACGTAGCACTCACGTCTGTAGCAATGAAGTGCTTTGAAAGGCTGGTCATGGCTCACATCCATTATCCCAGAAACCCTAGACCCACTCCAATTTGCATACCGCCCCAACAGATCCAGAAATTATGCAATCTCTATTGCACTACACACTGCCCATTCCCACCTGGACAAAAGGAACACCTACGTGAGAATGCTATTCATTGACTACAGCTCAGCGTTCTACCCCATAGTGCCCTCAAAGCTCATCACTAAGCTAAGGACCCTGGGACTAAACACCTCCCTCTGCAACTGGATCCTGGACTTCCTGATGGGCCGCCCCCAGGTTGTAAGGGTAGGTAACAACACATCTGCCACGCTGATCCTCAACACAGGGGCCCCTCAGGGGTGCCTGCTCAGTCCCCTCCTGTACTCCCTTTCACCCATGACTGCATGTCCAGGTACGACTCCAACACCATCAAGTTAGCTGGCGACACAACAGTGGTAGGCTTGATCACTGACAACGAAAAGACAGCCTATAGGGAGGAGGTCAGAGACCTGGCTGTGTGGTGCCAGGACAACAACCTCACCCTCGTGATCAAGACAAAAGAGAGGATGGACTACAGGAAAAAGAAGAGGACTGAGCACGCCCCCATTCTCATCGATGGGGCTGTAGTGGAGCAGGTTGAGAGCTTCAAGTTCCTTGGTGTCCACATCACCATCAAACTATCATGTTCCAAACACACCAAGACAGTCGTGAAGAGGGCACGACAAAGCCTATTCCCCCTCGGGAGACTGAAAAGATTTGGCATGGGTCCTCTAATCCTCAAAAAGTTCTACAGCTGCACCATCGAGAGCATCCTGACTGGTTGCATTTCTGCCTGGTATGGCAACTGCTCGGCCTCCGACAGCAAGGCACTACAGAGGGTAGTGCGTATGGCTCAGTACATCACTGGGGCCAAGCTTCCTGCCATCCAGGACCTCTATACCAGACGGTGTCAGAGAAGGCCCTAAAAATTGTCAAGGACTCCAGCCACCCTAGTCATAGACTGTTCTCTCTGCTACCGCACGGCAAGAGGTACCAGAGCGCCAAGTCTAGGTCCAAAAGGCTTCTTAACAGCTTCTACCCCCAAGCCATAAGACTCCTGAACAACTAATCAAATGGCTACCTGGACTATTTGCATTGACTCTGTACCGGTACCCCCTGTATATAATCTCGATATTGTTATTTTACTGCTGCTCTTTAATTATGTTTTATTTTATTTTACTTAACACTTATTTTTTCTTAACTACATTGTTGGTTAAGGGCTTGTAAGTAAGCATTTGACTGTAAGGTCTACACCTATTGTATTCGGCGCATGTGACAAATAAAAATTGATTTGATGATCGTTAGCGAGTTGGGAGCTACTAATGCATGTCTGGAGTGCATAAGAGGAGATTACCGTGACTCAACGGTCACGTAGAATTTTACTGCCGGTGTGGCGGTAATACGGTCACCGCAACAGCCCTTCACATCCCTGGTTCATTTTGTTTCTCTCCAGGCCTTGTTCCATGGGAAGTTCATCGACACGGGATTCTCCTTGCCCTTCTACAAGCGCATCCTGAACAAACCCCTGGCCCTGAAGGACCTGGAATCCATCGACCCGGAATTCTACAACTCCCTCATCTGGATCAAGTGAGTCCAGGAATGGGGGTTAGAAATGGGAATTAGTGTGAACAGCTTTCCTTATAAACGGGAAACGCTGTTGATTGTTATTGAGTGAGGGTGATGATGACAAGGGTTAGGATGATGATAATGATTATAAGGAAGAGGAAAAGTAGAAAATGATGATGATTATAATGATTATAATTATAATGATTATAACTATGATGGAGAAGAGGAGGTGCTGATGACTGCCCTCTTGTGATTCCCAACCACCAGGGATAACAACTTGGAGGAGTGTGGCCTGGAGATGTACTTCTCTGTGGACAAGGAGATCCTGGGGGAGGTCACCACTCACGAGCTGAAGCCAGACGGAGGCAACGTCCTGGTCACTGAGGAAAACAAAGAGGAATACATCAGGTAGGATTGCTGTGAAAACCAACTACACAGAACAAAAATATAAATGCAACATGTGAAGTGTTGGTCCCATGTTTCATGAGCTGAAATAAAAGGATCCCAGAAATGTTCCATACGCACAAAAAGCTTATTTCTCTCAAATGTTGTGGACAAATTTGTTTACATCCCTGTTAGTGAGCATTTCTCCTTTGCCAAGATAATCCATCCACCAGACAGGTGTGGCATATCAAGATGCTGATTAAACAGCATGATCATTACACAGGTGCACCTTGTGCTGGGAACAATAAGTGGCCACTCTAAAATGTGCAGTTTTGTCACACAACACAATGCCACAGATGTCTCAGGTTTTGAGGGAGCGTGCAATTGGTATGTTGACTGCAGGAATGTCCACCAGAGCTGTTGCCAGAGAAATGAATGTTCATTTATCTACCATAAGCTGCCTCCAATGTCGTTTTGGAGAATTTGGCAGTACGTCCAACCGGCCTCACAACCGCAGACCACGTGTATGGCGTCTTGTGGCTGAGCGGTTTGCTGACGTCAACGTTGTGAACAGAGTGCCCCATGGTGGTTATGGTATGGGCAGGCATAAGCTACTGACAATAAACACAATTTCATTTCATCCATAACAATTTTAATGCACAGAGATACCATGACGAGATCCTGAGGCCCATTGTCGTGCCATTCATCCGCTGCCATCACCTCATGTTTCGACATGATAATGAACGTCCCCATGTCGCAAGGTTCTGTACACAATTCCTGGGAGCTGAAAATGTCCCAGTTCTTCAATGGCTTGTATACTAACCAGACATGTCACCCATTGAGCATGTTTGGGATGCTCTGGATCGACGTGTACGGCAGCGTGTTCCAGTTCCCGCCAATATCCAGCAACTTCGCACAGCCATTGAAGAGGAGTGGGACAACATTCCTAAGGCCACAATCAACAGCCTGATCAACTCTATGCAAAGGACATGTTTCGCGTTGCGTGAGGCAAATGGTGGTCACACAAGATACTGACTGGTTTTCTGGTCCACAACCCTATTTTCTTTTTTAAGGTATCTGTGACCAACATATGCATATCTGTATTCCCATTCATGTGTAATCCATAGATTAGAGTCTAATTTATTTATTTCAATTGACTGATTTCCTTATATGAACTGTAACTCAGTAAAATCTTTGAAATTGTTGCATGTTGCGTTTATATTTTTGTTCAGTGTAGAAATCAGTATGTGTGTGTGAACTCTTTCTCTATCAGATGTTTTTTCCAACAGAAGAAAGCTCATTTTCATACACATTATTGTACGTCTTTCTTTGTGTCCTTCCTTCAGGTTGGTGGCAGAGTGGAGGTTGTCCAGAGGGGTGGAAGAGCAGACCCAGGCCTTCTTCGAGGGCTTTAATGAGGTCCTCCCCCAGCAGTACCTGCAGTACTTTGACGCAAAGGAACTGGAGGTACACAATGGGTTCATTCATAGACTGATCGAATACGTTTCTGTAATGAACAAATGTGACATGAAAACCACTCACAGAGCTTTTTGCTTACTCAATCTTTTTTAGACAATCTGTAAGGGGAGTCTCCAAATAGTGAGGCCTCCTTTTAATCTAACCGTATGACTGTTAAACAGAATGTGGCATGAGACCTACCTTCAGTATTTAAACTTTTCCCTCCCTCTTGCACTGAAGTATCGAGTGCCTCTGCCCTAGACTGTTGATTCTCGGGGTCAATTTGGAAACCAGCATTGGTCAATCACCACAATAGCGGGTTATAAAACTAAATTCTCCCAAAGTGATATCCGGTCCCCTCACCAGGTGTTGCTGTGTGGCATGCAGGAGATAGACCTGGTGGACTGGGTTCAAAACTCACGCTTCCAGAGTGCACAGCTCTTCCCCATTGAGTGTGGTGTAATGTAATATCTGGTCCCCCCCACCAGGTGATGCTGTGTGGCATGCAGGAGATAGACCTGGTGGACTGGCAGAGGAACACCATCTACAGGCACTACGCACGCAGTAGCAAACAGATCCTCTGGTTCTGGCAGGTCAGCATGGCTCTACCGTTTTAATGAAGCAGTTAATTAATTCACGAATTATGGAATATCGTGAAGGGGTGTTTGGCATATTTTTACGCATAAATGTTCTGACGTGAAAATGTTTATTCCAGTTTGTGAAGGAGATGGACAATGAGAAACGTATGAGGCTGCTGCAGTTTGTCACTGGCACCTGTCGGCTCCCCATGGGTGGCTTCGCTGACCTCATGGGTACGTTGGAGAATAAATAATACATGTATTTGAAAAAGTTAGAGAACAGGCTGGCTAACCCCTGTCCCTGTTATCCCAATATAAGATATGTTTTGTTATATTCATTCAACTAACCCACACCTAAAGGGATTGTTTATGGATACTGAGCAAGTCATCCATGGAAAAATATGTTTGGAGGATTTTTATTTGGATAAATAAAGACATTGAGACAGAAGGGGAGACATACAGGTAACTGCCAAAATATAGGAAACACCA
This sequence comes from Coregonus clupeaformis, assembly GCF_020615455.1. Lineage (NCBI taxonomy): Eukaryota > Metazoa > Chordata > Actinopteri > Salmoniformes > Salmonidae > Coregonus > Coregonus clupeaformis. The sequence goes on from NC_059201.1 coordinate 54,614,379, forward strand.
AGTGTCCCCTACCAGAACAGCTTTAATGTGACTTGGCATTGATTCTCTGGAACTCTTATTGAAGGGATGAGATGCCATTCTTCCTCGAGAAATTCCATCATAAAAAAAAAAAAAATTGGGGGTAGATCAGCTTTAATATTGCAGATAGATTGTAACTTCCATCAATGTAATTGTCTGCATCACTTCCAATCCCCCATATATTTTTTTCCCCTCGCAAATATATATATATGCATATATATACACACATACATATATACACACATTCATATACACATACACACATACATACATACATACATACATACATACATACATACATACATATACACATACACATCCTTTAAAAAAATATATTTCCCTTTATTATCTTCCAACCCCACCACCCCTTTCCTAATTGGAGTAAACTAGTGAACAACATTTGTTGATGGTGGTGGAAAACGCGGTCTCAGGCGCCGCTCCAGAATCTCCCATAAGTGTTCAATTGGGTTGAGATCTGGTGACTGAGACACACAAACAACCTTTCAACCCCCTATGCTCCCTTGAGACCCATCTTTCAAAGTCACAGATCTCTTCTTCTAGTCACAGTAGCCAAAATAATGGGCAACTGGGCATTTGTATACATGACTCTAAGCATGATGGGATGATAATTGCTTGATTAACTCAGGAACCACACCTGTGTGGAAACACCTGCTTTCAATATACTTTGTATCCCTCATTTACTCAAGTGTTTCCTTAATTTTGACAGTTACCTGAAGATGGAAATTGACAAACAAGTATAGACCTCTAGACCAGGCCCAATTACAGACATTGAGGATTTTTATGTTACTTGTGTGGATGAGAAGTGAGGAGAGTTGAATCGTGTAATTTATTTGTTACTTTTTTAGGGAGTAATGGCCCACAGAAGTTCTGCATCGAGAAGGTGGGCAAAGAAAACTGGCTTCCAAGAAGTCACACTTGGTAAGTTCATTCATGGCGTTACTCACAGGTAGTTTCTCAGCACTTTCACTGTCTGAATATCAAAATCTAATTCCTGGCCTATCTAAAGGGATTGTGCCAGTTCGCCTCTCTGAACTCAATCTGCATTAAACGTTGCCCTTCCGCACAAGACTTCTTTGTCGTTTTCAGTTCAACCATAGACAACCTTTCCTCTCTTTTTCAAATAATTTTATCAAATATCTAATACATTTCATGCCACTTTTATCAAAAGCAACTCTGTACAGTGAGAACATAAATGTTTACTATGTGTCTGTGATCCCCGTGGGATTGAACCCCCCCGATCTTTGTGTTTCTAGTACCATGCTCTTACCAACAGACACACGGGACCTAATTTCTCAAGTCTGTATCATTTATGTGTCTATTTACAATGTAACTGTCTCATTCTGTATTCCTTTTGTGTTTGTAAAGCTTTAATCGACTGGACCTGCCCCCCTACAAGAGCTACGAGCAGCTGAAGGAAAAGCTGATGTTTGCCATTGAGGAAACTGAGGGCTTCGGACAGGAGTAGTAACATGGGGAAGCCAAAATGGTCGCCACGAGGAGCCGTTTTCCACGCGACGTTATGCTCTCCAGCAACAGCACTTTTCCCCCAGGTCCTGGCTCTCTTGCTAAGGGCAGACACTGATAGACACACTCCTTTTTGCAGTCCCGAGCCCCATTATAGACACAACCCCTACACCTGAGGTGGAGTCAGTCTGTCTCCATGGTGATGACACTTCATACTAAACTGTGTGACCCTGTTGCAGCTTGCCTTATTCAGCCCACGTGTCCAGGAAGAGAGGAGGAGGAAGTGAGAGGGAGAGGAGGAATAGGGAGAGGGAGGGAGGAAGAGGGGATGTTCCCTCCCCAAGTCACTTCTGTCTCTGTCTCATCTCCACACTGCACCACAGTAGTTAATAATCACGGAAGACGATTGACTATGCAGTACAATGTCAGCCGTATCATTTCTTCCCTTCGTCTCCCTGAGCCCTGATTGTTAAGTGTATGAATGGGTGGATGAATTAATGCTAGGATCGAGTGCTGCGGACTCTTCCAAAAAGACATTGACCTCTCGTCGATTTAACATTTAGAGATTGACAGTTTTACTTGATTTAACATGTCGCTTTCCGAAAGAAATATTGACACTTAAGGCATCTACTTTGCTGCCACACCACCGTGTTGTGGCAGTAAGGTATTTGTGAATGTTGCAAAGATGAAAAGCTATATTTTTTAAGTGCAATAGAATAGTGTTCTAGTCAGATGTTTATGCCCTTAATATAGATAAATCAGACATTCATTATTTACCGCAATCCAAAGTTATTGTTTATGTCAGTTTTTAATCAAGTCTAGGTATTGATTCCAACCCAGAATATGGAGAATGCTTTTTTTATAGCCTGGAATCATTGTAGTATAACAGGGTCTTATTCATTAGGCCTCAAATGGAAGAAAAGTGACAACATTTTGTCTAATAAGAGTGCCCAAGCCATTTTAGATTTCTGTTTGAAACTGTTTGTTTTTGTGCCTACTGTAGACGACCATGGTTTGTTGTGTGATTTGAGGGAACCTTTCTTTCCCAAAAATGCAGGATCAGGACAGTACTGGTTTGAGCTGTATAGGGGTTAAAATGTATACGCTAATAACAGTTTCGTTATTTTTTTTTTTATGGCAAACCGAATGAGTTACTAATGACGTGGGAATGTCAGCAGCGTGTCAAGAGTTAACGTAAGGACAACCGATAGGGAAGAGGACATTTTAGGAGTAAATTTAAGAATGAGATAATTAGGAAATGAACTAAGACAACAGCTTGTGAAAATCACTCCCACTGAAAGGTATAACAATGGCTATTAACTCCATGACTAAAGATCAAACGATTAAGTATTCAAACTAGTTGATTTTAATGAACGCTCAGCATGTATAACTTTACATGAATATACAGTATGATGCAGTTAACTTTTTCAAATTGCGTACTTACTAAGTAGAACTAAGTATGAATGAACCCGAATATACAGTAAGTCATGTTCCAGGCCCATAGCCCTAAGAAATATACTGTATATTATGTTAAGTGACTAAGAGGATAAGAATTACAATAACAAATAGTAGTTAACATGTAATTAACTCAACACCAATGCGGCCCTAGTTTTATAGGGTTCAGTTTTGTCATTCTAGATATTATATATAGCCAAATGATGTTGGCTATATTCTAAAACCGCTGCAGTGAGCATAGCAAAAAGACTGTGAATCAAAAATAAAATCTGAACCATGTCCATGCAAAACCCCAAATGGTCAGCACTGTGTTTTGAGGGAAAATATGTTTGGAAATAGGCAACATTGTATCTTAAAAATGTATAGACACCAAACAGACAAGCCCAGAGTCAAGTCAAGATAAGTGCTAAGCTTAGTTTCAGACAGACCGATAGGAGGGGGGAGGAAGAGGAAAGGCTTGCCAGAAAACAAATGGGTTGTGTTCGGCAGCACATGGAAGAAAATTGACAAACCGGGAGGGACTACCTGGACTTGTCCTCATTCTTGGTTGTCATTGCAAAATGTTGCAAAACTTTTTCTGTCGCGTGACCTGATGAACACCAGCCTGTTGATTGGCATTGAATGAGATCTGCCACTTCTGACCTTTTTGTGTCCTCTGCTTCTCAGGCATATCTATATAAGGCCTCTTGGTAGGATTTCTTCACAGGAACAGTGGCAGTGTAATAAAGTTAGGTGAAATATAGCTTTCATTCATGAAATGTTTAGGTCACAGATGTGTATTTGCAGTCAAATCAAACATGCAAGTGACATGCATAACCTTGTCCTGAGTGTGTTATTTGAATGCACTGGACACCAACTTACATATTTGGCAAAAATATTATATGTTAATGCCAGGCTGTCTTCGCTATGAGCATCTGGGTCATGTTCAGTAGTTTGAAAACATTTTGAAACGGATGGACTCCTTGAACTTGTCCAATAAGAAACACTCATTTTTTGTTTTAAAATCGCCATGTATTGTATGGCTGGGCTCTGTCTCTGTCTTGGCTCTGAAACAGTTTTATATAACTGGGCGAATTGTCAGGGTGATTCTTTTCCATTTCTTCACTTCATACTCATGACTTCTTTGCCACATGCACCGATTCTGGCTCACCACTTTGTGAAGATTGCTGTTATACAAATCATAATTTGTGAATTAAATGTAGAAAACAATGGAATATTTAACAAATAACAAGCGATAGCACCTTACTCGGCTGATTAACCACTTTTTTTATTGCCATGTTCCCAGATCATAGAGGAATAACATTTATAGAAATATGCAGGTGTTAACTACTACTTTAACTTCTAATGATGATTGGATTGTAAATCATGTTGATAGTGTATTCACTGTATTTTTCTTTGTAAAAGCTCTGACCTTTTAATAAAAGGGAGTTTATGGTTGGATACTATTTATTTTTTCTTATGTGAATGTGAAGAGGAAGGATCTTTGATGTTGAAAATGTCTAAATTCATTTAGAAAATTCTGAAATAAAACATTGAGCTACTGGAACTTCAGTCTTTTATATATTTGTAACCTTTTTATTTAGTTTAATCAACTTGATATCCTACTTGATTGTATGTTTGTACTCATTTCAAAGCTTTTTTTCTTGAGAGAACTGAATGAATTATGATTTGTGAAGAGTTTTGTGGTGGGTGGCTGAACCTTTATGCAGATTCATTGTCCCGTGACGGTGAATATTTGTGCTGCACTCAATCATGTCTTGGTCCTTGCTATCTGGAATCCTTGGAACGTCCCAACCATATTTTATACAGTGACTTTTATTGGTAAAAAATTCTAGCGACAAATTCCTCTACTTTTCAGGCTGCCTTTGGTGTGTTTTGACAGCATTTAGCGACTTTTCCCACTTAATTCTGCCGCAAACGACTTTGCAGACCAGCTGGCTGGAATGTTTACGGACATATTCAATCTATCCTATCCGTCTGTGATCCCCACTTGCTTCAAGATGTCCACCATTGTTCCTCTACCCAAGAAAGCAAGAGTAACTGAACTATAAATGACTATTGCCCCGTTGCACTCACTTCTGTTTTCATGAAGTGCTTTGAGATGCTACTTAAGGAAGATATCACCTCCACCCTACCCAACACCCTAGACCCACTACAATTTGCATACTGCCCCAACAGATCCACGGATGACGCAATCGCCATCGCACTGCACACTGCCCTATCTCATCTGGACAAGAGGAATACCCATGTAAGAATGCTGTTCAGTGACTACAGCTCAGCCTTCAATCAACAGCCTGCTCAACTCTACGCGAAGGAGATGTCATGTGAAATCCATAGATTAGGGCCTAATGAAATTATTTCAATTGACTGATTTCCTTAGATTAATTGTGCTCAGTAGAATCTTTGAAATTGTTGCATGTTGTGTTTATATTCTTGTTCAGTGTATATATACACTGTGTACAAAACATTAGGAACACCTGCTCTTTCCGTGTCATAGATTGACCAGGTGAATGCTACGATCCCTTATTGTTGTCCCCTGTTAAATACACTTCAATCAGTGTATATAAAGGGGAGGAGACAGGAACCCGATTGTCACTCTGACAGAGCTCAAGAGTTCCTCTGTGTAGATGGGAGAACCTTCCAGAAGGACAACCATCTCTGCAGCACTCCACCAATCAGGCCTTTATGGTAGAGTAGCCAGACGGAAGCCGATCCTCAGTAAAAGGCACATGACAGCCCACTTGGAGTTTGCCAAAAGGTACCTAAAGGACTCACAGACCATGAGAAACAAGATTCTCTGGCCTGATGAAACCAAAATTGAACTCTTTGGCCTGAATGCCAAGCATCACGTCTAGAGGAAACCTGGCACCATCCCTACGGTGAAGAATGGTGGTGGCAGCATCATGCTGTGGGGATGTTTTTCAGCGGCATCGACTGGGAGACTAGTCAGGATCGAGGGAAAGATGAATGGAGAAAAGTACAGAGAGATCCTTGATGAAATCCTGCTCCAGAGCACTCAGGACCTCAAACTGGGGGGAGTACGCAGGAGTGGCTTCGGGACAAGTCTCTGAATGTCATTGAGTGGCCCAGCCAGAGCCTGGACTTGAACCCGATCTAACATCTCTGGAGAGACATAAAAATAGATGTGAAGCGACGCTCCCCATCCAACCTGACAGAGCTTGGCAGGATCTTCAGAGAACAATGGGAGAAACTCCCCAAATCGAATTGTATTTGTCACATACGCCAAATACAACAGGTGTAGACATTACCGTGAAATGCTTACTTACAAGCCCTTAACTAACAATGCAGTTTTAATAAAATAGAGTTAAGAAAATATTTACTAAAGAAACTGAAGTAAAAAAATATATTTAATAATAATAATAACAATAATGAGGCTATATACAGGGGGCTGTCAATGCAAATAGTACGGGTGGCCATTTGATTAATTGTTCAGCAGTCTTATGGCTTGGAGGTAGAAGCTGTTAAGGAGCCTTTTGGACCTAGACATGACGCTCCAGTACCGCTTGCCGTGCGGTAGCAGAGAGAACAGTCTATGACTAGGGTGACTGTAGACTTTGACAATTTTTTGGGTCTTCCTCTGACACTGCCTAGTATATAGGTCCTGGATGGCAGGAAGCTTGGCCCCAGTGATATATTGGGTTGCACGCACTACCCTCTGTAGCGCCTTACGGTCGGATACTGAGCAGTTGCCATACCAGGCGGTGTTGCAACCGGTCAGGATGCTCTCAATGGTGCCGCTGTATATCTTTTTGAGGATCTGGGGACCCATGCCAAATATTTTTAATCTCCTGAGGGGGAAAGGCTTTGTTGTGCCCTCTTCACAACTTTCTTGGTGTGTTTGGACCATGATAGTTTGTTGGTGATGTGGACACCAAGGAACTTGAAACTCTCGACCCGCTCCACTACAGCCCCATCGATGTGTATTGGGGCTTGTTCGGCCCTCCTTTTCCTGTAGTCCACGATCATCTCCTTTATCTTGCTCACGTTGAGGGAGAGGTTGTTGTCCTGGCACCACACTGCCAGGTCTCTGACCTCCTCCCTATAGGCTGTCTCATCAATGTTGGTGATCAGGCCTACCACCATTGTGTTGTCAGCAAACTTAATGATGGTGTTGGAGTCGTGCTTGGCCACACAGTTGTGGGTGAACAGGGTGTACAGGAGGGGACTGAGCACGCACCACTGAGGGGCCCCCGTGTTGAGGATCAGCGTGTCAGATGTGTTGTTGCCTACCCTTACCACCTGGGGGCGGCCTGTCAGGAAGTCCAGGATCTAGTTGCAGAGGGGGGTGTGTAGTCCCAGGGTCCTTAACTTAGTGATGAGCTTTGTAGGCACTATGGTGTTGAACGCTGAGCTGTAGTCAATGAACAGCATTCTCACACACAGTGAGGGGAAAAAAGTATTTGATCCCCTGCTGATTTTGTACGTTTGCCCACTGACAAAGAAATGATCAGTCTATAATTTTAATGGTAGGTTTATTTGAACAGTGAGAGACAGAATAACAACAAAAACATCCAGAAAAACATTTGCATTTTAATGAGGGAAATAAGTATTTGACCCCCTCTCAATCAGAAAGATTTCTGGCTCCCAGGTGTCTTTTATACAGGTAAAGAGCTGAGATTAGGAGCACACTCTTAAAGGGAGTGCTCCTAATCTCAGCTTGTTACCTGTATAAAAGACACCTGTCCACAGAAGCAATCAATCAATGAGATTCCAAACTCTCCACCATGGCCAAGACTAAAGAGCTCTCCAAAATGTCAGGAACAAGATTGTAGACCTACACAAGGCTGGAATGGGCTACAAGACCATCGCCAAGCAGCTTGGTGAGAAGGTGACAACAGTTGGTGCGATTATTCGCAAATGGAAGAAACACAAAATAACTGTTAATCTCCCTCGGCCTGGGGCTCCATGCAAGATCTCACCTCGTGGAGTTGCAATGATCATGAGAACGGTGAGGAATCAACACAGAACTACACCGTGAAGGACTGAAATCCTGCAGCGCCCGCAAGGTCCCCCTGCTCAAGAAAGCACATATACAGTGGGGGAAAAAAGTATTTAGTCAGCCACCAATTGTGCAAGTTCTCCCACTTAAAAAGATGAGAGAGGCCTGTAATTTTCATCATAGGTACACGTTAACTATGACAGACTAATTGAGGTTTTTTTTCTCCAGAAAATCACATTGTAGGATTTTTAATGAATTTATTTGCAAATTATGGTGGAAAATAAGTATTTGGTCACCTACAAACAAGCAAGATTTCTGGCTCTCACAGACCTGTAACTTCTTCTTTAAGAGGCTCCTCTGTCCTCCACTCGTTACCTGTATTAATGGCACCTGTTTGAACTTGTTATCAGTATAAAAGACACCTGTCCACAACCTCAAACAGTCACACTCCAAACTCCACTATGGCCAAGACCAAAGAGCTGTCAAAGGACACCAGAAACAAAATTGTAGACCTGCAACAGGCTGGGAAGACTGAATCTGCAATAGGTAAGCAGCTTGGTTTGAAGAAATCAACTGTGGGAGCAATTATTAGGAAATGGAAGACATACAAGACCACTGATAATCTCCCTCGATCTGGGGCTCCACGCAAGATCTCACCCCGTGGGGTCAAAATGATCACAAGAACGGTGAGCAAAAATCCCAGAACCACACGGGGGGACCTAGTGAATGACCTGCAGAGAGCTGGGACCAAAGTAACAAAGCCTACTATCAGTAACACACTACGCCGCCAGGGACTCAAATCCTGCAGTGCCAGACGTGTCCCCCTGCTTAAGCCAGTACATGTCCAGGCCCGTCTGAAGTTTGCTAGAGTGCATTTGGATGATCCAGAAGAGGATTGGGAGAATGTCATATGGTCAGATGAAACCAAAATAGAACTTTTTGGTAAAAACTCAACTCGTCGTGTTAGGAGGACAAAGAATGCTGAGTTGCATCCAAAGACCACCATACCTACTGTGAAGCATGGGGGTGGAAACATCATGCTTTGGGGCTGTTTTTCTGCAAAGGGACCAGGACGACTGATCCGTGTAAAGGAAAGAATGAATGGGGCCATGTATCGTGAGATTTTGAGTGAAAACCTCCTTCCATCAGCAAGGGCATTGAAGATGAAACGTGGCTGGATCTTTCAGCATGACAATGATCCCAAACACACCGCCCGGGCAACGAAGGAGTGGCTTCGTAAGAAGCATTTCAAGGTCCTGGAGTGGCCTAGCCAGTCTCCAGATCTCAACCCCATAGAAAATCTTTGGAGGGAGTTGAAAGTCCGTGTTGCCCAGCGACAGCCCCAAAACATCACTGCTCTAGAGGAGATCTGCATGGAGGAATGGGCCAAAATACCAGCAACAGTGTGTGAAAACCTTGTGAAGACTTACAGAAAATGTTTGACCTGTGTCATTGCCAACAAAGGGTATATAACAAAGTATTGAGAACATTTTGTTATTGACCAAATACTTATTTTCCACCATAATTTGCAAATTATTTCATAACAAATCCTACAATGTGATTTTCTGGATTATTTTTCCTCATTTTGTCTGTCATAGTTGACGTGTACCTATGATGAAAATTACAGGCCTCTCTCTTCTTTTTAAGTGGGAGAACTTGCACAATTGGTGGCTGACTAAATACTTTTTTCCCCCACTGTACATGCCCGTCTGAAGTTTGCCAATGAACATCTGAATGACTCAGAGGAGATCTGGGTGAAAGTGTTGTGGTCAGATGAGACCAAAATTGAGCTCTTTGGCATCAACTCAACTCGCTGTGTTTGGAGGAGGAGGAATGCTGCCTATGACCCCAAGAACAACATCCCCACCGTCAAACATGGAGGTGGAAACATTATGCTTTGGGGGTGTTTTTCTGCTAAGGGGACAGGACAACTTCACCGCATCAAAGGGACGATGGACGGTGCCATGTACCGTCAAATCTTGGGTGAGAACCTCCTTCCCTCAGCCAGGGCATTGAAATTGGGTCGTGGATAGGTATTCCAGCATGACAATGACCCAAAACATACGACCAAGGCAACAAAGGAGTGGCTCAAGAAGAAGCACATGAAGGTCCTGGAGTGGCCTAGCCGGTCTCCAGACCTTAATCCCATAGAAAATCTGTGGAGGGAGCTGAAGGTTTGAGTTGCCAAATGTCAGCCTCGAAACCTTAATGACTTGGAGAAGATCTGCAAAGAGGAGTGGGACAAAATCCCTCCCGAGATGTGTGCAAACCTGGTGGCCAACTACAAGAAACGTCTGACCTCTGTGATTTCCAAGGGTTTTGCCACCAAGTACTAAGTCATGTTTTGCAGAGGGGTCAAATACTTATTTCCCTCATTTAAAATGCAAATAAATGTATAACATTTTTGACATGCGTTTTTCTGGATTTATTTTTGTTGTTATTCTGTCTCACTGTTCAAATAAATCTACCATTAAAATTATAGACTGATCATGCCTTTGTCAGTGGGCTTAACATACAAAATCAGCAGGGGATCAAATACTTTTTTGCAAGGACACGTCGACAGATCTTCCACAAGGTGAAAAACGGGGACCCGATCCATCAGCCACCGGCCCAAGCTCCCAACTGCCAGGCCACCAGCCCTCCAAGATCCCCAAAACAGTTCCCCAAGAGATGCCCCTCAACCATCCGAGACCCCCCTAGACAGTCCTCCTTCCCCAATGCACCAACAACCAACAAAATGAACAGAAGAGAAAAATGACAAAGACAAAGGAAAAATGAAAACAACAAAGCAAAAAATAGAAGAAAAAAAAATCATAACAGCAAGGCCAACTGAATATGTTTGAGTGCATGTATGGCACTATTTGCGTGTGTGTGTCCGTGTATGTGCACATGTGTGCATTTGAATGAGAGTGTGTCTATATGCATGTGTACAAACACCTGCACGGCATCAGCCTCAGGCAAACAGGCATTAGCTGTAGTAACACTGCGTCTTTCAAATTCAGTGTCACATTCAGTGTCATTCAAACTTACTTTTTGTTATGTTTTATTTTTACTTTATTTTACTTTGACCGTCATTATATCCCCCACCCAGCAACTCCACTCCCACTTGTCTCCAATTCCACATCCCAACCCTCAGCTTTCTTCAGCCAATCCCACCTATCTCTGCTGGCCACCCTCTTCGGATTTCTACGCACCATATATCTTTCAATCTATCAGATTGCGAGTTGAAGATAAATACTTTTACTAAGAGTATTAGTATATTAGTAATTGAGTGACCCGGTCTCTCCAGATCTCCCAACAGTACTATTTCTAGTGTCAATTTTAGATCAATGTTATGCATTTTCAGCCTTTCCTGAACCTGAGACCAGAAACAGGCTACCTGAGGGCAATTCCAAAATAAATGGTCTATTGATTATATACCCTCACAACAAAATCTGCAGAGCTTCGATGATTGTATGCCCCAAATATTCTACATTTTGTTGGTGGCAAGAAATCTATAGATATAATAATTTTAGCTGAAAAGCACAAAGTCTTGAATCTTGCGTCGTTTTATATATCAACTCTCATACAACCTGTACCATGGAATCGGTACATTAAAAATCTCTTCCCAACTAGGATTCAATCTTAGTCCTGTATTGACGCTTTGCCTGTTTGATGGTTCGTCTGAGGGTATAGTGGGATTTCTTATAAGCGTGCGGATTAGTGTCCCGCTCCTTGAAAACGGCAGCTCTAGCCTTTAGGTCGGTGCGGATGTTGCCTGTAATCCATGGCTTCTGGTTGGGATATGTAAGTATGGTCACTGTGGGGACGACGTCGTCGATGTACTTATTGATGAAGCCGGTGACTGAGGTGGTATACTCCTTCTGGATGAGCATTTTCTTGTTTGCTTATGGCCTTATACAGCTTGTTGAGTGCGGTCTTAGTGCCAGTGTTGGATTGTGGTCGTAAATAGACGGCTACAAAAAATATAGATGAAAACTCTCTTGGTAGATAGTGTGGTTTACAGCTTATCATCGCACCAGCTGATATCCAGAAGCTCTTTTCGGCCATAAGAGACGGTAGCATCAACATTATGTACAAAATAAGTTACAAACAATGCGAAAAAACAGGAGTGTGTGTGACATCGGGAGTGTGTGTGACATCAGGGTAGTTCCTTGAACTCGGTCTCACCTATAGTTTTCCTGTGAAATTAATTTATTCAGCTTCAGAGCTTTGTATGCTTAGTCAACCTCAACCTAAATGTCCACGGTCCACCCCATGCCACTTTAATGACAAGGTTTTAATTGTCCAGTAAAATGGATGAGAGACAGCATAGTGGAAGAATAGTAGACATGATTGTGTAGATCTCTGCTTGAAAACATGACTAAACAGAAGCAGCTAAATTCAGGGAGAGGTATAGATAATATCCCAATCAGTGTGTGTGTGTGTGTGTGTGTGTGTGTGTGTGTGTGTGTGTGTGTGTGTGTGTGTGTGTGTGTGTGTGTGTGTGTGTGTGTGTGTGTGTGTGTGTGTGTGTGTGTGTGTGTGTGTGTGTGTGTGTGTGTGTGTGTGTGTGTGTGTGTGTGTGTGTGTGTGTGTGTGTGCGTGCGAGTGCGTGAGTGAGTGCGTGAGTGCGTGCATTTGTGTTTGTATGTCTCCACACCCACATGGCCACACCTGTTTTCCTGTGAAATTAACTTTATCTGTTTTATACAGAACTGGTTTCCAGTCTAGTGTTCATCAGACCTGGAAACAGGCCCATAATGTTTTGATAGGGAGATCTAAATGTAATCCACCTTAACCTTTCATCATACCCGTGTTTATCAGTCTCTCAGTCCCAGCTTTGATGCACCTGTACTGTCTCCTCCTTGTACATGGTAGCGTGGTGAACAGGCTGTGGCTAAGGTCCTTGATGTAAGTCGTAACAACCTAACCGTTCTGGGCTATTCGTAGCAACCTAGCCATTACGAAACTTCTAGTAGATCAAATTAGCAATTACATTTTTTGTTGACCAAATTTGACGCTCATTGACCAACATCCAAAAATGTTTGATTTTTTGTGAACAGTTTTTGGGTGGAGTAAAACCTCTCGCTTCGCCTCTTCCTCTCTGGTTATACCCAGTGATCGGCTGGGACCCGCACTTTTATAGGCATTGTCTTGGGATCAAAATTACATCATAATGGCATTAACATAACGCAATAGTAACCAAGCCATTCGAAACCCCTAAAAAACTGGAAGATAAACAAAAATACAAAGCACAGCAGAATTTGATGTGAGACAACCCACCCACCCACCTCAAGATGGAGACAATTTTCAGAAGGAAATAATTTTTTATCATTTTCACTGCATAAGGGAAAGTGTACACAGATGTTTCGTTTTGGCTTTGCAGCCTTCGTCAGTGTGTAGGTATTGAGGAATGATAGACACTGAAGATGGCTGCAAAGCCAAAATCCCCGCTATCCCTGATGCAGTGAAAAGAATAAAGAAAATCTAAAAATTAAGTTAGCTTTACACGATGGTCCCCTTTTGTTTAATAAAAGGATTGAATCAGCTAATTGTTGTCTTCACAACTAGTTGAATCAGGTGTGGGCTGGGCTGGAACAAAAGACTGCACACACTACAGCCTTTTAGGACTGGTGTTGCCCGGCTACCCCTGACCTACAAACATTATAGACATTGCATCAACGACTGGCGCAGACGAAGATGGCAGCCTCGCGACTAGCTCTTAGAAAACTTTGTTTTTTTATGTATTATTTTTTACATTATTAGCTGAGAAAGTGTTTTGTATCATTACATACAGCCGCAAAAAACTATTGGATCTCAGAGCGGCGGTAACTCACCAGCATTACGACCAGGAATGCAAATATGTTTGCTCTCCCAAGGGCAATTGAACTGATTCCAGCGGCTGACCCAAAACATTGCCTGCGGAGGAGAGGCACTCGGAGCAGCCTGCTGGTTCGACTTAGGGGGTGCGCACACCACCCACCGCTTCCAAGTATTTAACTCGCTAATGTTCAGTCTTTGGATAACAAGATCGACGAGCTCAGGGCAAGGATTTCTTTCCAGAGAGACATCAGGACCTGTAACATACTTTGTTTCACAGAAACATGATTAAAGACTCATGGTGTAATTGTAGTAGCATACAGGAACTCAAGTCCTTTTGTTCACCCGACCTAGAATACCTCACAATTAAATGCCGACCGTATTATCTCCCAAGATAATTTTCTTCGGTTATAGTCACGGCCGTGAATATCCCCCCTCAATCCTATACCACGACGGCCCTCAAAGAACTTAACTGGACTTTATGCAAACTGGAAACCACATATCCTGAGGCTGCATTTATTGTAAAATAAATTTGAGGACTAGCCGGCCGAAGTTCTATCAACATATCGACTGTTGTACACGGGCTGCTAAAATTCTCGACCATTGCTATTCGAACTTCCGGGATGATTATAAGCCCCCCCCGCCCTCCTTTCGGTAAATCTGACCATGACTCCATTTTGCTCCTCCCTTCCTATAGGCAGAAACTCAAACAGGAAGTACCCGTGCTAAGGACTATTCAACGCTGGTCTGACCAATCGGAATCCAAGCTTCAAGATTATTTTGATCACGTGGACTGGGATATGTTCTGGGTAGCTTGCAAAAATAATTTAGACGAATACACTGAAACAGTGACTGAGTTCATCAGGAATTGAATAGGAGAGGTTGTGCCCACTGTGACTATTAAAACCTACCCTAACCAGAAACTGTGGATAGATGGCAGCATTCGCGCAAAAATGAACGCGTGAACCACCACATTTAACCATGGCAAGGTGACGGGGAATATGGCAGAATACAAACAGTGTAGCTACTCACTCCGCAAGGCAATTAAACAGGCAAAACATCAGTATAGATACAAAGTGGAGTCGCAATTCAACGGCTCAGACACGAGATGTATGTGGCAGGGTCTACAGACTATCACGGACTACAAAAGGAAAACCAGCCACGTCGCCAACACCGACGTCTTGCTTCCGGACAAGCTAAACACCTTCTTCGCCTGCTTTAAGATAACACAGTGCCACCGATGCGGCCCCTACCAAGGACTGTGGGCGACATGAGTAAGACATTTAAGCATGTCAACCCACGCAAGGCTGTCGGCCCAGACGGCATCCCTAGCCGCGTCCTCAGAGCATGCGCAGACCAGCTGGCTGGTGTGTTTACGGACATATTAAATCTCTCCCTATCCCAGTCTGATGTCTCCACATGCTTCAAGATGGCCACCATTGTTCCTGTACCCAAGAAAGCAAAGGTAACTGAACTAAATGACTATCGCCCCGTAGCACTCACCTCTGTCATCATGAAGTGCTTTGAGAGGCTAGTCAAGGATCATATCACCTCTACCTTACCTGTCACCCTAGACCCAATTTAATTTGCTTACCGCACAAATAGATCCACAGTCGATGCAATCTCCATCACACTGCACACTGCCATATCCCATCTGGACAAGAGGAATACCTATGTAAGAATGCTGTTAATTGACTATAGCTCAGCATTCCACATCATAGTACCCTCCAAGCTCATCATTAAGCTTGAGGCCCTGGATCTGAACCCTGCCCAGTGCAACTGGGGCCTGGACTTCCTGACGGGACGCCCCCAGGTGTTGAAGGTAGGAAACAACATCTCCACTTCGCTGATCCTCAACACTGGGGCCCCTCAAGGGTGCGTGCTCAGCCCCCTCCTGTACTCCCTGTTCACCCATGACTGCGTGGCCAAGCATGCCTCCAACTCAATCATCAAGTTTGCAGAATTGAGAGCATCCTGTTGGGCTGTATCACAGCTTGGTACGGCAACTGCAACGCCCGCAACCGCAGGGCTCTCCAGAGGGTGGTGCGGTCTGCCAAACGCATTACCGGGGGCAAACTGCCCACCCTACTGGACACATTTTTTACATTTTTTTTACATTTTACAGCACCCGATGTCACAGGAAGGCCAAAAAGATAATCAAGGACATCAATCACCTGAGCCACTGCCTGTTCACCCCGCTATCATCCAGAAGGCGAGGTCAGTACAGGTGAATCAAAGCTGGGACCAAGAGACAGCTTATATCGCAAGGCCATCAGACTGTTAAATAGCCATCACTAGCACATTAGAGGCTGCTGCCTATAGACAGACTAGAAATCACTGGCCACTTGAAGAAATGGAACACTAGTAACTTTAATAATGTTTACATATCTTGCATTACTCATCTCATATGTATATACTGTATTCTATAATATTCTACTGTAGCTTAGTCCATGCCGCTCTGTCATTGCTCGTCCATATATGTATATATTCTTAATTCCATTCCTTACTTAGATTTGTGTGTATTGGGTATATGTTGTGAAATTGTTAGATATTACTTGTTAGATATTACTGCACTGTCGGAGCTAGAAGCACAAGCATTTCGCTACACCCGCAATAACATCTGCTAAACACGTGTATGTGACAAATAACATTTGATTTGATTTTATTTCAACCTGTCATAGAGCCTTCTTGAGTTAGCGTAACTCATAACTACTGTCAAGCCACAGAATAGCCTGATACTCACCTTTTGAATTACAACACATTCCTCTATACTGATTAATAGGTCAGCATTTAGCCTATTGTTCACTAGATTAATGTATTTTACAAATGGGCATGACCAACAAATGAGTCATTTAACAAGTATTAATGGACAGTAATGCTGTTGTACTGCCCAACCCTTTCACATTAATAGCAAGTCTGAGAAAAAAGGTATCCTCTTCCAAAGGAGAGGGGAATGTCAGAATCTGTCAGTTCAGTTCCTCTTTCTCTCAACACCCTATAATTGTTTATAGGAGTTATGTTGGAAAATTAATTTAGACATACTATGCTGTTTTTACTTAGAGAATTGTCCATTGTTATTTGTCATTCCATTCCCACATGGTCTCACCTCTAATTTTCCTGTGAAATTAATTTATCCTGCTTCATAACTTTGTATGTTAATAACAAAGTAAGTCAAATTGAACTTGTTTTAACCTATTTTTCCACCTCAACCATGCAACTTTGATGACAAGGTCTTAGTAGTACAGTATAATGGATGGGAGAAAGTATACTGGGAGTTTAGTCTGGTCTGGTGCTCGACCTTCCCAAGTTCTCTCATGTCACCCCGCTCCTTCGCACACTCCACTGGCTTCCAGTTGAGGCTTGCATCTACTACAAGACCATGGTGCTTGCCTACGGAGCTGTGAGGGGAATGGCACCTCCTTACCTTCAGGCTCTGATCAGACCCTACACCCAAACGAGGGCACTGCGTTCATCCACCTCTGGCCTGCTAGCTCCCCTACCTCTACGGAAGCACAGTTCCCGCTCAGCCCAGTCAAAGCTATTTGCTTCTCTGGCACCCCAATGGTGGAACAAGCTCCCCCATGACGCCAGGACAGCGGAGTCACTGACCACATTCCGGAGACACTTGAAACCCTACCTCTTTAAGTAATACCTGGAATAGTATAAAAGTAATCCTTCTACCTGGAAACAGGCCCATAATGTTTTGATAGGGAGATCTAAATGAAATCCTCCTTAACCTTTCATCATACCCCTGTCATGCCAAAACCGAAGTAATAGGCCTACTGAAGAAGTGATTAATTTGCATGCTATATGGTTAGGAAAACATTATTTCAGGAGGAGCAAGAGGTGATATGTCTTAAAGCTGCAATATGTCACTTTTTGAATTTGTTTACGTTCAAAAGCTTCAATAAGTCGCTAGTGGTCATCCAATGTGATGCAACAGTAACACTAGTGCACCCCTAGTCTGCCTTAGAACCGCCATATTCACTGGTATTCATTTTCCTAGTCGTGTCAGATTTTGTGGACCGCACAATGAGTGATGTGTTTTCCATCCCTGAGGAGGCGGTTTCACGGGGGATATTCTAGTGGTATGATAGCTAGCTGAGCCCATGGCCAACACCTGGCTAGCATAGATAGCTAGCTTACAGACATGACAGGCGTGATGGGCAAACGACCTGACCCAGCAGCAACTACTCCTCCATCTAAGCCAAAGAAACAGAGAAATTTGGAGAGCAGACAGGCAAAAATGGAACGTGATCGAGCCAGGTGAATGCTACGACCCTTATTGATCCCCTTTTAAAATACTTATTTTCCACCATAATTTGCAAATAAATTCATAAAAAATCCTACAATGTGATCTTCTGGATTTTTTCCTCTCTCAATTTGTCTGTCATAGTTGACGTGTACCTATGATGAAAATTACAGGCCTCTCTCATCTTTTTAAGTGGGAGAACTTGCACAATTGGTGGCTGACTAAATACTTTTTTCCCCACTGCATATACATATCCTATAAAAAAAAAATATTCCTCTTCATTACTTTCCAACCCCACCACCCATTCCCTACTTGGAGTAAACTAGTGAACAACAATGCTTACTATCTACATTTTATGAACACAGTCAATTTTACAACTTCTGGCAGATGTGTTGTTGCCTACCCTTACCACCTGGGGGCGGCCTGTCAGGAAGTCCAGGATTCAGTTGCAGTGGGGGGTGTTTAGTCCCAAGGTCCTTAACTTAGTGATGAGCTTTGTAGGCACTTTGGTGTTGAACGCTGAGATGTAGTCAATGAACATCATTCTCACATAGGTGTTCCTTTTGTCCAGGTGGGAAAGGGCAGTGTGGAGTGCGATTGAGATTGTGTCATCTCTGGATCTGTTGGGGCGGGATGCAAATTGGAGTGGGTCTAGGGTTTCTGGAATGATGGTCTTGCTTGTCATGGCTCACATCCTTTTAAAGCACTTCATGGCTAATGACATGAGTGCTACGGGGCGGTAGTTATCTAGCAAGGTTACCTTCGCTTTCTTGAGCACAGGGACTATGGTGGTCTGTTTGAAACGTGTAGGTATTACAGACTCGGTCAGGGAGAGGTTGAAAATGTCAGTAAAGACAGTTGCCAGTTGGTCCGCGCATGCTCTGAGTACACGTCCTGGTAATCCATCTGGCCCCACGGCCTTGTGAATGTTGACCTGTTTAAAGGTCTTGCTCACATTGGCTACGGAGAGCGTGATCACACAGTCATCCAGAACAGCTGGTGCTCTCATGCATGCTTCAGTGTTGCTTGCCTCGAAGCAAGCATAAAAGGCATTTAGCCCGTCTGGTAGGCTCGCGTCACTGAGCAGCTCGCGGCTGGGTTTCCCTTTGTAGTCCGTAATAGTTTGCAAGCCCTGCCACATCCGATGAGCGTCAGTGCCGGTGTAGTAGGATTAAATCTTTCTTTACGTATATATTTTTTTAGATTCATAGAATATTTAAAACATACAATATACTTGCAGTGAAGCCGCTCATTAACTACATCACATTAGTCATCTAACAGACTCCCATCCAGAGCGATACACAGAAGCAACGAGGGTCAACGCCCTGCTCAAGGGCACGTCGACAGGTCTCCCACAAGGTCAAAAACGGGGACCCTAACCAGCGATCCATCAGCCACCGGCCCAAGCTCCCAACCACCAGGCCAGCAGCCCTCCAAGATCCCCCACACAGTTCCCCAAGAGATGCCCCTCAACCATCCGAGACCCCCCCTAGACAGTCCCCCCCCTTCCCCAATGCACCAACAACCAACAAAATGAACAGAAGAGAAAAAAGAGAAAGACAAAGACAAAGGAAAACAGAAAACAACAAAGCAAAAAATAGAAGACATCAAGGACACCAAAAAATCATAACAGCAAGGCCAACTGAATATGTTTGAGTGCATGTATGGCACTATTTGCGTGTGTGTGTCCGTGTATGTGCACATGTGTGCATTTAAATGAGAGTGTGTCTATATGCATGTGTACAAACACCTGCACGGCATCAGCCTCAGGCAAACAGGCATTAGCTGTAGTAACACTGCGTCTTTCAAATTCAGTGTCACATTCAGTGTCATTCAAACTTACTTTTTGTTATGTTTTATTTTTACTTTATTTTACTTTGACCGTCATTCTATCCCCCGCCCAGCAACTCCACTCCCACTTGTCTCCAACTCCACATCCCAACCCTCAGCTTTCTTCAGCCAATCCCACCTATCTCTGCTGGCCACCCTCTTCGGATTTCTACGCACCATATATCTTTCAATCTATTTAATCGAATAGAATCCACAGATTGCGAGTTGAAGATAAATACTTTTACTAAGAGTATTAGTATATTAGTAATTGACTGACCTGGTCTCTCCAGATCTCCCAACAGTACTATATCTAGTGACAATTTTAGATCAATGTTATGCATTTTCAGCCCTTCCTGAACCTGAGACCAGAAACAGGCTACCTGAGGGCAATACCAAAATAAATGGTCTATTGGTTCTGTATCCTTACAAAAAAATCTGCAGAGCTTCGATGATTGTATGCCCCAAATATTCAACATTTAGTTGGTGGCAAGAATTCTATATAATAATTTTAGCTGAAAAGCACAAAGTCTTGAATCTTGCGTCGTTTTATATATCAACTCTCATACAACCTGTACCATGGAATCGGTACATAAAAAATCTCTTCCCAACTAGGATTCAATCTTAGTCCTGTATTGACGCTTTGCCTGTTTGATGGTTCGTCTGAGAGCATAGTGGGATTTCTTATAAGCGTCCGGATTAGTGTCACGCTCCTTGAAAACGGCAGCTCTAGCCTTTAGGTCGGTGCGGATGTTGCCTGTAATCCGTGGCTTCTGGTTGGGATATGTAAGTATGGTCACTGTGGGGACGACGTCGTCGATGCACTTATTGATGAAGCCGGTGACTGAGGTGGTATACTCCTTCTGGATGAGCATTTTCTTGTTTTCTTATGGCCTTATACAGCTCGTTGAGTGCGGTCTTAGTACCAGTGTTGGATTGTGGTCGTAAATAGACGGCTACGAAAAATATAGATGAAAACTCTTGGTAGATAGTGTGGTCTACTGCTTATCATGTGGTACTCTACCTCAGGCGAGCAATACCTCAAGACCACCTTAATATTAGACATCGCGGACCAGCTGTTATTGACAAATAGACACACACCCCCACCCCTCGTCTTACCGAACGTAGCTGTTCTGTCCTGCCAATGCACGGAAAACCCAGCCAACTGTATATTGTCCGTGTCGTCGTTTAGCCACGAGTCAGTGAATCATAAGATATTACAGTTTTTAATGTCCCGTTGGTAGGATAATCTCGAACTGAGCTCATCCAGTTTATTCTCCAGTGATTGCACGTTGGCCAATAGAATGGATGGTAGAGGCGGGTTACCCACTCGCCGATGAATTCTCAGAAGTCACCCTGATCTCCGCCCCCTGTATTTCCTTTTTTTCTTGATGCGAATGACGGGGATTTGGTCCTTGTCTGGGAGCTGCATTATATCCTTTGCGTCAGACTCATAAAAAAAAATACTCACAAAATAGCACAATTGGTTAGGAGCCCTTAAAACGGCAGCCATCCCCTCCAGCGCCATTCTTTCTCTCAATACAGGTGTGACAAGCTTGTAGCGTCATACCAAAGAAGACTCAAGGCTGTAATCGGTGCTAAAGGTGCTTCAACAAAGTACAGAGTAAAGGGTCTGAATACTTATGTAAATTTGATATTTAAGTTTTTTATTTTTAATACATTTGCAAAAATTTCTAAAACCCTGTTTTTGCTTTGTCATTATGGGGTATTGTGTGTAGACTGATGAGGGGAAAAAACTATTTAATCCATTTTAGAATGTCTGTAACGTAACAAAATGTGGAAAAAGTCAAGGGGTCTGAATACTTTCCGAATGCGCTTTACAGAACATCAGGAACACCTGCTCTTTCCATGTCATAGATTGACCAGGTGAATCCAGGTGAATGCTACAATCCCTTATTGATGTCACCTGTTAAATCTAATTCAATCAGTGTAGATTAAGGGGAGGAAACAGGTTAAAGAAGGATTTTTAAGCCTTGAGACAATTGAGACATTGTGTGGGCAAGACAAAAGATTGAAGTGCCATTGAACGGGTATGGTAGTAGGTGCCAAGCGCACTGGTTTTGAGTGTGTTAAGAACTGCAACGCTGCTGGGTTTTTGACGCTCAACAGTTTCCTGTGTGTATCAGGAATGGTCCACCACCCAAAGGACATCCAGCCAACTTGACACAACTGTGGGAAGCATTGGAGTAAACATGGGCCAGCATTCCTGTGGAATGCTTTCGACACCTTGTATAGGCCATGCCCAGACGGATTTAGGCTGTTCTGAGTGCAAAAGGGGGTGCAAATGAATATTAGGAAGATGTTCCTAATGTTTTGTACTCTCGGTGTACATATATAAAGTGGGTAAAACAGTATGTAAACATTATTAAAGTGACCAGTGTTCAATTACTATGTACAGTGAGGGAAAAAAGTATTTGATCCCCTGCTGATTTAGTACGTTTGCCCACTGACAAAGAAATGATCTGTCTATAATTTTAATGGTAGGTTTATTTGAACAGTGAGAGACAGAATAACAACAAAAAAATCCTTCAGCTCCCTCCACAGATTTTCTATGGGATTAAGGTCTGGAGACTGGCTAGGCCACTCCAGGACCTTAATGTGATTCTTCTTGAGGTACTCCTTTGTTGCCTGGCTGTGTGTTTTGGGTCATTGTCATGCTGGAATACCCATCCACGACCCATTTTCAATGCCCTGGCTGAGGGAAGGAGGTTCTCACCCAAGATTTGACGGTACATGGCCCCGTCCATCGTCCCTTTTGATGCAGTGAAGTTGTCCTGTCCCCTTAGCAGAAAAACACCCCCAAAGCTTTCCACCTCCATGTTTGACGGTGGGGATGGTGTTCTTGGGGTCATAGGCAGCATTCCTCCTCCTCCAAACACGGCGAGTTGAGTTGATGCCAAAGAGCTCGATTTTGGTCTCATCTGACCACAACACTTTCACCCAGTTCTCCTCTGAATCATTCAGATGTTCATTGGCAAACTTCAGACAGGCATGTATATGTGCTTTCTTGAGCAGGGGGACCTTGCAGGCACTGCAGGATTTCAGTCCTTCACGGCGTAGTGTGTTACCAATTGTTTTCTTGGTGACTATGGTCCCAGCTGCCTTGAGATCATTGACAAGATCCTCCCGTGTAGTTCTGGGCTGATTCCTCACCGTTCTCATGATCATTGCAACTCCACGAGGTGAGATCTTGCATGGAGCCCCAGGCCGAGGGAGATTGACAGGTCTACAATCTTGTCCCTGACATCCTTGGAGAGCTCTTTGGTCTTGGCCATGGTGGAGAGTTTGGAATCTGATTGATTGATTGCTTCTGTGGACAGGTGTCTTTTATACAGGTAACAAGCTGAGATTAGGAGCACTCCCTTTAAGAGTGTGCTCCTAATCTCAGCTCGTTACCTGTATAAAAGACACCTGGGAGCCAGAAATCTTTCTGATTGAGAGGGGGTCAAATACTTTTTTCCCTCATTAAAATGCAAATCAATTTATAACATTTTTGACATGCGTTCTTCTGGATTTGTTTGTTGTTATTCTGTCTCTCACTGTTCAAATAAACCTACCATTAAAATGATAGACTGATCATTTCTTTGTCAGTGGGCAAACGTACAAAATCAGCAGGGGATCAAATACTTTTTTCCCTCACTGTACATAGGGCAGCAGTCTCTAAGGTACAGGGTAGAGTACCGGTTGGTAGACGGCTAGTAACAATAACTAAGGTTCAGGGCAGTGTATTGGGCGGAGGCCAGCTAGTGGTGACTGTTTATCAGTCTGATGGCCTGGAGATAGAAGCTGTTTATCAGTCTCTCAGTCCCAGCTTTGATGCACCTGTACTGTCTCCTCCTTGTACATGGTAGCGTGGTGAACAGGCTGTGGCTAAGGTCCTTGATGTAAGTCGTAACAACCTAACCATTCTGGGCTATTCGTAGCAACCTAGCCATTCCGAAACTTCTAGTAGATCAAATTAGCAATTACATTTTTTGTTGACCAAATTTGACACTCATTGACCAACATCCAAAAATGTTTTATTTTTCATGGACAGATTTTGGGTGGAGTAAAACCTCTCGCTTCGTCTCTTCCTCTCTGGTTATACCCAGTGAGCGGCTGGGACCCGCACTTTTATAGGCATTGTCTTGGGATCAAAATTACATCATAATGTTATTAACATAACGCAATAGTAACCATGCCATTCCAAACTCCTGAAAAACTGGAAGATAAACAAAAATACAAAGCACAGCGGAATTTGATGTGAGACAACCTACCCACCCACCTCAAGATGGAGACAATTTTCAGAAGGAATTATTTTTTTATCATTTTCACTGCATAAGGGAAAGTGTTTAATAAAAGGATTGAATCAGCAAATTTTGGTCTTCACAACTAGTTGAATCAGGTGTGATAATGCAGGGCTGGAACAAAAGACTGCACACACTACAGCCTTTTAGGACTGGTGTTGCCCGGCTATCCCTGACCTACAAACGTTATAGACATTGCATCAACGACTGGCGCCGACGAAGATGGCAGTCTCGCGACTAGCTCTTAGGAAACTTTGTGGTATTTTGTTTTTTTATGTATTATTTTTTACATTATTAGCTGAGAAAGTGTTTTGTATCATTACATACAGCCGCAAAAAACTATTGGATATCAGAGCGGTGGTAACTCACCAGCATTACGACCAGGAATGCGAATTTGTTTGCTCTCCCAAGGGCAATTGAACTGATTCCAGCGGCTGACCCAAAACATCTGTCATAAGGTGCTGAAGGTGGGTGTGGTGTATGAATCAGGCGCAGGACGCAGAGGCTCAGTCCAAAGGCTTTAGTGCAAAATTCACACAAAACAAAAGCACAATAAGCCTGAAGGCGAATACTAGGCGCACACAGGCGACAAAATAAACGGCGCACAAAACATGTGCAAAGTAACCACTCCAAAACACTGGAGGGAAATAGTAGCTCCAACACGTAACAGAAGCGCAATCACACACAAACACAGACACACACAACGAGAACTAAATAGAACACTAACGAGGACTAACTAGACACAGGTGTACAACATTAAGACCAAACCAAACGAACATGAAACATAGATCGGTGGCAGCTAGTACTCCGGGGACGACGACCGCCGAAGCCTGCCCGAACCAGGAGGAGGAGCAGCCTCGGCCGAAACCGTGACAACATCGCCTGCGGAGGAGAGGCACTCGGACCAGCCTGCTGGTTCGACTTAGGGGGCACGTACACCACCCACCGCTTCCAAGTATATTACTCGCTAATGTTCAGTCTTTGGATAACAAGGTCGACGAGCTCAGGGCAAGAATTTCTTTCCAGAGAGACTTCAGGGCCTGTAACATACTTTGTTTCACGGAAACATGGCTCTCTCTGGATATTCTGTCAAAATCGGTCCAGCCAGATGGGTTCTCAGTTCATCGCGCAGACAGAAATAAATATCTCTCCGCGAAGCAGAAGGGCGGAGGTGTGTGTTTCATGATTAAAGACTCATGGTGTAATTGTAGTAGCATACAGGAACTCAAGTCCTTTTGTTCACCCGACCTAGAATACCTCACAATTAATTGGCGACCGTATTATCTCCCAAGAGAATTTTCTTCGGTTATAGTCACGGACGTGAATATCCCCCCTCAATCCTATACCACGACGGCCCTCAAAGAACTTCACTGGACTTTATGCAAACTGGAAACCACATATCCTGAGGCTGCATTTATTGTAACCGGGGATTTTGACAAAGCAAATTTGAGGACTAGCCGGCCAAAGTTCTATCAACACATCGACTGTTGTACACGGGCTGCTAAAATTCTCGACCATTGCTATTCGAACTTCCGGGATGATTATAAGGCCCCCCCCCCCCGCCCTCCTTTCGGTAAATCTGACCATGACTCCATTTTGCTCCTCCCTTCCTATAGGCAGAAACTCAATCAGGAAGTACCCGTGCTAAGGACTATTCAACGCTGGTCTGACCAATCGGAATCCACGCTTCAAGATTATTTTGATCACGTGGACTGGGATATGTTCCGGGTAGCTTGCAAAAATAATTTAGACGAATACACTGAAACGGTGACTGAGTTTATCAGGAATTGAATAGGAGATGTTGTGCCCACTGTGACTATTAAAACCTACCCTAACCAGAAACCGTGGATAGATGGCAGCATTCGCGCAAAAATGAATGTGCGAACCACCACATTTAACCATAGCAAGGTGACGGGGAATATGGCAGAATACAAACAGTGTAGCTACTCACTTCGCAAGGCAATTAAACAGGCAAAATATCAGTATAGAGACAAAGTGGAGTTGCAATTCAACGGCTCAGACACGAGATGTATGTGGCAGGGTCTACAGACTATCACGGACTACAAAAGGAAAACCAGCCACATCGCCGACACCGACGTCTTGCTTCCGGACAAGCTAAACACCTTCTTTGCCCGCTTTGAGGATAACACAGTGCCACCGACGCAGCCCACTACCAAGGACTGTGGGTTCTCCTTCTCCGTGGCCAACATGAGTAAGACATTTAAGCATGTCAACCCCAGCAAGGCTTCCGGCCCAGACGGCATCGCTAGCCGCGTCCTCAGAGCATGTGCAGACCAGCTGGCTGGTGTGTTTACGGACATATTCAATCTCTCCCTATCCCAGTCTGATGTCTCCACATGCTTCAAGATGGCTACCATTGTTCCTGTATCCAAGAAAGCAAAGGTAACTGAACTAAATGACTATCGCCCCGTAGCACTCACCTCTGTCATCATGAAGTGCTTTGAGAGGCTAGTCAAGGATCATATCACCTCTACCTTACCTGTCACCCTAGACCCACTTTAATTTGCTTATCGCCCAAATAGATCCACAGACGATGCAATCTCCATCACACTGCACACTGCCGTATCCCACCTGGACAAGAGGAATACCTATGTAAGAATGCTGTTAATTGACTATAGCTCAGCATTCCACATCATAGTACCCTCCAAGCTCATCATTAAGCTTGAGGCCCTGGGTCTGAACCTTGCCCTGTGCAACTGGGTCCTGGACTTCCTGACGGGCCGCCCCCAGGTGTTGAAGGTAGGAAACAACATCTCCACTTCGCTGATCCTCAACACTGGGGCCCGTCATGGGTGCGTGCTCAGCCCCCTCCTGTACTCCCTGTTCACCCATGACTGCGTGGCCAAGCACGCCTCCAACTCAATCATCAAGTTTGCACAATTGAGAGCATCCTGTTGGGCTGTATCACTGCTTGGTACGGCAACTGCAACGCCCGCAACCGCAGGGCTCTCCAGAGGGTGGTTCAACCTCAACCTAATTGTCCAAGGTCCGCCACTTTGACGACAAGGTTTTAGTAGTTCAGTAGAATGGATGAGAGACCGCATAGTGGAATAATAGTAGACATGATTGTGTAGATCTCTGCTTGAAAACATGACTAAATAGAAACAGCTAAATTCAGGGAGAGGTATAGATAAGATCCCAATCAGTGTGTGTGTGTGTGTGTGTGTGTGTGTGTGTGTGTGTGTGTGTGTGTGTGTGTGTGTGTGTACGTGAGTGAGTGAGTGCATGCATTTGTGTTTGTATGTCTCCACACCCACATGGCCACACCTGTTTTCCTGTGAAATGAATCTGTTTTATACAGAACTGTTTTCCAGTCTAGTGTTCATCAGACCTGGAAACAGGCCCATAATGTTTTGATAGGGAGATCTAAATGAAATTCTCCTTAACCTTTCATCATACCCGTGTCATGCCAAAACCAAAGTAGTAGGCCTACTGAAGAAGTGACTAATTTGCACACTATATGGTTAGAAAAACATTATTTCAGGAGGAGCAAGAGGTGATATGTCTTAAAGCTGCAATATGTCACTTTTTGAATTTGTTTACGTTCAAAAGCTTCAATAGGTCGCTAGTGGTCATCCAATGTGATGCAACAGTAAAAATAGTGCACCCCTAGCCTGCCTTAGAACCGCTGTATTCACTGGTATTCATTTTCCTGGTTGTGTCGGATTTTCCCGCCAGATTTTGTGGACCACACAATGAGTGATGTGTTTTCCATCCCTGAGGAGGCGGTTTCACAGGGGATATTCTAGTGGTATGATAGCTAGCTGAGCCCATGGCCAACACCTGGCTAGCATAGATAGCTAGCTTACAGACATGGCAGGCGTGATGGGCAAACGACCTGATGCAGCAGCAACTACTCCTCCATCTAAGCCAAAGAAACAGAGAAATTTGGAGAGCAGACAGGCAAAAATCATGCTGTGGGGATGTTTTTCAGCGGCATCAACTGGGAGACTAGTCAGGATCGAGGGAAAGATGAACGGAGCAAAGTACAGAGAGATCCTTGATGAAAACCTGCTCCAGAGCGCTCAGGACCTCAAACTGGGGGGCGAAGGTTCACCTTCCAACAGGACAACGACCCTAAGCACACAGCCAAGACAACGCAGGAGTGGCTTCGCGACAAGCTTCTGCATGTCATTGAGTGGCCCAGCCAGAGCCTGGACTTGAACCCGATCTAACATCTCTGGAGAGACCTGAAAATAGCTGTGCAGCGACGCTCCCCATCGCTCCCCATCCAACCTGACAGAGCTTGAGAGGATCTTCAGAGAAGAATGTGAGAAACTCCCCAAATCAAATCTAATTGTATTTGCAACATGCGCCGAATACAACAGGTTTAGACATTACCGTGAAATGATTACTTACAATTTCTTAACCAACAATGCAGTTTTAAGAAAATAGGGTTAAGAAAATATTTACTAAAGAAAGTAAAGTAAAAAAATATACAGTGGGGAAAAAAGTATTTAGTCAGCCACCAATTGTGCAAGTTCTCCCACTGAAAAAGATGAGAGAGGCCTGTAATTTTCATCATAGGTACACGTCAACTATGACAGACAAATTGAGAGAAAAAAATTCCAGAAAATCACATTGTAGGATTTTTTATGAATTTATTTGCAAATTATGGTGGAAAATAAGTATTTGGTCACCTACAAACAAGCAAGATTTCTGGCTCTCACAGACCTGTAACTTCTTCTTTAAGAGGCTCCTCTTTCCTCCACTCGTTACCTGTATTAATGGCACCTGTTTGAACTTGTTATCAGTATAAAAGACACCTGTCTACAACCTCAAACAGTCACACTCCAAACTCCACTATGGCCAAGACCAAAGAGCTGTCAAAGGACACCAGAAACAAAATTGTAGACCTGCACCAGGCTGGGAAGACTGAATCTGCAATAGGTAAGCAGCTTGGTTTGAAGAAATCAACTGTGGGAGCAATTATTAGGAAATGGAAGACATACAAGACCACTGATAATCTCCCTCGATCTGGGGCTCCACACAAGATCTCACCCCGTGGGGTCAAAATGATGACAAGAACGGTGAGCAAAAATCCCAGAACCACACGGGGGGACCTAGTGAATGACCTGCAGAGAGCTGGGACCAAAGTAACAAAGCCTACCATCAGTAACACACTACGCCGCCAGGGACTCAAATCCTGCAGTGCCAGACGTGTCCCCCCTGCTTAAGCCAGTACATGTCCAGGCCCGTCTGAAGTTTGCTAGAGTGCATTTGGATGATCCAGAAGAGGATTGGGAGAATGTCATATGGTCAGATGAAACCAAAATATAACTTTTTGGTAAAAACTCAACTCGTCGTGTTTGGAGGACAAAGAATGCTGAGTTGCATCCAAAGAACACCATACCTACTGTGAAGCATGGGGGTGGAAACATCATGCTTTGGGGCTGTTTTTTCTGCAAAGGGACCAGGACGACTGATCCGTGTAAAGGAAAGAATGAATGGGGCCATGTATCGTGAGATTTTGAGTGAAAACCTCCTTCCATCAGCAAGGGCATTGAAGATGAAACGTGGCTGGGTCTTTCAGCATGACAATGATCCCAAACACACCGCCCGGGCAACGAAGGAGTGGCTTCGTAAGAAGCATTTCAAGGTCCTGGAGTGGCCTAGCCAGTCTCCAGATCTCAATCCGTGTTGCCCAGCGAAAGCCCCAAAACATCACTGCTCTAGAGGAGATCTGCATGGAGGAATGGGCCAAAATACCAGCAACAGTGTGTGAAAACCTTGTGAAGACTTACAGAAAACGTTTGACCTGTGTCATTGCCAACAAAGGGTATATACAAAGTATTGAGAAACTTTTGTTATTGACCAAATACTTATTTTCCACCATAATTTGCAAATAAATTCATTAAAAACCCTACAATGTGATTTTCTGGATTTCCTCATTTTGTCTGTCATAGTTGACGTGTACCTATGATGAAAATTACAGGCCTCTCTCATCTTTTTAAGTGGGAGAACTTGCACAATTGGTGGCTGACTAAATAATTTTTTTCCCCACTGTATCTATGAAAAATACAAATAATAATAACAATAATGAGGCTATATACAGGGGACTGTCAATGCAAATAGTCTGGGTGGATCTGGGGACCCATGCCAAATCTTTTCAATCTCTTGAGGGGGAATAGGCGTGGTCGTGCCCTCTTCACATCTTTCTTGGTGTGTTTGGACCATGACAGTTTGTTGGTGATGTGGACACCAAGGAACTTGAAACTCTCGACCTGCTCCACCACAGCCCCGTTGATGTGAATTGGGGCGTGTTCGGCTCTCCTTTTCCTGTAGTCCACGATCATCTCCTTTGTCTTGCTCAAGTTGAGGGAGAAGTTGTTGTCCTGGCACCACACTGCCAGGTCTATGACCTCCTCCCTATAGGCTGTCTCATCGTTGTTGGTGATCAGGCCTACCACCGTTGTGTTGTCAGCGAACTTAATGATGGTGTTGGAGTCGTGCTTGGCCACACAGTTGTGGGTGAACAGGGTGTACAGGAGGGGACTGAGCATGCACCCCTGAGGGGCCCCCGTGGTGAAGATCAGCGTGGCAGATGTGTTGTTGCCTACCCTTACCACCTGGGGGCGGCCTGTCAGGAAGTCCAGGATCCAGTTGCAGAGGGGGGTGTTTAGTCCCAGGGTCCTTAACTTAGTGATGAGCATTGTAGGCACTATGGTGTTGAACACTGATACACATAGGTGTTCCTTTTGTCCAGGTGGGAAAGGGCAGTGTGGAGTGCGATTGAGATTGCGTCATCTGTGGATCTGTTGGGGCGGGATAGGAGTGGGTCTAGGGTTTCCAGAATGATGGTCTTGCTGGTCATGGCTCACATCCTTTTAAAGCACTTCATGGCTACCGATGTGAGTGCTACGGGGCGGTAGTTATCTAACCAGGTTACCTTCGCTTTCTTGAGCACAGGGACTATGGTGGTCTGTTTGAAATGTATAGGTATTACAGACTCGGTCAGGGAGAGGTTGAAAATGTCAGTGAAGACAGTTGCCAGTTGGTCCGCGCATGCTCTGAGTACACGTCCTGGTAATCCATCTGGCCCCACGCTCTTGTGAATGTTGACCTGTTTAAAGGTCTTGCTCACATCGGCTACGGAGAGCGTGATCACATAGTCGTCCGGAACAGCTGGTGCTCACATGCATGCTTCAGTGTTGCTTACCTCGACGCAAGCATAAAAGGCATTTAGCCCGTCTGATAGGCTCGTGTCACTGAGCAGCTCGCAGCTGGGTTACCCTTTGTAGTCCGTAACAGTTTGCAAGCCCTGCGACATCCAACGAGCGTCAGAGCCGGTGTAGTAGGATTCAATCTTTTTTTACGTATATATTTTTTGTATTTATTGAATATTTAAAACATACAATATACTTGCAGTGAAGCCGCTCAACAACTACATCACATTAGTCATCTAACAGACTCCCATCCAGAGCGATACACAGAAGCAACGAGGGTCAACGCCCTGCTCAAGGGCACGTCGACAGATCTCCCACAAGGTCAAAAACGGGGACCCGAACCAGCGATCCATCAGCCACCGGTCAAAGCTCCCAACCGCCAGGCCACCAGCCCTCCAAGATCCCCCACACAGTTCCCCAAGAGATGCCCCTCAACCATCCGAGACCCCCAGACAGTCCCCCCCACCGAGGAAAAAATAATAATTCCATTCCCCACCCCCAATACCCCCTTCCCCAAGCCCCCGTCCCCAATGCACCAACAACCAACAAAATGAACAAAAGAGAAAAATGACAAAGACAAAGGAAAAAAGAAAACAACAAAGCAAAAAATAGAAGACATCAAGGACAACAAAAATCATAACAGCAAGGCCATCTGAATATGTTTGAGTGCATGTATGGCACTATTTACGTGTGTGTGTGTGTGTGACCACCTATGAGAGTGGGTGTTTCTGGGAAATTGAGTTCTAATCTAGAAAAAATACCGTATTCTAGCAATGGAGGTTTCCAAAAACACCTGTACACACAAGTTTACGCAGTGCAACTTTAACTACTCATATAAAAATGGTAGTCTGTCAGGTACTCAACAGGAAGGTCTGATTTCACTAATACTTTAACAAGACCCAGATGGTAAATATAAAGATCTAATCCATCTAAAAAACTGGAGGCCTCTTACACGTCAATGTTGTGATGAAAAGATACCAGCAAAATGCATAGGTTTTACCAGGTATTGTTCATCCTGACCAGACAGGTTTTTTACATCGACGAT
The DNA here is from genome assembly GCF_020615455.1 of Coregonus clupeaformis. NCBI lineage: Eukaryota > Metazoa > Chordata > Actinopteri > Salmoniformes > Salmonidae > Coregonus > Coregonus clupeaformis. The sequence continues at coordinate 54,646,717 of NC_059201.1, forward strand.
ACATTGGAGACAATATATGACAACTGCTAGAAATAACAGAACAACATGAATCTAGGCCTGGTATTCGTAGCGGATTTTAAAAAGGCCTTTGATAAAGTATGAGTGGAATTTATATATAAATGCCAGGATTTTTTTGTCAAGAGGAGTTAAACAAGAGTGTACGCTGTCACCATATCTATTCGTTATGGACATCGAAATGCTAGCTATTAAAATCAGATCAAATAAGAACATTAAGGGATTAGAAATCCAAGGGGTAAAAACAAAGGTTTCCATGTATGCCGATGACTCAAGTTTTATATTAAGTCCGCAATCTAGATCCCTGCAATGTCTCATTGAAGATGTAGATAACTTTTCTAGCTCTCTGGACTAAAACCCAATTATGATAAGTGTACAATAATACGTATTGGATCTTTAAAAGACACAACTTTTACATGAACCTGCAGTTTGCCTATAAAATGGGCTGACGGTGAAGTAGACATACTTAGTATTCATATCAAAAAATATATAAGTGAGCTCTCCACAATGAGTTTCAATACAAAATTAGTAAAAATAAGATTTAAAGAAAGAAAAATCCTGCAACCTCTCTATTTATGGAAAAATTACACTGATTAATTCGTTAGTCATATCTCAGTTTACTCACTTACTTATGGCGATGCCTACCCCTGATGACTAGTTTTTCAAATCATATGAGCAAAAAATATTTATCTTTATCTTGGACGCTAAGCCAGACAAGATAAAGACAATTCATATTCATTATCTATATAATGAATATGAATTGGGTGGGCTGAGATTACTAAATATTAAAGCACTAAACCTCTCACTAAAAGCTTCACTTATAAAAAAAGTTTTACTTAAATGAAAAATGGTTCTCAAGTAGATTACTAAGAAATACCCATCCCTTGTTAAAAAATTGCATTTTGAACTTTATGCAGATTGAACAAGGTTTCATTTTCAATTAACCGAAAATGGGAAGTGGCAAAGTATCTCTCTTCCTCAAACAGGCAATACAGAGCTGGTTACAATTTCAATTTCTCTCAACCAGCTTCACCTGGAATGATTTTCCAACAGTCTTGAAGGAGTTTCCACATATGCTGAGCACTTGTTGGCTGCTTTTCCTTCACTCTGCGGTCCAACTCATCCCAAACCATCTCAATTTGGTTGAGGTCGGGGGATTGTGGAGGCCAGGTCATCTGATGCAGCACTCCATCACTCTCCTTCTTGGTAAAATTGCCCTTACATAGCCTGGAGGTGTGTTAGGTCATTGTCCTGTTGAAAAACAAATGATAGTCCCACTAAGCCCAAACCAGATGGGATGGCGTATCACTGCAGAATGCTTTGGTAGCCATGCTGGTTAAGTGTGTCTTGAATTATAAATAAATCACAGACAGTGTCACCAGCAAAGCATCCCCACACCATAACACAGCGGTTGGAAATAAACATCTCCAATTTGGACTCCAGACCAACGGACAAGTCCCCTCTGAACAGTGTTGTGACGTGCCTTTCATTATTGTGATGACTATTATTTATCGAATAATTACCTAATCATGTAACAATTAACTCATTATGAATTTGGGGCACCATGGGAAAAGTTGTTTAACGAGTTACCGTTTACCCAAATAACTCTAAAAATATATAGATATCTCTTATCATTTAACAGTCATTTATTAATAATTTATCTCATATCAGTCTCATTCTGAAAGTCGTAGGTTCTTTAAGTCTGCACGAACCCGGGTCTTACTTATCATTCCGTACCACACAAATTGATTTAATTATTTATTTACTAACTAATTAAAATGATAACACAAGATACAAACACATACACGGTATAGGTAGGGATTACAAAACTTAATACAATGAAAACGGGTCCCTAGCGGACTAACACAATATGACACTTGTTACAAAAGATGACGAGTTAAAGAGCGAGAGAGAGAAAAACACTTGGATACACATGGACCTACTCTAATAGTAATCCTAATATTTTGCCCAGAACTGCCGCCCTTTTGGTAATAAGTAATGCATGTATTTACGTGTTTGTCTTTGTCATCTCTGTTGGACCCAGGCCTTTGTGGAAAGGGTCGATTGGGCCTTCTCTTTTTGGATGGCCTTTTAGATGTAAGGCTCAGATGTAAGGCTCAGATTGTCCACAAGAGGTCACAATGTCCTTCTTCTTAGTCGTCTGTTTACTTTCACTCGTTCTGGAAGTGGTCTTCTGAGGATGGCTAATCAGCCGTGTCGATGATCCCCTGTGGGGTGATGAGAGCAGTGTAGTAGACGATGGCTTGAAGAGAGTAACAGGATGGTCCCACTTAAATTCACCTTCTTAGATACAGTACTCAGCCGTAACATTGATTGTTAGTGTAGGCAACTTTGTCATCTTCACCTTGTGTTGATTTTCAGGGCCGGGACCAATATGGACAAAAGCTGCAGCTTGAGGTCCGTCTAGTCTGATCTGTTAATTCTTATCTCAATCTTTTATGCACTCTGGTAAAGAGGGGCGTTTCTGTCATACTGACACGCTCTCTGAGCTCCCTCAGGCGTGGCTAGTTACGAGGCAAAAGTATTATTATCACTCTGATTTTGTTAGAAAGCTAAACTCACATTCCTATCTTCACGAAAATATTGTCTTCCTCCTTGTATTTTCTACCCAAGGTAAAGGATGTAAGCCTGATATACACAGTGTAAAAGCTCTTCAAGTCACAATGTTTTCATTATAACGCCTTTATACAATTTTTTATGACATCACCAAATAGACATACATTTTCCATATTCCATTTCTCATCATTCCCAACGTTTGGATGTTGAAATATATTGTCCCAATGTTCATTGTTGGATGTTGAAGATTTTGGGCGGCAAAAGACTCTGAAACAAAATACATTCCTTTCACCATACTAGAGGGCCAGAGATAGGAGAATCTATCTCTAATTTATGGCAGTATTAAAGTGTCAAGACTGGCACAGCCCCCTGTGGGTAGGAGGGTCTGGTTGTTGTCGGCCATTTGCCAAGCTGATATGACGCCTTAGATCCTCAACCAGGGATAGTCATGACAACAGTTGATGTTGAGATGTGTCTGTTACTTGAACTATGTGAAGCATTTATTTGGGCTGCAATTTCTGAGGCTGGTAACTCTAATGAACTTATTCTCTGCAGTAGAGGTAACTCTGGGTCTTCCATTCCTGTGGCGGTCCTCATGAGAGCCAGTTTCATCATAGCGCTTGATGGTTTTTGCGACTGCACTTGAAGACACTTTCAAAGTTCTTGAAATTTCCCGTATTGACTGACCTTCATGTCTTAAAGTAATGCTGGACTGTCATTTCTCTTTGCTTATTTGAGCTGTTCTTGCCATAATATGGACTTTGTCTTCTTCCAAATAGGGCTATCTTCTGTATACCCCCCCTACCTTGTCACAAAACAACTGATTGGCTCAAATGCATTAAGAAGGAAAGAAATTCCACAAATTAACTTTTAAGAAGGCACACCTGTCAATTGAAATGCATTCCAGGTGACTACCTTATGAAGCTGGTTGAGAGAATGCCAAGAGTGTGCAAAGCTGTCATCAAAGCAAAGGGTGGCTATTTGAAGAATCTCAAATATAAAATATATTTTGATTTGTTTAACACTGTTTTTGGTTACTACATGATTCCATGTGTTATTTCATAGTTTTGATGTCTTCACTATTATTCTGCAATGTAGAAAATTGTAAAAATAAAGAAAAACCCTTGAATGAGTAGGTATTCTGACACACTCTGATGTGTTTCACCTGTCTTTGTGATTGTCTCCACCCCCCTCCAGGTGTCGCCCATCTTCCCCATTATCCCCAGTGTATTTATACCTGTGTTCTCTGTTTGTCTGTAGCCAGTTAATTATGTTTGGTCAAGCCTACCTGCGTTTTTCCCCTTGCTCCTGTCTTTTTCAAGTTCCTGTTTTCTAGTTTTCCCGGTTTTGACCATTCTGCCTGCCCTGACCCTGAGCCTGCCTGCCGTTCTGTACCTTTTGGACTCTGATCTGGATTACTGACCTCTGCCTGCTCTTGACATGTCGTTTGCCTGCCCCCTGTTTTTGTAATAAACGTTTTTACTTCGACACTGTCTGCATCTGGTTCTTCTCCTGAAATGTGATAGTACGCACTGGCCATGACTGACCCAGCAGACTCGAACCAGCTCCGCAACGCCATCTCCTCCCAAGGAGCCACCATTGGAAGGCACGAGGAGTTGCTTCGTGGTCTCATGGAAGGGTTCCAGACCTTGGCCGAACGCCATGACCGAGCGTTTAACACATTGCTGGAGCAATTCCGCGGGTTGTCTGTTAGGCAGCCTACCACAACGGTAACCTCCCAGCCCCTCAGTAATCCGGCTGTTAGCAGCTCGGCCTCCCCGGCCACCCCGGTTTCCCGAGAACCCCGTTTACCTTGGGAACCTGTCGGGAATTTTCACTCAGTGTTTGCTCATCTACGAGCTGCAGCCCTCCTCCTTCCCCTCGGACCGCTCTAGGATAGCGTACCTCATCACGCTGATGTCCGGGAGGGCTCTCGCCTGGGCCACGGCAGTGTGGGAACAACAGTCGGCCATATGCTTCAGTCTGGAGTTCATACAGGAGGTAAAGAGGTTTTCGATGCTCCATTATCCAGGAGTGAGGCTGCCCAGAAGTTACTCCAGCTTCGGGAAAGAATCCCGCAGTGTGGCAGACTATGCAATGGATTTCCGCACGTTGGCAGCTGAGTGTGCCTGGAACCCGTAAGTGCTGTTCGACACATTCCTGCACGGAGTATCGGAGGAAGTAAAGGACGAGTTTGCAGCCCAGGAACTACCGACGGATCTCGACTAGCTCATCGCCTTGACCATTCGGATCAATGGGCGACTACGGGAACGAAGGAAGGAGAGGAAGGTTTCTACCTTACTTCCGAGGCATCCCGGAAGTCCACGACGGCTCTGTTGCCGAGAGAACCCGAGGCTACCCGAGTTCCCCCGAGAGTCTCCGAAGTCTGCCGATTCAGCCATAGCAACTAGGCAGAGCTAGGCTGTCTCCAGCCGAAAGGCAATACAGGCTTCACATGAAGAGTTGCCTGTATTGAGGGACTACTGGTCATTTTGTGTCCACCTTTCCACTAAAAGACCAGGCTCACCGGTAGGAGCGAGTACTCTGGGGGGCCATACGGATAACTTTTCCTCTCCCCTTACTCGCACCCCCTTTCATGCCATCTTGCTGTGGTGGAACCAGTTGAAATCTCTTCGGGTACTCATCAACTCTGGGGCCGATGAAAGCTTTATGGGCGCTACCCTGGTGTCTGAGCTGGGCATCCCCACTCAGCCCCTCTCCATTCCCATGGACGTTAGATCGCTAGACTACATCACACAATTTATTATGGAAACCCCTTATTAGGAAGAGAGTATGTGTATGGTTGAGAAAAAGAAAGAGAGGAAGGAAGAGAGAGACAGTGTGAGAGGGAGTGAGAGAGAGAGAGAGATTATGTTCCTGACTACAATTGTATCATATTTGTTGCTCCACTCCTCTCCCTCTGTTACTCTGTTCCTCTAGGTCAGTGAAAGCGAAGGAAGTGGTGTGGAGAGTCAGGAATCAACAGCAAAGGGCAGGGAGGAAGAGGAGTTAGAGATGATTGGAGGGATAGAGATGTGGAGCGAGTAGTGGAGTGAGAGGAGAGTGGAGGGAGAGTAGAGGGAGAGAGGAAGGGAGAGTGAAGGAGAGGAGAGCGGAGGGAGAGAGGAAGAGGAGTGAAGAGGAGGAGAGGACGAAGCAGAGGGAGACGAGGATGCAGAGGGAGACAAGGAGGAAGAGCACACCTGAGAGGGGAGCCTACGTTTCCATGGCGTGTGTCTGCCCTAAGTCCCACCAGTCACCCTTGTACCACACAGCCTGGGCCTAAAGTGACAGTGGCAGGGGTTTTGGAGTTGTTTTTAAAAGTGGTAGGAATTTATATCTGTTCCAGAGCTTGTAATGGATTACAACAAGAAAATGTGCGGAGTTGACCATCTTTACCAACTGAGGAGCTATTGCAATGTTGCACGCACACGCAGAAAAATGTGGTTTTGGGGGATGCTCAACATTGCCATCATAAATGTGTACATTGTGTGGGGGACCCTGCAAAGGCCCCTTCCCAGAAACCGCAGGCGCTGTTCCCTGAAGGCATTCAAAATGCAGCTTGTGCATTCACTTTGTGATATGGCTACAGTGGCAGGAAGAGGGGAGCCAAGAGTGTGGCACCAGGGCGTGTGGACCGAGTTGTGACTCATTTGAAAGCAGGTGAAGTTAAGGGCACAAGAGAGGGTGTGTGGTATGCATCCGGAATGGACGCAGGGCAAAGAGTGGGAGATGTGTAGAAACCGCCTTTGGGTGCTCTACGTGTTCTGTGCCATTTCGATGGATGGGGCCGTGCTTCCAGAAGTTGAATGACATGTTGTAGGCTAAATGTAAACACTAAAGTGACAGTGTGAAATATTGTCTCTGAACAGTTGTTGTGTTATGTATCTTCTCTCTTTATCTGTCTCTGTCTAATACTTGTTGCATTCACTGAATTGTTGTCAAAGTAGGCTACTATTTCTACATTTTGTGTCAGGCCTGGTCTGTACTAAATCTTATTGAGAGAGGTTACCTACATTTTGAAATAGTCTCTGAATAGTTGTTTGCATTTTTACATTGTTACAGATATAAGAAACGTGGTCAATCAAATAGCCTATTTTGTGTGGGTTTTGAAATACTTTCTGAATATTGTCCTCTGGTCATATTTTGGATAATGTATTTATTTATATGTAAATAATATTTATAAGTAAAATATATTATACTTGGTACATATTAAGGGAGTAATTTAGTCTAATTTACTACAATTTAAATACTCTAGTGTTTTTTGTTGTGTTGAGTGTTAATAGTTTTTTGATAAGGAGTGTCTTTACACAATGGAAGACTAAATGAATGTTATTCCTATTGACATGAATGTGGTGTCATATTAAAGAGGTTGTGCTCTTTAAAACTAAGTTAACTTGTAATTGTCATATGTTCTTTGTTTTTAAGCTATGTCTGTTTGTTTGAAATGTGTGAGAAAATGAGCTTTATCTTGAAAATTCTCAGTAATCTAAAGCAGCATTCTAGAACTGCAACTGCTCTTAAACACTAGTAAAACTAAATGCATGCTCTTGAACCGAACGCTGCTTGCACCCGCCCACCCGACTAGAATCACTACTCTCGACGGGTCTGACCTAGAGTATGTGGACATCTACAAATACCTAGGTGCCTGACTCACATTAAGCATCTCCAATCAAAAGTTAGATCTAGAATCGGCTTCCTATTTCGCAACAAAGCCTCCTTCACTCATGCTGCCAAACATGCCCACGTAAAACTGACTATCCTACCGATCCTTGACTTCGGCGATGTCATTTACAAAATAGCCTCCAACACTCTACTCAGCAAATTGGATGTAGTCTATCACAGTGCCATCCGTTTTGTCACCAAAGCCCCATATACTACCCACCTGTACACAGCCCATCTGTAATTAGCCCACCCAACTACCTCATCCCCATATTGTTATTTATTTTGCTCATTTGCACCCCAGTATCTCTATTTGCACATCATCTTTTGCACATCTATCATTCCAGTGTTAATACGAAATTGTAACTATTTTGCACTATGGCCTATTTATTGCCTTACCTCCATAATGTACTAAATTCGCACACACTGTATATATATTTTCTGTTGTATTTTTGACTTTATGTTTTGTTTACCCCATATGTAACTCTGTGTTGTTGTTTTTATCGCACTGCTTTGCTTTATCTTGGCCAGGTCGCAGTTGTAAATGAGAACTTGTTCTCAACTGGCTTACCTGGTTAAATAAAGGTGAATAAAAAAATAAAATAAATTAAAACAACTAATGGGGTCTAAAGGGTTAATGGCTGGAGAAAACTGAGGATACAGGGTTCCTTCCTAATTCAGTTGCCGGAGATGAAGGAAACCGCTCGGTATTTCAACATGAGGTCAATGGTGACTTTAAAACAATTACAGAGTTTAATGGCTGTGATAAGATAAAGCTGAGGATGGATCAACAACATTGTAGTTACTCCACAATATTAACCTTATTGACAGAGTGAAAAGAAGGAACCTTGTACAGAATACAAATATTCCAGAACGTGCATCCTGTTTGCAACAAGGAACTAAAGTAATCCTGCAAAAAATGTGGCAAAGCAATTTGCTTTTTGTTCTGAATACAACTTGTTATATTTGGGGCAAATCCAATACAACACATTACTGAGTCCCACTCTACATATTTTCAAGCATAGTGATTGCATCATGTTATGGGTATGCTTTTTTCAGGATAATCAGCAGGACAATAACCTAAAACACAAGGTCAAATTTACACTGGACTTGCTTACCAAGAAGACAGTGAATGTTCCTGAGTGGCTGAGTTACAGTTTTGACTTAAATCTACGGCAAGACCTGAAACTGGTTGTCTAGCAATGATCAACAACCAATTTCACAGAGCTTGAAGAATGTTGCACAATCCAGGTGTGGAAAGCTCTCAGAGACCTACCCAGAAAGACTCACAGCTGTAATCGCTGCGTCAAAGGTGCTTGCACAAAGTATTGACTCAGGGGTGTGAATGCTTATGTAAATGAGATATTTCTGTATTTTCAATACATTTGCAAACATTTCTACAAACATGTTTTCACTTTGTCATTATGGGGTATTGTCTGTAGATGGGTATGAATACTTTCTGAAGGCACTGTATGTCAGTTTTAGAGTTCTTCATGGATGGCTTGGGCAGTTTGCTGGTTGCGAGCTGTAGTCATGCCAGCATCGGTCACCAACCCAAAAGGAAAAACGCATCGTACTGAGATCAACAAACAAAAAGCGACACAGAAGACAAACTTTCCCACCACTTCTTCAAGAACCACCTGAAATGTATCCATTATGGATAGTTAATGAAGACTTAAACCGGGTGTATCTACAGGAAGCAATGAGTATGACTGGAATAAACATGTCCAGAAACCAGTGTCTTCTTTTGACTGTTTAGTGAAAAAATTAAGGTTTTACGGAGTCACATTTAGACAGGCCAAAAACTGTGTTTCACCATAGATTCTTTGTCCTGTACTGATTTCTGATGTCACAGGAGTGATGCCACATGGAATAAACTAATGGAGCATTCTAACACTTTCTTTTATTTACAAAATTGAATGTTTTCTATATAAATATGCATTTATATTTACACTACCGTTCATAAGTTTGCGGACTCTTCAAAATGTTCTTGTTTTCGAAAAGAAAAGCAATTTTTTTGTCCATTAAAATAACATCAAATTGATCAGAAATACAGTGTAGACATTGTTAATGTTGTAAATGGCTATTGTAGCTGGAAACTGCTGATTTTTAATGGAATATCTACATAGGCCCATTATCAGAGGCCCATTATCAGCAACAATCAGTCCTGTGTTCCAATGGCACGTTGTATTTGCTAATCCAAGTTTATCATTTCAAAAGGCTAATTAATCATTAGAAAACCCTTTTGCAATTATGTTAGCACAGCTGAAAACTGTAGTGCTGATTAAATAAGCAATAAATCTGGCCTTCTTGAGACTAGTTGAGTATCTGGAGCATCAGCAATTGTGGGTTTGATTACAGAATCAAAATGGCTAGAAAAAAAAGAACTTTCTTCTGAAACTCGTCAGTCTATTCTTGTTCTGAGAAATGAAGGCTATTCCATGTGAGAAATTGCCAAGAAACTGAAGATCTCGTACAACGCTGTGTACTACTCCCTTCACAGAACAGCGCAAACTGGCTCTAACCAGAATAGAAAGAGGAGTGGGAGGCCCCGGTGCACACCTGAGCAAGAGGACAAATACATTAGAGTGTCTAGTTTGAGAAACAGACGCCTCACAGGTCCTCAACTGGCATCTTCATTAAATAGTACCTGTAAAATACCTGTCTCAACGTCAACAGTGAAGAGGCAACTCCGGGATGCTCACCTTCTTGGCAGAGTTGCAAAGAAAAAGCCATATCTCAGACTGGCAAATAAAAAGAAAAGATTAAGATGGGCAAAAGAACACAGACACTGGACAGAGGACGATTGGAAAAAAGTGTAATGGACAGACGAACCGAAGTTTGAGTAGTTCGGATCACAAAGAAGAACATTTTTGAGATGCAGACAAAATGAAAAGATGCTGGAGGACTGCTTGATGCCATCTGTCAAGCATGGTGGAGGCAATGTGATGGTCTGGGGGTGCTTTGGCGGTGGTAAAGTGGGAAATTTGTACAGGGTAAAAGGGATCTTGAACAAGGAAGGCTATCACTCAATTTTGCAACGCCATGCCATACCCTGTGGATGGCGCTTGATTGGAGCCAAATTCCTCCTACAACAGGACAATGACCCAAAGCACAGCTCCAAACTATACAATAACTATTTAAGGAAGAAGCAGTCAGCTGGTATTCTGTCTATAATGGAGTGGCCAGCACAGTCACCGGATCTCAAACCTATTGAGCTGTTGTGGGAGCAGCTTGACCGTATGGTACGTAAGAAGTGCCCATCAAGCCAATCCAACTTGTGGGAGGTGCTTCAGGAAGCATGGGGTGAAATCTCTTCAGATTACCTCAACAAATTAACAACTAGAATGCCGAAGGTCTGCAAGGCGGTAATTGCTGCAAATGGAGGATTCTTTGATGAAAGCAAAGTCTGAAGGACACAATTATTATTTCTATTAAAATCATTATTTCTGACCTTGTCCATGACTACATTTCCTATGCATTTTGCTATATTTCCTATTCAAACTCATTTCATGTATGTTTTCAAGGAAAACAAGTACATTTCTAAGTGACCCCAAACCTTTGAACGGTAGTGTGTGTGTATATACAGTTGAAGTCGGAAGTTTACATACACTTAGGTTGGAGTCATTAAAACTCGTTTTTCAACCACTCCACAAATTTCTTGTTAACAAACTATCGTTTTGGCAAGTCGGTTAGGACATCTACTTTGTGCATGACACAAGTAATTTTTCCAACAATTGTTTACAGACAGATTATTTCACTTATAATTCACTGTATCACAATTCCAGTGGGTCAGAAGTTTACATACAGTAAGTTGACTGTGCCTTTAAACAGCTTGGAAAATTCCAGAAAACAATGTCATGGCTTTAGAAGCTTCTGATAGGCTAATTGACATAATCTGAGTCAATTGGAGGTGTACCTGTGGATGTATTTCAAGGCCTACCTTCAAACTCAGTGCCTCTTTGCTCGACATCATCGGAAAATCAAAAGAAATCAGCCAAGACCTCAGAAAAAAATTGTAGACCTCCACCAAGTCTGGTTCATCCTTGGGAGCAATTTCCAAATGCCTGAAGGTACCACGTTCATCTGTACAAACAATAGTACGCAAGTATAAACACCTATATCGACATAACCTGAAAGGCCGCTCAGCAAGGAAGAAGCCACTGCTCCAAAACCGCCATAAAAAAGCCAGACTACGGTTTGCAACTGCACATGGGGACAAAGATCATACTTTTTGGAGAAATGTCCTCTGGTCTGATTAAACAAAAATAGAACTGTTTGGCCATAATGACCATTGTTATGTTTAGAGTAAAAAGGGGGAGGCTTGCAAGCCGAAGAACACCATCCCAACCGTGAAGCACGGGGGTGGCAGCATCTCGCTGTGGGGGTGCTTTGCTGCATGAGGGACTGGTGCACTTCACAAAATAGATGGCATCATGAGGAAGGAAAATTATGTGGATATATTGAAGCAACATCTCAAGACATCAGTCAGGAAGTTAAAGCTTGGTCGCAAATGGGTCTTCCAAATGGACAATGACCCCACGCATACTTCCAAAGTTGTGGCAAAATGGCTTAAGGACAACAAAGTCAATGTATTGGAGTGGCCATCATGAAGCCCTGACCTCAATCCTATAGAAAATTTGTGGGCAGAATTGAAAAAGTGTGTGCGAGCAAGGAGGCCTACAAACCTGACTCAGTTACACCAGCTCTGTCAGGAGGAATGGGCCAAAATTCACCCAACTTATTGTGGGAAGCTTGTGGAAGCCTACCCGAAACGTTTGACCCAAGTTAAACAATTTAAAGGCAATGCTACCAAATACTAATTGAGTTTATGTAAACCACTGGGAATGTGATGAAAGAAATAAAAGCTGAAATAAATCCTTCTGTCTACTATTATTCTGACATTTCACATTCTTAAAATAAAGTGGTGATCCTAAGTGACCTAAGACAGGGAATCTTCTAAAGCCATGACATCATTTTCTGGAATTTTCCAAGCTGTTTAAAGGCACAGTCAACATATTGTATGTAAACTTCTGACCGACTGGAATTGTGATACAGTGAATTATAAGTGAAATAATCTGTCTGTAAACAATTGTTGGAAAATATACTTGTGTCATGCATAAAGTAGATGTCCTAACCGACTTGCCAAAATGATAGTTTGTTAACAAGAAATTTGTGGAGTGGTTGAAAAACAAGTTTTGATGACTCCAACCTAAGTGTATGTAAACATCCGACTTCAACTGTATACAACAAAATGTACAATGTGGATCCAGAGCATAGCACTTAAAAGTATTAATTAAAACACTTTCCAAAGTGGTCCTTAGATGGTAAAAACAAATAACACATGACAAAATTACAAACAAGATTCATTTATATTGACATCCTAAAAAGTGGCACATTTCCCTAACCTTAAACAACATTCATTCATTGCACATCATCATTGCACATCATCCCTAACCTAGGAAATAAGAAATGTATTGCACATTATCCCTTTCTTTCAAATAAATACAACCTGACCAGCAGTAGGGGACACAAGGGGGCAGTGGAGTGGTTTCTCTTAGACAACCTCGTCCAAATGAAAACCTTTGCCTGCTTTTTAAAGCTATTTCTTATTTTCCGTTGCTTGATCTCCAAGGGGTGGCTGTTCCATAGACAAATGCCTGTAAAGACAAAAGTGCTCCTCGCAGAACTGTTTACACTTGGGATTTCACAAGACAAAACACTAGCTCTGGTATTGTATCTGTGCTGGTTATATACATATCATTGTGTTGTTGTTTTTTAAACCCTGGGGCAGGATCATTTAATGTCAAACATAAAATTGAGTTTAAGTTGGTCCACTCTGGACGCTGTCGTGGAAATTCTAATGAAGTGAGAGAGACTGTCATTTCTTCAAACAATCATCTTTATTTGTTATCGATTAATTATTGCAATAATGAGGCTGGTCGACCCCACACTCTTGAGTGTTGGACCTAGAGCTCCGACATACAGAAAGAGACAGAGATCTTCTATAGTAGACCTATAAATGCTTAGTCATGGCTGGTTCCACCCCTCCCAGGCAGCTCAGGGCATTATAAGCTACCTTGTTTTCTTCTTGTGGCTATGTGTATTGGGTCATAGCACACAAACAAGTGATAACGTTAGTTCCGTTACTCATCTCTGTTCAAGCCAGCCTCTGTTCACCTCATATCTCCACACAGCTGTGCCCTTGAAATATATGAGAAGAACAGGATAGACTGAGACACTGTGGTCACTCTCAGGTTCTTTCTCTTGACCGTGTGATTAAGTTGAACAGAGGCAGAGTGGAAAAATACCAGCTTCTTCTTACAAGACCTCCAAACAGACAGTTGGAAATTTACAGGTTTAAGGCTCATACAGCACATGTGCATAACAAAAGTTGTAATTTTGCCACGACAACGCCAAAGGCAACAAGCCCATCTCCTGGAACTCCTGTACCCTTATGTGGGTCCTAGGAGGAACATTCACTATGTACCATTATTTTGCAACACATGCATTCTATTTTTCAGGTTTTTTAATAGCCACTATACCAGGCGGAGCAAGTGTAATCAAAGTGACACTGAATCAAGGTTGAGACGAGCAGTTTCTTAACTTTGACACTAGTGTTACGATATAGCATTTTCAGTTTGATTGCCATTTTAGAAAGGATTTTAGTAGCAATCAGATTTCCAGAAAGAGACTGATCCAGGGACACAGCAAGATAAGTTACGCTTGTCTTAGATTCAATGTCGTTGCCTGCACAGTTCATCTACACTAAACAAAAATACAAACGCAACATGTAACGTGTTGGTCCCATGTTTCATGAGCTGAAATAAAATATCCCAGATATTTTCCATAAGCACAAAAACCTTATTTCTCTAAAGTTTTGTGCACACATTTGTTTACATCCCTTTTAGTGCACAATTGGCATGCTGACTGCATGAATGTTCACCAGAGCTGTTGCCAGATAATTTTATGTTAATTTCTCTACCATAAGCCACCTCCCATGTCATTTCTGAGAATTTGGCAGTACGTCCAACTGGTCTCACAACTGCAAATCCATGTGTATGGCATCGTGTATGGCATCGTGTATGGCATCGTGTATGGCATCGTGTATGGCGTTGTGTGGGCGAGCGGCTTGCTCATGTCAACGTTGTGAACAGAGTATCCCATGGTGGCGGTGGGGTTATGGTATGTGCAGGCATAAGCTACGGACAACGAACACAATTTATTTTTATCGATGGCAATTTGAATGCACAGAGATACCATGACGAGATCCTGAGGCCCATTGTGAGGCCCATTTTTCTTTAAGGTATCTGTGACCAACAGATGCATATCTGTGCTCCCAGTCATGAAATCCATAGATTAGGGCCTAATGAATTTATTTAAATTGACTGATTTCCTTATAGGAACTGTAACTCAGTAAAATATTTGAAATTGTTGCATGTTGCGTTTTTATATTTGTGTTCAGTATATAACTTGTCAGCCAAACCAAATCAATTAAGTTTTTCCCAAATGTAGCAAGAATTTGTTGTCAATCAACCAATCTTTAACAGAATGCAATTCCTTACTCAAGCCATCCTCTATGTAAGCCGTATCCTTCCCTGATACCAGTAGGGCTAAGTTATCAGCATAAAGCAGGAGTTTGCACTTTACTGTAGCTGGCATATCATTGACAATATGTCAATGATATGCCAGCTACAGTAAAGTGCAAACTCCTGCTTTATGCTGATGACTTTACTACCCTGCATGAATCTGCAGGGAGCTAACCAACCAGGTTAAATGTTAGCTAGCTAACATTAGGCCATAGCTAGCCAAGCAAATGGCTCTTTCTGTCAAAATTAGAAACGCGTAATATCTGAAAATGTACAGTGGGGAAAAAAAGTATTTAGTCAGCCACCAATTGTGCAAGTTCTCCCACTTAAAAAGATGAGAGAGGCCTGTAATTTTCATCATAGGTACACGTCAACTATGACAGACAAAATGAGAATTTTTCTCTCCAGAAAATCACATTGTAGGATTTTTAATGAATTTATTTGCAAATTATGGTGGAAAATAAGTATTTGGTCAATAACAAAAGTTTCTCAATATTTTCTTATATACCCTTTGTTGGCAATGACACAGGTCAAACGTTTTCTGTAAGTCTTCACAAGGTTTTTACACACTGTTGCTGGTATTTTGGCCCATTCCTCCATGCAGATCTCCTCTAGAGCAGTGATGTTTTGGGGCTGTCGCTGGGCAACACGTACTTTCAACTCCCTCCAAAGATTTTCTATGGGGTTGAGATCTGGAGACTGGCTAGGCCACTCCAGGACCTTAAAATGCTTCTTATGAAGCCACTCCTTCGTTGCCCGGGCGGTGTGTTTGGGATCATTGTCATGCTGAAAGACCCAGCCACGTTTCATCTTCAATGCCCTTGCTGATGGAAGGAGGTTTTCACTCAAAATCTCACGATACATGGCCCCATTCATTCTTTCCTTTACACGGATCAGTCGTCTTGGTCCCTTTGCAGAAAAACAGCCCCAAAGCATGATGTTTCCACCCCCCATGCTTCACAGTAGGTATGGTGTTCTTTGGATGCAACTCAGCATTCTTTGTCCTCCAAACACGACGAGTTGAGTTTTTACCAAAAAGTTCTATTTTGGTTTCATCTGACCATATGACATTCTACCAATCCTCTTCTGGATCATCCAAATGCACTCTAGCAAACTTCAGACGGGCCTGGACATGTACTGGCTTAAGCAGGGGGACACGTCTGGCACTGCAGGATTTGAGTCCCTGGCGGCGTAGTGTGTTACTGATGGTAGGCTTTGTTACTTTGGTCCCAGCTCTCTGCAGGTCATTCACTAGGTCCCCCCGTGTGGTTCTGGGATTTTTGCTCACCGTTCTTGTGATCATTTTGACCCACGAGGTGAGATCTTGCGTGGAGCCCCAGATCGAGGGAGATTATCAATGGTCTTGTATGTCTTCCATTTCCTAATAATTGCTCCCACAGTTGATTTCTTCAAACCAAGCTGCCTACCTATTGCAGATTCAGTCTTCCCAGCCTGGTGCAGGTCTACAATTTTGTTTCTGGTGTCCTTTGACAGCTCTTTGGTCTTGGCCATAGTGGAGTTTGGAGTGTGACTGTTTGAGGTTGTGGACAGGTGTCTTTTATACTGATAACAAGTTCAAACAGGTGCCATTAATACAGGTAACGAGTGGAGGACAGAGGAGCCTCTTAAAGAAGAAGTTACAGGTCTGTGAGAGCCAGACATCTTGCTTGTTTGTAGGTGACCAAATACTTATTTTCCACCATAATTTGCAAATAAATTCATAAAAAATCCTACAATATGATTTTCTTGATTTTTTTTCTCTCAATTTGTCTGTCATAGTTGACGTGTACCTATGATGAAAATTACAGGCCTCTCTCATCTTTTTAAGTGGGAGAACTTGCACAATTGGTGGCTGACTAAATACTTTTTTCCCCACTGTAGCTAGCTAGACTATCTTACCCGTATACATCATTCATGGATGGACGCGTCTCCTGTCGGATGCCATGGTTGCCCTTAGTTTGAAGATGTAATCCAGAGACAGATGTTTTCACCATCTCCTTAGCTATCATACTCGAATTCCACTGATTTCAAAACTCAGTCCTCCAGTAAGTGGAGAGCAACACTTACGCAGTTTTAATACACAATAAAAAAAAATTAAAACCTGCTTTAGACAGGATTACCTAGACATACTGACCAGCTCACGTAGACAGACGCGTACTATATGGCAGACCAATGTAAACTCATCTCTCGGAATGTCCAGCCAACTCATTATCTCAGCCAATCATGGCTAGCGGGAAGGTTGCTGTCTTTTTCTTTGGCTAAACCAACTAGGCTCATAATTTAAAAATGTTATTCATGTTTACAGATGGCATACAAGTTTGTTATTAAGGCACATGAAATGTTCGAGAAGGCATTTCGGCCCCAAAACGCATTTTGATAAAATATATATATTTTTAAAGAAAGTAAACGTTTATGTTCTGTAGTTTATGCGCACATGTTTATTAACGGTAAACACACGACAAAACAACAAAGGAAACGAAACGTGAAATCCAAAGGTACAACACAACAAACCTTACACGGAACAAGAACCCACAACTAGACAGTGCCAAAAGGCTGCCTAAGTATGATTCCCAATCAGAGACAACGA
Source organism: Coregonus clupeaformis (assembly GCF_020615455.1). Taxonomy (NCBI): domain Eukaryota; kingdom Metazoa; phylum Chordata; class Actinopteri; order Salmoniformes; family Salmonidae; genus Coregonus; species Coregonus clupeaformis. The sequence continues at coordinate 54,664,147 of NC_059201.1, forward strand.
GCGACAGCTGCCTCTGATTGGGAACCACACCGGCCAACATAGAAATACAAATCTAGAATATTCACACCCTGGCCAAACTAGCTAGAGTTCTGTAGGCCAGGGCGTGACATGTTCAAACGGCTCTCCTGTGAAGTAGTGACCCGCGACATATGCCTAGTTTCCTGAAACGGGTCACATATATAAGAAATTAGAGGCCCTAAAATTGTTCACTGCGGCACTCCACAGGATATTTCTTTAGCCACTCACAGAACATCACCAACATTACATACTTGTGTTCTGTTGGTCAGATAAGACCTAAACCAATTCACTGCTACATCATTTAAACTCATGTATTTCAGTTTCATCAGAAGAATATCATGGTCCCCAGTGTCAAACGCTCTCTGGAAGTCTAACATGACCATACCTGTATAGTTCCCCTTCTCACTTCTTGCTTGATGTGGTCAGAAAGGTGGATAAGGCGTGTCAATGGATACTTGCTTACGCATTACGCTTAAATATTAACCTAAATATAAATATGTTCAGAAGTGCACTTTGTTTTCTTGTTGCAAACACAAATTGTACCATTAAAAGTGACCATATTTGTGCCATTAAGTATTTGTGTAAAAACATATTTTTAATTACTTACTTGACCTCACTGGTGCATACATTTATTGTAAGAGCATGGATGAAGTATACCCTTTCATGAGGATTAAGGAGACATTAGCGGCGGTGTTCTCAACCAGTGCTTACTTCATCACCGAAGTGCCTACTTCATCACCGAAGTACCTACTTCATCACCGAAGGCCTGAACCCCAACTCTCCCTCTTTGTACATATCCAGCCCTGCCTCTTCTTCCGTAGGGCTCTACAGTATTCAGCTCCACGTGCTCACACAGCACGGTCAGCAGGGCTACGTGGTCGGAGACTTCATCCTCCTTTGCAACCCCTGGTGCCATGGTGAGTTAATCTACAGAACAACTTAAACCCGCTCCTATGATTAAATGTATTGATGTAGCCAGGTTTGGGGTCAAGTCCATTTCGCTTCATAGCAATATGAAAGTGAATACAGATTCTGATTCAAGACACGAAATGGAATGGAATTTACCCCAACACAGATTGTCCTTGAGTCTAGTGCAAACTTTAATCTTGATTAGATAGGATCATATTTATGGAAATTATAATGGTGGCATTAATGCAGTGCCTATTATCAAAAGTGCTTTACTAAGTGTGGTGCTAACTCCGTGATCACCTTGGTAATGCATTATGGCGATTTTGAATCCTACCTAATTTCTACATCTACCAATTTTAAATGTAAGTAATAATAGTATACGATACAAACATATACTCCATGTTTGATGTGAAAGTAATCAAAGTTTTCTCCCTCCAGAGGATGCCAGAGAGAGGAATATGTAAATAATTATTCTCGTTTATTGTACATGGGGACCCCTAAAAACCTTGAATCAAGACCTTGGTCGTTCGATCAGGTGAGCATCTCCTGATCGAGCTTCACATTTTTATGATACCATTCACAGTCAATGTACACATTTTCCAACGAGATCTGCAAAATACTTGACCTTACAAAAAATAAATAAATGAATAAATGAAAATCTATTACATAAATGAAGAAATTATGACATGAATTGACTGAATAATTGCATAAATTAAACATTTATAACTGAAGATTTTTTGAATACATCAATATTCTAAATGTTTTCTGTCCCTGCAGTACGAGCCAGAGATTCTGGATATTTGTCTGAAGCTGCTCCAGGTCAGCCCGCAGCACGGCAGGAACTGGCGGAAGGACTACCTTCGCTGCGCCGACCCTGTCTACCTCAGTAGGGTGGTGTCTGCCATGGTGAGTGACAACGCCTCAGATACCTCAGATAGTAAATTAATCTCTCAGGCTTTATGTGTGGGAATGAGAATAAGAGCTCAGGAGCTCACAAAACAGTTCCTGGTTTGAAATGACTGGCAGTCTATAATACTGATCATATACTCACGCAATGTAATGTATTGCAGTTCAAGCAATGAAGGTTGAAGTGAGCTTGATTGATAAGGCCATTAAAAACGATTGTATCTATGCAGCTGAGTCATCTTACTACTAGAATACGAATTGAATAAATGGTACTCAGTATTTAACTTTTGGACTAGAACAAATGACCATGCAAGTACCTTGTTACCAGGTACTGTATTTACCTGTCAAATATATGGTTACTGGATAAACTTTGGTGAACCCTAGAGGGAATATTGGGTAGATAATTGTGTTATTCTCTATCAGATCAACTGTGAGAATGACCGAGGGGTCCTGAGAGGGAACTGGTCGAGCAGTTTCAAGAACGGGGTGCACCCCTCCAGGTGGACAGGAAGTGCAGACATTTTGAGACAATGGGCCAAGTCCATGTTCAGCCCAGTGAAGTACAGCCAGTGCTGGGTGTTTGTTGCTGTGATGTGCACAGGTAATGAATATGTTGGAAATGTATGTATTGTAAAATGTTTTATCTATGCATATTCAATAATGTCACTTCCAGCTGAATTTCTGTGTATGTTCATCATGGCACAATCGTAATGGAATATTTTAAGAAGATTGTCTAATTTATGTTAGGAATATAAATAGTTAAGAACTCATTGGTCAAATCATTGACAAATTCTTCATCCTTGTATTTCTATCTGTTGCTAGTCATGAGAGCTCTTGGCATTCCATCCCGTGTCATCACCAACTTCAACTCAGCCCATGACACCAACGGCAACCTGGTCATCGAGGAGTTTTACTCTGAGACGGGCAAGAAACTACCTCACAGTAAAGACTCTAGTCTACAGCATTACCACTCGTTAGAATAATACATATTATTTGTAGATTAAATAATATGAAAGTAGATTATATGATAGCAATAAGTATTCTAAGTAAAATGTAAGTAATTGCATGTAAAAATCAATCAATCTGTCTTTGGTATTAAAATGTGCTGTTTTGTCCTCCATTTCAGGAACTTCCATGTATGGGTGGAGTGTTGGATGACCCGGCCAGACCTGGGTGCAGGATTTGATGGGTGGCAGGTTTTGGATCCAACCCCGCAGGAGAGGAGCGGAGGTCAGAGTCAAAACAGACTAAATAGAAACTCCATAATAAGTTAGATTAAATAAAACTGAAAACCCATACATAAATAACAAGTAAAAAACTATTATTTTAGTTTTTATGATATTTGGAAACTGCACTTATCACAGTCAGCCGCCACCAACACTGATAACCAGACATAAATATATGTATAATTATTACCTGTTATATTATTTAGGACACGTTCTACATCATCCAGACTGGAATCAACCAAAGAGTACAGCTGCTATTGCTTCTAGTTCTAAACCTCTACCATATATTTCCCCCTCCTAGGAATCTTCTGCTGTGGCCCAGCCCCAGTGAAGGCTATCAGAGACAGGCGTGTGGACCTGGTCTACGACATCCCCTTTGTGTATGCTGCGGTGAACGCTGACGTCCATACGGTCATTGTGAAACAGGGCCAGGTGCTGAGCTCCAGCACAGACACAGAGTTGGCTCCCTCATCGTCACCAAGACCATAGGCTCACCAAGGCCTCAGAACATCACAGGGGACTACAAACCCACCAAAGGTGAGTCGAACAGGAAGTGATGTCATGAATCAAATGCTAATATCAAATCGGTAAGACTTTATAATAACTATCATGAATAAGCATTAATAAACTAATTGTAAACTATGAACACACACACCACACACGCGCGTTGGTAATCTTCTCTAGTTGCGCCGTGATTGACTCAGTGTTCTGTAACTCATGGGGACACTACGTCACCGCAGAATCTACAGGGAGAGCTAGGCAGTTCAAGCCCCCTTGGGTGCTGCCATAGATTTATATTAGAAGTGCCTATCCAAGAAGGCTCAATGTCATTGGCCACAGATAAAATTACATCAAATCACGTTATATCTACTGTATTTTTGATTGGACTGATCATGTCAACGTCATACTTTCAAAATCTTAGCTAGCAAGCTAGACAAGCAGTCATCATCATGAATCAGGTCGACAATCTACTGGCAAATCCTTTTCAAAAATTATAGATAAAACGTATCGGTGCTCATCGGCCATTGGACATAAACATTACACAAGTTGGAAATTGCAAATTCAACTATGAGTTTGGAAGGAATCAGTGGCTAACTGCAAGCGTTGCAAAGCAATCACTATTTGGCTTCCCTTGCTTGCTATTCGGTGGAGAGAGTGTGTGGTCCAAGTCTGGGTTTAAGGGTCTCTTTTCCAAGCTTAAAAGGATAAACATTCAGACGCAACACCATGGGCCAGAAAAGGTTGAATACATTGGCCATGCTCTCAATCCAGCATGACTTCTGCCGCGTTTAAAACAACTTGAAACTTGGAACTGGGAAATCTCAGACTTCAAGACAAAAATAGACTGGGAAAATACGTTTTGAATGGTCATCCAACTCGGAATTCCAAGTTGGGAACTCTGACCTTTTTCTAGAGCTCCGACCTGAAGATCACTGACGTCATGATTCAACCTTGTTTTTTTCCCAGTTCCCAGTTGTCTTGAAAGCACCATAAATCCAGAGAATGCCAGACTTTGACAAAGTTTCATGACAACATTTCCCCACAAGAAGGAATGTAGACTTGATTGTGTGTCAGCTCACATACGGATGGTCTGACATTCTCCTGTAGAATTCTCTGATACAGAGCAGAATTCATGGTTCCTTCTATTAAGGCAAGTCGTCCAGGTCCTGAGGCAGCAAAGCATCCCCAAACCATCACACCACCACCACCATGCTTGACCTTTGGTATGATGTTCTTACTGTGGAATGCAGTGTTTGATTTTCGCCAGGCATAATGGGACCCATCTCGTCCAAAAAGTTGACTCAAGTTTGCCAAAAAGCACCTGGATGATCATCAAGACTCTTGGAAGAACGTTCTATGGACAGATGATTCAAAAGTATAACTTTTTGGACGACATGGTTCCAGTAATGCCTGGCGAAAACCAAACTCTGCATTCCACAGTAAGAACATCATACCAAAGGTCAAGCATGGTTGTGGTGGTGTGATGGTTTGCTACGCCATCCAAGATGGCGTAGCAGTGCAGTCCTGTTTTTGTCGTGTGTCTGTAAATAGCCTGTAAATAGCCTTTTTATTTTTTTTATTTTTTTCGTACATATTTCCCTATCAGACTTTTCATCCTTCTACAAAATATACTTTCCTACAATCCGCCTCACTCAATGTGGAACGGATTCTATTATTGACTTACCTTTTATCTAGAATCTCCAGTTGAAACTAGCTAGCCAGCTAACTAGCTACTTGCTATTAGCCACAGTTAGCGGTATTTCACCCAGAATATTGGATTTTTCTGCCGGAATAATTTAATCACTGGACATTAATCACCGGATCGCAACTAGCTAGCCGCAACCGAATGGATGTTGCTGTTTGGCTAATCACCACTGCCCCCGATGCAAGCACCAGTTAGCCTCGAGCTAGCCTAGAGCCAGGCTCATATCCCAGCTATCTACCTCTCGGTCTACCGGACGGGAGTAGCCAGCTAACTAGCTACTTGCTATTAGCTACCGTTAGCGGTTTTTCACCATTGTCCGTGGCCTGCACCACCTACCAGCCAGCTCTAGCCTGGACTATTATTTGGGCAGTCTGCACTGTCTGCACAGCGCGTTATCGACCCAGAACATATCAGTTTTTCTGCCGGAATCACTGAATCACTGGACCTTTAACTCCGGATTCATCGCTACCAGCTAGCTGCAACAAAATGGACGTTGTGGTTTGGCTAATCATCCTGAGCTAGGCCCATCTATCGGCTATCTACCTCTCTGTCAACCGGACGGGACCACCTAGTGTTGACACGGAGCCCCGCCGATCCAACACGACTGGTCTGCCGACGAAATAATCTGATGTGGTTACAACAGGCTTCCCGTTACAACGTCGACCACGAAGATTCCATCTGCTAGCCCCGGCCCGCTAGCACACGCTAGCCATGGCCTCTTGCTCGCTAGTGCTTTAGTAGCCCCCGAACTACCTCCGAACTATCCTATTGCTGTTCACCAGACCTTATGATAACTCAGCTATACAGCTGATGCCTGCTGGACTGTACCTTTTTACGGTACCGCATCCTGTTTATGTTTAGCCTCAGCCCAAACTGTGTCGCCATTACCAGCTGTTGTCTTAGCTCTCTCAAATTACACCTGTGATTGCTTTATGCCTCTCTCCCATGTCAATATGGTTTGCTTATTGCTGTTTCGGTTATTTCTAATTGTACTATTTCACTGTAGATCCCCCAGCCCAGCTAAACCTGCCTTAGATAGCTTCTTTGTCCCACCCCCCATACACGCGGAGACCGACTCAATCGGTGCCTCCAGTGATGCTATCTCTTTCATTGTTACCCAACGCTTAGGTTTACCTCCACTTTACTCATATCCTTCCATATCCTTGTCTGTACATAATGCCCTGATTCTTTTCTACAACGCCTGGAAATCTGCCCCCTTTATTCTATGTACCCAACGCACTAGAAGACCAGTTCTTAAAGCCTTTAGCCGTATCCTTATTCTAGTCCTCCTCTGTTCCTCTGGTGATGTAGAGGCTAACCCAGGCCCTGCAGCCCTCAGTATCACTCCTACTCCCCAGGCGCTATCATTTGTTGACTTCTGTAACCGTAAAAACCTTGGTTTCTTGCATGTTAATATCAGAAGTCTCCTTCCTAAGTTTGAGTTATTCACTGCGTTAGCACACTCCGCCAACCCTGATGTTCTAGCAGTGTCTGAATCCTGGCTTAGGAAGGCCACCAAAAATTCTGAAATTTCCATCCCCAACTATAACATTTTCCATCTAGATAGAACTGCCAAAGGGGGTGGAGTTGCAATCTACTGTAGAGATAGCCTGCAGAGCTCTATCATACTATCCAGGTCTGTGCCCAAACAGTTTGAGCTTCTACTTCTAAAAATCCACCTTTCCAGAAATAAGTCTCTCACTGTTGTCGCTTGCTACAGACCCCCCTCAACCCCCAGCTGTGCCCTGGACACCATATGTGAATTGATTGCCCCCCATTTACCTCAGAGTTCGTACTGCTTGGTGACCTAAATTGGGATATGCTTAACACCCCGGCCATCCTACAATCCAAACTAGATGCCCTCAATCTCACACAAATTATCAACGAACCTACCAGGTACAACCCTAAATCCGTAAACATGGGTACCCTCATAGATATCATCCTGACTAACTTACCCTCTAAATACACCTCCGCTGTCTTCAACCAGGATCTCAGCGATCACTGCCTTATTGCCTGCGTCCGTAACGGGTCCGCGGTCAAACAACCACCCCTCATCACTGTCAAACGCTCCCTAAAGCACTTTAGCGAGCAGGCCTTCCTAATTGACCTGGCCCAGGTATCCTGGATGGATATAGATCTCATTCCGTCAGTAGAAGATGCCTGGTTGTTCTTTAAAAGTAATTTCCTCTCAATCTTAAATAAACATGCCCCATTCAAAAAATACAGAACTAAGAACAGATATAGCCCCTGGTTCTCCTCAGACTTGACTGCCCTTGACCAGCACAAAAACATCCTGTGGCGTACTGCATTAGCATCAAATAGCCCCTGCGATATGCAACTTTTCAGGGAAGTTAGGAACCAATATACACAAGCAGTCAGGAAAGCAAAGGCTAACTTTTTCAAACAGAAATTTCAACAAGCATTTTGCTACGGATGGCCATGCTTTCCACCTGGCTACCACTACCCCGGCCACCAACTCTGCACCCTCCGCTGCAACTTGCCCATGCGAGGTCCATAAAACATTTTTTACATTTTACATTTTAGTCATTTAGCAGATGCTCTTATCCAGAGCGACTTACAGTTTTTAGTGAGTACATACATTTTTCATACTGGCCCCCCGTGGGACTCGAACCCACAACCCTGGCGTTGCAAGCGCCATGCTCTACCAATTGAGCTACAGGAAAGTCGTGCCATTCATCCACCGCCATCACCTTATGTTTCGACATGATTATGCACGACCCCATGTTGCAAGGATCTGTACACAATTCCTGGAAGCTGCAAATGTCCCAGTTCTTCCATGGCCTGCATACTCACCAGACATGTCACCCATTTAGCACGTTTGGGATGCCCTGAATCAACGTGTACGACAGCGTGTTCCAGTTCCCACCAAAAGAGGAGTGGGATAACAATCCACAGGCCACAATCAACAGCCTGATCAACTCTATGCGAAGGAGATGTGTCGCGCTGCATGAGACAAATGGTAGTCACACCAGATACTGACTGGTTTTTTGATCCACGCCCCTTCCTTTTTTAAAGGTGTCTGTGACCAACAGATGCATATCTGTATTCCCACTCATGTGAAATCCATAGATTAGGGCCTAATGAATTCCTTTCAGTTGGCTGATTTCCTTATATTAACTGTAACTCAGTAGAATCTTAGAAATTGTTGCATGTTGGTTTATATTTTTGTTCAGTGTAGTTTTATAGAAATAGGCAGGGTTTATGACTCTGTGGCTGTGGTAACTAGTGATGTCCATGGAGGATGGTAGCTTCGAAAAACGTTATGTTGAGGCTTTTCCGCTTCTTCTGTGGGTTTAAGAGGTGCACCCACCTACTTACTGTACATTGTGATCAACACTTTTCTTCAAGTGGGTGAGGTAGTTTAGGAAGTGGCATTTATTGCTAGAAAGGAACCGTTTGTAGTGCCTCAAATACATAGTAGCCTATATTAAATCAACGGTAAAAATGTAGGCTATTTTTGGGCATAATCATTTTATCATTAACTTAAACAATAAATGATTAGATGTAGGCCTATCACCTTTTGTGTAATCAGCAATGATTGTAAATGGATTATGTCCACGTGTGTGGTTGTATTGTGTTTTTAAACTGGCAAATAAATTAAATCTAATTAAAATCACAACAAATATAAGGTATTTATAGAAACAACAAAAATAGCTTGCAGCCTCTGGCTGGCTGTGGTTAGCTGGAAGGTGGCAGGCCGAATTTGAGCTTAGAGAAAATCCTTGCTATTGTCTTTGGAATTATCTCATGGCTAAGTGGCTTCCCTAGTTGTCCTCTGAACGGAGGCTAAACGCCAGAGACGCAAAAGCGGTCTGCCAAGTGCTAATAGCGGTCCTCTGAATGGGGACTTACCTCCGGAGATGCAAATCATGTCATGAGTGGCTAATTCTTCTGCTGGCGGTATGGATGTATGGCTTTGGGCGTAGCGCCAGCGGTAAATAGCAAGCGGGGGAACATATCTTGCTATCTGGGATTTACTATACTTCTGAGTGGGTTGGTCCTGTTAGTCACTCACATTCTAAACATGCACATTGGTAAGACATCTACGCAAGAACACACCTATGACCTTGACTATTGTTCAACACTTTCCATATTCGATCACATAAATGTCACATTAAAAACTTGTCCGTGATCAATGGCGAAACCAGTAAATCCGCTTGCAAACACCCAGTACAGTAATTGTTCAGACATTCCTGTGGGTGGGGCAGAGGAGACTTTAAATAGGTGGAGAGGGAAAGTGTTCCCCATATCATTAAAACAGTGTATCTTTCAAACCGGAGCACACACAAATGGAAGGTGAGATACTGCTTTTGTTATACTTATCGTTAGGTTGTTTCTTACGACTATCACTACACTATTTTCTTTTTAGACTACTTAAATTATCAGCCTGTGACATTACAAGTTTAGTGGTATGATTCTTTGGTGGGTTATGTCACAACTCAGATTTACTCAGCTATCAAGCTGTGGTTTGTGGTCACATGGTCAATCCGCAATAACACTTTCAAGGCAGTTTAACATTGCACACCTGTGAACTCTTGACACCACAATTGAATCAGTATGCTTTTATAATCCTTTATAATCCCTTGAAATTATTCTAGTGTAAATGATCATGCACAACTGAACGATTTTATTATCTGTAAAAAAAAAAAATATATATATAATATATATATATATATATATATATTCTAGATGGAATTGTTACATGTGTTCTTAGCACTGCTAAGTAGAATTTACTATTCAGATGAGATATCTTATTGAATAGCAAAAAGGAACACCTTGGTATTGCTTCATTTTGATGTAGTTTCTGATCTCTGCATTTTACTCACATTAATGTTTTCAGTATTCCATTGACAAAAGCCCAATGTTTCTTTCTTTCCAGAATTGATTATCCAATTTGTCAACTTGGAACTGCAGGGCAACCATGAGAGCCACAAGACCCAGGGGTTCAGCTCTAAAACCCTGGTGGTGCGGAGAGGAGCACCCTTCAAAGTCACCCTGCTCCTCAAGGGACGAGCCTTCAACCCACAAACTGACACCCTGGTGTTCAGAGTCCTCCTAGGTACACTGCCATACATACTGTTCAAGTCAATAATTGGTTAGGACATTTCTTGTCAGAGCGTGGATGATGTATTTAACTCTGTAGAAAGCTAAAGTATACACATTCATGAGGATTAAGGAGACAATAGTGGTGGTGTGCGTTGCGTTATCTGATCCATATTCATTCCTTTTCCCCAACAGGTCAGATGTACGTGGAGTTCCCCGTCACCTTCTCCAAGCAGGGATCCCCCTCCCAATGGAGCGCCTACTTCACCACCAAAGGCCTGAACCCCAAATCTCCCTCTTTGTACATATCCAGCCCTGCCTCTTCCTCCGTAGGGCTCTACAGTATTCAGCTCCACGTGCTCACACAGCACGGTCAGCAGGGCTACGTGGTGGGAGACTTCATCCTCCTTTGCAACCCCTGGTGCCATGGTGAGTTAATCTACAGAACAACTTAAACCCGCTCCTATGATTAAATGTATTGATGTAGCCAGGTTTGGGGTCAAGTCCATTTCGCTTCATAGCAATATGAAAGTGAATAGAAATTATGATTCAAGACACGAAATGGAATGGAATTTACCCCAACACAGATTGTCCTTCAGTCTAGTGTAAACTTTAATCTTGATTAGATAGGATAATAATATTTATGGAAATGCTAATAGGGACTGCATTAATGCAGTGCCTTTCATCAAAAGTGCTTTACTAAGTGTGATCACCTTGGTGATGCATGGCGGCCATTTTGAATCCTACCTCCGTTATTGCGGTGGAGAGGTAAGGTAATTTCTACATCGATCTATTTTCAAACTAAGTACCAGTACTATACGATACAAATATATACTCCATGTTTGATGTTAATAATAATTGGTCATTTAGCAGACGCTCTTATCCAGAGCGACTTACAGGAGCAATTAGGGTTAAGTGCCTTGCTCAAGGGCACATCGACAGATTTTTGACCTAGTCGGCTCGGGGATTAGAACCAGCGACCTTTCGATTACTGGCACAACGCTCTTAACCACTAAGCTACCTGCCGCCCATGTTAAAGTAATCAAAGTTTTCTCCCTCCAGAGGATGCAGTGCACATTCCCTTCGAAGACCAGAGAGAGGAATATGTAAAGAATGACTCTGGTTTATTGTACATGGGGACCCCTAAAACCTTGAATCAAGACCTTGGTCGTTCGATCAGGTGAGCATCTCCTGACCAGCTTCAAAACATTTTACAATACCATTCAAAGTCAATTTACATATTTTCCAAAGAGATCTGCAAAAAGGCTTGACATGACAACATACATGACTAAAAATAAATTAATAAAGGAAGAAATGAAAAATCTATTACATAAATTAAGAAATAATGACATAAATTGACAAAATAATTACATAAATGAAAAATGTATAACGTAGATTAAAAAAAAATATATATATTCCAAAAAAATTATATCTATGCAGTACGAGCCAGAGATTCTGGATATTTGTCTGAAGCTGCTCCAGGTCAGCCCGCAGCATGGCAGGAACTGGCAGAAGGACTACCTTCACCGCGCTGACCCTGTCTACCTCAGTAGGGTGGTGTCTGCCATGGTGAGTGACAACGCCTCAGATCCCTCAGATAGTAAATGAATCACTCAGGCTTTATGTGTGGGAATGAGAATAACAGCTCAGGAGCTCACAAAACAGTTCCTGGTTTGATATGACTGGCAGTCTATAATACTGATAATATACTCACGCAATGTAATGTATTTCAGTTCAAGCAATGAAGGTTAAAGTGAGGTTACGTGATAAGGCCATTAAAAACTATTGTATCTATGTAGCTGAGTCATCTTACTACATTAAACTTTCTTAAATAATTTCTCTCCGAATTGAATTAATGGTACTTAGTACTTAACTTTTGGAGTAGAAGAAAATGACCATGGAAGTACCTTGTTACCAGGTATTTACCTGTCAAATAAATGGTTACCGAATAAACGTTGTTGATCCCTAGAGGGAACATTGGGTAGATAATTGTGTCATTCTCTATCAGATTAACTGCGAAGACGACCGAGGAGTCCTGAGAGGGAACTGGTCGGGCGATTTTAAGAACGGGGTGCCCCCCTCCAAGTGGACAGGAAGTGCGGATATTTTGAGACAATGGGCCAAGTCCAAGTTCAGCCCAGTGAAGTACGGCCAGTGCTGGGTGTTTGCTGCTGTGATGTGCACAGGTAATGAATATGTTGGAAATGTATGTATTGTAAACATTTTTATCTATGCATATTCAATAATATCGCTCCAGCTGAATTTCTGTATATGTGCATCATGGCACAATCATAATGAAATATTTTAAGAAGATTGTCTAATTTATGTTAGGAATATAAATAGTTAAGAACTCATTGGTCAAATCATTGACAATTTCTTCATCCTTGTATTTCTATCTTTGCTAGTCATGAGAGCTCTTGGCATTCCATCCCGTGTCATCACCAACTTCAACTCAGCCCATGACACCAACGGCAACCTGGTCATCGAGGAGTTTTACTCTGAGACGGGCAAGAAACTACCTCACAGTAAAGACAGCATATGGTAAGCACATCTCTAGTCTACAGCATTACCACACTTGAATAATAAATATTATTTGTAGATTAAATAATATGAAAGTAGATTATATGACAGCAAGAAGTATTTTAAGTAACATGTAAGTAATTGCATGTAAAAATCAACCAATCTGTCTTTGGTATTAAAATGTGCTGTTTTGTCCTCCATTTCAGGAACTTCCATGTATGGGTGGAGTGTTGGATGACCCGGCCAGACCTGGGTGCAGGATTTGATGGGTGGCAGGTTTTGGATCCAACCCCGCAGGAGAGGAGCGGAGGTCAGAGTCAAAACAGACAAAATAGAAACTCCATAATAAGTTAGATTAAATAAAACTGAAAACCCATACATAAATAACAAGTAAAAAACTATTATTTTAGTTTTTATGATATTCAGACACTGCACTTGTCACAGTCAGCCGCCACCAACACTGATAACCAGACATAAATATATGTATAATTATTACCTGTTATATTATTTAGGACACGTTCTACATCATCCAGACTGGAATCAACCAAAGAGTACAGCTGCTATTGCTTCTAGTTCTAAACCTCTACCATATATTTCCTCCTCCTAGGAATCTTCTGCTGTGGCCCAGCCCCAGTGAAGGCTATCAGAGACAGGCGTGTGGACCTGGTCTACGACATCCCCTTTGTGTATGCTGAGGTGAACGCTGACGTCCACACAGTCATTGTGAAGCAGGGCCAGGTGCTGAGCTCCAGCACAGACACAGAGAGAGTTGGATCCCTCATCGTCACCAAGACCATAGGCTCACGAAGGCCTCAGAACATCACAGGAGACTACAAACCCACCGAAGGTGAGTCGAACAGGAAGTGATGTCATGAATCAAATGCTAATATCAAATCGGTAAGACTTTACAATAACTATCATGAATAAGCATTAATAAACTATTTGTAAACTATGAAGACACACCACACACATAGATAAAGTGCATTAGGAAAGTATTCAGAATTTCTTAGCAGACGCTCTTATCCAGAGCAATTAGGGTTAAGTGCCTTGCTCAAGGGCACATCGACAGATTTTTCACCTAGTCGGCTCGGGGATTAGAACCAGCGAACTTTCGGTTACTGGCACAACGCTCTTAACCAATAAGCTACTTGCCACCCCTTCAATTTTTCCACATTTTGTTACGTTACAACCTTATTAAAAAATGTATAACAACAAAAAAATGAATCATCAATCTACACACAATACCCCATAAGGACAAAGCAAAAACAGGATTTTATAAACTTTAATATCACATTTGAATACAGTGAAGGGAAAAAAGTATTTGATCCCCTGCTGATTTTGTACGTTTGCCCACTGACAAAGAAATGATCACCTTTTGCAGCAATTACAGCTGCCAGTCTCTTGGGGTATGTCTCTATAAGCTTGGCACATCTAGCCACTGGGATTTTTGCCCATTCTTCAAGGCAAAACTGCTCCAGCTCCTACAAGTTGGATGGGTTCCGCTGGTGTACAGCAATCTTTAAGTCATACCACAGATTCTCAATTGGATTGAGGTCTGTGCTTTGACTAGGCCATTCCAAGACATTTAAATGTTTCCCCTTCAACCACTCAAGTGTTGCTTTAGCAGTATACTTAGGGTCATTGTCCTGCTGGAAGGTGAACCTTCGTCCCAGTCTCAAATCTCTGGAAGACTGAAACAGGTTTCCCTCAAGAATTTCCCTGTATTTAGCGCCATCCATCATTCCTTCAATTCTGACCAGTTTCCCAGTCCCTACCGATGAAAGACATCCCCACAGCATGATGCTGCCACCACCATGCTTCACTGTGGGGGTGGTGTTCTCGGGGTGATGAGAGGTGTTGGGTTTGCGCCAGACATAGTGTTTTCCTTGATGGCCAAAAAGGTCAATTTTAGTCTCATCTGACCAGAGTACCTTCTTCCATGTGTTTGGGGAGTCTCCCACATGCCTTCTGGCCACTCTTCCGTAAAGCCCAGCTCTGTGGTGTGTACCGCTTAAAGTGGTCCTATGGACAGATACTCCAATCTCCGCTGTGGATCTTTGCAGCTCCTTCAGGGTTATCTTTGGTCTCTTTGTTGCCTCTCTGATTAATGCCCTCCTTGTCTGGTCCGTGAGTTTTGGTGGGCGGCCCTCTCTTGGCAGGTTTGTTGTGGTGCCATATTCTTTCCATGTTTTAATAATGGATTTAATGGTGCTCCGTGGGATGTTCAAAGTTTCTGATATTTTTTTATAACCCAACCCTGATCTGTACTTCTCCACAACTTTGTCCCTAACCTGTTTGGAGAGCTCTTTGGTCTTCGTGGTGCAGCTTGCTTGGTGGTGCCCCTTGCTTAGTGGTGTTGCAGACTCTGGGGCCTTTCAGAACAGGTGTATATATACTGAGATCATGTGACAGATTACATTAACATTTATATTTACGTCATTTAGCAGACGCTCTTATCCAGAGCGACTTACAAATTGGTGCATTCACCCTATAGCCAGTGGGATAACCACTTTACAATATTTTTTTTTTTTGGGGGGGGGGGTTGCTGGGGGGGTAGAAGGATTACTTTATCCTATCCCAGGTATTCCTTAAAGAGGTGGGGTTTCAAATGTCTCCGGAAGGTGGTGAGTGACTCCGCTGTCCTGGCGTCGTGAGGGAGCTTGTTCCACCATTGGGGTGCCAGAGCAGCGAACAGTTTTGACTGGGCTGAGCGGGAACTATGCTTCCGCAGAGGAAGGGAGCCAGCAGGCCAGAGGTGGATGAACGCAATGCCCTCGTTTGGGTGTAGGGACTGATCAGAGCCTGAAGGTACAGAGGTGCCGATCCCCTCACAGCTCCATAGGCAAGCACCATGGTCTTGTAACAGATGCGAGCTTCAACTGGAAGCCAGTGGAGTGTGCGGAGGAGCGGGGTGACGTGAGAGAACTTGGGAAGGTTGAACACCAGACGGGCTGCGGCATTCTGGATGAGTTGTAGGGGTTTAATGGCACAGGCAGGGAGCCCAGCCAACAGCGAGTTGCAGTAATCCAGACGGGAGATGACAAGTGCCTGGATTAGGACCTGTGCCGCTTCCTGTGTAAGGCAGGGTCGTACTCTCCGAATGTTGTAGAGCATGAACCTGCAGGATCGGGTCACCGCCTTGATGTTAGCGGAGAACGACAGGGTGTTGTCCAGGGTCACGCCAAGGCTCTTCGCACTCTGGGAGGAGGACACAACGGAGTTGTCAACCGTGATGGCGAGATCATGGAACGGGCAGTCCTTCCCCGGGAGGAAGAGCAGCTCCGTCTTGCCAGGGTTCAGATCATGTGACATTTAGATTGCACACAGGTGGACTTTATTTAACTAATTATGTGACTTCTGAAGGTCATTGGTTGCACCAGATCTTATTTAGGGGCTTCATAGCAAAGGGGGTGAATACATATGCACGCACCACTTTTCCGTTATTCATTTTGTATAATTTTTTGAAACAAGTTATTTTTTTCATTTCACTTCACCAATTTGGACTACTTTGTGTATGTCCATTACATGAACTCCAAATAAAAATCAATTTAAATTACAGGTTGTAATGCAACAAAATAGGAAAAACGCCAAGGGGGAAAAATACTTTTTAAAGGCACTGTGTATATATATATATATATATATATATATATATATATATATATATATATACATATATATATTGTGACGTCACGAGAGGCTACACAGCTTTCAGCGGGATTGCTCAAGTAGTGCAAGGAGACAAGGTTCAAACAAAACAAGGATTTTATTATAGGTCTTGGGAAATTAACGAAAATATAACAAAATTCTGTTCTCTTGTGGCTCTTTAAGGGTTAACAGTTCAGGGATGTCTCTTCCACATCCAAAATCATAATTCTCACTCGCTCAGATAACTTTTCCCCAGCCTTACTGTAGTCCACGTTGCAGCTAGTGGCCAACCCAGCAAAAAGTCCTTCCAAATGTCTCTCACGTATTTCCACAGGTGCATATATCCAAAGGTGAGTATTTCCCAAAGGTAAGTATCTCCAAATCCTTATATTCCTCATGGAAGTGGACGTGCAGCACTCTTGTCCTCCAGAGAGCCCAGGTTGGAGACTGTGTCTCTTCCCTTCCCAAACCTTCAGCTCATCAGCTCCTCATTTGTTCCAGCTGCGTGGGAAGATTGGCCATAGAGGAGTGGAGTTCCCGACCATACCAGCAGATGGAGCCATAGCTGTCTGGGTTTGCAGCCACCTCAGGGGATGTAACGTCCCTCCAGGACACAGCCTCTCGTGACATCACACATCCCCCTCCTCGGGACCGACGTCCTCGTCGGGGTAAAGGCAGCGAAGAAGGCATCACGCCGGGAGAGGGCGTCCGCATTGCCGTGGTGCTTGCCAGACTGCTCTCTCTTCAACTCCTCCAACTCTAGGACCAGGGACTCAGCCTCCTGTTGTCTCTCCTTGAGTTTCTTACTGAACGCATCAGCCTTGGTTTTAGCAGAGTTTAGCTTCTGTTGAGCAGCTTTCAGTTCCTTCTCTCTCTCTGCCTCCGCATTCTTCATCTTGTTCTCCAACACCTTGTACTTCTCCTCTGCCTTTTTCTGGACCTCCTTACTACTGCGCAGGGTCTCCTCACACTCCTCGATGGTCCTGCGCAGCCTCTCCAGCTCCTCCTGTTGCTTATGGAAGGAGCTCTGTTGGAGTTTAGCCTGGAGGATATCTAACTCTTCTGTCTTCATGTCTAACTGTTGCTTTAACAAACGATACCTCTCAGTGGTCCCCTTCAGACCAGACAGTTCTTTGTCCAGATTCTGTAGCTCCGTCTCTGTGTCGGTCTGGGCACCTGCCATCCCTATCAAAGCCCGGGCGGGAGTGAGTAACTCGGAGGATTGCACCGAGCCTTCCCAGGATGAGTCTTGCCTCTCCGTTTCCGAGGTACTCGGGTTATCCTCTCCTGAGACTCTCTCCAGAGTGGGTAAAAGGCTGGGCAGTCTCGTCCAATTAGGACAGGGACGGGGAGGGAATCAACCACCCCCGCCGTCGTGTGTATGGTTCCCCGTGTGCTGGTCATTGTAAGTTCAGTAATGGGGTATTCTCTGGTGTCCCCATGGACACAGGAAACTGGGAGGACTTTCCCCGGGGTCAGACACGTTGGGCCCACCAAATCCTTACGCACCAGGGTAGCCCGGCTACCAGAATCCAGTAAGGCCTCCACATCATGGTGATTCACAGTTACCGGGCAGGTGGGGGGTCGATCTGGGCCGCCATCTACGACTCCCAAGAGCGAGGCAAAACGGTGTGTGGGTGCTGAGCTGGAGGACTCCGCAGTGGGCATAGGTTCATCGGCTGGTTTCCCACACTGCCAGGAGATATGTCCCATCTCCCCACACCGGTAACACTGTCGAGTTTCCCCCTCCTGGTGTACTCTTCTTGGACCCGCCTGGTTTCTGGCTCCCCCTGGAGCCGGGATAAGTCCTGACGTGGCTGGGTTCGAGACCTTGGGGGTCCTTTGGACGGGTTCTTCCCATTTGTGGTGGGGCCGCCCTCCTGGGGTCTTTTTCGGGAAGCATTCAGCATCTCCGCTGTGGCCTGGTACTTTTCCACCGCTTCCACGGTCAGATCAGCCGTGGTCAAGGCCTGTTGACTGATGAACCGTTTTGCCTCATAAGGCAGGGCGCGTAGGTAACGATCCACCACAACGGCCTCCACCACCGCCGCTGCTGTATTCCTCTGCGGATCCAGCCATTTCCTTGCGATTCGGACAAGTTCATGCATCTGCGCCCGAGGAGGTTGGTCTGGTTGGAAGGTCCAGCTGTGAAAGCGCTGGGCCATACCAAACTTTGTGAGTCCATATCTGCTGAGGATCTCAGACTTCAGGGCATCATAGTCAGTAACCTGGTCAGGGCCCAGGTCCCGGACAGCATTCAGCGATTCCCCGGTTAGAAAGGGGGCTAACAGACCAACCCACTGTTGCTTGGGCCAGGCTTCCCTAGTGGCCGTGGCCTCAAATGCATGCAGGTATGCCTCAATGTCATCGGTAGCTCCCATCTTAGATATAAAGTCACTTGCCTTTATTGGGCGGGTATTTTGGACCACCCTCTGTCTCTGCAACTGCAATTCCTCTGCCTTCAGAAGGTTGGCTTTCTTTTGCTCCTCCAAGAGAGCCACGTTTGCTTGCATCTGGGCTTGCTGGCCAGCAACAAGGGCTTTCAATATGTCCTCCATTTCAGTCGGCGGGGAGCCTACGGCCAACTTGGAAAACTGGGTGATCAAACCTTCGGTATCCTCCTCTGACATGCACTATTAACGCTTGAGCGTGCCCGTATTCTCCACCATCTGTGACGTCACGAGAGGCTACACAGCTTTCAGCGGGATTGCTCAAGTAGTGCAAGGAGACAAGGTTCAAACAAAACAAGGATTTTATTATAGGTATTGGGAAATTAACGAAAATATAACAAAATTCTGTTCTCTTGTGGCTCTTTAAGGGTTAACAGTTCAGGGATGTCTCTTCCACATCCAAAATCATAATTCTCACTCGCTCAGATAACTTTTCCCAGCCTTACTGTAGTCCACGTTGCAGCTAGTGGCCAACCCAGCAAAAAGTCCTTCCAAATGTCTCTCACGTATTTCCACAGGTGCATATATCCAAAGGTGAGTATTTCCCAAAGGTAAGTATCTCCAAATCCTTATATTCCTCATGGAAGTGGACGTGCAGCACTCTTGTCCTCCAGAGAGCCCAGGTTGGAGACTGTGTCTCTTCCCTTCCCAAACCTTCAGCTCATCAGCTCCTCATTTGTTCCAGCTGCGTGGGAAGATTGGCCATAGAGGGGTGGAGTTCCCGACCATACCAGCAGATGGAGCCATAGCTGTCTGGGTTTGCAGCCACCTCAGGGGGATGTAACGTCCCTCCAGGACACAGCCTCTCGTGACATCACAATATATATATATATATACATATATATATATATATATATATATATATATATATATATATATATATATATACAGTTGAAGTCGGATGTTTACATACACTTAGGTTGGAGTCATTAAATCTTGTTTTTCAACCACTTCACAAATTTCTTGTTAACAAACTATAGTTTTGGCAAGTCGGTTAGGACATCTACTTTGTGCTTGACACAAGTAATTTTTCCAACAATTGTTAACAGACAGATTATTTCACTTATAATTCAATGTATCACAATTCCAGTGGGTCAGAAGCTTACATACATAAAGTTGACTGTTCCTTTAAACAGCTTAGAAAATTTCAGAAAATGATGTCATGGCTTTAGAAACTTCTGATAGGCTAATTGACATCATTTGAGTCAATTGGAGGTGTACATGTGGATGTATTTCAAGGTCTATCTTCAAACTCAGTGCCTCTTTGCTTGACATCATGGTCAAATCAAAAGAAATTAGCCAAGACCTCAGAAATAGAATTGTAGACCTCCACATTCTGGTTCATCCTTGGGAGCAATTTCCAAACGCATGAAAGTACCACATTCATCTGTACAACAATAGTACGCAAGTATAAACACCATGGGACCACGCAGTCGTCATACTGCTCAGGAAGGAGATGCGTTCTGTCTCCTAGAGATGAACATACTTTGGTGCGAAAAGTGCAAATCAATCCCAGAACAATAGCAAAGGACCTTGTGAAGATGCTGGAGGAAACAGGTACAAAAGTATCTATATCCACAGTAAAACGAGTCCTATATCGACATAACCTGAAAGGCCGCTCAGCAAGGAAGAAGCCACTGCTCCAAAACCGCCATTAAAAAGCCAAACTACGGTTACAACTGCACCAGTGGCCCCCAGCTATCTTGGCACGCATACCTTCTGGCACCCACCAGTGACAGAAATAAATACATGGAATGTCCTCATCCTCCAAATCCTATGCAGCTCACAATATCCAACATCAACTAATTCTGTATAAAATACGTAATATCAGGGATATACATGGATTCACCATAACCCTACACTACCTCTCTATACTATGAGTAAAGTGGACTTTGTGTGGCTGTTATGAATCCATAAAATAATTGTGAATGTTGGTTCAAGAATACTGATCTCTTATGAGTCTCAATGTCACAGCGTTGTGTTTATACTGTAACGATCGTCTTTATATCTCAATCTAAATCCTTTTTGTTTCATATGCAGCTGCCATGTCCTCCCACAGATCAAGGGGTGCAAGTAAGTGTTAACTTATTAGCTAAATTATTAATTTAGTGTATGAAAAATTGTATTTATTAGAAATAAATTCCTATTCCTATATTCAAATGTGTCTAACACAATATATTTTTCTCTCTTTCAACAGATAGGAGAGGTGAGTGTTAATTATTTGATCTAGAACTTCTATATATGATTCTGTCTATATTCCATCTTTCCACATATTTCATTGACATCATACATTTAATTGAGTCATTGACATAATACACTTCATTTAATGTTCCATTCATATGTTTCTCATAGGGTCAACTCAGGGCCTCTCAGTGTCTCTGAGCCTCCTTAAAGTGCCTGCGGCTGGGGAAAACATCTCCTTCACAGTCATGGTCACGAACATGGACAGCGTCCCCAAGGTGCTGAGGGAGCATGTCAACGCTCAGACCAAGAAATACAACCACAGTCCCTCAGACGCCTTCTGGGAGGCCCACAACATCATACGGATAGCGCCGCACGAAGGTAAGAACCTTAACGCATCGCTAACGTTAACTCTGGCGCATAATGTCGAATGGCTAGCACCCTGAAGATAGTGTATCTCCCTCCACACTGATATATGGAATTAAATCTGTTATATTTCTTGACATACCAATAGTAATCTTCCTTGAAATTATCTCTTTGGTCATATGGAACATTTCGGGGACACCATGCCATTTTGTTGAACCTACCATGTATTCACTAATTTGTCCCCCCTCTCTCTTTCTCCCTCTCTCTCTCCCTCCCTCCAGCTAAGGCCATTCATCACCAGATCGGCCATGTCCAGTATGAGTCTCTGATGGGAGATGACCTGGTCAACCTGGCTGTGGTCATGGAGGACGAGTCCACTCAGGAGAGAGTCCTGGCCTCAGAGGAGTTCAACATCACCAGCCCTCAGCTCTCCATACAGGTATATGCATCTCTTCAGAAAGTCTCTACATACCAAATGAACTTCACACAGGGTATTTGAATGCCGTTATTCATCTTGCGTCGACATTCAAAGCAATTAGACCTAGACTAAATAATATAGCTATGTTTAGACAGTGATTTGCTGTGTGAAATAGGTCCTTTACTTGTTTTATACCTAAAACAAATGGGTTGATAACATCCTGTGTGCAGATGAAGGACATAGCTTTAACCTTTTTTTCTTTAGATTGCAGATGAAGACTCCATCGTGCCACACAAGGAGCACACTGCCCTCGTAGTCTTCCGCAACCCCTTCTCTGTACCTGTGAGCGGCGTATTAACCGTGGCTGGCTCTGGTTTGATAGAGGGGAAAGTTCACCCAAGGTAAGAACATGTTCTTTTAGTGTTTTTAAATGTGTTTAATTCTTTGGTGTCTTAGACGTCAAATAGAAAACATTTCTTACATAAGGAGTGACGAAAGGCAGTGTTGGTAACTGCCAATTTGGATTCCATTGAGTATTAGCAAAAGAAGGTGCAAACATTAGGAGTGGCATAGTCGTAAGGTATACAGTGGGGAGAACAAGTATTTGATACACTGCCGATTTTGAAGGTTTTCCTACTTACAAAGCATGTAGAGGTCTGTAATTTTTATCATAGGTACACTTCAACTGTGAGAGATGGAATCTAAAACAAAAATCCAGAAAATCACATTGTATGATTTTTAAGTAATTAATTTGCATTTTATTGCATGACATAAGTATTTGATACATCAGAAAAGCAGAACTTGATATTTGGTACAGAAACCTTTGTTTCCAATTACAGAGATCATACGTTTCCTGTAGGTCTTGACCAGGTTTGCACACACTGCAGCAGGGATTTTGGCCCACTCCTCCATACAGACCTTCTCCAGATCCTTCAGGTTTCGGGGCTGTCGCTGGGCAATATGGACTTTCAGCTCCCTCCAAAGATTTTCTATTGGGTTCAGGTCTGGAGACTGGCTAGGCCACTCCAGGACCTTTAGATGCTTCTTACGGAGCCACTCCTTAGTTGCCCTGGCTGTGTGTTTCGGGTCGTTGTCATGCTGGAAGACCCAGCCACAACTCATCTTCAATGCTATTACTGAGGGAAGGAGGTTGTTGGCCAAGATCTTGCAATACATGGCCCCATCCATCCTCCCCTCAATACGGTGCAGTCGTCCTGTCCCCTTTGCAGAAAAGCATCCCCAAAGAATGATGTTTCTACCTCCATGCTTCACGGTTGGGATGGTGTTCTTGGGGTTGTACTCATCCTTCTTCTTCCTCCAAATTTTGCGAGTGGAGTTTAGACCAAAAAGCTCTATTTTTGTCTCATCAGACCACATGACCTTCTCCCATTCCTCCTCTGGATCAACCAGATGGTCATTGGCAAACTTCAGACGGGCCTGGACATGCACTGGCTTGAGCAGGGGGACCTTGCATGCGCTGCAGGATTTTAATCCATGACGGCGTAGTGTGTTACTAATGGTTTTCTTTGAGACTGTGGTCCCAGCTCTCTTCAGGTCATTTACCAGGTCCTGCCGTGTAGTTCTGGGCTGATCGCTCACCTTCCTCATGATCATTGATGCCCCACGAGGTGAGATCTTGCATGGAGCCCCAGACCGAGGGTGATTGACCGTCATCTTGAACTTCTTCAATTTTCTAATAATTTTGCCAACAGTTGTTGCCTTCTCACCAAGCTGCTTGCCTATTGTCCCGTAGCCCATCCCAGCCTTGTGCAGGTCTACAATTTTAGCCCTGATGTCCTTACACAGCTCTCTGGTCTTGGCCATTGTGGAGAGGTTGGAGTCTGTTTGATTGAGTGTGTGGACAGGTGTCTTTTATACAGGAAACGAGTTCAAACAGGTGCAGTTAATACAGGTAATGAGTGGAGAACAGGAGGGCTTCTTAAAGAAAAACTAACAGGTCTGTGAGAGCCGGAATTCTTACTGGTTGGTAGGTGATCAAATACTTATGTCATGCAATAAAATGCAAATTAATTACTTAAAAATCATACAATGTGATTTTCTAGATTTTTGTTTTAGATTCAGTCTCTCACAGTTGAAGTGTACATATGATAAAAATTAAAGACCTCTACATGCTTTGTAAGTAGGATAACCTGCAAAATCGGTAGTGTATCAAATACTTGTTCTCCCCACTGTATGTCATAAGTCCTTAAATATTTGTATGGGTAATGAAGGACAGAACGTAATGGTATGTAAACCTTCGTTGCAATAAGCGCCAATAGATGATCATTTGGATAAACAATTGTAACTCTTATATAAAGGCTGTAATTATACTGTACATGGTTACTTGGTGCTATGGTAATATGAGCGATAACCACAGGGGAACTTTACAAGATCCAGAGACAAAACTTCATTCTGTCAACTCTTTGCACTTCAACATTTTCATTATGAGATGGCATTCAGTAGATTAACTTCACTAGATTTATAGGGATAGTTTGCTCAAATTATAAATTGACATATTGATTTCCATAGCCTGTAAGCAGTCTGTGGACATGGAAAGACAGGTAGACAAAACCAAAGCATGGATTGCTTCCAGTTTCTTACCTTGTCCATAGACTGCTTACAGGGTAAAGAAACAAATGTCATTTTGTAATTGGGTGAACTACCCCTTTAATCCCCATTCCCATAACCTTCACATGAATAACCAGTCTTGTCAATTCATATGTTGCATCATTGAGACAAATACCTTACATACTGTATCAATTCCTTCCTGTCTTGCAGGATTCAACTGTTAAAGCCAGGGGGCACTATGGAGAGGAGCGTCAGTTTCACTCCGAGGATTGTGGGAAAAAAGATGTTGCAGGCTACTCTAGTCCTCGAAAACAATTCTGCAAAAATTACAGGCTACAGAATGATCTCCGTGAAGGCAGCTTAGTCATTTTGCAATGATTCAGATGGTGCTAATAAATAAATGTATATTGTCACGGTTTCGGCCGAGGCTGCTCCTCCTCCTTGCTCGGGCAGGCTTCGGCGGTCGTCGTCTCCGGAGTACTAGCTGCCACCGTTGGATGTTTTCGATGTTCGTTTGGTTTTGTCTAGTTGTTGTGCACCTGTTCCCTGTTAGTGTGATTATGTACCCTATATATTGTTCCATTTGTTTGTCATGTGTTGTGTGTAATTGTTTTCCTGTCGTTTGGTGCAGTGCTGTTTGCTAGACTCTCTTTGTTTTACCGTCGCACTATTGTTCGTGCGCAGTTCGGTTTGGGAGTATTTTACGCACTGTGGCGTATGTTTCGCCTCCGGGTTGTTTGACCCGTGTTATGATTTTTGGATTTTCTAGTAAAGTCTGGATTAACTGAGCTCCTGTGTCCTGCTATTGATTCGCACCACATCCGCATCAGAGTTCGTGACACTCATGTACAACTTAAGTATTATATCAATTATTATTATAGTTTTTTTACTGAAACATGTATTTATTGATTGATTATAGTTTGTGATATTTATTGATTTGTTGATTTAAAAAAAAATCTAACTCAATTACCCTCAGAGTAGCTTGTCATTGGTGGGCCATCAATTTACTGGAGAAAATGTGTTGAAATGATCATATTTTATCACACGTGCAGCAGTAGAAAAATACTGGGAAAATCAAAGATCGTAATCAAAAAATAAACCCATACCCCAACGCAACCTCAAAGTGTGTGTTTTCCTGTCTCCAGACCTATTTAAAAACAAGGATTGCCCACTCACTAGAAACTTGCTGTGAGATGTAAAACCAACATTGAGAGAGTGGACCGAAGTTGTAAATTATATTTACAGTTGAAGTCGGAAGTTTACATACACTTAGGTTGGAGTCATTAAAACTCGTTTTTCAACCAATCCACAAATGTATTGTTAACAAACTATAGTTTTGGCAAGTCGGTTAGGACATCTACTTTGTGCATGACACAAGTCATTTCTCCAACAATTGTTTACAAACAGATTATTTCACTTATAATTCACTGCATCACAATTCCAGTGGGTCAGAAGTTTACATACACTAAGTTGACTGTGCCTTTAAACAAGCCGAAGAACACCATCCCAACCGTGAAGCACGGGGGTGGCAGCATCATGCTGTGGGGGTGCTTTGCTGCAGGAGGGACTGGTGCACTTCACAAAATAGATGGCATCATTTTGAAGGAATATTATGTGGATATATTGAAGCAACATCTCAAGACATCAGTCAGGAAGTTAAAGCTTGATCGCAAATGGGTCTTCCAAATGGACAATGACCCCAAGCATACTTCCAAAGTTGTGGCAAAATGGGTTAAGGACATCAACGTCAAGGTATTGGAGTGGCCATCACAAAGCCCTGACCTCAATCCTATAGAACATTTGTGGGCAGAACTGAAAAAGCATGTGCGAGCAAGGAGGCCTACAAACCTGACTCAGTTACACCAGCTCTGTCAGGAGGAATGGGTCAAAATTCACCCAACGTATTGTAGGAAGCTTGTGGAAGGCTACCCGAAAAAAATGTAAAGGCAATGCTACCAAATACTAATTGAGTGTATGTAAACTTCTGCCCCACTGGGAATGTGATGAAAGAAATAAAAGCTTAAATAAATCATTCTCTCTACTATTATTCTGACATTTCACATTCTTAAAATAAAGTGGTGGTCCTAACTGACCTAAGACAGGGAATTTTTACTAGGATTAAATGTCAGGAATTGTGAAAAACTGAGTTTTAATGTATTTGGCTAAGGTGTATGGAAACTTCAGATTTCAACTGTATAACATGGAAGAAATCCAAATTTGAGAAAACACAGTCACATAAAGACAAACGGTTGAAACGGAAGGAATTTATAAACATTGATAAGGTATCTTGATAGGCCTACAGTGCCTAGTGAAAGTCTACACACCCCTTGCACAGTTGTGTGTGTGTTCCATGTGAGAGTCACACCTTCATTAATCTAGTAGTTGGGGATGCAGCAAAATCATCTGTAAAGTTGCTGAGCTTTGGGGTTCTACAGAGGGCTTTCAACCTGTTCAGCTCCTCTGTGCAGTGTTGGGAGATAATGCAGGCCAATGCTTGTTTCTCTGCTCTGAAACTCATCAAGGCCTACCCGCGGCTGTCAGATCGTGATCATTTCAACAGAGCAGAGAGTTTATTTAAAAATAAGGATTGCCCACTCACTAGAAACACCGAGACAGTGGACCGTAGTTGTAAATTATATTTCTAAAACAATTTTTTTCAAACAATACAAAACACAACGACATCACACCTGCCCAGACCCATCTGTTCTCACCCCTATCTCCAGTGCCTGCACTACTCTCTGCCACATGTCCTCAAATTGCATTATTTTTTCCTCTCTGTCGCCCAATATTTAGATAATAAAGCATATGATTTTTCCATTGTCTGAACTATGGAGGATTGGTTGATTTCCAGTTTTTAAATATACGTTTTTTCAAGATAATTGATGAGAAGAGTATCCTCCAACCCATCAGGTATCTCACTGTGGCGGTCATGACATTCTGTCAGCCAGTGATTTTCAGGCAAGTAACTGCTGGTGTCACCGTAATTGACCGTTAATTAACATAAACACATTAAGCATCTCCTGGCTTCCGCGCATAGCCTACAAGCCACAGATCCATTTAATATAGCCTACACCATCACAGTAAATCCATTATTTACTTTAGACAGGTCTAAAGAAACATGATATGAAGAAAATGTAGTCTATTTTAGAAGAACAGAATAGCATACTCTGAGTTATCCTTATGTTAGGCCCTGATCTAGCTATGCCATATGACTGTGGTCTACACTACACAGCCATATGACTGTGGTCTACAATTCCGTGGCATTCTTTTTTATTATTTTATATTATGAAGAATACAATTGAACAAAAACTGAATAAAATAGAAAGGATATTTTCTCCAAACGATACTGTATAGGAAGGAGTGTACACATCGGCTATTCTGTGTTGAGCGGTTAACAAAGAAACAGTTCGTAATATAAGCTTAATTTCAGTAACGGTGCATGGGCAAAATCACTGGGGAAGCCAAGCCATAAAAAAATGCTATATTACAACCTATGTGTTGTAATATTTGCTTTGTTTGCTCTATAACCTGTTAGTTCAAATGCCTTGCGACCGTGATATATATAGGCCTAAGCCCGAGACAATAAGAAGACACAGTGGCTAAATACATTCAACCACACCTTTGTTTCATCAGAAAACCGGAGAGCAACCTCTGTCCAGTGAAGTCCACAAAGCATTTTGCATGTAACAAACAGTTACATGACCTATACAGTGGGGAAAAAAAGTATTTAGTCAGCCACCAATTGTGCAAGTTCTCCCACTTAAAAAGATGAGAGAGGCCTGTAATTTTCATCATAGGTACACGTCAACTATGACAGACAAAATGAGGAAAAAAAATCCAGAAAATCACATTGTAGGATTTTTAATGAATTTATTTGCAAATTATGGTGGAAAATAAGTATTTGGTCAATAACAAAAGTTTCTCAATACTTTGTTATATACCCTTTGTTGGCAATGACACAGGTCAAACGTTTTCTGTAAGTCTTCACAAGGTTTTCACACACTGTTGCTGGTATTTTGGCCCATTCCTCCATGCAGATCTCCTCTAGAGCAGTGATGTTTTGGGGCTGTCGCTGGGCAACACAGACGTTCAACTCCCTCCAAAGATTTTCTATGGGGTTGAGATCTGGAGACTGGCTAGGCCACTCCAGGACCTTGAAATGCTTCTTACGAAGCCACTCCTTCATTGCCCGGGCGGTGTGTTTGGGATCATTGTCATGCTGAAAGACCCAGCCACGTTTCATCTTCAATGCCCTTGCTGATGGAAGGAGGTTTTCACTCAAAATCTCACGATACATGGCCCCATTCATTCGTTCCTTTACACAGATCAGTCGTCCTGGTCCCTTTGCAGAAAAACAGCCCCAAAGCATGATGTTTCCACCCCCATACTTCACAGTAGGTATGGTGTTCTTTGGATGCAACTCAGCATTCTTTGTCCTCCAAACACGACGAGTTGAGTTTTTACCAAAAAGTTCTATTTTGGTTTCATCTGACCATATGACATTCTCCCAATCCTCTTCTGGATCATCCAAATGCACTCTAGCAAACTTCAGACAGGCCTGGACATGTACTGGCTTAAGCAGGCGGACACGTCTGCACTGCAGGATTTGAGTCCCTGGCGGCGTAGTGTTTTACTGATGGTAGGCTTTGTTACTTTGGTCCCAGCTCTCTGCAGGTCATTCACTAGGTCCCCCCGTGTGGTTCTGGGATTTTTGCTCACCGTTCTTGTGATCATTTTGACCCTATGGGGTGAGATCTTGCGTGGAGCCCCAGATCGAGGGAGATTATCAGTGGTCTTGTATGTCTTCCATTTCCTAATAATTGCTCCCACAGTTGATTTCTTCAAACCAAGCTGCTTACCTATTGCAGATTCAGTCTTCCCAGCCTGGTGCAGGTCTACAATTTTGTTTCTGGTGTCCTTTGTCAGCTCTTTGGTCTTGGCCATAGTGGAGTTTGGAGTGTGACTGTTTGAGGTTGTGGACAGGTGTCTTTTATACTGATAACAAGTTCAAACAGATGCCATTAATACAGGTAACGAGTGGAGGACAGAGGAGCCTCTTAAAGAAGAAGTTACAGGTCTGTGAGAGCCAGAAATCTTGCTTGTTTGTAGGTGACCAAATACTTATTTTCCACCATAATTTGCAAATAAATTCATAAAAAATCCTACAATGTGATTTTCTGGATTTTTTTTTCTCAATTTGTCTTTCATAGTTGACGTGTACCTATGATGAAAATTACAGGCCTCTCTCATCTTTTTAAGTGGGAGAACTTGCACAAATAGTGGCTGACTAAATACTTTTTTTCCCCACTGTAGCTTGGTCAAGCAAGTTAATGTTTCCGACATTTCCTTCTTTTTAATACTTTGAAAGAAATTACTGAGAGTTTGACACTTCCACATGCTATTATTTTTCTTTCATTGTACAAAGCATTTGACATGGTTGAACACCCTTTTATCTTCCGTACTTTGGAGCTTTATGGTTTTGGAGAGAAGTTCAGGAACATAACTAGATCCTTCTATCAAAACACTTATAGCTCAGTGTCTGTATCCCGCTGCTAAAGCGCATCAAATGCGTTCCCCGCTTCCGGGGTCCAGGCAAAGGAGCGTACGCTCATCTGGGTGAGGAGCTTCTAACATCAAGGCGGTGACCCGATCATGTAGGTTAATGCTCTACAACATTCGGAGAGTACGACCCTGCCTTACACAGGAAGCGGCACAGGTCCTAATCCAGGCACTTGTCATCTCCCGTCTGGATTACTGCAACTTGCTGTTGGCTGGGCTCCCTGCCTGTGCCATTAAACCCCTACAACTCATCCAGAATGCCGCAGCCCGTCTGGTGTTCAACCTTCCCAAGTTCTCTCATGTCACCCCGCTCCTCCGCACACTCCACTGGCTTCCAGTTGAAGCTTGCATCTGCTACAAGACCATGGTGCTTGCCTACGGAGCTGTGAGGGGAACGGCACTGCCGTACCTTCAGGCTCTGATCAGTCCCTACACCCAAACGAGGGCATTGCGTTCATCCACCTCTGGCCTGCTGGCTCCCCTACCTCTGCGGAAGCACAGTTCCCGCTCAGCCCAGTCAAAACTGTTCGCTGCTCTGGCACCTCAATGGTGGAACAAGCTCCCTCACGACGCCAGGACAGCGGAGTCACTCACCACCTTCCGGAGACATTTGAAACCCCACCTCTTTAAGGAATACCTGGGATAGGATAAAGTCATCCTTCTACCCCCCCCCCAAAAAAAAAATAATAATAAAAAACACATTGTAAAGTGGTTATCCCACTGTCTATAAGGTCAATGCACCAATTTGTAAGTCGCTCTGGATAAGAGCGTCTGCTAAATGACGTAAATGTAAATGTAAATGGCTGTCAGGGGAGCGGCTAGGGAGCAAAAATTGCAAATAAATCGGCTATAAAAATGAGCAAACCCTAAAAAACGTTGTAGTTGCTTGAGGGATGACGGCTGGGGCCAATCCAGTACCGCGCTGACCTTGGCTGGGTCCATCCGTAGGTCCCCCTGGGTGATGATGAACCCCTATGTGGAACACATACTTCTCTGCATTGACGTAGAGCTGGTGACGGAGAAGACGTTGGAGGACCTGCCGAACGTGCTTCTGGTGTTCACTCATGTCCTTTGAAAATCTTAGGATGTCATTCAAATACACGAAGACGCTGTAGTCGAGGAGGTCCCAGAGCATGTCATTGACCAACGCCTGAAACACTGCAGGCGCGTTGGCTAGACCGAATGGCATGACTTGGTCCTCGTAATGCCCACTTGGTGTGTTAAAAGCCGTCTTCCACTCGTCCCCCTCCCGAATCCTCACCAGGTGTCCACGGTGAAGCTTGGTGAAGACCCGGGCTCCCTGCAATGACTCGAATGCCGTCGTCATCAGGGGGGTGGGTAGCGGTTCTTAACCGTGATGTCATTGAGCGCCCGGTAATCAATGCAGCGCCTGCGGGTGAGGTAGAAGGACGGATGTGACCCTCGACGAGTGCCTCGTCGATATACTCCCTCATGGCCAGCGTCTCCGGCCGGGACAAGGAAAACAATCGCCCTCGTGTGGGCATGGTGTCCGGCAGGAGATCGATAGTGCAGTCGTAAGGCCTGTGAGGAGGTAGGCCCTTGGCACGCCTCTAACTAAACACCTACCCCAGATCCCAATACTCCCGGGGAACGCCTGCCAGGTCTGGGCCGGTGACGGAGTCTGTAGCCGCCGTCCTCCCGGTGGCAATCGCAGCCAGGGCAGTAGGCGGTTCGGAGTGCGGGACCTGGGGAAGAGGTGAGGACTGGTTGGTGGTCTGGGACGGTGGTTTGGGCTGATGAGTGGTCAGTGGAGACCGGAACAGGACGGGGGCGGAGCCTCCCTCCAGGATGAGCCGCCCAGTGGACCAGTCTATCCGGGGTTTGTGGGCGACCAGCCAGGGGTGCCCGAGGACGAGGGGACACTCCGGAGAGTCCACAATGAAAAACTGGATATCCTCCCATAGCCCCCCGCCACCCGGACACGCACAGGGCCAGTGTGCCAGGTGATGAAGCCCGACCCCAATGGCCGGCCGTCCAGGCCCATGACCGGAACCGGCTCGGAGAAGGAGAGTAACGGAATGATCCACCCTTGGGCCAGCCCCGCGTCCATCAGGTTTCCCGCGGCCCCAGAATCGACCAGTGCATGCGCCCGATGCGCAGCGCAAGCCCACTGAACCCTGACAGGGAGAAAAGTTTGGGAGTCTCTGGAGTTGGGGTTTCGGTTCCGGCTCGCTAGCACCCCTCCCGATACTAGCGAGCCCTCCCATATCCCTGCTTCTCCGGGCATGAGTCGAAGTGGTGACCTGCCTGGCAGCAGTACAGGCAACGTCCCTGGTGTAGACGCCTCTCCATCCTGGACAAGCGCGCCGCCCCCTGCTGCATAGCCGCCTCCCTGAATCGTTGGAAAGCCTCCAGGTTGAAAGGGGGACGTGGAAGCGCCCCTTGCATCATCCCTCTCTCATGCGCCCTCTCACGACACTGATTGTCTACCCACACCGAGAGTTCGATGAGGCCGTCCAGACGCTCAGGCAGCTCCTGAAGGAGAGTTCGTCCTTCATCTCCTTCGATAGCCCCTGGGCGTAAAGGACGACCAAGGCGGCCTCCTCCCATCCTGCCTCCCGAGCCCGGATCCGGAACTCCACGGAGTAGTCCACCACCGAACGGTCACCCTTCCGACAGGCAGAGAGCCACCATCCGAGAAGTGTCGAACACCTTGCGTAGCTCCCGGGTGAATTGGTAGGAGTCGGAGCACGCCAGAGTTTGGCTCTCCCACTCCGCGGTAGCCCAGGAAAGGGCCCGACCCGTCAACAGAGTGATGATGTAGGCCACCCGGCCCTGCTCCGTCAGGAAGGAGGAGGGTTGTAGGCTGAATAAAAGGGAACACTGGGTGAGGAATTCCCTGCAGTCCTCTGGGCGTCAGTCATACCTCTCCGGAGGTGGTAGGCGGGGTTCCTTCGATGTTGCAGGTGAGACTGGAGACGCCGCAGCCGCGGCTTCCGCTCCACCGGCTACTGGGGCTGGTCGGGTGTCCACCCGGCTCTGCACAGCGATCGTCAGCTGGCGGAGATTCACGGTGATCTGCTGCAGGCTGCGGTCGTGTTGGTTCAGCATAGCTCCCTGTGTTGCCAATGTGCTCCGATACTGTGCTGCCTCCGCTGGATCCATATTGGCTCAGTTTTCTGTAAGGGTTGGGGTGAGGTGTGACCCATGTGCGGTGCAGGATATACAGTAAGCAGTAGGCAGAGATGGTGAAACAAGGATCTTTACTGGTGGTCCCGAAGCCAAAATACAAAATAATGGACTTATCACGATAAAAGAAAGGCATATCAAATAAGTCTCCAAAAAACGGCTGACAGCCAAAATACAAAATACTACCTAAGACTGAAACAAATAACGAAACAGTGAGAACACTTCTCAAGTACCTGTACATAGATCTCCGATCAGACACTGAGTAGTACTGCTGGACATAGAGAAATTAGCAGAGAAAACTGAGCAAGGGAACACTGGGAAGTGAGGGCATAAATACACAGGTGAACCGATAGACACAGGTGACACAAATAGGATGATGATTAGTCCCGACTGTGAGTGAGGAGGTGAATAAGGTTGTCGGAGGATGACACCTAGTGGGTCGCTCCGGAACTGCGACCCCCTCCTGTAACACCAAGGCACTTCTCTGCGGTTTGACATAAATCGTGGAATTAAATAAGTCTGCCATATTTCACCATCAATCTTTTTTATGGCTGTAGAAATGCTGACAATTCTTGTAAAGAATTCTGATATAGAAAAATTGAATGTTTTTGATATTCACATTGTCATAAGTCAGATGGCAGATGATACAACAATGTTTTTGAGAAATATTGACCAGGTTCCAGGCTCTCCAAACCATAAAACGATTTTCCAAAGCTTCTGGTTTACGCCTTAATTTAAGGAAGTGTTAATTAATGGCTCTAGATGACTCCCACCTTATCTACAGTAGGTATACATATTACCAAAGATATCAAGATAAGTGAGACTCTCAATGTCTGGAATAAATTGGATGAATGCAAGGCCAGACTTAACAGATGGATGCAAAGCAATATCTCCCTATTTGCCTTCGGAAAGTATTCAGACCCCTTGACTTTTTCCACATTTTGTTACGTTACAGCCTTATTCTAAAATTGATTATATTGTTATTCCCCCCTCATCAATCTACACACAATACCCCATAATGAACAGGCAAAAACAGGTTTTTAGATTTTTTTTGCAAATGTATTAAAAATAAAAAACGGAAATATCACATTTACATAAGTATTCAGACCCTTTACTCAGTACTTTGTTGAAACACCTTTGGCAGCGATTACAGCATTGAGTCTTCTTGGGTATGACGCTACCAGCTTGGCACACCTGTATTTGGGGAGATTCTCCCATTCTTCTCTGCAGATCCTCTCAAGCTCTGTCAGGTTGCTACACAGCTATTTTCAGGTCTCTCCAGAAATGTTTGATCGGGTTCAAGTCCGGGCTCTGGCTGGGCCACTCAAGGACATTCAGAGACTTGTCCTGAAGCCACTCCTGCGTTGTCTTGGCTGTGTGCTTAGAGTTGTTGACCTGTTGAAAGGTAAACCTTCTCCCCAGCCTGAGGTCCTGAGCGCTCTGGAGCGTGTTATCATCAAGGATCTCTCTGTACTTTGCTCCGTTCATCTTTGCCTCGATCCTGACTAGTCTCTCAGTCCCTGCCGCTGAAAAACATCCCCACAGCATGATGATGCCACCACCATGCTTGCCCACCACACACTCTCATTCACAATTTCACAAGCAATTGACAATATTTTCACCACGCCTCGAATTTCCTGGTGGCATCGACAGCCTTGTGTGGCCATAATGCCCCTTAAAAATATCCATGCCTTGCGACCAAAGTGGCCGTTGTGCCCTTGGGCTGAATATAATAATTATAATTCCCTTCTCCCAGCTGCCAATCATGGTGCTCCGAAGCACTTCTCACTCACATGGCTCTCTCAGATACCTCAATTATTATCAGCCAGTGCCCCGTCACGTGATCGGGTCCTTCTCAAAGGCATTGCAGCTCCGAAGTAGGCTACAGGTGAACACAGACACATCAGGGACGCAACTGCGCACGTCCTTCCTATCGAATTCCGAGGCACATATTTAAGATGTTAGAAGAACTGTCCACATTTGCTTATTGTCATCCATCCAGATGAGTAAGCCTATCGAACAGCAAAAGCACTAGCCTATGTCAATCTACTATCCCACCTAGTACAAACGTGCCAGAAATAAATATTCCAAACATACTTTGGAACAGTTGTGGGATGCGATAGATCCCAATTTAATACAACTACTACATCAAAAAAACTTTGAAAAGCAATGAGGCTGATGCAACAGATCAGAATGTTTAGCTTAAATGCGCACAGGGCAGTAGGCTATACGGGAAAACACCATTCTCAAAAGTGACTGCAAATGCAAGCGGTTTCATATGAGTTTGGCTACATTTTCAAGTGCCTCCCTCATGTCAGCATCGGTCTGGACATGACAGGCTGTAGCCAATATGCATACGCTATCACCTACACTTCGACAGGTAGGCTAATTAGTTATGTACATTTACATACACATCAAAATCAGATCAAATTGTATTTGTCACATGCGCCGAATACAACAGGTGTAGAACTTACCGTGAAATGCGTACTTATGAGCCCTTAACCAACAATGCAGTTCAATAAATATTTACTAAATAAATTAAAGTAAAAAATACATTAAAAAGTAAAAAATAAAATAACAATAATGATAACGAGGCTATATACAGGGGGTACCGGTACCGAGTCAATGTGCGGGGTTACAGGTTAGTTGAGGTAATTTGTACATGTAGGTAGGGGTAAAATGACTATGCATAGATAATGTAAAAAGTCTGGGTGGCCATTTGATTAATTGTTCAGCAGTCTTATGGCATGGGGGTAGAAGCTGTTAAGGAGCCTTTTGGACCTAGACTTGGCGTTCCGGTACTACTTGCCGTGCGTAGCAGAGAGAACAGTCTATGACTTGGGTGACTGGAGTCTTTGACACTTTTTTGGGCCTTCCTCTGACACCGCCTAGTATATAGGTCCTGGATGGCAGGAACCTTGGCCACAGTGATGATCTGGGACATACGCACTACCCTCTGTAGCGCTTTACGGTCAGATGCCGAGCAGTTGCCATACCAGGCGGTGATGCAACCGGTCAGAATGCTCTTGATGGTGCAGCTGTAGAACTTTTTGAGTATCTGGGGACCCAGGCAAAATCTTTTCAGTCTCCTGAGGGGTAAAATGTGTTGTCGTGCCATCTTCACGACTGTCTTGGTGGGTTTGGACCATGATAGTTTGTTGGTGATGTGGACACTAAGGAACTTGAAACTCTCGACCCACTCCACTACAGCCCTGTCGATGTGAATGGGGGCGTGTTCAGCCCTCCTTTACCGGTAGTCCACGATCAACTCCTTTGTCTTGCTCACGTTGAGGGAGAGGTTGTTGTCCTGGCACCACACTGCCAGGTCTCTGACCTGCTCCCTATAGACTGTCTCATCGTTGTCAGTGATCAGGCCTACCACTGTTGTGTCGTCAGCAAACTTAATGATGGTGTTAGAGTCGTGGGTGAACAGGGAGTACAGGAGGGGCCTAAGCCTGCACCCCTGAGGGGCCCCCGTGTTGAGGAACAGCGTGGCAGGTGTGTTGTTGCCTACCCTTACCACCTGGGGGCGGCCCGTCAGGAAGTCCAGGATCCAGTTGCAGAGGGAGGTGTTTAGTCCCAGGGTCCTTAGCTTAGTGATGAGCTTTGTGGGCAATATGGTGTTGAACGGTGAGCTGTAGTCAGTGAACAGCATTCTCACATAGGTGTTCCTTTTGTCCAGGTGGGAAAGGGCAGTGTGGAGTGCGATTGAGATTGTGTCATCTGTGGATCTGTTGAGGCGGTATGCGAATTGGAGTGGGTCTAGGGTTTCCGTGATGATGGTGTTGATATGAGCCATGACCAGCCTTTCAAAGCACTTCATGGCTACCGACGTGAGTGCTACGGGGTGGTAGTCATTTAGGCAGGTTACCTTCGCTTTCTTGGGCACAGGCACTATGGTGGTCTGCTTGAAACATGTCAGTGAAGACACTTGCCAGTTGGTCCGTGCATGCTCTGAGTACACGTCCTGGTAATCCATCTGGCCCGGTGGCCTTGTGAGTGTTGACCTGTTTAAAGTTCTTACTCACATCGGCTATGGAGAGCATGATCACACAGTCGTCCGGAACAGCTGGTGCTTTCATGCCTGCTTCAGTGTTGCTTGCCTCGAAGCTAGCATATAAAAGGCATTTAGCTCATCTGGTAGGTTCGTCTGAGAGCATAGCGGGATTTCTTATAAGCGTCCAGATTAGTGTCCCACTTCTTGAAAGCGGCAGCTCTAGCCTTTTGCTCGGAGCGGATGTTGCCTGTAATCCATGGCTTCTGGTTGGGATATGTACTAACGGTCACTGTGGGGATGACGTCATCGATGCACTTATTGATGAAGCCGGTAACTGAGGTGGTAAACTCCTCAATGCTATTGTATGAATCCTGGATCATATTCCAGTCTGTGCTAGCAAAACAGACCTGTAGCGTAGCATCCATGTCATCTGACCACTTCCTTATTGAGCGAGTCACTGGTACTTCCTGCCTTAGTTTTTGCTTGAAATCAGGAATCAGGAGGATAGAATTATGGTCAGATTTGCCAAATGGAGGGCGAGGGAGAGCTTTGTATACATTTTACATTTACATTTAAGTCATTTAGCAGACATCTCTGTGTGTGGAGTAAAGGTGGTCTAGAGTTTTTTTCCTTCTGTTTGCACGTGACATGCTGGTAGAAATTAGGGAAAATGGATTTAAGTTTCCCTGCATTAAAGTCCCCGGCCACTATGAGCGCGGCATCTGGATGAGCATTTTCTTGTTTGCTTATGGCCTTATACAGCTTGTTGAGTGCAGTCTTAGTGCCAGCATCGGTTTGTGGCGGTAAATAGATGGCTACGAAAAATATAGATGAAAACTCTCTTGGTAGATAGTGTGGTCTACAGTTTATCATGAGGTACTCTACCTCAGGCGAGCAATATCTTGAGACTTCCTTAATATTAGACATTGCGCACCAGCTGTTATAGAGAAATAGACACACAACCCCACCACTCGTCTTACCAGATGTAGCTGTTCTGTCCTGCTGATGCACGGAAAACCCAGCCAGCTCTATATTATCCGTGTCGTCGTTCAGCCACAACTCGGTGAAACATAAGATATTACAGTTTTTAATGTCCCGTTGGTAGGATAGTCCATACATACTATATACATTTTATGGACACAGGCAAATTCTACAATAATTATATTTTGTTTGTTTTTACTCCTGAACTTCCTCCGATCATTTTCATGATGTCCATCTGGTTTGCTTCTATATGCCATATTTTTCTATCTGTGCTCTTTCACAAAAGCTCTCAACCTATAACCTATATACTTATTATGGACACAGTATGCTTTACATTAGTTATCTTGTTGTTATTAGTTGTTGTTATTAGTTCTATCCTTCAGCTCCATTCAACACCTCCCATCTATCTCTTAACACCATCCATATTGGATTTCAATTTGCCATATCTTTTTCAACTGTACTGTGATGTTTTACAAAAATTCTGAACCTTTCTATTCTCATTGCTTCTACAGATCGTAAATTGAAAATAAACATTTTTGCTAAAAGTATTATTATATTATTGATCGATTGACTATGACTTTTCAGATCACCCAGTAGTGCTATCTGCAGGGATAGCTCCAGGTAAATATTGCAATCCTTTAGCCATTCCTGGACCTGTGTCCAAAAACAAGCTACAAATGGACAGTACCAAAACAAATGATCTAATGATTCTGTCTCTTCGCAGCAAAATCTGCAGAGCTGGGAAGATTGTATCCCCCATATAAATAACATTCTATTGGTAGCAAGAATTTTATATAATAATTAAAATTGAAAAACACTATGCCATGGAATCGGTACATAACAAATCTCTTCCCAACTATTTTGCAATCTATATGGGACGCCTGTCAATTCTTTGGTCCTTAAATGAAACTGGTATACTTTTTTATTTATCACAATTTTCTTTAACCAATTATATTATTTAATGCAAGGCTGACAGACAAGTTCCTTACTTTTTCCCCCTTCCACTTTCCTTTTCCATTTTTGCAGTAATGCTGCAATTATTTGGTTGTAATTTTGGGTAGAGCAGACATTTCCATATGTTTTTGTTAGCTGCATGTGCGACATAACTCCACCAGTCCTACCGATAATATCATTTACGAAGATTATACCTTTTTTTAAAATTTTGTCCAAAAAAAAGTTTTTTAATCAGTTAGTATATTTGAGTTTAACCACAATATTTGTTTCATTATTTGTTCTGTAATTTCTGGAGGATTAAATTGAAACTGCAACCAACTTTGTATGGCTTGTTTCAGAAATAGTGATATTTGGGAGATTATTTCCTTTTCAGTGAGAGGTTGTAATCTGAATAAAGGGAAAAAGGCCATTATTAGAAAATATCTACATTGATCAATCCAGCATTTCTCCTTAATTCTGTCATGCAAATAAATGTATTTCCTATTACCAAGTCATTTACGGGTTCTATGCCTTTAGTTTTCCATGTGGACCAATTTATCGGTGCATTCTGAAAAGCTATCCAAGAATGGTTCCATAGGGTTGAGTTTTTTTGGGAGTGATATTGGTTCTTGTAGAATCCGTTTCCTTTTCTTCCATATTGTTAAAGTGTTCTTAACTATGAAGTTGTGAATGTTCTTGGCTGAATCCTTTGAAACTAGATACGTTAAAAGATTATGGGGATGAGCATGCACATCTTCAATAATGACCCATTGTTCCTCTTTAGTGCATTTAACAATATGTCTCAAGTAAAAGCCTTGGGTGGCGAGTTGATAGAGTTCCAAGTCTGGGATGTAAAAACCACCCTCAGACTTATGGAGATGTAAAACTTTCATTTTTATTCTATGACTTTCATTTGACCATATAAAATCGGTTATGGCCAAGTATAATTTTTTTAAAGAATGTCTTCATTCGTTATTACCGAGAATAAATATAAAAACTTTCGGAGCCATGCCATTCTGAAGAGGTTTATTCTACCTGTAAGATTTATGCGAAGATTGTTCCATTTAAATAGATCTAATTTCATATTGTTGAGCGATGGGATAAAGTGATCTTTATATATTGGTTGTTTCTTGTCACTTACTAAGCATCCTAAGTATTTGATATTTTTTGTGGTCCACCTAAAGGATTGCTTTAGAGTTATTCTTTTTTCTTTTTCCTATTGCCATTATTTCAGGTTTTTTCCATGTTCATTTTATATCCTGAGATTTTAGAGTATTCTGAAAGTATTTTTAGCATGGGGGGCATTACATTTTCAATATTGGTCAGGTATATCAGGAGATCAACTGCAAATAAGTTTAGTTGATATTCATGCTTACCAATACTGATACTTTTTACGTTTGGGTTCAGATGCCACTGCAAACAGGAAGGGGGAGAGAGGACATCCCTGTCTTGTGCCCCTTTCTAAAGCAATTTTATCAGATAATGTATTATTAGTGTATATTTTTACTTTAGGATATTTATATATATATTTTTATATATATTTTTATATATATTTTTATTTCAGCTGGAAAGTTGAAGGCTTCAAAAGTTTTGATTAGAAAATGCCATTCAAGACGGTCGAAAGCCTTTTCGGCATCAACAGCCATTATTGATAAATCTTTGTTGTTTTTTGTGTATTGTATTATATTGAAACATGTTATTGTATTTGTTTGTAAGTGTCTATTTTTAATAAACCTTGTTTGATTGATACAGTTGAAGTCGGAAGTGTACATACACCTTAGCCAAATACATTTACACTCAGTTTTTCACAATTCCTGACATATAATCCTAGTACAAATTATTTGTCTTAGGTCAGTTAAGATCACCACTTCATTTTAAGAAGATGAAATGTCAGAATAATAGTAGAGAGAATGATTTATTTCAGCTTTTATTTATTTCATCACATTCCCAGTGGGTCAGAAGTTTACATACACTCAATTAGTATTTGGTAGCATTGCCTTTACATTTTTTAACTTGGGTCAAACGTTTCGGGTAGCCTTCCAGAAGCTTCCCACAATAAGTTGGGTGAATTTTGGCCCATTCCTCCTGACAGAGCTGGTGTAACTGAGTCAGGTTTGTAGGCCTCCATGTTCGCACACGCTTTTTCAGTTCTGCCCACACGTTTTCTATAGGATTGAGGTCAGGGCTTTGTGATGGTCACTCCAATACCTTGACTTTGTTGTCCTTAAGCCATTTTGCCACAACTTTGGAAGTATGCTTGGGGTCATTGTCCATTTGGAAGACCTATTTGCGACCAAGCTTTAACTTCCTGACTGATGTCTTGAGATGTTGCTTCAATATATCCACATAATTTTCCTTCCTCATGATGCCATCTATTTTGTTTAGTGCACCAGTCCCTCCTGCAGCAAAGCACCCCCACAGCATGATGCTGCCACCCCCATGCTTCACGGTTGGGATGGTGTTCTTCGGCTTGCAAGCGACCCCCTTTTTCCTCCAAACATAACGATGGTCATTATGGGCAAACAGTTATATTTTTGTTTCATCATACCAGTGGACATTTCTCCAAAAAGTACGATCTTTGTCCCCATGTGCAGTTGCAAACCGTAGCCTGGCTTTTTCATGGCGGTTTTGGAGCAGTGGCTTCTTCCTTGCTGAGGGGCCTTTCAGGTTATGTCAATATAGGACTCGTTTTACTGTGGTTATAGATACTTTTGTACCTGTTTCTTCCAGCATCTTCACAAGGTCCTTTGCTGTTGTTCTGGGATTGATTCGCACTTTTCGCACCACAGTACTTTCATCTCTAGGAGACAGAACGCGTCTCCTTCCTGAGTGGTATGACGGCTGTGTGGTCCCATGGTGTTTATACTTGCGTACTATTGTTTGTACAGATGAATGTGGTACCTTCAGGCATTTGGAAATTGCTCCCAAGGATGAACCAGACTTGTAGAGGTCTACAATTTTTTTTCTGAGGTCTTGGCTGATTTCTTTTGATTTTCCCATGATGTCAAGCAAAAAGGCACTAAGTTTGAAGGTAGGCCTTGAAATACATCCACAGGTACACCTCCAATTGACTCAAATGATGTCAATTAGCCTATCAGAAGCTTTTAAAGCCATGACATCATTTTCTGGAATTTTCCAAGCTGTTTAAAGGTACAGTCAACTTAGTGTATGTAAACTTCTTACTCACTGGAATTGTGATACAGTGAATTATAAGTGAAATAATCTGTCTGTAAACAATTGTTGGAAAAGATTACTTGTGTCATGTACAAAGTAGATGTCCTAACTGACTTGTCAAAACTATAGTTTGTTAACAAGACATTTGTGGAGTGGTTCAAAAACGACTTTTAATGACTCCAACCTAAGTGTATGTACATTTCTGACTTCAACTGTATGTATCAAGTCTGGTAAGACTTTTGCCATTCTGTTGCTTATGAGCTTTGTTATTTTTTTGTTGTCGCAGTTTATTAAACGTATGGGTCGGTAATCAGCAGGGGACTCTCCAGATTGTAATAT
Source organism: Coregonus clupeaformis (assembly GCF_020615455.1). NCBI lineage: Eukaryota > Metazoa > Chordata > Actinopteri > Salmoniformes > Salmonidae > Coregonus > Coregonus clupeaformis. The sequence continues at coordinate 54,706,757 of NC_059201.1, forward strand.
AACTGAAAGTATTGAATTGAGTGACGTGTGTTGTCATTTTTGTAAATATGGGTGCTACTTTGTCCCAAAATGTTAAATAGAATTCTATTGGGGAAGCCGTCCATTCCTGGTGCATTTCTCCGCGTGAATGTTTTAACAGTGTCTAATATTTTTTGGGGGGTGATCTCTCTTTTTAGTGATAATTTTTTGTCTGCCTTAGGGTTGTTGAGTCTAAGAACGCTGTAGGGTCAGTCCAACTGTGGTTTAATTCTGATTTATATAGATTTCATATAAATTTTAGAAAAAAAGGTTAATCGCATTGTAGTTTCTAATTAACGCATTTGTATTTTTATCTTTTAAAAATATAACTGGTTTGGCTTGTATTCGTTTCGCAAAGTCTGTGTGATGTTTACCAGGTTTATTTGCCATGAAGTAGTATGCTTTATTTGAGTTTAACCTGTAGTTGTTGGCTCTCTTCAAAAGTAAAAGATCCTATTCCTGCTTAAGTTCAAACATTTTATTTTCTTCTTTACCATGTATATATTTTTTTGTGGGCTTTTTCTAAGATAGTGATCTCTGTTCCTTTTTCTTTAATTTTAATTTCTAACTCAGATTTAACGTTTGCCGAGTATGAGATAATCATACCCCTAATGCCTTAAAAGCATCCCAAATTACACTACCAGTCAAAAGTTTGGACATACCTACTCATTCAAGGGTTTTTCTTTATTTTTACTATTTTTTACATTGTAGAATAATAGTGAAGACATCCAAACTATGAAATAACACATATGGAATCATGTAGTAAGTAAAGTGTTAAACACATCAAAATATATTTTATATTTGAGATTATTCAATTAGCCACCCTTTGCCTTGATGACAGCTTTGCACACTCTTGGCATTCTCTCAACCAGCTTCATGAGATAGTCACCTGGTATGCATTTCAATTAACAGGTGTACCTTCTTAAAATTTAATTTGTGGAATTTGGTAAAAGACCAAGTCCATATTATGGCAAGAACAGCTCAAATAAGCAAAGAGAAACAACAGTCCATCTTTACTTTCAGACATGAAGGTCAGTCAATATAGAATATTTCAAGAACATAGAAAGTTTCTTCAAGTGCAGTCGCAAAAACCATCAAGCGCTATGATGAAACTGGCTCTCATGACCACCACAGGAATGGAAGACCCAGAGTTACCGCTGCTGCAGAGGATAAGTTCATTAGCGTTACCAGCCTCAGACATTGCAGCACAAATAAATGTCTCAGAGTTAAAGTAACAGACACATCTCAACATAAACTTTTCAGAGGAAACTGTGTGAATCAGGCCTTCATGGTCGAAATGCTGAAAATAAACCACTACTAAAGGACACCAATAAGAAGAAGAGACTTGCTTGGGCCAAGAAACACAAGCAATGGACATTATACTGGTGGAAAGTTGTCCTTTGGTCTGGAGTCCAAATTGGATAATTTTTTTTTTACTGTGGATATAGATACTTTTGTACCTGTTTCCTCCAGCATCTTCACAAGGAACTTTGCTGTTGTTCTGGGATTGATTTGCACTTTTCGCACCAAAGTACGTTCATCTCTAGGAGACAGAACGCGTCTCCTTCCTGAGCGGTATGACGGCTGCGTGGTCCCATGGTGTTTATACTTGCTTACTATTGTTTGTACAGATGAACGTGGTATCTACAGGTTTTGGACATTTCTCCCAAGGATGAACCAGATTTGTGGAGGTGTACAATTTTTTTTCGGAGGTCTTGGCTGATTTCTTTTGATTTTCCCATGATGTCAAGCAAAGAGGCACTGAGTTTGAAGGTAGGCTTCCAATTGACGATGTCAATTAGCCTATCAGAAGATTCTAAAGCCATGACATCATTTTCTGGAATTTTCCAAGCTGTTTAAAGTCACAGTCAACTTAGTGTATGTAAACTTCTGACCCACTGGAATTGTGATACAGTGAATTACAGTGGGGAAAAAAAGTATTTAGTCAGCCACCAATTGTGCAAGTTCTCCCACTTAAAAAGATGAGAGAGGCCTGTAATTTTCATCATAGGTACACGTCAACTATGACAGACAAAATGAGAATTTTCTTTCCTGAAAATCACATTGTAGGATTTTTAATGAATTTATTTGCAAATTATGGTGGAAAATAAGTATTTGGTCAATAACAAAAGTTTCTCAATACTTTGTTATATACCCTTTGTTGGCAATGACACAGGTCAAACGTTTTCTGTAAGTCTTCACAAGGTTTTCACACACTGTTGCTGGTATTTTGGCCCATTCCTCCATGCAGATCTCCTCTAGAGCAGTGATGTTTTGGGGCTGTCGCTGGGCAACACAGACTTTCAACTCCCTCCAAAGATTTTCTATGGGGTTGAGATCTGGAGACTGGCAAGGCCACTCCAGGACCTTGAAATGCTTCTTACGAAGCCACTCCTTCGTTGCCCGGGTGGTGTGTTTGGGATCATTGTCATGCTGAAAGACCCAGCCACGTTTCATCTTCAATGCCCTTGCTGATGGAAGGAGGTTTTCACTCAAAATCTCACGATACATGGCCCCATTCATTCTTTCCTTTACACGGATCAGTCGTCCTGGTCCCTTTGCAGAAAAATAGCCCTAAAGCATGATGTTTCCACCCCCATGCTTCACAGTAGGTATGGTGTTCTTTGGATGCAACTCAGCATTCTTTGTCCTCAAAACACGACGAGTTGAGTTTTTGCCAAAAAGTTATATTTTGGTTTCATCTGACCATATGACATTCTCCCAATCCTCTTCTGGATCATCCAAATGCACTCTAGCAAACTTCAGATGGGCCTGGACATGTACTGGCTTAAGCAGGGGGGACACGTCTGGCACTGCAGGATTTGAGTCCCTGGCGGCGTAGTGTGTTACTGATGGTAGGCTTTGTTACTTTGGTCCCAGCTCTCTGCAGGTCATTCACTAGGTCCCCCCGTGTGGTTCTGGGATTTTTGCTCACCGTTCTTGTGATCATTTTGACCCCACGGGGTGAGATCTTGCGTGGACCGCAGATCAAGGGAGATTATCAGTGGTCTTGTATGTCTTCCATTTCCTAATAATTGCTCCCACAGTTGATTTCTTCAAACCAAGCTGCTTACCTATTGCAGATGCAGTCTTCCCAGCCTGGTGCAGGTCTACAATTTTGTTTCTGGTGTCCTTTGACAGCTCTTTGGTCTTGGCCATAGTGGAGTTTGGAGTGTGACTGTTTGAGGTTGTGGACAGGTGTCTTTTATACTGATAACAAGTTCAAACAGGTGCCATTAATACAGGTAACGAGTGGAGGACAGAGGAGCCTCTTAAAGAAGAAGTTACAGGTCTGTGAGAGCCAGAAATCTTGCTTGTTTGTAGGTGACCAAATACTTATTTTCCACCATAATTTGCAAATAAATTCATTAAATATCCTACAATGTGATTTTCTGGATTTTTTCTTTCTCATTTTGTCTGTCATAATTGACGTGTACCTATGATGAAAATTACAGGCCTCTCTCATCTTTTTAAGTGGGAGAACTTGCACAATTGGTGGCTGACTAAATGCTTTTTCCCCCCACTGTATAAGTGAAATAATCTGTCTGTAAACAATTGTTGGAAAAATTACTTTTGTCATGCACAAAGTAGATGTCCTAACCGACTTGCCAAAACTATAGTTTGTTAACAAGAAATTTGTGGAGTGGTTGAAAAACGAGTTGTAATGACTCCAACCTAAGTCTATATAAACTTCTGACTTCAACTGTATTTTGACTTGTTTAATACTTTTTTGGTTACTACATGATTCCATATGTGTTATTTCATAGTTTTGATGTCTTCACTTTTATTCTACATTGTAAAAAATAGTAAAAATAAAGAAAAACCCTTGGTGTGTCAAAATGTTGACTGGTAGTGTATACAGTGGGGAGAACAAGTATTTGATACACTGCCGATTTTGCAGGTTTTCCTACTTACAAAGCATGTAGAGGTCTGTAATTTTTATCATAGGTACACTTCAACTATGAGAGACGGAATCTAAAAAAATCCAGAAAATCACATTGTATGATTTTTAAATAATTAATTTGCATTTTATTGCATGACATAAGTATTTGATCACCTACCAACCAGTAAGAATTCCGGCTCTCACAGATCTGTTAGTTTTTCTTTAAGAAGCCCTCCTGTTCTCCACTCATTACCTGTATTAACTGCACCTGTTTGAACTCGTTACCTGTATAAAAGACACCTGTCCACACACTCAATCAAACAGACTCCAACCTCTCCACAATGGCCAAGACCAGAGAGCTGTGTAAGGACATCAGGGATAAAATTGTAGACCTGCACAAGGCTGGGATGGGCTACAGGACAATAGGCAAGCAGCTTGGTGAGAAGGCAACAACTGTTGGCGCAATTATTAGAAAATGGAAGAAGTTCAAGATGACGGTCAATCACCCTCGGTCTGGGGCTCCATGCAAGATCTCACCTCGTGGGGCATCAATGATCATGAGGAAGGTGAGGGATCAGCCCAGAACTACACGGCAGGACCTGGTCAATGACCTGAAGAGAGCTGGGACCACAGTCTCAAAGAAAACCATTAGTAACACACTACGCCGTCATGGATTAAAATCCTGCAGCGTACGCAAGGTCCCCCTGCTCAAGCCAGCGCATGTCCAGGCCCGTCTGAAGTTTGCCAATGACCATCTGGATGATCCAGAGGAGGAATGGGAGAAAGTCATGTTGTCTGATGAGACAAAAATATAGCTTTTTGGTCTAAACTCCACTCGCCGTGTTTGGAGGAAGAAGAAGGATGAGTACAACCCCAAGAACACCATCCCAACCGTGAAGCATGGAGGTGGAAACATCATTCTTTGGGGATGCTTTTCTGCAAAGGGGACAGGACGACTGCACCGTATTGAGGGGAGGATGGATGGGGCCATGTATCGCGAGATCTTGGCCAACAACCTCCTTCCCTCAGTAAGAGCATTGAAGATGGGTCGTGGCTGGGTCTTCCAGCATGACAACGACCCGAAACACACAGCCAGGGCAACTATGGAGTGGCTCCGTAAGAAGCATCTCAAGGTCCTGGAGTGGCCTAGCCAGTCTACAGACCTGAACCCAATAGAAAATCTTTGGAGGGAGCTGAAAGTCCGTATTGCCCAGCGACAGCCCCGAAACCTGAAGGATCTGGAGAAGGTCTGTATGGAGGTGTGGGCCAAAATCCCTGCTGCAGTGTGTGCAAACCTGGTCAAGACCTAGAGGAAACGTATGATCTCTGTAATTGCAAACAAAGGTTTCTGTACCAAATATTAAGTTCTGCTTTTCTGATGTATCAAATACTTATGTCATGCAATAAAATGCAAATTAATTACTTAAAAATCATACAATGTGATTTTCTGGATTTTTGTTTTAGATTCCATCTCTCACAGTTGAAGTGTACCTATGATAAAAATTACAGACCTCTACATGCTTTGTAAGTAGGAAAACCTTCAAAATCGGCAGTGTATCAAATACTTGTTCTCCCCACTGTATATTTTTTATAATTGACTGTTTTGCATGTTATTTTGGCATTAATACTTGTCACATATCAGTTTGCAAACAATGCAAAAATATAAATTATTGAGTTAAAGCTGTATACAAACATGGTCTCTTTTTTGTATTCTTGAGTAAAGCAGCTTCAAAATGCAGGGGTTTCAGCCTAGCTCAGTGCTTTCTGTTATGGAGGTGCAGCCAGCAGAAAATACAGAGCATAGGCGTTGGTAATCTTCTCTAGTTGTGCCATGATTGACTCAGTGTTCTGTAACTCATGGGGACACTACGTCACCGCAGAATCTACAGGGAGAGAGGCAGTTCAAGCACACATTAGAAGTGCCCATCATTGGCCACAGATAAAATGACATCATATCACGTTATATCTAGTGTAGCTTTGATTGGACTGATCATGTCAACATCATACTTTCAAAAGCTAGCAAGCTAGACAAGCAGTCATCATCTTGAATCATGTCAACAATCTACTGGCAAATCCTTTTCAATCCTTGTCATATGAAGAGAAATTATGGCTAAAGGTATCGGTGCTCATCGGCCAATGGACATAAACATTGCACAACAAGTTGGATCTCACAAATTCAACAATGAGTTTGGAAGGAATCAGTGGCTAATTGCAAGCGTTGCAAAGCAATCACTATTGTGCTTCCCCTGCCTGCTATTCGGTGGAGAGAGTGTGTGGTCCAAGTCTGGGTTTAAGGGTCTCTTTTCCAAGCTTAAAAGGATAAACATTCAGACGCAACACCATGGGCCAGAAAAGGTTGAATACATTGGCCATTCTCTCAATCCAGCATGACTTCTGCCGTGATCAGAACAACTGGAAACAAACTCGGAAATGGGAAACCTCAGACTTCAGTGAGTTCAAGACAACTGGGAACTCGGAAAAAAACGAGGTCCGACTATGGAAAATACGTTTTGAATGGTCATCGGAATTCCAAGTCGGGAACTCTGGCCTCTTTCTAAAGCTCCGACCTGAAGATCACTGACGTCATGATTCGACCTTGTTTTTTCCCCAGTTCCCAGTTGTGTTGAAACCACCATAAATCCAGAGAATACCAGACTTTGATGACAAAGTTTAATGACAAAGGTTGTCCACAAGATGGACCGCGCCACCTTCCTGTTCAAGTGAGCACAGCACAACAACGGTGAGTCCAAAAATGTATTGTATGCTGCTGCATAAATTATGCAATACGCCAGCGAGATATGTATACTGTAGCTAAGGAAGCAATACTAAGTCTATGTTGTGTAGTAAGCTGTTAGTAGCCCATGTGGCTTATCACCTCAGAACTTAGCCTACTATTCTGACTTGGTGGTGCACATGTAGCCTGTAGCCTGTTTTAGAGAAATGTCATCATCAAATATTGTAAGAGCTTTCATTTTCTACGTATATTTCCCCGTTATTCATCCTACGGTTCTGACTTGGTGTACAGGGAGAAAACTGTATGAACGACCCATGTTCAGAATTATGTCTCTGTCCATTTCAAAAGAGCTGAACAAATGGATATATCGACTATGTCCGTCTTAGTTTTCTCATTAATGTCTTAATCAAAATTACGGCTTGCCTCTTATCCGCTCATCATACCCTTATGCATAGTTTGTTCAATGCGTATAATTGTTTTGCTTACTTTGTATTATAATTAGCTCATGTGCTTTTCTCGATGAGGAGGGGATACTATATAATGTTGTTGGGTCTGTAACCATGTTTGCCAGTGACAGTCTCTTCCCATTCAAATATTGTTTTTTCAACATAAGGTTCAGTAATAGACCCATGTAATTCCAGTTGATATTGCGAGGGTTGTTTTGTTTGTGCAATGCGCTGTCTGTGCGTCGGTATATTGTCTATAAAAGTGGATCCTCGTGATTGTATTTTCCTTCCTTTTTAGACCACATAGGCCTAATAAAATACATTAAAATGGTTGGCTAACAGCATCTATCTCTCTCTCTCTCTCTCTCTCTCTCTCTCTCTCTCTCTCTCTCTCTCTCTCTCCGCTCGCTCTCTGTCTGTCTGTCTGTCTGTCTGTCTGTCTGTCTTTCTCTGTGTGTTTGGTGACTTAAAGAAGAAGAAAGTTAAGGCCTCAACATCTTGCTGAATTTATCTGAACTAACATTAACCTGAATATCTGTCGGTGTCCATTTTGAAAGTGCTGAACGAACAGGCCTACCTTGTCATTGCTCATTTGCTTGCACTTGCTTATACTTAGAGCTAAGTGTTAATGATATAAGAACAAACATTATGAATTTGCTGAACATAAATGTAATAATGTTTGTGTATGGTTCAAAAGTCAAAACTCATGTCGGCATTTCTTATTATTGAAGGAGAAAGTGATTCTTATCAAGTCACACAAATCCACAAGGAGTCAGTAGAAACCACTTTTTTTTAATCAAGTCAGCCAAATCAGCTATGGTTTTTAAAAAGACAGTAAATGAGGCTGAATTAACTGTTTTGCTGCCAGACAAAGCTTCGCTGATAGCCAGACGCAGCAACGGTAAGGATTCACGCCATGGTGCTGAAAGGAACGCTCCGCTGTCGGGACAGTTTTTATGTAGGCCCTAATAGTTTGTGGGCACCGTTTGTCACCGTTATAGTGCAATTAATGCATGCTTTGCTGGCATGCATTAAAATAAATTGGTTGAGTTTGCCCAACCAAGATTTTCATGCTAAAATCACCACTGTTTGCACCTCAGGTAATATATGATTTATTTTGAAATAAATTATCTATTATTTGTAATTTCATTTAAAGTATTTAATCTATACATGGTTGATTAATTCATATTCATAATATTTGGATATTATCCACTATACTTAATAATGTCCAAGATGTTGTGCAATTACACCCCACCTTTTCACAAAGGTTTATTACTACACAAATGTTTTATTACAAAATACAAAGTTGACCAACTTTTTCAACTAGAATTGTATCTTAGTAAAAGACAAGACTGTATTTATTAGAATCAACTGCATATCCTGTACAGTATGCATATAGGGCCAGCAGTACAGATCTTAATTTGACTAGTTTCTCACAGCAGGAAATAATTCTGCAGCAACAGGAAATGTGAATTTTTGTGTGGATTATAATTAATGGATATTTTTGTAGGGTTGAGACATTTTTTATTAGGGCAGATCAAGCCTTTTTAAACCTCGAATACACTACTAGTTTGGATTTCCTGCTGTGTATTTTTTGCCCATTCAAACTTTAAAACATGTTGACTGTTATGGATTGAGTTGCTTGTATACAACTTTTGGATATCTTTCATACTTTTTAAACTATTAAGCTTTGTGTCCTTCTTTTTTCAGCTAGTTAAACAGGCAGAAATGACCTAAAACTAGTGTTATTGTCATGAATGTCTGTGGAATGCGGTAGGCCAGTGTCACGGTTTCGGCCGAGGCTGCTCGGCGGTCGTCGTCCCCGGAGTACTAGCTGCCACCATTGTATGTTATCGATGTTTGTTTGGTTTTGTCTTAGTTGTACACCTGTTTCCGTTTAGTGTTAATTATGTGTCCTATAAGTTCTCGTTTTGTTAGTCGTGTGTTGTGTGTAATTGTCCGCCTGTCAGCAGGTGCTGTATTGTTTTGCTCCATTGTTTTGGAGAGTTTTCGCACCTGTGTGCGCACTTATTTGTATTTTGGTGTTTACGCACGGTGTGCGTAATCGCTCGCCTCCGGGCTCTTTTGAGGCCCGTTTGTTACTTCTTGGTCGTCTACTAAAGTGTGTTGGACGAAGCTTCTATGTCCTGCGCCTGATTCCTGCACCACATCCACATTCAGCTATTCCTGACAGAATTACACACCAACGATGGAATCAGCAGGAGCAGCAGCAGCGCCCGAGTCGTGGGAGGAGCGTTTCTGCCCTCATCTCCTGTCTCACCGGCAAAGCGTTGGAGTGGGCCAACGCCGAATGGAGGGGGATAGATGCCGCCACTATCACCTACGCGGAGTTCTCCCGCCGCTTTAGGGCCGTGTTCGACCATCCACCTGAGGGGAAAGCGGCGGGGGAGCGTCTATTCTACCTCCGACAGGGGAAGAGGAGCGCCCAGGAGTTCGCCATGGAATTCCGGACTCTAGCGGCGGATGCAGGGTGGAATGAGCGGGCCCTCATCGACCACTATCGATGCAGTCTGCGGGAGGACGTCCACCGAGAGCTGGCCTGCAGGGACACCAACCTCTCGTTCAACCAGTTGGTGGATATGTCCATCCGTCTCGAGTGGGGGCCGTCCATTCCATCCTCCAGCACCTCCGAGCCGAGCCCTATGGAGCTCAGAGGTGCTGGCGCTAGAGAGAGTAGGAGAAGGAGCCCGAGGGGGGCCGTCCCCTGCACCAACTGTGGCCGTGGAGGGCACACTGCGGCTAGGTGCTGGGGAGGGTCTCCAGGTGGACGAGACAACAGGCCACGCACTGGGGAGTCCTTCCAGGTGAGTAGGCGCTCCACTTACCCAGAGCTCTCTGTTGTGCACCTATGTATACCTGTCAGTTTTCCACAGGTTGCACCTCATTCCCAGCATAAGACGCCAGTAGATTCAGGCGCAGCTGGGAATTTTGTTGATCGGAATTTTTGTGCTAAGTTAGGGATTCCCCTCCTTCCTGTCAATGCTCCCTTCCCTGTACATGCACTAGATAGCCGCCCGTTGGGATCGGGGTTGATTAGGGAGGTCACAGCGCCACTTAGGATGAGTACGCAGGGGGGTCATGAGGAAACTATTCAGTTATATCTGATCGACTCTCCTGCGTATCCAGTGGTGCTGGGGCTTCCCTGGTTGATTACCCATAACCCCTCTATTTTGTGGCAACAGAGGGCTCTTAAGGATTGGTCTGCCCAGTGTGTGGGGCAATGTCTGGGTGTTTCCGTGGGGGCGACCTCGGTGGAGAGTCCGAACCAAGTGCCCGCAATGCACATTCCCCCTGAGTATGAGGAGGTAGCACTCGTGTTTAGCAAGGCGAGGGCGACGCGATTGCCACCTCATAGACAGGGGGATTGTGCGATAGACCTCCAGGCAGGAGCAGCGCTTCCGCGTAGCCATGTGTATCCTCTGTCTCAAGAGGAGAAGGGGGCTATGGAGACATACATAGCCGAGTCTCTGAGACAAGGATACATACGACCCTCCACTTCCCCTGCGTCCTCGAGCTTCTTTTTTGTGAAGAAAAAGGATGGAGGATTGCGCCCGTGTATTGATTACCGTAGTCTCAATCAGATCACTGTGAAATACAGTTATCCACTCCCTCTGATTGTGACTATGACGGAATCATTACACGGAGCATGTTTCTTCACAAAACTGGATCTCAGGAGCGCCTACAACCTGGTGCGCATTAGGGAGGGTGATGAATGGAAGACAGCATTTAGTACCACCTCGGGTCATTACGAGTATCTCGTCATGCCATACGGGTTGATGAATGCTCCTTCAGTCTTCCAATCCTTTGTGGATGAGATCTTCCGGGACATGCAGGGGCAAGGTGTGGTCGTGTACATTGACGACATTCTAGTGTACTCGTCTACCCGAGCCGAGCATGTAGCGCTGGTGCGCCGGGTGTTGAGGAGGCTGCTGGAGCACGACCTGTATGTCAAGGCAGAGAAATGTCTGTTTTTCCAGGAGTCTATCTCCTTTTTGGGTTATCAGTTGTCCGCGTCAGGGGTGAAGATGGAGGTTGATCGTGTGTCAGCCGTGCGTAATTGGCAAACCCCAACCACGGTTAAAGAGGTGCAGCAGTTCTTGGGTTTTGCGAATTACTACCGGAGGTTTATCCGGGGTTTTGGACAGGTGGCAGCTCCCATAACGTCTCTTCTGAAGGGGGGTCTGGTGCGCTTGCAGTGGTCAGCTGAGGCGGACAGGGCGTTTGGGAGACTGAAGGGCCTGTTTACTTCGGCTCCGGTGCTGGCGCATCCGGATCCCGCCTTACCATTTCAGGTAGAGGTGGACGCGTCTGAGGCCGGTATAGGGGCCGTGCTATCGCAACGGTCTGGCACGCCACCTAAACTCCGCCCCTGTGCTTTTTACTTCAAGAAGCTCAGCCCGGCGGAGCGAAATTATGACGTAGGGGACAGGGAGCTGTTAGCCGTGGTACAGGCCCTAAAGGTGCGGAGGCATTGGCTTGAGGGGGCTCAACACCCTTTCCTCATTTTGACTGACCACCGTCACCTAGAGTACATCCGGGCAGCTAGGAGACTGAACCCTCGCCAGGCTCGGTGGAACATGTTTCTAGCCCGGTTCGTATTTAAAATCACGTACATCCCTGGGTCCCAGAACGGTAAGGCAGACGCCCTGTCCCGGCGGTATGACACAGAGGAGAGGTCCGTTGAGCCCACTCCCATACTACCGGAGTCTTGTCAGGTGGCACCGGTAGTGTGGGAGGTCGATGCTGAAATCGAGCGGGCGTTGCGTACCGACCCTAGCCCTCCACAGTGTCCTGTGGGTCGGACGTACGTTCCGCTCGAGGTTCGGGATCGACTTATATATTGGGCTCACACGTCACCCTCCTCTGGACATCCAGGTATTGGCCGGACAGTGCACTGCCTTAGCGCTAAGTACTGCTGGCCAACGTTAGCCAGGGATGTGAGGGTTTATGTCTCCTCCTGCTCGGTGTGCGCCCAGTGTAAGGCGCCCAGACACCTACCCAGGGGGAAGTTACAACCCCTGCCCGTTCCACAACGACCCTGGTCTCACCTCTCGGTGGATTTTGTTACAGACCTTCCCCCCTCTCAGGGGAATACCACCATACTGGTCGTTGTGGATCGGTTCTCTAAGGCCTGTCGTCTCCTCCCAATGCCGGGTCTTCCTACTGCCCTACAGACCGCTGAGGCACTATTCACCCACGTCTTCCGGCATTACGGGGTACCCGAGGATATAGTGTCTGATCGAGGTCCCCAGTTCACCTCCCGAGTCTGGAGAGCGTTCATGGAGCGTTTGGGGGTCTCGGTGAGCCTTACCTCGGGGTACCACCCGGAGAGCAATGGGCAGGTAGAACGAGTGAACCAGGATGTGGGTAGGTTTCTGAGGTCGTATTGCCAGGGCCGGCCGGAGGAGTGGGCGAGGTATATTCCCTGGGCAGAGATGGCACAGAAATCTCTCTCCGCCACTCCTCCACCAACCTAACCCCTTTCCAATGTGTGTTAGGGTACGAGCCGGTTCTGGCACCATGGCATCAGAGCCAGATCGAGGCCCCTGCGGTGGATGAGTGGGTGCGGCGCTCGGAGGAGACGTGGAACGCTGCACACGTCCATCTGCAGCGGGCCATCCATCGACAAAAGGCGAGCGCCGATCTCCACCGCAGTGAGGGGCCGGTGTACGCACCTGGAGATCGAGTCTGGCTCTCGACCAGAAACCTACCCCTCCGCCGGCCCTGCCGGAAGCTGGGTCGGCGGTTTGTGGGGCCTTTTAAAGTCCTGAGGAGATTGAACGAGGTGTGTTACAGGTTACAACTGCCTATTGATTATCATGTTAACCCCTCGTTCCATGTGTCGCTTCTCAGGCCGGTGGTAGCTGGTCCACTCCAGGACTGTGAGATAGGAGAGACTCCTCCGCCCCCATTGGACATCGAGGGGGCTCCGGCGTACACAGTTCGGTCCATCTTGGATTCGAGGCGTCGGATGGGGGGTCTCCAATATCTCGTGGAGTGGGAGGGGTACGGCCTGGAGGAACGGTGCTGGGTGCCGAGGAGGGACATCTTGGACCCGTCTCTCCTGACTGAGTTCCACCGTGGTCATTCCACGCGCCCTGCTCCGCGTCCTCCTGGTCGTCCCCGAGGCCGGGGTCGGCACACGGCTGGAGCCGCGCGTCAAGGGGGGGGGTACTGTCACGGTTTCGGCCGAGGCTGCTCCTCCTCCTTGTTCGGGCAGGCTTCGGCGGTCGTCGTCCCCGGAGTACTAGCTGCCACCGTTGTATGTTATCGATGTTTGTTTGGTTTTGTCTTAGTTGTACACCTGTTTCCGTTTAGTGTTAATTATGTGTCCTATAAGTTCTCGTTTTGTTAGTCGTGTGTTGTGTGTAATTGTCCGCCTGTCAGCAGGTGCTGTATTGTTTTGCTCCATTGTTTTGGAGAGTTTTCGCACTTGTGTGCGCACTTATTTGTATTTTGGTGTTTACGCACGGTGTGCGTAATCGCTCGCCTCCGGGCTCTTTTGAGGCCCGTTTGTTATTTCTTGGTCGTCTACTAAAGTGTGTTGGACGAAGCTTCTGTGTCCTGCACCTGATTCCTTCACCACATCCACATTCAGCTATTCCTGACATCCAGAGTCAAGCGCAGGACACAGAATGAAATTAGCGTCCCAGGTCTCCTGCGAGCGCCGAACCCACTCGTCCACCGCAGGTACCTCAATCTGGCTCTGGTGCCAAGGTGCCAGGGCCGGCTGATAACCTAACACACACTGGAAAGGAGTGAGGTCAGTTGAGGAGTGGCGGTTGGAGTTGATTGCCATCTCTGCCTAGGGTAGGAAATCCGACCACTCCCCTCGCCGGTCCTGGCAGTACGACCTCAGAAACCTACCCACCTCCTGGTTGATTCTCTCCACCTGCCCGTTACTCTCGGGGTGAAAACCTGAGGTAAGGCTAACCGAGATCCCCAACCGTTCCATGAACGCCCTCCAAACCCAGACACTATATCCTCAGGCACCCCGTAGTGCTGGAAGACGTGGGTAAATAGGGCCTCGGCAGTTTGTAGGGCCGTAGGGAGTCCGGGCAGAGGAAGGAGGCAACAGGACTTAGAAAACCGATCCACAACGACCAGGATGGTTGTGTTCCCTTTTGAGGGAGGAAGATCAGTCATAAAATCCACCGATAGGTGGGACCACGTCGTTGTGGAACGGGTAGGGGGTGTAATTTCCCTCTGGGCAGGTGTCTAGGAGCCTTACACTGGGCGCACACCGAGCAGGAGGAAACATAAACCCTCACGTCCTTAGCTAAGGTGGGCCACCAGTACTTCCCACTAAGACAGTTCACTGTCCGACCGATGCCAGGATGACCAGAGGAGGGTGACGTGTGAGCCCAATAGATCAAACGATCGCGGACCTCCAGCGGTACATACATACAACCCTCTGGACACTGGGGAGGAGTGGGTTCGTTACGCAATGCCCGCTCGATGTCCACGTCAACCTCCCATACCACCGGTGCCACTTGACACGACGCCGGAAGTATGGGAGTGGGCTCCACGGAACTCTCCTCCGTGTCATACAGTCGGGACAGAGCATCTGCCTTAGCGTTCTGGGAGCCTGGCCTGTAGGAAAGGGTGAAAACAAAACGGGTGAGAAACATGGACCACCTTGCCTGTACTCCAGATTGCGGTGGTCAGTCAAAATGAGAAAAGGGTGTTTAGCCCCCTCAAGCCAATGTCTCCACGCTTTCAGGGCTTTGACCACAGCCAACAGCTCCCGGTCCCCCACATCATAGTTGCGCTCCGCCGGGCTGAACTTATTCGAAAAGAAAGCACAGGGGCGGAGCTTGGGTTGCATGCCCGAGCGCTGAGAAAGTACAGTGCCTATCCCAGCCTCGGACGCGTCCACCTCAACCGTGAAGGCCAAGGAGGGATCCGGATGAGCCAGCACTGGAGCCGAGGTAAACAGGTCCTTCAGGTGACTAAAAGCCATGTCCGCCTCAGCTGACCACCGCAGACGCACCGGTCCCCCCTTCAGCAATGAGATAGTGGGAGCCGCTACCTGACCAAAGCCCCGGATAAACCTCCGGTAGTAGTTGGCAAACCCCAAGAATCGCTGCACCTCCTTCACCGTGGTTGGAGTCGACCAATTACGCACGGCCGAAATGCGGTCACTCTCCATCCTCACCCCAGACGCGGACATGTGGTACCCTAGGAAGGAGATGGACTCCTGAAAGAACAGGCATTTCTCTGCCTTAGCATACAGATAATGCTCCAACAGTCTTCCAAGCACTTTACGCACCAGGGACACATGCTCGGCCCTTGTAGTGGAGTATATAAGGATGTCGTCAATATACACCACTACCCCTTGTCCGTGCAGGTCCCTGAAAATCTCATCCACAAATGATTGGAAAACTGATGGAGCATTCATTAAACCGTATGGCATGACAAGATACTCATAATGTCCAGAGGTGGTACTAAATGCCGTCTTCCACTCATCTCCCTCCCGGATACGCACTAGGTTGTACGTGCTCCTGAGATCCAATTTTGTGAAGAAGCGTGCCCCGTGCAATGATTCCGTCATACTAGCTATCAGGGGTAATGGATAGCTGTACTTGATGGTAATCTGATTTAAGCCACGGTAATCAATGCACGGGTGTAACCCACCATCTTTCTTCTTCACAAAAAAGAAACTTGAGGAGACAGGTGAAGTGGATGGCCATTTGTCTCCATAGCCGCCCTCTCCTCCTGAGACAAGGGATACACGTGACTCCGGGGAAGTGCAGCTCCTACCTGGAGATTTATTGTGCAATCCCCCGGACGATGGGGTGGTAATTTAGTCGCCCTCTTTTTACTGAAGGCGATAGCCAAATCGGCATACTCGGCAGAAATGTGCATAGTGGAAACCTGGTTTGGACTTTCCACCGTAGTTGCCCCCAAGGAAACTCCTACACACCTCCCTGAACACTGACCGGACCATCCCTTGAGAGCCCTCTGTTGCCATGAAATCGTGGGGTCATGAATGGTTAACCAGGGAAGTCCCAACACCACAGGATACGCAGGAGAATCAATCAGATAGAGGCTAATCCTCTCCTCATGACCCCCCTGCGTCCTCATCAGAAGTGGAGTGGTGACCTCCCTGATTATGCCTGACCCTAACGGGTGACTATCTAATGCATGCACAGGGAAAGGTTTATCAACAGACACAGTAGGGATCCCTAAACTATGAGCATACTGGCGATCAATAAAATTCCCAGCCGCGCCTGAATCTACTAGCGCCTTATGCTGGAAATGGGGGGAAAACTCTGGATAAACAATATCAATACACAGATTAGCAACAGGGGGCTCTGGGTGAGTCGGGTGCCTACTCACCTGAGACGGTCGACCAGTGCTCTGCCTGCTGCCTCGACCTCCTGAGGACCCTCCCCAGCACCGACCAGCAGTGTGTCCTCTGTGGCCACAGTTGGTGCAGGGGACGGTCCCTCTCCCCGTCTCCCTAACCGCAGCACCTCCGAGCTCCATGGGGGTAGGCTCGGAGGTGCTGGGGGATGGAATGGACGGCCCCCGATCAGAACGTCCGCGGGCTGCCAACAGGTTATCCAACCTGATGGACATGTCCACCAGTTGGTCCAGGTTGAGATCGGTGTCCCTGCAGGCCAGTTCCCGACGGACGTCCTCCCTTAAGCTGCAACGATAATGGTGGATCAGGGCCCTCTCATTCCATCCCACGCTGGCTGCTAAAGTTCTAAACTCCAGCGCAAACTCCTGCGCGCTCCTCATCTCCTGTCGTAGGTGGAACAGATGTTCACCCGCGCTCTCCCCTCTGGTGGATGATCGAATACCGCCCGGAAGCGGCGGGTGAAATCCTAGTTGCGGACAGTTCTCGAGTCTATTCCTCCCCACTCGGCGTTGGCCCATTCAAGCGCTCTCCCCGAAAGAGAGGAGATGAGGGCGGACACGCTTTCGTATCCCGAGGGCGCCGGGTGAATGGTGGCCATGTAGAGCTCTACCTGGAGGAGAAATCCCTGGCACCTGGCAGGTGTACCGTCATATGCCCTCGGGAGCGAGAGCCGAATCCCACTGGACCCAGATGGCGGAGTGGTGACCAGTGTTGTAGGTGGTTGAGTGGTTGGAGATGGTGACGGGATACCAACTCTCTCCCATCGTTCCATCGTCTGGAACACTCGTTCCATGGTGACACTGAGAGTCTGAATCATCATCTCTTGTCGTTGGACTCGTTCCTCCATCGTCTCGGTAAATCCGGCTGTTCCAGCTGACTCCATAAGGGTGCGTGTTTCTGTCATGAATGTCTGTGGAATGCGGTAGGCCAGAGTCAAGCGCAGGACACAGAATGAAATGAAAATCTACTTTACTGAATAGTAAAGAAACAAGCAAAACCTCCAACACAGGGAGGAGCAACCCGCTCACAAACAACACTCGTAACAAGTAACAAACACGCACAACACACAGTGGGAGCGAACAGGTTAAATAGGGAAGGACATAATACATAATGGGAAACAGGTGTGCAACACTAGACAACAACCAGATGAACATAGAAACATAAAACATAGATCGGCAGCAGCTAGTACTCCGGTGACGACGAACGCCGAAGCCTCGGCAGCATCCGTGACAGTTATGCAAGGTAGATGTACAGTTTTCGTGGGTAGCTAGCTAACAATTATTTGTGGCTAGCTAGGTAACTAGCCAGTTAGTCCTATTGACTTACCATGGACTTACCCATTCACTGAACCTTCTTCCAGCCAGGACAATGGTATTTGGTATTTTATTACGATCCCCATTAGCTGTTGCAAAAGCAGTAGCTCCTCTTCCTGGGGTCCACACAAAACATGAAACATGACATTATACAGAACATTAATAGACAAGAACAGCTCAAGGACAGAACTACATAAAATTTTTTTTGAAAGGCACACGCAGTCTACATATCAATACATACACACAAACTATCTAGGTCAAATAGGGGAGAGGCGTTGTGCCGTGAGGTGTTGCTGTATCTAATATTTTTTTTGGGACTCATACTCCGACCATCCTGTGCTCCAATTTGCGTGCTCGGAACACGGTAGTATGCATTTTGAGAAACACCCAGGGTATCTTTCTTTGGGAAGAGGGACTTTTCCTCCTGTTGTATGTAAATAAACTCGACACTCTCCTCGGCAGTCTGTCGTCTTACACTGAGCATTCTGGAATGGATAGTTTGCCTTTTCTCTCTCAAGCTCTCTATCTCTCTCTTTCTCTCTCTCTCTCTCTTTCCTCATCCAGACCAGGGCCCGGTTTCCCAAAAGCATCTAAAGGCTCATTGCTAGAACCTTTGTAGGAGCATCGTTACATCTCTAAACTGTTTCCCAAAACCATCGTTATTAACGTTGCACTTGAAAATGCTCGTCATCTAACGCCTGCCTCAGACGACTCGTAGAACAGCTAAGTGCTATGCTAGATGGTTTGTAGATGCTTTTCTGCCCTCCTGCGTCACTTATACACAGAAAATCTCTGCTAAACATAGAATCACATGGTTTATCCAACTCTCTGTGACCACCGATATCTTCAGAACAAAGTTGACTACGAATACAATGTTGCCAATGTCTTTGCCATTGATACAAACAAGCAACGTATGAAAAGAGAATTCAAATTAAAACTGTGATGACTGCATTAAAATATAAAAAGCAGGCTATCAACCTATTTCAATCATATTGAAAAACATTTAATGTTCAATCAATGGAGTTCTATTTTGCTACTTGTAGGCTACTGTCTGTAATTTGTCTCAATATACAGTATTTCATGACGTGTAGCCTAACGTGCGCAATGATGTGCCAAATCTGTGATTTAGTGCATTTCTATTGGGTAAGCATAAGAATAAGCCGCCTCAATATTTACAGCTGTAGGTGGTAATATCATTCTAGGAGCTGAAAGTATTTAGAAAATTCCCAAAACAAATCTTTTCCCTTATAAAATACCCCTAAATATAAAAATTAAGTTTCCCTGACGGACAAGGATTGTCCCGACTTTCAAGAATCTCTGAGCTAATTTCCTGCTATTCTATACATTTTGCCATGAGGCTGAGAGAATATTTTGCAGCTTTAAAGTACATTTCCTGTAATTCAACAAATTCACTGGGGGGGCCGCCCTCTGGGGGAAGGGGGACAAAAAAGCTTGTGGACCTCCACCACCTTGCGGGGGCTGGGGGGGGTGTGTGCTACGCCAGTGTTGAGGAAGTTTTCCTTCCAACAGGGCTGATTTGCTAGCAGGCCGTCTCTCACCTGGATGTCTCTAAAGTCACCATCTTGTACTTTCTCTTGGTCAATGACAACTTCCTGTTCTCAGACAAAACCAAGATCGAGAAGGGCGTAGCTGCATCCCAATATGGAGACCGGAGTATGCGTGAGTGGGTGTGTGGAAAGGAGTGGGTGTATCGAAAGCTCTCAGGTCTACGTTAGACACTTTTAAAAATTGTGTTTCTTACCACTTAACTACCGTAACGTACCACGTGAGTTTGGACTTCTGCTTTGAGGCCAGAGGATGAGTCGTATTTCATTGTTAGTTTACACAAACAATTTTACATATTCCATTATAAAACTGACAATTGTTTATTTTTTAAATAAAAAGTACTGATGATGGGTGTACTGTTGCTTCATGCGTTGTATTTATGTACTTACTGTGACTATCACCCTGATATTGGGTACTAGGTAGCTACTTCCCACGCCGTTGCCGGACAATGGTGTCTGTCAAGCGGGAGTGAAGGGCACTGTGTCCAGCTGTTGTTGTCGTTCATGCCCTCCCCATTGAGTTTTAGACTTTATGTACATTATGTATCAAAGTGACATCTAGATGACATCTGGTTATCAATATTAGTTATTTATTGTGTAAGCCACTGTCTTGGGAGGGTAAAAAATTGCTAAGTTACCTACCGCCGGCGACACGACCGTGATACCAAGTAGAGAGTACGTTAGGTCGGCAGGCACGTCTACACAACACCCGTGCACTGGTCGCCGGCTTATCGACTTGCAGCCCAATCAACCACGCAAAACGGTCTTGAGTGGGAACAAAATCTGCTTAATTCGCTGTTTCGACACCAATAATAAGAAGAGACCTGCTTGGGCCAAGAAACATGAGCAATGGACATTAGACCGGTGGAAATATGTCCTTTTGTCTGGAGTCCAAATTGGAGATTTCTGGTTCCAACCACCATGTTTGTGAGACGAGGTGCGGGTGAACGGATGATCTCCGCATGTGTATTTCACACCGTAAACAATGGAGGAGGAGGTGTTATGGTGTGGGGGTGCTTTGCTGGTGACACTGTCTGTGATTTATTTAGAATTCAAGGCACACTTAACCAGCATGGCTACCACAGCATTCTGCAGCGATACGCCATCCCATCTGGTTTGGGCTTAGTGGGACTATCATTTGTTTTTCAGCAGGACATTGACCCAACACACCTCCAGGCTGTGTAAGGGCTGTTTTAACAAGAAGGAGAGTAATGGAGTGCTGCATCAGATGACCTGGCCTCCACAATCCCCCGACCTCAACCCAATTGAGATGGTTTGGGATGAGTCGGACCGCAGAGTGAAGGAAAAGCAGCATATGTGGGAACTCCTTCAAGACTGTTGGAAAAGCATTCCAGTTGAAGCTGGTTGAGAGAATGCCAAGAGTGTGCAAAGCTGTCATCAAAGCAAAGGGTGGCTATTTGAAGAATCTCAAATATAAAATATATTTAGATTTGTTTAACACTTTTTTGGTTACTACATGATTCTACATGTGTTATTTCATAGTTTTGATGTCTTCACTATCATTCTACATTGTAGAAAATAGTGAAAATAAACAAAAACCCTTGAATTAGTACGGTGTGTCCAAACTTTTGACTGGTACTGTAGGTCTATCTCATTAGTATCTTATTAATAATTGTAGGCAATGTTAGAATGATACATTTAATAGTTTTTCTTACTTTGTGTGTTATAATTAGCTCTGGTGCTTTTCTCCATGAGGAAGGTGGTAAGTTACAGACCCAACAGCATTATATTATAGTATCCCCTCCCCGTAGCCATGTTTGCCAGTGACAGTCTCTTTCAATTAAAATATTTTTGTTCAACAAAAGGTTCAGTAATAGACCCATGTAATTCTTGTTCATATTGCGAGGGTTGTTTTGTTTGCGGAATGCGCTGTCAGTGCGTCTCTATATTGTCTATAAAAGTTGATCCTCGTGATTTTATTGTCCTTCCTTTTTAGACCACATATGCCTAATAAAATACTTCAAATGGTAGGCTAACCGCTGAGTCTGGGTCTCTCTCTCTCTCTTTCTCTCTGTGGTGACTTAAAGAAGATTAAATTTAAGGCCTCAACATCTTGCTGAATTTATCTGACCTAATATCTATCTGAATTTCTGTTGCTGTTCATTTCGAAATTGCTGAATGAACAGGCCTACCTCATCGCAGCTCGTTTGCTTGCACTTGCTTACCCTTAAGAGCTAAGTGTTAATGATATAAGAACAAACATTATGAATTTGCTGAACATAAATGTAATAATGTTTGTGTATGGTTCAAATCTCAAAACTCATGTCGACATTCATAATTATTGAAGGACAATGCGGTTCTCATCCATTTACTCAAATCCACAAGGAGTCAGTAGAAACCATATTTATTTAAGCAAATCAGCCATAAGCTTCACTCTCGGGACAGCTTTATGTAGACCCTAAAAGTTTGTGGGCACCGTTTGTCACCGTTATAGTGCATTTAATGTATTGTTTAGAGTTGTGTAGTGGCCACGCTGGCATGCATCTAAAAAAAAAAGTTGTTCGCCCCACCAAGATTGACATGCTAAAATCAATACTGACAGTATGTGAATGTACAATATGTAAAACTACATGTACAGTATATCAATATATAGATAATTTAGCCCTTTTTTCTAAAAGACTAACTCAGACATTTTTTCTCAAGGATCAGAAAATGTCCTAATCATTACAAAATTAGCATGTACTGCGGCACAAACTCTGCACCGTTGACCCATTGTAGAGTCTCACTCCGGGCCCTGTTTGAAACAATAACTGTCACGCCCTGACTCAGGGGATGCTTAAATGTTGAGTCAGGGTGTGTATGTTCTATGTTGGGTATTTCTATGTTGGTGTTCTATTATGTGTATTTCTATGTTGGCCGGTGTGGTTCCCAATCAGAGGCAGCTGTAGCTCGTTGTCTCTGATTGGGGACCATACTTAGGCAGCCTATTGGCACTAGTGGGTTGTGGGATCTTGTTCCGTGTTAGGTAGGTTGTTTGTGTACCTTGGACGTCACGTTTCGTTTCTTGTTTTGTCGTTGTGTTTAATAGTCAAATAAACATGTATGCATATCACGCTGCGCCTTGGTCTGACTCGTCAATCAACAAACGTGACAGAAGATCCCACCAAACGAGGACCAAGCAGCGTGCCCAGGAAGAGCGAATTGCCATGTCACAGGTGGGCAAATGGTGGTCATGGGAGGAGATATTTGCGGGGAAAGGGCCATGGGCAAAGGTAGATGCCCAGGCAGGAGAGGAGCAACGGCAGCACAGAGGAAGCCGGTCGAGGAAGAAGCCCGAGAGACAGCCCCAATAACATTTTGGGGAGGGGCTAAGAGGGTGGTTGGCGGAGCCTAGGGTTAGAGCAGGTTATGTTATGCGGAGCTACGTACTGTGTCGCCAGTGCGTACCAAGCCAGTGGTGCGCGTCGCCAGTCCGGCCCGGCCTGTTTCTGCCCCTCGCACCAAACCAGTGGTGGGTGTTCCCAGCCCGGCCCGGCCTGTTCCTGCTCCTCGCACCAAGCCAGTGGTGCGCGTCGCCAGCCCGGTCCGGCCTGCTCCGGCCCCTCGCACCAAGCCAGTGGTGCGCGTCGCCAGCCCGGCCTGTTCCTGCTCCTCGCACCAGGACAGTAGTGCGCGTTGCCAGCCCGGCCCGGCCTGTTCCTGCTCCTCGCACCAAACCAGTGGTGCGTGTTCCCAGCCCGGCCTGTTCCTGCTCCTCGCACCAGACCAGTGATGCGTGTGTCCAGTCCGGCACGGCCCGTGCCTGTTCCACCGGTGCCTGATCCGGCACCGGTCAGCTGCTCCACACCGGAGCCAGAGCAGTCCGCTCCACCGGTGCCTGATCCAGCTCCGGTTAGCTGCTCCACTCCGGAGCCAGAGCAGTCCGCTCCACCGGGGTCCAGTCCAGCTCCAGTCAGTGGCTCCACTCCGGAGCCAGAGCAGTCCGCTCCACCGGGGTCTAGTCCAGCTCCGGTCAGTGGCTCCACTCCGGAGCCAGAGCAGTCCGCTCCACCGGTGCCTGATCCAGCTCCGGTCAGCGGCTCTACTCCGGAGCCAGAGCAGTTCACTCCACCGTCGTCGGGTTCAGCTCCAGTCAGCGGTTCCAGTCCAGACGTCAGCCCCTCTCCAGGTTCGGGGTCTCCCACACCAGGGTCCAGACAGGGCTTGGTACTTCTTGGGAGGAAGGAGAGGGCAAGCAGCGCGCCGAGGTCCAGACCAGACCAGGGGTGCAACAGGGAGGCGGAGAATCGGTGGTTGTCACACCCGGAGCCGGATCCGCCTCCGAGGCGGAATGCCCACCCGGCCCCTACCCTGTTATGTTTATGTTGTGCAGTCGGAGTCCGCACCTTTGGGGGGATACTGTCACGCCCTGACTCAGGGGACGCTTAAATGTTGAGTCAGGGTGTGTATGTTCTATGCTGGGTATTTCTATGTTGGTGTTCTA
This sequence comes from Coregonus clupeaformis, assembly GCF_020615455.1. NCBI lineage: Eukaryota > Metazoa > Chordata > Actinopteri > Salmoniformes > Salmonidae > Coregonus > Coregonus clupeaformis. Next base: position 54,730,551 of record NC_059201.1, read on the forward strand.
TTATGTGTATTTCTATGTTGGCCGGTGTGGTTCCCAATCAGAGGCAGCTGTAGCTCGTTGTCTCTGATTGGGGACAATACTTAGGCAGCCTATTGGCACTAGTGGGTTGTGGGATCTTGTTCCGTGTTAGGTATGTTGTTTGTGTACCTTGGACTTCACGTTTTGTTTCTTGTTTTGTCGTTGTGTTTAATAGTCAAATAAACATACAGTGGGGAGAACAAGTATTTGATACACTGCCGATTTTGCAGGTTTTCCTACTTACAAAGCATGTAGAGGTCTGTAATTTTTATCATAGCTACACTTCAACTGTGAGAGACGGAATCTAAAACAAAAATCCAGAAAATCACATTGTATGATTTTTAAGTAATTAATTTGCATTTTATTGCACGACATAAGTATTTGATCACCTACCAGCCAGTAAGAATTCCGGCTCTCACAGACCTGTTAGTTTTTATTTAAGAAGCCCTCCTGTTCTCCACTCATTACCTATATTAACTGCACCTGTTTGAACTCGTTACCTGTATAAAAGACACCTGTCCACACACTCAATCAAACAGACTCCAACCTCTCCACAATGGCCAAGACCAGAGAGCTGTGTAAGGACATCAGGGATAAAATTGTAGACCTGCACAAGGCTGGGATGGGCTACAGGACAATAGGCAAGCAGCTTGGTGAGAAGGCAACAACTGTTGGCGCAATTATTAGAAAATGGAAGAAGTTCAAGATGATGGTCAATCATCCTCGGTCTGGGGCTCCATGCAAGATCTCACCTTGTGGGGCATCAATGATCATGAGGAAGGTGAGGGATCAGCCCAGAACTACACGGCAGGACCTGGTCAATGACCTGAAGAGAGCTGGGACCACAGTCTCAAAGAAAACCATTAGTAACACACTACGCCGTCATGGATTAAAATCCTGCAGCGCACGCAAGGTCCCCCTGCTCAAGCCAGCGCATGTCCAGGCCCGTCTGAAGTTTACCAATGACCATCTGGATGATCCAGAGGAGGAATGGGAGAAGGTCATGTGGTCTGATGAGACAAAAATAGAGCTTTTTGGTCTAAACTCCACTCGCCGTGTTTGGAGGAAGAAGAAGGATGAGTACAACCCCAAGAACACCATCCCAACCGTGAAGCATGGAGGTGGAAACATCATTCTTTGGGGATGCTTTTCTGCAAAGGGGACAGGATGACTGCACCATATTGAGGGGAGGATGGATGGGGCCATGTATCGCGAGATCTTGGCTAACAACCTCCTTCCCTCAGTAAGAGCATTGAAGATGGGTCGTGGCTGGGTCTTCCAGCATGACAACGACCTGAAACACACAGCCAGGGCAACTAAGGAGTGGCTCCGTAAGAAGCATCTCAAGGTCCTGGAGTGGCCTAGCCAGTCTCCAGACCTGAACCCAATAGAAAATCTTTGGAGGGAGCTGAAAGTCTGTATTGCCCAGCGACAGCCCCGAAACCTGAAGGATCTGGAGAAGGTCTGTATGGAGGAGTGGGCCAAAATCCCTGCTGCAGTGTGTGCAAACCTGGTCAAGACCTACAGGAAACGTATGATCTCTGTAATTGCAAACAAAGGTTTCTGTACCAAAAATTAAGTTCTGCTTTTCTGATGTATCAAATACTTATGTCATGCAATAAAATGCAAATTAATTACCCACTGTATATGCATATCACGCTGCGCCTTGGTCTGACTCGTCAATCAACGAACGTGACAATAACATTACATTGAAATAAAGTAAATACTGTGCAAGAAAGAACAGATAGGCAAAGTCTCATTAGGGCTAAGTGAATGTAACGTTACAGACCTCCATGGCTATCACATCCACATTGTGCTGTGGTGAATACGATGCTGGGGCTGACCATTGCCCTAATGGAAAGACAATGGCTTAGCTAGCTAGAAGGGACTTTTTCTCCTCTGTATGTAGCTAACTACATAGATATAATGTTAGTCAATGTTGTTAGCTAGGTAGCAAACCATCTTGGTTAACGTTAGCAAGCTAGCTAGCTAAGTAACTCGGCTAGCAAGGACACAATCAGATAGCAAACTAGCTAGCCAACTTAACCATATTTACCATCATTTAGCTAGCAACTGTCAAGTCCATGTTTCTAGCTAGCTACACTGCATGACCAAAAGTATGTGGACACATGCTCGTCGCTCATCTCATTCCAAAATCATGGGCATTAATATGGAGTTGGTTCCCCCTAGATGTTGGAACATTGCTGCGGGGACTTGCTTCCATTCAGCAACAAGAGCATTAGTGAGGTCGGGCACTGATGTTGGGTGATTAGGCCTGTCTCGCAGTCGGCGTTCCAATTCATCCCAAAGATGTTTGATGGGGTTGAGGTCAGGGCTCTGTGCAGGCCAGCCATTTTCATCTTTCTTGTATGGACCTCGCTTTGTGCATGGGGCATTGTCATGCTGAAACAGGAAAGGGTCTTGCCCAAACTGTTGCCACAAAGTTGGAAGCACAGAATCGTCTAGAATGTCATTGTATGCTGTAGCATTAAGATGTCCCTTCACTAGAACTAAGGGGCCTAGCACAAATCCTGAAAAACAGCCCCAGACCATTATTCCTCCTCCACCAAACTTTACAGTTGGCACTATGCATTGGGGCAGGTAGCGTTCTCCTGGCATATGCCAAACCCAGAATCATCCGTCGGACTGCCAGATGGTGAAGCGTGATTCATCACTCCAGAGAACACGTTTCCACTGCTCCAGAGTCCAATGGTGGCAAGCTTTACACCACTCCAGCTGACGCTTGGCATTGCGCATTGTGATCTTAGGCTTGTGTACGGCTGCTCGGCCATGGAAACCTATTTCATGAAGCTCCCAACGAACAGTTATTGTGCTGACGTTGCTTCCAGAGGCAGTTTGGAACTCGGTAGTGAGTGTTGCAACCGAGGACAGACGATTTTTACGCGCTACTTGCTTCAGCACTCAGTGGTCCCGTTCTGTGAGCTTGTGTGGCCAACCACTTCGCAGCTGAGCCGTTGTTGCCACAGCTGTTGTTGCCACAGATGTCTCAAGTTTTGAGGGAGCGTACAATTGGCAGGAATGTCCACCAGAGTTGTTGCCAGAGAATTGAATGTTCCATAAGCTGCCTTCAACATCGTTTTAGAGAATTTGGCAGTACGTCCAACCAGCCTCACAACCGCAGACCACTTGTAACCACGCCAAACCAGGAACTCCAGCCGGACAGCTGATGAAACTGTGAATTTCTGCACAAACTGACAGAAACCGTCTCAGGGAAACTCTTCTGCGTGCTCGTCGTCCTCACCAGGGTCTTGACTTGACTGTAGTTCGGCGTCGTAACCGACTTCAGTGGGTAAATGCTCACCTTCGATGACCACTGACACGCTGGAGAAGTGTACTCTTCACGGATGAATCCAGGTTTCAACTGTACCGGGCATATGGCAGACAACGTGTATGGCGTCGTGTGGGCGAGCGGTTTGCTGATGTCAACGTTGTGAACAGAGTGCCCCATGGTGGCGGTGGGGTTATAGTATGGGCAGGCATTAGCTACGGACAACACACACAATTGCATTTTATCAATGGCAATTTGAATGCACAGAGATACCGTGTCGAGATCCTGAGGCCCATTGTCGTGACATTCATCTACCGCCATCACCTCATGTTTCGACATGATAATGCACGACCCCATGTTGTATGGATCTGTACATACTCACCAGACATGTCACCCATTTAGCACGTTTGGGATGCTCTGGATTGACGTGTTGATAAAGAAATGTGTGAGTAAGATATGACTAAAATGTCACACCCTCAGTTAAACTAATAATGTATGACTAATTAGTAGACTAGAGCTTAGAGAGTTAATCAAATGTGTTTATATCCCAGCAACAGAGTATTTGTGTCTTGTAATTAGGCAAGCAGAAGTGCAAAACGATTGAAACCAATAACAGGAGACTGGTTCCAAAAACACACAGGGAAAGGGGAGTGAAAAGGCTTGCAGGATATTGTGAGGACGGTGATAACTAAAGAATGCAGCCTGCCCGAGCAAGGAGTAGACTATGATAAGAACATGTATGTGTGTGTGTGTGTGTGTGTGTGACCTGATGGTCAGGAGAGCAGAGGAAAATCACATGAGCTAAACCCAGGTGTGAGCTTACAAGATGTGTACGGTGGATAAATACAGCGTGCCTAAAGCAGGGTGGGATTTTTCCTCTGACGTGTGTGTGTATAAAAAGATTGTACGAACATTTTGTTGCAGAGCGCTCTCAATGAATAAAGGCTGACCATTGCAGGATTGGGTCTTTGTTTAATTAATTTCTGGGAATTATTCAAAGATTTAAGAAGTGTTTGACTTCAACCATTGAGATAACAAAATTCTCGTGACACGTGTACAACAGAGTGTTCCAGTTCCCGCCAATATCCAGCAACTTCGCACAGCCATTGAAGAGGATTGGGATAACAATCCACAGGCCACAATCAACAGCCGAATCAACTCTATGCGAAGGATATGTCGCACTGCATGAGGCAAATGGTGGTCACAACAGATACTGATCGGTTTTTTGATCCACTCCCCTACCTTTTTTTTAAGACCAACAGATGCATATCTGTATTCCCACTCGTGAAATCCATAGATTAGGGCCTAATGAATTCATTTCAGTTGGCTGATTTCCTTATATTAACTGTATCTCAGTAAAATCTTAGAAATTGCTGCATGTTGGTTTATATTTTTGTTCAGTGTAGTTTTATAGAAATAGGCAGGGTTTATGACTCTGTGGCTGTGGTAACTAGTGATGTCCATGGAGGATGGTAGCTATGAAAAACGTTATGTTGAGGCTTTTCCGCTGTGGGTTTTCTTCAAGTGGGTGAGACAGTTTAGGAAGTGGCATTTATTGCTAGAAAGGAACCGTTTGTAGTGCCTCAAATACATAGTAGCCTATATTAAATCAATGGTAAAAATGTAGGCTATTTTTGGGCATAATCATGATATCATTAACTTAAACAATAAATGATTAGATGTAGGCCTATCAACTTTTGTGTAATCAGCAATGATTGTAAATTGATTATGTCCACATGTGTGGTTGTATTGTGTTTTTAAATTGGCAAATAAATTACATCTAATTAAAATCACAAAAATATAAGGTATTTATAGAAACAACAAAAATAGCTTGCAGCCTCTGGCTGGCTGTGGTTAGCTGGAAGGTGGCAGGCCGAATTTGAGCTTAGAGAAAATCCTTGCTATTGTCTTTGGAATTATCTCATGGCTTCCCTAGCTTTCCTCTGAATGGGGGCTAACCTGTCATGTCTTGAGTGGCTAATTCTTCCGCTGGCAGTATGAATTTATGGCCTTGGGCGTAGCGGTAAATATCTGGGATGTACTGTCCTTTTGAGTGGGTTGGTCCTGTTAGTCACTCACATTCTAAACATGCACATTGGCAAGAACACACCTATGACTTTGACAATTGTGCAACTCTTTCCCTAGGCGACCACATAAATGTTGTATGCCATGTTAAAAACCTGTCAGTGATCAATGGCGAAACCAGTAAATCCGCTTGCAAACACCCAGTACAGTAATTGTTCAGACATTCCTGTGGGTGGGGCAGAGGAGACTTTAAATAGGTGGAGAGGGAAAGTGTTCCCCATATCATTAAAACAGTGTATCTTTCAAACCGGAGCACACACAAATGGAAGGTGAGATACTGCTTTTGTTATACTTATCGTTAGGTTGTTTCTTACGACTATCACTACACTATTTTCTTTTTAGACTACTTAAATTATCAGCCTGTGACATTACAAGTTTAGTGGTATGATTCTTTGGTGGGTTATGTCACAACTCAGATTTACTCAGCTATCAAGCTGTGGTTTGTGGTCACATGGTCAATCCGCAATAACACTTTCAAGGCAGTTTAACATTGCACACCTGTGAACTCTTGACACCACAATTGAATCAGTATGCTTTTATAATCCTTTATAATCCTTGAAATTATTCTAGTGTAAATGATCATGCACAACTGAACGATTTTATTATCTGTAAAAAAAAAATATATATATATATATATATATATATATATATATATATATATATATATTCTAGATGGAATTGTTACATGTGTTCTTAGCACTGCTAAGTAGAATTTACTATTCAGATGAGATATCTTATTGAATAGCAAAAAGGAACACCTTGGTATTGCTTCATTTTGATGTAGTTTCTGATCTCTGCATTTTACTCACATTAATGTTTTCAGTATTCCATTGACAAAAGCCCAATGTTTCTTTCTTTCCAGAATTGATTATCCAATTTGTCAACTTGGAACTGCAGGGCAACCATGAGAGCCACAAGACCCAGGGGTTCAGCTCTAAAACCCTGGTGGTGCGGAGAGGAGCACCCTTCAAAGTCACCCTGCTCCTCAAGGGACGAGCCTTTAACCCACAAACTGACACCCTGGTGTTCAGAGTCCTCCTAGGTACACTGCCATACATACTGTTCAAGTCAATAATTGGTTAGGACATTTCTTGTCAGAGCGTGGATGATGTATTTAACTCTGTAGAAAGCTAAAGTATACACATTCATGAGGATTAAGGAGACAATAGTGGTGGTGTGCGTTGCGTTATCTGATCCATATTCATTCCTTTTCCCCAACAGGTCAGATGTACGTGGAGTTCCCCGTCACCTTCTCCAAGCAGGGATCCCCCCTCCCAATGGAGCGCCTACTTCACCACCAAAGGCCTGAACCCCAAATCTCCCTCTTTGTACATATCCAGCCCTGCCTCTTCCTCCGTAGGGCTCTACAGTATTCAGCTCCACGTGCTCACACAGCACGGTCAGCAGGGCTACGTGGTGGGAGACTTCATCCTCCTTTGCAACCCCTGGTGCCATGGTGAGTTAATCTACAGAACAACTTAAACCCGCTCCTATGATTAAATGTATTGATGTAGCCAGGTTTGGGGTCAAGTCCATTTCGCTTCATAGCAATATGAAAGTGAATAGAAATTATGATTCAAGACACGAAATGGAATGGAATTTACCCCAACACAGATTGTCCTTCAGTCTAGTGTAAACTTTAATCTTGATTAGATAGGATAATAATATTTATGGAAATGCTAATAGGGACTGCATTAATGCAGTGCCTTTCATCAAAAGTGCTTTACTAAGTGTGATCACCTTGGTGATGCATGGCGGCCATTTTGAATCCTACCTCCGTTATTGCGGTGGAGAGGTAAGGTAATTTCTACATCGATCTATTTTCAAACTAAGTACCAGTACTATACGATACAAATATATACTCCATGTTTGATGTTAATAATAATTGGTCATTTAGCAGACGCTCTTATCCAGAGCGACTTACAGGAGCAATTAGGGTTAAGTGCCTTGCTCAAGGGCACATCGACAGATTTTTGACCTAGTCGGCTCGGGGATTAGAACCAGCGACCTTTCGATTACTGGCACAACGCTCTTAACCACTAAGCTACCTGCCGCCCATGTTAAAGTAATCAAAGTTTTCTCCCTCCAGAGGATGCAGTGCACATTCCCTTCGAAGACCAGAGAGAGGAATATGTAAAGAATGACTCTGGTTTATTGTACATGGGGACCCCTAAAAACCTTGAATCAAGACCTTGGTCGTTCGATCAGGTGAGCATCTCCTGACCAGCTTCAAAACATTTTACAATACCATTCAAAGTCAATTTACATATTTTCCAAAGAGATCTGCAAAAAGGCTTGACATGACAACATACATGACTAAAAATAAATTAATAAAGGAAGAAATGAAAAATCTATTACATAAATTAAGAAATAATGACATAAATTGACAAAATAATTACATAAATGAAAAATGTATAACGTAGATTAAAAAAAAATATATATATTCCAAAAAAATTATATCTATGCAGTACGAGCCAGAGATTCTGGATATTTGTCTGAAGCTGCTCCAGGTCAGCCCGCAGCATGGCAGGAACTGGCAGAAGGACTACCTTCACCGCGCTGACCCTGTCTACCTCAGTAGGGTGGTGTCTGCCATGGTGAGTGACAACGCCTCAGATCCCTCAGATAGTAAATGAATCACTCAGGCTTTATGTGTGGGAATGAGAATAACAGCTCAGGAGCTCACAAAACAGTTCCTGGTTTGATATGACTGGCAGTCTATAATACTGATAATATACTCACGCAATGTAATGTATTTCAGTTCAAGCAATGAAGGTTAAAGTGAGGTTACGTGATAAGGCCATTAAAAACTATTGTATCTATGTAGCTGAGTCATCTTACTACATTAAACTTTCTTAAATAATTTCTCTCGAATTGAATTAATGGTACTTAGTACTTAACTTTTGGAGTAGAAGAAAATGACCATGGAAGTACCTTGTTACCAGGTATTTACCTGTCAAATAAATGGTTACCGAATAAACGTTGTTGATCCCTAGAGGGAACATTGGGTAGATAATTGTGTCATTCTCTATCAGATTAACTGCGAAGACGACCGAGGAGTCCTGAGAGGGAACTGGTCGGGCGATTTTAAGAACGGGGTGCCCCCCTCCAAGTGGACAGGAAGTGCGGATATTTTGAGACAATGGGCCAAGTCCAAGTTCAGCCCAGTGAAGTACGGCCAGTGCTGGGTGTTTGCTGCTGTGATGTGCACAGGTAATGAATATGTTGGAAATGTATGTATTGTAAACATTTTTATCTATGCATATTCAATAATATCGCTTCCAGCTGAATTTCTGTATATGTGCATCATGGCACAATCATAATGAAATATTTTAAGAAGATTGTCTAATTTATGTTAGGAATATAAATAGTTAAGAACTCATTGGTCAAATCATTGACAATTTCTTCATCCTTGTATTTCTATCTTTGCTAGTCATGAGAGCTCTTGGCATTCCATCCCGTGTCATCACCAACTTCAACTCAGCCCATGACACCAACGGCAACCTGGTCATCGAGGAGTTTTACTCTGAGACGGGCAAGAAACTACCTCACAGTAAAGACAGCATATGGTAAGCACATCTGTAGTCTACAGCATTACCACACGTTGAATAATAAATATTATTTGTAGATTAAATAATATGAAAGTAGATTATATGATAGCAATAAGTATTCTAAGTAAAATGTAAGTAATTGCATGTAAAAATCAATCAATCTGTCTTTGGTATTAAAATGTGCTGTTTTGTCCTCCATTTCAGGAACTTCCATGTATGGGTGGAGTGTTGGATGACCCGGCCAGACCTGGGTGCAGGATTTGATGGGTGGCAGGTTTTGGATCCAACCCCGCAGGAGAGGAGCGGAGGTCAGAGTCAAAACAGACTAAAGAGAAACTCCATAATAAATTAGATTAAATAAAACTGAAAACCCATACATAAATAACAAGTAAAAAACTATTATTTTAGTTTTTATGATATTCAGACACTGCACTTGTCACAGTCAGCCGCCACCAACACTGATAACCAGACATAAATATATGTATAATTATTACCTGTTATATTATTTAGGACACGTTCTACATCATCCAGACTGGAATCAACCAAAGAGTACAGCTGCTATTGCTTCTAGTTCTAAACCTCTACCATATATTTCCTCCTCCTAGGAATCTTCTGCTGTGGCCCAGCCCCAGTGAAGGCTATCAGAGACAGGCGTGTGGACCTGGTCTACGACATCCCCTTTGTGTATGCTGCGGTGAATGCTGACATCCATACGGTCATTGTGAAGCAGGGCCAGGTGCTGAGCTCCAGCACAGACACAGAGAGAGTTGGATCCCTCATCGTCACCAAGACCATAGGCTCACCAAGGCCTCAGAACATCACAGGGGACTACAAACCCACCAAAGGTGAGTCGAACAGGAAGTGATGTCATGAATCAAATGCTAATATCAAATCGGTAAGACTTTATAATAACTATCATGAATAAGCTATTTGTAAACTATGAAGACACACCACACACATTTAAATTTAAGTCATTTAGCAGACGCTCTTATCCAGAGCGACTTACAGGAGCAATTAGGGTTAAGTGCCTTGCCCAAGGGCATATCGACAGATTTTTCACGTAGTCGGCTCGGGGATTAGAACCAGCGAACTTTCGGTTACTGGCACAACGCTCTTAACCACTAAGCTACCTGCCGCCCCTTCAATTTTTCCACATTTTGTTACGTTACAGCCTTATTAAAAAATGTATAACAAAAAAAATAAAAACATCAATCTACACACAATACCCCATAAGGACAAAGCAAAAACAGGATTTTATAAATTTTTGCACATTTATAAAAAAATACAAACTTTAACATCACACTTACATACAATGAGGGGAAAAAAGTATTTAATCCGCTGCTGATTTTGTACGTTTGCCCACTGACAAAGAAATGATCACCTTTTGCAGCAATTACAGCTGCCAGTCTCTTGGGGTATGTCTCTATAAGCTTGGCACATCTAGCCACTGGGATCTTTGCCAATTTTTCAAGGCAAAACTGCTCCAGCTCCTACAAGTTGAATGGGTTCTGCTGATGTACAGCAATCTTTAAGTCATACCACAGATTCTCAATTGGATTGAGGTCTGTGCTTTGACTAGGCCATTCCAAGACATTTAAATGTTTCCCCTTCAACCACTCTAGTGTTGCTTTAGCAGTATACTTAGGGTCATTGTCCTGCTGGAAGGTGAACCTTCGTCCCAGTCTCAAATCTTTGGAAGACTGAAACAGGTTTCCCTCAAGAATTTCCCTGTATTTAGCGCCATCCATCATTCCTTCAATTCTGACCAGTTTCCCAGTCCCTGCCGATGAAAGACATCCCCACAGCATGATGCTGCCACTACCATGCTTCACTGTGGGGATGGTGTTCTCGGGGTGATGAGAGGTGTTGGGTTTGCGCCAAACATAGCTTTTTCCTTGATGGCCAAAAAGCTCAATTTTAGTCTCATCTGACCAGAGTACCTTATACAATGTGTTTGGGGAGTCTCCCACATGCCTTTTGGCGAACACCAAACGTGTTTGCTTATTTTTTTCTTTAAGCAATGGCTTTTTTTGGCCACTCTTCCGTAAAGCCCAGCTCTGTGGTGTGTACAGCTTAAAGTGGTCCTATGGACAGATACTCCAATCTCCACTGTGGATCTTTGCAGCTCCTTCAGGGTTATCTTTGGTCTCTTTGTTGCCTCTCTGATTAATGCCCTCCTTGTTTGGTCCGTGAGTTTTGGTGGGCGGCCCTCTCTTGGCAGGTTTGTTGTGATGCCATATTCTTTCCATGTTTTAATAATTTAATGGTGTCCGTGGGATGTTCAAAGTTTCTGATATTTTTTTATAACCCAACCCTGATCTGTACTTCTCCACAACTTTGTCCCTAACCTGTTTGGAGAGCTCTTTGGTCTTCATGGTGCAGCTTGCTTGGTGGTGCACTTGCTTAGTGGTGTTGCAGACTCTGGGGCCTTTCAGAACAGGTGTATATATACTGAGATCATGTGACAGATCATGTGACATTTAGATTGCACACAGGTGGACTTTATTTAACTAATTATGTGACTTCTGAAGGTCATTGGTTGCACCAGATCTTATTTAGGGGCTTCATAGCAAAGGGGGTGAATACATATGCACGCACCACTTTTCTGTTATTAATTTTGTAGAATATTTTGAAGCAAGTTATTTTTTTCATTTCACTTCACCAATTTGGACTACTCTGTGTATGTCCATTACATGAAATCCAAACAAAAATCCATTTAAATTACAGGTTGTAATGCAACAAAATAGGAAAAACGCCAAGGCGGATGAATACTTTTTAAAAGGCACTATGTATATATATATATAAATATATATATATATATATATATATATATATATATATATATATATATATATATATATATATATATATATATCACAGTGCCTTTAAAAATATATATATACAGTTGAAGTCGGATGTTTACATACACTTAGGTTGGAGTCATTAAATCTCGTTTTTCAACCACTCCACAAATTTCTTGTTAACAAACTATAATTTTGGCAAGTCGGTTAGGACATCTACTTTGTGCATGACACAAGTAATTTTTCCAACAATTGTTTACAGACAGATTATTTCACTTATTATTCAATGTATCACAATTCCAGTGGGTCAGAAGTTTACATACATAAAGTTGACTGTACCTCTAAACAGCTTAGAAAATTCCAGAAAATGATGTCATGGCTTTAGAAGCTTCTGATAGGCTAATTGAAATCATTTGAGTCAATTGGAGGTGTACCTTTGGATGTATTTCAAGGCCTATCTTCAAACTCAGTGCCTCTTTGCTTGACATCATGGTAAAATCAAAAGAAATCAGCCAAGACCTCAGAAATAAAATTGTAGAACTCCACAAGTCTGGTTCATCCTTGGGAGCAATTTCCAAACGCATGAAAGTACCACGTTCATCTGTACAACAATAGTACGCAAGTATAAACACCATGGGACCACTCAGTCATCATACTGCTCAGGAAGGAGACACGTTCTGTCTCCAAGAAATGAACATACTTTGGTGCGAAAAGTGCAAATCAATCCCAGAACAACAGCAAAGGACATTGTGAAGATGCTGGAGGAAACAGGTACAAAAGTATCTATATCCACAGTAAAACGAGTCCTATATCGACATAACCTGAAAGGCCGCTCAGCAAGGAAGAAGCCACTGCTCTAAAACCGCTATAAAAAAGCCAGACTACGGTTTACAACTGCACCAGTAGCCCCCAGCTATCTTGGCACGCATACCTTCTGGCTCCCACCAGTGACAGAAATAAATACATGGAATGTCCTCATCCTCCAAATCCTATGCAGTTCACAATATCCAACATCAACTAATGCTGTATAAAATATGTAATATCAGGGATATACAAGGATTCACCATAACCCTACACTACCTTTCTATATTATGAGAAAAGTGGCCTTTGAGTGGCTGTTATGAATCCATAAAACAATTGTGAATATTGGTTCAAGAATACTGATCTCTTATGAGTCTCAATGTCACAGCGTTGTGTTTATACTGTAACGATCGTCTTTATATCTCAATCTAAATCCTTTTTGTTTCATATGCAGCTGCCATGTCCTCCCACAGATCAAGGGGTGCAAGTAAGTGTTAACTTATTATCTACATTATTCAATTAGTGTATGAAAAAATAGCACTATTCAACAGTATTTATTACAAGCAAATTCATATTCCTATTTCCAAATGTTATTTGATCTTCTATTTGGTTCTGTCTATATTCCATCTTTCCACACATTTCATTGACATCATACATTTAATTGAGTAATTGACATAATAAACTTCATTGAATCATTGACATAATACACTTAATTGTGTCCTTGACATATTACGCTTCTTTGAGTCATTGACATAATACACTTCATTTAATGTTCCATTCATATGTTTCTCGTAGGGTCAACTCAGGGCCTCTCAGTGTCTCTGAGCCTCCTTAAAGTGCCTGCTGCTGGGGAAAACATCTCCTTCACAGTCATGGTCACGAACATGGAAAGCGTCCCCAAGGTGCTGAGGGAGCATGTCAACGCTCAGACCAAGGAGTACAACCACAGTCCCTCAGACGCCTTCTGGGAGGCCCACAACATCATACGGATAGCGCCGCACGAAGGTAGGAACCTTAACGCATAGTTAACGTTAACTCTGGCGCATAATGTCGAATGGCTAGCACCCTGAAGATAGTGTATCTCCCTCCACACTGATATATGGAATTAAATCTGTTATATTTCTTGACATACCAGTAGTAATTTTCCTTGAAATTATGTCTTTGGTCATATGGAACATTTCGGGGACACCATGCCATTTTGTTGAACCTACCTCATGTATTCACTAATTTGTCCCCCCTCTCTCTTTCTCCCTCTCTCTCTCCCTCCCTCCAGCTAAGGCCATTCATCACCAGATCGGCCATGTCCTGTATGAGTCTCTGATGGGAGATGACCTGGTCAACCTGGCTGTGGTCATGGAGGACAAGTCTACTCAGGAGAGAGTCCTGGCCTCAGAGGAGTTCAACATCACCAGCCCTCAGCTCTTTATACAGGTATAAGCATCTCTTCAGAAAGTCTCTAGACACCAAATTAACTTCACACAGGGTATTTGAATGCCGTTATTAATCTTGCGTCGACATTCAAAGCAATTAAGTCCTAGACTAAACAATATTGCTATGTTTAGACAGTGATTTGCTGTGTGAAATAGGTCCATTCCTTGTTTTACACCTAAAACAAATGAGTTGATAACATCCTGTGTACTATGTGTGCAGATGAAGGACATAGCTTGAACCTTTTATTCTTTAGATTGCAGATGAAGACTCCATCGTGCCACACAAGGAGCACACTGCCCTCGTAGTCTTCCGCAACCCCTTCTCTGTACCTGTGAGCGGCGTATTAACCGTGGCTGGCTCTGGTTTGATCGAGGGGAAAATTCACTCAAGGTAAGAACGTGTTCTTTTAGTGTTCTTTAAATGTGTTTCATTCTTTGGTGTCTTAGACGTCAACTAGAAAAAATGTCTTACATAAGGAGTGACGAAAGGCAGTGTTGGTAACTGCCAATTTGGATTCCATTGAGTATTAGCAAAAGAAGGTGCAACCACTAGGAGTGGCATAGTCGTAAGGTATATGTCATAAGTCCTTACATATTTGTATGGTTAATCAAGGACAGAACGTATGCTGCGCAATAAGGGCCAATTTAAGATCATTTGGAGAAACAATTGTAACTCTTATATAAAGGCTGTAACTATTCTGTACATGGTTACTTCGTGCCATGTAATTTGAGCGATAACCACAGAGGAACTTTATAAGATCCAGAGACAAAACTACATTCTGTCAACTCTTTGCACTTCAACATTTTCATTATGAGATGGCATGCAGTAGATTAACTTCACTAGATTCAAAGGGATAGTTCACTCTTATTACAAATTACCTTGTCCATAGACTGCTTACAGGGTAAAGAAACAAATATGTCATTTTGTAATTGGGTGAACTACCCCTTTAATCTCCATTCCCCTAACCTTCACACGAATAACCAGTCTTGTCAATTCATATGTTGCATCATTCAGACAAATACCTTACATACTGTATACATTCCTTCCTATCTTGCAGGATTCACCTGTTAAAGCCAGGGGGCACTGTGGAGAGGATTTTCAGTTTCACTCCGAGGATTGTGGGAAAAAAGATGTTGCAGTCTACTCTAGTCCTCAAAAACAACTCTACAAAAATTACAGGCTACAGAATGATCTCTGTGAAGGCAGCGTAGTCATTTTGCAATGATTCAGATGGTGCAAGTAAATATGCTTGTATTTCAGGTAGGAATATCATGTACAACTTAAGTATTATATACATTATTTATATTTATGTATTTTTAACTCAAACATGTATTTATTTATTTATTATAATAAATGTATTTGTTGTTTAATGTTAATGATATGTATTTTATGTTTTAAAAAAACCAACATATTAATGTATGATTGGTAATCACTACTTGAATAGTCACTTATGACTTTGAATAGAATGAGGTTTAATTGTTCAATTGACATTGGCCTATGAACAAGTTAAGGTTTGTGGAGTTTGTTTCATTTAGTTTGTTTTCAGATTGTTTCAAATGTATTGAGTTGAATTTTTATTTTATTATAAACCACTTTTTATACAAATCTGTATACAAATCAGATAATTGAATTCTGAGTTTTGTAGATCACTCAAAGACAGGTTTATTGACATTAAGTGAAACCACATCCTCATCAGCTCAATATCTTCTTAGTATTTCTACAGCCCAGGTATTTTAAAACAGTCATATGTAATAAACACTGTTTTAAATAAAGAAACTCCGAAATCTTGACCATAACCACATAATCTAGTCATTATTTGGATACTTCCTATGTAATCTCCAGGCTAAATAACCCCAAAACTATAGTCCATATTAGCTAGGCCTACTGTAGATGGGTGACAAAAGTAATCTATTTCTAACTCAAGTACCCTCAGAGTAGCTTGTCATCGCTGGGCCATCAATTTACTGGAGAAAATGTGGCGAAATTGTCATATTTTATCACACATGCAGCAGTAGAAAAATACTGGGAAAATAATCAAAAATAAACCCATACCCCAACGCAACCTCAAAGTGTGTGTTTTCCTGTCTCCAGACCTATTTAAAACAAGGATTGCCCACTCACTAGAAACTTGCTGTGAGATATAAAACCATTGAGAGAGTGGACCGAAGTTGTAAATTATATTTATAACATGGAAAAAATCCAAATTTGAGAAAACACAGTCACCTAAAGACAAACGGTTGAAACGGAAGGAATTGATAAACATTGATAAGGTACCTTGATAGGCCTACAGAGCCTAGTGAAAGTCTACACCCTTCGCACAGTTGTCACCTTTTGCTGCCTTAAAATTAAATGTAAAAAGGTTCATTCAGATCTACACAACCTGCTCCACATTTTCTAAATTAATAATAATAACAATAAAAACATGTCATGATTGCGTGTCTTCACACCGATTTAATACTTGGTGGAAGCACATGTGGAAGCAATTACAGCAGGCTCGGCGCCAGAACGAATCAGTTGGACGGGCCTTTTTATTTCCATAGGCGGGAAATAACTTACATCATCAACTAAGTAAAATACATAGGCCTAAAGCCTAAAGCCGACAAATAAACACAGTAGAAAATATCCTGATGAAAAATCCAGTTCTTTCAATCACTCTTTTCTCTTCTCCGCCTGTCTGTGCGCTCGCCAACTTGCCTTTCCAATTCGCAAGAGGCTGAAACCAGAGAGCCATATATCATGACGAGATGCTCATGTCTCCGTCCTAACAATGGGTGTCTTTGTCCCAGAGGCGACAAGCTTAGGTCTGCATATTATTCCTATTGAAACGCATTGGGTTTATACTGGACAGATTTTAGCGAGCGTGAGCCCTCTCGCTTCGCCTCTTCCTATCTGCTGAAAGTATATAACCGGGAAAAGCAGGGATTTTGTTCCACTCCTCTTTGCAGATCTTCTCCAAGTCATTAAGGTTTCGAGGCTGACGTTTGGCAACTCGAACCTTCAGCTCCCTCCACAGATTTTCTATGGGATTAAGGTCTGGAGACTGGCTAGGCCACTCCAGGACCTTAATGTGCTTCTTCTTGAGCCACTCCTTTGTTGCCTTGGCCGTGTGTTTTGGGTCATTGTCATGCTGGAATACCCATCCACGACCCATTTTCAATGCCCTGGCTGAGGGAAGGTGGTTCTCACCCAAGATTTGACGGTACATGGCCCCATCCATCGTCCCTTTGATGCAGTGAAGTTGTCCTGTCCCCTTAGCAGAAAAACACCCCCAAAGCATAATGTTTCCACCTCCATGTTTGACGGTGGGGATGGTGTTCTTGGGGTCATAGGCAGCATTCCTCCTCCTCCAAACACGGCGAGTTGAGTTGATGCCAAAGAGCTCGATTTTGGTCTCATCTGACCACAACACTTTCACCCAGTTCTCCTCTGAATCATTCAGATGTTCATTGGCAAACTTCAGATGGGCATGTATATGTGCTTTCTTGAGCAGGGGAACCTTGCGGGCGCTGCAGGATTTCAGTCCTTCACGGCGTAGTTTGTTACCAATTGTTTTCTTGGTTACTATGGTCCCAGCTGCCTTGAGATCATTGACAAGATCCTCCCGTGTAGTTCTGGGCTGATTCCTTACCGTTCTCATGATCATTGCAACTCCAAGAGGTGAGATCCTGCATGGAGCCCCAGGCCGAGGGAGATTTACAGTTATTTTGTGTTTCTTCCATTTGCGAATAATCGCACCAACTGTTGTCACCTTCTCACCAAGCTGCTTAGCGATGGTCTTGTAGCCCATTCCAGCCTTGTGTAGGTCTACAATCTTGTCCCTGACATCCTTGTAGAGCTCTTTGGTCTTGGCCATGGTGGAGAGTTTGGAATCTGATTGATTGATTGATTGCTTCTGTGGACAGGTCTCTTTTATACAGGTAACAAGCTGAGATTAGGAGCACTCCCTTTAAGAGTGTGCTCCTAATCTCAGCTCGTTACCTGTATAAAAGACACCTGGGAGCCAGAAATCTTTCTGATTGAGAGGGGGTCAAATACTTATTTCCCTCATTAAAATGCAAATCAATTTATAACATTTTTGACATGCGTTTTTCTGGATTTTTTTGTTATTATTCTGTCTCTAACTGTTCAAATAAACCTACCATTAAAATTATAGACTGATCATTTCTTTGTCAGTGGGCAAACGTACAAAATCAGCAGGGGATCAAATACTTTTTTCCCTCACTGTACATGGTCTACACATACTGATACAGAGGGGTGCTGTTTCGCTCGCTCGGATGCTTTAAGTGAGATTAATGCGTTTTTCTGTCGACGCGCGTCTCGTCAAATAAATTATCAATATTTCAATATTTTATTTGGACAGGCAAGGAGGTACGATAGGGACCATGGCCGGCCCTAAGGCCCATCCATAATACCGGCCCTGAATTACAGCTATAATAATTTACATTTTGAATAAGATACTACCAACTCTGCAGAAGTCTTAGGCAACATACTGTATATTCATTGTTTTTGTAAAATTGCTTAAGCTCAGTAAATGTGATTAGGAATAATTGATGGACAGCAATATTCAAACCTTGTCTCAGACTTTCAAGCAGATTTAAAACAGGACTGAGACTAGACCCCTCGGGAACACTCAACACCTCTTGGAAAAACATTCTGGTGAGTCTTTGGCATTAAAATGAGTGTAATTGTCCCACAGAAAAATACAACTCTATCCCAGGGTTAGGTATTTAGAAGACTGAGGCACTGTGGCCGGAGGCGCTGTCTGACAAACATAGGTGTGATCTTGTCAAAAAGGGGCCAAAACAGATCAGAGATATTGTATTCCGTCAAAGTGTATTCCCTCAAAGTCCCTTGAAGATTTTCTAGTGACAACTATGAAAAAGTTATAAAAAAGATTGATAGTACACAGACATGGCTTCTGTATAGAAGTAGAGCTGATGCAGCTTTTTGTTTTTGTTGTTGCATTTTTGGAAAAAGAGACTCATTTGAGCAGTGATGGTTTTCATTACTGGAAGCATATCAGGACCAATTTAAAAGCACATGAGCGTTGTACTGAGCATTTAGAAAACATGGAGAGTTGGCGACACCTTGCGGAAAGATTGAAAACAGGCACAACCGTTGACACAATCAACCAAGAGTTAATGGAACTTGAGGTAAATCACTAGCAGGTGGAGTTAATGGCACAATTTGACCCTGAAAATCAGGAAATAAGTGACTATTATCTTAGCAAGAGTATCCGAAATGAACTGATAACTCTGGTTGCACATAAAACAATAGAGGGAATTGTTGAGAAGATTAAGAAGGTACAATTATTTGCTGTCATCATGGACTGCACGCCAGATATAAACCTTACTGAACAGCTGTCAGTGGTATTACGTATCTTACACCGTGTGTGAAATACAATGGTGTTGCCATTGAAGAGCACTTTGTGGGGTTCATCGATGTCCATGATACAACTGGGAGGGGACTGTTCGACACATTTTTAAACCATCTGAACAAAGTCAAACTGAACATCTCTGACTACCGTGTGTGTTCCATGTGAGAGTCACACCTTAATTAATCTAGTAGTTGGGGATGCAGCAAAATCATCTGTAAAGTTGCTGAGCTTTGGGGTTCTCCAGAGGGCTTTCAACCCGTTCAGCTCCTCTGTGCAGTGTTGGGAGATAATGCAAGAGCATGTCTACTTGACAGTCAAGAATCTGTCAACAACCAAATGGGAGTGTCGTGTAGACAGTGTTAAAGCTTGTCGGTATCAAATTCCTGAAGTTTTGGAGGCTTTAGCTACACTTACAACATATGCCCTGGAGAAAAAGGATGCTGGGCTGTGTCCACATCACAGGGCATATACAAAGAAATTAGGATATGGAGTTACTGCAAGTTATTGTTTGGTATAACATATTGTATCAAATCAATTGTGTCAGCAAACTCCTACAGAGTCCCCATGTGTGAATAGAAGCATTGAGAAGTGAGACTGATGCAGTGAAAGACTTCCTACAAGAGTACAGGGACACAGGATTCAAAGCAGCATAAACAGATGCAAGGGATATTGCAGAAGAGTTGCAGATTGAAATGACACGGCCAGAAGAGAGACGGTGGATGAGAACTCGGTAGTTCCTTTATGAAGGGAGAGAAGAAAGTCAGTAAACTCCAGAGCAACGGTTTAACCTTGAGAATGTTTTGTATTCACTAGAGAACATTAAAAAAAGCATTGCCGGATGGAACATTGGGCCAGAGCTGCAGGAACATGAAAACAGAAAATGTTGACAGTGAGGACTTTGAGCTGTAGGTAAGGGCTGCTGTTAAGGCCTTCCCCAACTGGATTTCTACACCAACAGAAATGCTGGACTACATATGTACAGAAAACCTGATTGATTTGTATCCCAACTTAAGCATTGCTTTCCGCCTACTTCTCACCCTCCCTGTAACTGTACCCTCAGGAGAAAATAGTTTCTCTGCTCTAAAACTCATCAAGAACTACCCGAGGTCTACAATGTCACAAGAGCAGCTGTCAGATCTTGCATTCATTTCAACAGAGCAGGGAGTTAGAAAAATGCAGGACATGGAGGGCCTGATAGCAGCATTCGCCAACTTTAAAGCCCAGAGGGTGACGTTTTTGAACACCAGCATTTCCTGCTAGAAGGTAAACGGAACTATTTTGACATAATGTAACTGACTTTTCAGTTATATTGCTGAAAGGTTTTTGAATTCTGTTCTAAATCTGTGCTCCATAATTCTTTGTCCTAGCCATGAGAGGTCAATTCCAGCTGTATGGGTCCAGACTCCCAGCGTTCGTTGTCAGTGTGGTTGCCATGGCAGCTGAAATTAAGGATGTAAGTAGTAACATTTGACATTTTTCCACCAGGGGCCCTACAGCCTATCACTCCGTGTATGATAATGTGCGTAGTTGTGTTGTGCATGTAATAAGCCCTGTATGTGACTCTTGAATTGTGTTCTAAGTCTGAGCTCCATAATCCTGTGGCAGTGGAAAACATCTCCTTCACGGTCCTGGTCACCAACATGGACAGCGTTCCCAAGGTGCTGAGGGAGCATGTCAATGCTCAGACCAAGGAGTACAACCACAGTCCCTCAGACGCCTACTGGGAGGCCCACAACGTCCTATGTATAGCGCCGCACGAAGGTAGGAACCTTAACGCATCGCTAATGTTAATATTAACCATAGAATATTAACCACCATTGAATCTTAGCTATAATGACAAACAAGGAATAATAATAACTCTATATCCTCTCTTAATTTGTCCAGAACTCTTATTAATTTTACAGCAGGTTTGCAAGTCATAAAAATAAGTGAAACTACATTTTAGTATAGTTAAATCCTTCCTTCTCTCACTCCCAAGCCAAACATATCCCTCTCCACCTCCCCTTCCCAGTTTCTCCCACCTTTAACCCACCCAAGCCAAGCTTGTCCCAACCTCCCATCCTTGCCCACCCTTACCCACCCAAGCCAAGCTTGTCCCAACCTCCCATCCTTGCCCACCCTTACCCACCCAAGCCAAGCTTGTCCCAACCTCCCATCTTTTCCCACCCTTCCTCTCAGACACACTTCTTACCATCCACCCAACGACTTCCTCGTCCATTCTCATTCATTCCCACACCTATGCATCCACACACTCATTCTCTCCCACCCTCTTACACATATTCATCATCCCTCACTTCTCCCTCACACTCCCATTCATATACAAAGATAAAGGCACCAACGCACACACACACACACACACTCACCCACACACACACATAAATGGAAGTTATTGTCATACTGTACATGCTATATTTTCTCCTTATAATTATATTTTCAGTGTCCATGTAGCCCATTGGCATAGGCTACTTCTATCGTTACTTCATAGAGAAGAACAGTTACTTGGGGAAAGTGTAGATTGTTTTGAGGGGAGGGGGAAAATATTGTCTCAACTAACGATAAGCTGGTCTTCGGCATCAGTATACTGTATGTAGCCTACAGTGCGGTCATCGCTTATTCCCGCTTCGTCCTCTTCTTAGTGCAGGGGACTCTCCTCCTTCGACTGGAAAGGTTTCTTGCAGCTTTATTAGGGCTTTGTCGGCGTTTGTGAATTCCACCCTTTGCGTTCCCTTCCATACCCACAGCACTTCCAAGAAACGGAGCTAAGATTGTATCCCTTTTTCCTCCAGTGACTGTCTGATCGGGATGTAATCCTTGTGTCTTTTTCTCTGCTTTTCAGACAGGTCCTGGATGTATCGAATGGTCTGGCCTGTGGATTTTGATCTCCTTTCCCCCTTGTGCCTTCTGAATCTTGACAGTTCCACAGTTTGAAGATTACCATGCGTGGGTATTTAGCATTCTTCTGTTTCACGCCGATCCTATGGCATCACTATACATCTTTTGGTGATATATCCACATTTGTGACCAACCGCCTAGATTCGGTCTTATGTCGCAAAATTTGAAATTGTGTTTTTTACATTGGATGAAAGTAGAGACTCAGAGCTAGAAAATGGTATATCATACACTGCAGTTGAGGAACAATGGGAAAGTAATTCTGCTGTGAAAGTTGATAAACTTGTAACCCCACATTTGAGAAAATGGCCCTTGAATGTTTTGGTACACCTACTGGAGAGCTCTTCTTTGTCTACACCCATTCAGCATAGTTTACAACCTCTTAAGCCTTCAATCAATCAATCAATCAATTTCAATCAATTTTATTTTATATAGCCCTTCTTACATCAGCTAATATCTCGAAGTGCTGTACAGAAACCCAGCCTAAAACCCCAAACAGCTAGTAATGCAGGTGTAGAAGCACGGTGGCTAGGAAAAACTCCCTAGAAAGGCAAAACCTAGGAAGAAACCTAGAGAGGAACCAGGCTATGAGGGGTGGCCAGTCCTCTTCTGGCTGTGCCGGGTGGAGATTATAACAGAACCATGCCAAGATGTTCAAAAATGTTCATAAGTGACAAGCATGGTCAAATAATAATCAGGAATAAATCTCAGTTGGCTTTTCATAGCCGATCATTTAGAGTTGAAAACAGCAGGTCTGGGACAGGTAGGGGTTTCGTAGCCGCAGGCAGAACAGTTGAAACTGGAATAGCAGCAAGGCCAGGCGGACTGGGGACAGCAAGGTGTCATCATGCCCGGTAGTCCTGACGTATGGTCCTAGGGGCTCAGGTTCTCAGAGAGAAAGAGAGAACGAGAGAATTAGAGAGAGCATACTTAAATTCACACAGGACACTGGATAAGACAGGAGAAGTACTCCAGGTATAACCAACTAACCCCAGCCCCCCGACACATAAACTACTGCAGCATAAATACTGGAGGCTGAGACAGGAGCGGTCCGGAGACACTGTGGCCCCATCCGAAGAAACCCCCGGACAGGGCCAAACAGGAAGGATATAACCCCACCCACTCCGCCAAAGCACAGCCCCCGCACCACTAGAGGGATATCCCCAACCACCAACTTACAATCCTGAGACAAGGCCGAGTATAGCCCACAGAGGTCTCCACCACAGCACAAACCAAGGGGGGGCGCCAACCCAGACAGGAAGATCACGTCAGTAACTCAACCCACTCAAGTGACGCACCCCCCCAGGGACGGCATGAAAGAGCACCAGCAAGCCAGTGACTCAGCCCCTGCAACAGGGTTAGAGGCAGAGAACCCCAGTGGAGAGGGGAACCGGCCCGGCAGAGACAGCAAGGGCTGTTCGTTGCTCCAGCCTTTCCGTTCACCTTCACACTCCTGGGCCAGACTACACTCAATCATATGACCTACTGAAGAGATAAGTCTTCAGTAAAGACTTAAAGGTTGAGACCGAGTCTGCGTCTCTCACATGGGTAGGCAGACTGTTCCATAAAAATGGAGATCTATAGGAGAAAGCCCTGCCTCCCGCTGTTTGCTTAGAAATTCTAGGGACAATTAGGAGGCCTGCGTCTTGTGACCGTAGCGTACGTATTGGTATGTACGGCAGGACCAACTCGGAAAGATAGGTAGGAGCAAGCCCATGTAACGCTTTATAGGTTAACAGTAAAACCTTGAAATCAGCCCTTGCCTTAACAGGAAGCCAGTGTAGGGAAGCTAGCACTGGAGTAATATGATCAAATTTCTTGGTTCTAGTCAGGATTCTAGCAGCCGTATTTAGCACTAACTGAAGTTTATTTAGTGCTTTATCCGGGTAGCCGGAAAATAGAGCATTGCAGTAGTCTAATCTAGAAGTAACAAATGCATGGATTAATTTTTCTGCATCATTTTTGGACAGAAAATTTCTGATTTTTGCAATGTTACGTAGATGGAAAAAAGCTGTCCTTGAAACAGTCTTGATATGTTCGTCAAAAGAGAGATCAGGGTCAAGAGTAACGCCTAGGTCCTTCACAGTTTTATTTGAGACGACTTTACAACCATCAAGATGAATTGTCAGATTTAACAGAAGATCTCTTTGTTTCTTGGGACCTAGAACAAGCATCTCTGTTTTGTCCGAGTTTAAAAGTAAAAAGTTTTCAGCCATCCACTTCCTTATGTCTGAAACACAGGCTTCTAGCGAGGGCAATTTTGGGGCTTCACCATGCTTCATTGAAATGTACAGCTGTGTGTCATCCGCATAGCAGTGAAAGTTAACATTATGTTTTCGAATAACATCCCCAAGAGGTAAAATATATAGTGAAAACAATAGTGGTCCTAAACGGAACCTTGAGGAACACCGAAATGTACAGTTGATTTGTCGGAGGACAGACCATTCACAGAGACAAACTGATATCTTTCCGACAGGTAGGATCTAAACCAGGCCAGAACTTGTCCGTGTAGACCAATTTGGGTTTCCAGTCTCTCCAAAAGAATGTGGTGATCGATGGTGTCAAAGGCAGCACTAAGGTCTAGTAGCACGAGGACAGATGCAGAGCCTCGGTCTGACGCCATTAAAAGGTCATTTACCACCTTCACAAGTGCAGTCTCAGTGCTATGATGGGGTCTAAAACCAGACTGAAGCATTTCGTATACATTGTTTAGTCCCACCCACCTCTTTAAGGATTCACATGTGAGGCCATGTGGTAAACACCCGCTATATCAAATAAAATCTAAGTTTATTTGTCACATGCACAGGATAGTGCTTGCATACTTGCATAGTAGCAATATCAAAAACAGAAAGTGTCCAGATAAAAATATTTTATAAATATTTTATTGTTATTAGATGACGCTTACCTGACACACTTTGATGGGTCATGTGAAGGAAATGCTATAACCACCCCTCACCCACATCTAGCTAAGTGGATGGGTCACTATTGTCTAGACATGTACACATGTTCATGAAATACAATCAATGGCCGTAATCACCCCCAGACACACCTGCTAATTTGATGAGTCATGTAATAATCCAGCCGAAGTGGAGTCTTTTGTTTAGACATGTAGCTAGCTAGGTAGCTAGCTAGCTAAACAATGAACCGGCATAATCCCAACTCATACTACTACCAATGCAAACATTGTCATAGCTGTAGTATGAATCTGCAGGTAGCTAAAGCTAACAAACTAGGTTCAATGTTAACTAGCTAACATTAGTCTATAACTAGCAATGCAAATAGATTTCTGATTCGAATAATATTACTACACAGATCATACATGTAACGTTAGCTAGCGAGCCAGCAAGCTAATGTTTGCTAGCTAACTAACAGTATTCTTTAACTTGCAATAAAAATGACTTTCTGACAAAATTAGAAACGTATATCTGGAAAATGTAGCTAGACTCTTACCCGTATACATGGATGAATGCTTCACAGCAGACTGGAACCATTTAACTCAGTTTTGTTTGTAGCTACATCTTGTTTGGCCAGCTTTGTGTCAAGTCACTCCGGTTCACACTGACCGTGGTGTGTGCAGAAAGTAGCCCATCACTTTTTCCTACTGATCTGTCGATAGCACCTGCTAAATTCAGGGCATCAATGTTGTTGAGAAAAGTAGCAAAACTTTTGTCGTTCTCGATGGCTAACGTTATATCTTTCAAAAACGGCATGGTAGAAAGGACTGTCAACACATATTGAACAGCTCACGTTATAGACAGAAGCATGCTACATGGCAGACTAATCCAAACTCATCTCCCGGCATGTCCAGCCCATACATTATCTCAGCCAATCATGGCTAGTGGGAAGGTTCCTGTCTTTTTCCATAGCTAAACCAACTAGGCACGTAATTTAACAATTCGTATTTATGGATGGAATACAAGTTTGTAATTAAGGCACATTAAAGTTCACATGTTCCAGAAGGCATTTCTGCCAAACAACGCATTTTGATAAAAAATAAATGTTGATGTTCAAATGCTTCTCCTGTGAAGTAGTGATGTGCGACATACACCTAGTTTCCTGAAACGAGTCACATTTAGTTTGTCTGATATTAGTTTGACCACGTAGCTGGAAAGGTCTCCTTTTCCCTTGTCTTCCAGGAAGGACCATATTCTCATGTTTTTTCATCTAATTCGGTTTTCTTCCTGGTCCAATTCATCTTCAAAATTTTGCAGCTTTGTTTCCAAAAGGCTAATTTTGGTGTATTGTTAGTTCATACACATGCCTTGGTTGTGCGTGTCTGACACGATTGCTTCTACTTTCTTTTCGAGCGAATGTACTTATTTAACAACAGATTGTAGCAGTTTGTTTGTTTTGGTGTGCATTGAGATAATTTTGGCTATGTTATCCTGGATAGCATTAAGCTGTTTATTTCTCTCGTTTGCGTCTCCAAGTTGCTCCTTGTCTTTTCCTCTGAAGGAAGCCATGGCTTGTTGGATTCATGTTGCCGCACCACTTTACCTACTGATTGGTGCGCTGTTGTACATAACTGATCGCTCACACTCTCCCAGTTGCTTGGGGATATGTTGATTTATCGATTTTGAGACCTGATTTAAACTTTATTATCTGGTTTCTACATATAACCACAGTTTTGACGGTACAAAACGGAGCTACTCACTCTTGTAAATTATATTTATAACATGGAAAAAATCGAAATATGAGAAAACAAAGTCACATAACTGTTGAAATGGAATGAATTCATAAACAGTGACACGTGCAAATGAGGTACCTTGATAGCAGTGGCGGTCAGTGCTATTTAGGATGAGATTTTTTTTTTATGAGCATGGCCTTATTTCTATTACAGCAGCATATTGGATTACTGTCATTCATTTTCCATTCACCCAGTTCAATGTAACATTGATAGGTTTAGGCTACTACATTATCCTCAAATTTTCCCTATACCCATCATGAGGTTGATACAACCTAGCCTATGAATGAAAGTTTACAACGTAGGTGCACAGGTCAAGAGAAATGTTTTAGTAATCAAGGTGACAGACACACATTCAATAGCGCTTTGCACAACCTTGCTGATCTAGGGTGTAATCATTACTCTAACAGTTGCAAACGAGAGTTTCTATAGTATAAATTCAGGTATCTTTATCCCCGTTTTGTTCCTTTCTCTTCCGTTTAAGAACATTTTTTCAACAGAATTGCCAGAATGAATACACCCCTGATCACCGCAAAGGCAGTTCACTTTCGTAGCAGCCACAAACAAACAGCATGATCATTTTCTCGTTGTATAATTCCTTCTCGCAACTACGCGCTCTCCTCCTCTCAACTTTTCCCTTCGCTTGTGGACTTCAGTGCACAATACAAAAACATTTTGAAGCCAAAAATTCATACCATAACCACTACACACAGCCTACATCATTGTCACCATATTAGCTAACGTGTCATAGTCAACATAGCTAGCGACTAGAACTAACACATTAATAAACCCCGCTACAATCATGCACTACAGTGTACAGCAAGGAGTTTAGCAGTTGAACTGGCGGGCCCCAGTGGCAATTCATTTATAAAACCAAAAGCTTACCTTGACTTGGAAGAGTTCCAGTGTTGGATAGCCATAGCCAGCTAGCTAACATAGCATCCCTCTCTGTTTGAGCCGGGTGTTTGAGTAGGTAAGTGAAAGTAAAAAAATAAAAAATAAACTATACTGTAGCTATCTCTTTCTCTCTCTCTCTCTCTCTCTCTCTCTCTCTCTCTCTCTCTCTCTCTCTCTCTCTCTTGCTTCTCCTTCATTTTCGAAGAAATGTATTTGTTCAAAACTGTTCAACTATTGTCTCTCTCTCTTTGAGAGCTGTATCTTATGCTTTCAGTACTATATTCATTCTCTGATCCTTTGATTGCGTCGACAACATGTCAGTTCACATGGCAAGAACTCTGAAAGGTTGGAGGATGTCCTCTGGAAGTTACTTACTGTGTAAGTCTATGGATGGGGGTGAGAACCATGAGCACCCAGAAGAGGACGGAAACTAGCTGTCCTCCGGCTAAACCAATGGCGCTACCCCAGAGAGTGCTGTTGAGTCTACTGTAGACCTTCATTGCAAAACAGTATGTTTTAATTAATTATTTGGTGACGTGAATATATTTAGTATTGTTTTATCTAAAAAGAAGAACCTTTTTTAATCCACTTCCTCCTCTGATGAGCCTCCACTCCTTGATAGGCCTAGAGTGCCTAGTGAATTTCTACACACCCCTTGCACAGTTGTCACATTTTTAAATTCAATCTAAAAAGGGATTCAATTAGATTTTTGTCCTACAGATCTACACAACCTGCTCTACATTTTCTAACTTAATAATAATAATTTTAAAAAATATGTCTTGATTGCATATGTCTTCACACCCCATAGTTAATACTTGGTGGAAGCACCTTTGGCAGCAATTACAGCTGAAAAAATAGTTTTGAATAAGATTCTACCAATTTCTTCAAACTCCATATTTCGTTACGTTACAGCCTTTTAAAAAAAAATTGATGTTAAAAAAAAACATTTTCCTCATTAATCTACACACAATACCCCATAATGGATTTCTTTGCTAATTTATAAAAAACAAAAAACAGAAATACCTTATTTACATAAGTATTCAGACCCTTTGCTATGAGACTCGAAATTGAGCTCAGGTGCATCCTGTTTACATTTGATCATCCTTGAGATGTTTCTACAACTTGATTGGAGTCCACCTGTGGTAATTCCAATTGATTGGACATGACTTGGAAAGGCACACACATTTCTGTAAAAGGTCCCACAGTTGACAGTGCATGTCAGAGCAAAAACCAAGCCATGCGGTCGAAGGAACTGTCTGTAGAGCTCCGAGACAGGATTGTGTCGAGGCACAGATCTGGGTAAGGGTACCAAAAAATGTCTGAAGCATTGAAGGTCCCCAAGAACACAGTGTCCTCCATCATTCTTAGATGGAAGAAGTTTGGAACCACCAAACTCTTTCTAGAGCTGGCTGCCCGGCCAAACTGAGCAATCGGGGGAGAAGGGCCTTGGTCAGGGAGGTGACCAAGAACCCGATGGTCACTCTGACAGAGCTCTAGAGTGCCTCTGTGGAGATGGGAGAACCTTCCAGAAGGACAATCATCTCTGCAGCACTCCACCAATCAGGCCTTTATGATAAAGTGGCCAGACGGAAACCACTCCTCAGTAAAAGGCACATGACAACCCGCTTGGCGCACCTAAAGGACTCTCAGAGCATGAGAAACAAGATTCTCTGGTCTGATGAAAACAAGATTGAACTCTGGGGAGTTTTTCCTAGCCACCGTGCTTCTACATCTGCATTGCTTGCTGTTTGGGGTTTTAGGCTGGGTTTCTGTATAGCACTTTGTGACATCTGATGATGTAAAAAGGGCTTTATAAATACATTTGATTGATTGAAATAGAAAACTATTTAATAAATTTTAGAATAAGGCTGTAATGTAACAAAATGTGGAAAAAGTCATGAGGTTTAAATACTTTCCAAATCCATTGTTTTTGTCATAATTGCTCAAGCTCAGAAAAGAAGGTCAGGAATCATTGATGTACCATATTCAAACCTTGTTTCAAGAAGATTTAAGACAGGACTGAGACCAGACCCCACAGGAACACCCAACACCTATTGGAAAGCCATTCAGTTGAGTCTTTGGCATTAAAATTAGTGTAATTGTCCCACTGAAAAATACAACTCTCCCAGGGTTAGGTCTTCAGAAGACTGAGCCAGATTTTCCTTTAACTGTTTACCTGGGCTTTGCTCCTTTCTTATTTTTGAAGTCTGAATTTTTGTTTGAATTTTAGGCCAAAAAGTAAATTTCTTTGCCATGTTGTCTTGCAGTATTACTTACGGGCCTTGTTATGAAGAGAATGGATTATTTGAAATGTATTTCTTAACACAGGCTTCCTTCTTTTCACTTTGTCATACAGGATAATTATGTGGAGTGAATACAATTCTGTGAAACCCTCTGTATTTTCAAGAATTGTGGTAGCCGCATCATGTTATGGGTATGCTTGTCATTGGTATGGACTGCGGAGTTTGTCAGAATCAAAAGAAAATATGAAAGGTGCAAAGCCCAGGTAAAAAAACCTGCCTCAGTCTTTTGAATAGATAGAGTTTTATTTTTCAGCGGGACAATTATACAAATCTTAATGCCAAAGACACATGAATGGCTTTCTAAGAGGTGTTGGGTGTTCCAGAAGGGTCCAGTCTCAGTCCTGACTTTAAATCTGCTTAAAAATCAGAGACACGGTTTGAATATTGCTGTCCATCAATGATTCCCAACAAAATTTCCTGAGCTTAAGCAATTCTGACAAATATGAGTTTACAAAACATTAGGAATACCTTCCTAATATTGCGTTGCACCCCCGTTTGCCCTCAGAACAGCCTGAATTCGTCTGTGCATTGATTCTACAAGGTGTCAAAAGCGTTCCACAGGGATGCTGGCCCATTTTGACTCCAATGCTTTCCACAGTTGTTTCAAGTTGCTCTAAGTGTTGTACAGAGTTGGTAGAATCTTATTCAAAATGATTTACAGCTGTAATTGCTGTCAAAGGTGCTTCCACCAAGTATTAACTCTGGAGTGTGAAGACATATGCCATCAAGACATTTTCGTTTTTTGATTTTTGATTAATTTAGAAAATGTTCTATACTTTTTCTTTCACTTTGAAAATGTGGAGCAGATTGTGTTCATCGGTAGAAAAAATATTCAATATAATCTCTTTTTAGATTGAATTTTAACTCCATGGCTCCCAGGCCTCCCCCATTGAAAAAGCTGAAAGCTTTCAATAATCTGCTTGCTCTGCCCTCATATTTAACCTCACATTTAAGTGTTTTACCATTTTATTTTCAGGATAACCAGGCCTACAAGTACAACACAAAACAATTTGGCATAAACAGTTGCATTCATGAGTTTTATTGACAAAGGTCAATAAGCAAATAAGGTCTGCCAAGCAAAAACCTGATAGAAAATGAATGCTGTAAGTACAGAAATGAATATCCAACTAGTCAGTCACAACTGTGTGGTGTTTGCAGTTTGTGACAGGAACTTATTGTGAACTCATTACAGTATTATAGACACTATGTCCTGGGATTTCTTCTGATCTTCTATGTAGAATAACCACTTACCTTCTAACGACTCTTGTGTGGCTTGTGAGCATCATAAAGCAAAACCATTCAGACTTTGCAGATGTTTTGAGAATGAGAATAACGGTTTTTGGGATCTGCCCTTGTCTCACAAACATCGCTCTAGTTCAGCCCCGGTCAATCGCAGAGGCTAATGGTTGGTATTGGCAGATGTAGAATAAAAAATTGAATTAGAGAATTACAATCCATTGCACCATTCGACTGTGATAAGAATTCCATGTTCAACAAAAGGTCACAATACCGATGCATCATCATCATTCTCAGAATTCTCAAGTTAAGATTATTCTTGACTCAGCAAACAACCAACTCAGTTTCAGTATTTTAATCTTTAATATCAGAATCTTCTTAAACAAAACTCAAATACGGAGAACGATTTTACAGTGGGGAAAAAACGTATTTAGTCAGCCACCAATTGTGCAAGTTCTCCCACTTAAAAAGATGAGAGAGGCCTGTAATTTTCATCATAGGTACACGTCAACTATGACAGACAAAATGAGATTTTTTTTCTCCCGAAAATCACATTGTAGGAATTTTTATTAATTTATTTGCAAATTATGGTGGAAAATAAGTATTTGGTCAATAACAAAAGTTTCTCAATACTTTGTTATATACCCTTTGTTGGCAATGACACAGGTCAAACGTTTTCTGTAAGTCTTCACAAGGTTTTCACACACTGTTGCTGGTATTTTGGCCCATTCCTCCATGCAGATCTCCTCTAGGCTGTCACTGGGCAACACGTTTCATCTTCAATGCCCTTGCTGATGGAAGGTTTTCACTCAAAATCTCATGATACATGGCCCCATTCATTCTTTCCTTTACATGGATCAGTCGTCCTGGTCCCTTTGCAGAAAAACAGCCCCAAAACATGATGTTTCCACCCCCATGCTTCACAGTAGGTATGGTGTTCTTTGGATGCAACTCAGCATTCTTTGTCCTCCAAACATGACGAGTTTAGTTTTTACCAAAAAGTTCTATTTTGGTTTCATCTGACCATATGACATTCTCCCAATCCTCTTCTGGATCATCCAAATGCACTCTAGCAAACTTCAGACAGGCCTGGACATGTACTGGCTTAAGCAGGGAGACACGTCTGGCACTGCAGGATTTGAGTCCCTGGCGGCGTAGTGTGTTACTGATGGTAGGCTTTGTTACTTTGGTCCCAGCTCTCTGCAGGTCATTCACTAGGTCCCCCCGTGTGGTTCTGGGGTTTTTGCTCACCGTTCTTGTGATCATTTTGACCCCACGGGGTGAGATCTTGCGTGGAGCCCCAGATCGAGGGAGATTATCAGTGGTCTTGTATGTCTTCCATTTCCTAATAATTGCTCCCACAGTTGATTTCTTCAAACCAAGCTGCTTACCTATTGCAGATTCAGTCTTCCCAGCCTGGTGCAGGTCTACAATTTTGTTTCTGGTGTCCTTTGACAGCTCTTTGGTCTTGGCCATAGTGGAGTTTGGAGTGTGACTGTTTGAGGTTGTGGACAGGTGTCTTTTATACTGATAACAAGTTCAAACAGGTGCCATTAATACAGGTAACGAGTGGAGGACAGAGGAGCCTCTTAAAGAAGAAGTTACAGGTCTGTGAGAGCCAGAAATCTTGCTGGTTTGTAGGTGACCAAATACTTATTTTCCACCATAATTTGCAAATAATTTCATTAAAAATCCTACAATGTTATTTTCAGGAAAAAAAAATCTCAATTTGTCTGTCATAGTTGCCGTGTACCTATGATGAAAATTACAGGCCTCACTCATCTTTTTAAGTGGGAGAACTTGCACAATTGGTGGCTGACTAAATACTTTTTCCCCCCACTGTATATCAGGTGTGAGGAAGGAAATTCTAATTCAACATTTTAAAGGGAGACATTTATTGAACAATTATTTTGTGGAGAAATATATCTCAAAGTAGGCCTATGGAAAATTTGGCCTTTTGGCTGCATTTGTGTTAACGTAGCAAATTAACCATCTAATACCATACAGATGACTTAAAGTTGCATGATTTGTGTTTGAGTTTATAAATGGCTATATTTTCTTTAATCTTACATAATCCATAACGAGAAAACTATTGTTATGCTCAAACCATTTATTTACCTTGAAGTGCTATAGTGTTTCTTTCAGATCTGACCCTGAATGAGATGGTCAACTCTTCCAGGTCAGGTTTTGAGATGGAGATAAGGGAGCCAATTGGAAGTATTGGTTCACCCTCCGCCATACAGTTCTTCCTAAATAGCCTGAAAGACGAGACTGTCAAGCTCAGTGCTGAAACAGCTTCAAGTGTCCTGACTCAGGATCCAAACCTGGGCTGGGATGCCCATAATCACTGCTGTGTTTCTTCCCTCCTCTGTGCTGGTGAGGATTGTGCATCAGTTGATTTTGTGTAGAAGAGACAGCCTCACCTTGCTGGGGAAAAGGACTGATTGATGTTCATTTGTGAGCCCCTTTCTCATTAAACGAAATGTGCTTTCTCTATCATATTATTTATTTATTTGTGTTTATAAATTATTTTTCATAAATTATTTTCTCTGTAACCGTGTCCACTATAACCTCATAAAGAAGGGATCAACTAAAACCAATGACTGTTAGAAATGTTATATAGAAAGTATAATCAAATGGGCAGGTATAACTAGTTTTATGTAATTATATTCATGAACTTCTACATTGGCTACGGATGGTTGAGGGGACATAATCCTTTCTGTTCAAATAATTTTTTTGCAATTTCACCAATCAATTGGTCTGCAGGTGGCGCTATAATGAAGGGTACCAAATATCTCTTAAACAGAGTCACTGGACGCATACAATGAAGGATTGTTTAATAATTATCAAATATCAAAAATGCTATATAGGCCTATTAAAAGGTAACCATTTGAAGGCATGTTTTAATAGGAAGTAGCATAGCTGCTGGAAGTAGGGGTGCTGAGGGTGCTGCAGCACCAACTGAAAAATCCACAAAAGTAGTGCACTGGGCCTTTGCTAGTCCTGTATTAGCAGACTAGTAATTCCGTAGACAAAAAAAATGATGTTCTCCTATATGTATTCTTTTGTATATATTTATGGTAAATAGTTCACTAAAGTTTATTGCAATCAAATCTAAAAAAAAAAGTAGCACAATCGGCACTGTAAAAATATAGAAATGTTTGAGAAATAGCATCCACACATGGGGGCAGTGTCATCTCAATTAATTTTTCAATTATAGTTTTTTTCTAATATATTCCATTCTCCTTTCACTTGTTTATATTTTGACTATATTCCCACTAATATTCCCCTGTAGCTCAGTTGGTAGAGCATGGCGCTTGCAACGCCAAGGTTGTGGGTTCGATTCCCACGGGGGGCCAGTATGAAAATGTATGCACTCACTAACTGTAAGTCGTTCTGGATAAGAGCGTCTGCTAAATGACATAAATGTAATTAAGCTTTTACATGTATATTTTTCTGTCTTTATAATAAGAATAATATTTAATTTGTAGAGTGCATTTCCCACCCTCATTGCACATGTGAAGCTTGTTGGTGCTTTCTTCTGTGCTCAAATCATTTGACCGCTGCAGTTTGAGATTATTTATAATATTATATATTATTATATATATATTATTATATTGTATTTATAAAATATAATGTAATATGATACTGACCTTTATTATTTACAATTTATTTCTGATATTTTAGCTTTTATATTATGGTGTTTCTATTCCAAGAAAAACTAGATAACGTTTACTGTGGGAGGAGTAGGCTAAGTAATTACAACTGAATAGGCCTAATTAACCGTTTACTGCAGTGGGCTAAATCAGGGTCTTGGTAGTCTTAAACAAATCTAATTTGAAACAAAAGTATACACCTTACACACATGGTTATGGTCTTTAAAAAAATAAGACACCTGTACCATGTCAGATATAGAGTTGAAATATATTACATTTTGAGTTTGTATTCCAATATTACACTTTATATACATCACAGAAGACTGAAATATAACAAAACTGTTTGACATAGAAACACCAGATGTGTATTTATTTAAATATTCTTTATTAATTATGGAATTCTGAAAAATATTAATAACATTCCACCCATGAGGCCAAAGAGGGCTATTTTTTGGTCATTGACTGCAGGAAAGGGCTACAAGAATAGTGATAAAGGAAAAGAAAAACGTGAGGTAGAGCATGCCCAGAGCTTGTGGCTGAGCAGTACCAGAGCTACATTTTTTTATCTACTCAGCTACGCTCTGCTCCTCGCTCCACACTTGCCCACTTACACGCTCTGGCATTCAAAAGCAGCCATGCTTTAGGCTATCAAATAACTGTCAATGAATAATCATGTCAATGGATGGAATCAGTGAATCAATGGCTGCAACAACAATTACAAGGTCTGACAATCTGCATAACAAATTAGGCCTAATTGGACAAAATAACAAATCAGTTGTTTGAACAAGATACTAAGTCGTTCAAATGAGATACTAAATCATTCAAACAAGATAATTCCAACTTACTGTTGAGAATCAGAATAGTAAAATACAGAAGGTGCCATTTCTAAATTTGGTTGTGCATCAGCAGTTTTTCTCTTGTTCTGTCAGTCACTGACAGTCACTTAATTAGCCATTTCAGCTTGCAGTTGTATGCTACTCCCCATGAGACCTATAAGCCAATGGCCGGTGCGCATTTATTGCGCCCGTCGCTCCATATCTAAAAGTCATATCAAATATATTGGTTTTTAAAAAGTTTATATTGAGCTGAATCTTAAGAGTTGAGAAATAAACATGATACCTACAGAAAGCTGAGGTCCTCCTCTCTTCGACAAGGACAAGGGGACGCTTCCAAAGCTGTGTTTTTCCCGCAATTGCATTTTGAAATATTATACAATCAGAATATATTTATTTTTCGAGTGCATGGGGAAGATTCATTACCAGAATCATAAGGATAATGCACTTTACTGTTTGACCAAATCATGGTTTTATCCGCCCCAAAAATAGAACGCTTTGAGTGAGGCGACAATGTAGAACGTGCTCTTTCTACTTTTATAGGCATCCTTTTGTTTTTTGATGATCCATGATCTTGGCTGTCTAACTGATGACAGAGTTGGAGAAGGTCTCTTTGCTGATGTGAGTTTGCGTGACCTCAGCTCACAGAAAACCAGACTGGCCCATCTTGGTAGGGGGGCCGGCTGTTGCCCACTGATCAGCCAAAGGCTCATTATAGGTTAGTATAACAGGGAAATTGTGAAAAAAACGTTCAACTAAAATCTTAACAGGCCGCCAACCATGTCACCTTTTTCATTGTTTTTGTGTGTGTGTCAATTCTGTGTCAATTTTGACCAGCCCACCCAACAAAAACATTGTCCTGCCCATCTGGCATTTGCCAGAATTGCCAGATGGCCAATCCGCCCCTGGTCCACCTGAACATGATTTGTAAATTGCTACAATAGATCCTCAGGGAAATGTAAGTATAGATCACAAGAATACTGTATACCATCACCAAAATGCTTCTGATTATATGCTAATAGATTTGTTATTCGCTTTCTCATTTACATTTTACATTTTCTCCAGTGATATAGCACTGTATGTGCTCCAAGACACTCCAGACTTGGATATTAATAGGATTTATTCGGATTTCTTACTGGTATGTGAAGAATCATGCCTTTCTCCTTGCAAAAACTGCCTTGAATGCAACTTTCTCTCAGGAAAACATACATCCCCCCCAAAAAAATTGTCAGACTATGGGCTCGATTCAATCCGTATCGCTGTGGTTCAGCGCTATACCGTGATATAATATGAAAACCAATGATCCCGGTTCGCGGAGACTGCATTCATGGTAAACACTGCAAAAAAATCTAATAAAATGGTATTTGTCACATGCGCCGAATACAACAGGTGTAGACCTTACATTGAAATGCTTACTTACAAGCCCTTAACCAACAATGCATAATTTTTTAAGTAAGACAATGTTGTAAAAAAATTATAATAAAATAAATAACGGAAAAGTGGTGCGTGCATATGTATTCACCCCCTTTGCTATGAAGCCCCTAAATAAGATCTGGTGCAACCACTTACCTTCAAAAGTCACATAAATAGTTAAAAATAGTCCACCTGTGTGCAATCTAAGTGTCATATGACCTGTCACATGATCTCAGTATATATACACCTGTTCTGCAACACCACTAAGCAAGGGGAACCACCAAGCAAGCGACAGCATGAAGACCAAGGAGCTCTCCAAACAGGTCAGGGACAAAGTTGTGGAGAAGTACAGATCAGGGTTGGGTTATAAAAAAATATCTGAAACTTTGAACATCCCACGGAGCACCATTAAATCCATTATTAAAAGATTGAAAGAATATGGCACCACAACAAACCTGCCAAGAGAGGGCCGCCCACCAAAACTCACGGACCAGGCAAGGAGGGCATTAATCAGGGCATTAATCAGAGAGACCAAAGATAACCCTGAAGGAGATGCAAAGCTCCACAGCGGAGATTGGAGTATCTGTCCATAGGACCACTTTAAGCCATCCACTCCGCAGGGCTTTAAGGAACAGTGGCCAAAAAAAAGCTATCGCTTAAAGAAAAAAATAAGCAAACTTGTTTGGTGTTCGGCAAAAGGCATGTGGAAGATTCCCCAAACATATGGAAGAAGGTACTCTGGTCAGATGAGACTAAAAATGAGCTTTTTGGCCATCAAGAAAAACACTATGTCTGGCGCAAACCCAACACCTCTCATCACTCAGAGAACACCATCCCCACAGTGAAGCATGGTGGTGGCAGCATCATGCTGTGGGGATGTTTTTCATCAGCAGGGACTGGGAAACTTGTCAGAATTGAAGGAATGATGGATGGCGCTAAATACAGGGAAATTCTTGAGGGAAACCTGTTTCAGTCTTCCAGAGATTTGAGACTGGGATGGAGGTTCACCTTCCAGCAGGACAATGACCCTAAGCATACTGCTAAAGCAATACTCGAGTGGTTTAAGGGGAAACATTTAAATGTCTTGGAGTTGCCTAGTCAAAGCCCAGACCTCAATCCAATTGAGAATCTGTGGTATGACTTAAAGATTGCTGTACACCAGCAGAACCCGTCCAACTTGAAGGAGCTGGAGCAGTTTTTCCTTGAGGAATGGGCAAAAATCCCAGTGGCTAGATGTGCCAAGCTTATAGAGACATACCCCAAGAGACTTGCAGCTGTAATTGCTACAAAAGGTGGCTCTACAAAGTATTGACTTTGGGGGGTGAATGGTTATGCACGCTCAAGTTTTCTGTTTTTTTGTCTTATTTCTTGATAGTTTCACAATAAAAAATATTTTGCATCTTCTAAGTGGTAGACATGTTGTGTAAATGAAATGATACCAACTCCCAAAAAAACAATTTCAATTCCAGGTTGTAAGGCAATAAAATAGGAAAAATGCCAAGGGAGGTGAATACTTTCGCAAGCCACTGTAGGTAGGGGTTAAGTGTCTATGCATAGATAATAAACAGCGAGTAGCAGCAGTGTAAAAAAGGTGGTCAATGCAAATAGTCCCGGTAGCCATTTGATTAACTGTTTAGCAGTCTTATGGCTTGGGGGTAGAAGCTGTTAAGGAGCCTTTTGGACCTAGACTTGGAGCTCTGGTACTGCTTACCGTGCGGCAGCAGAGAGAACTGTCTATGACTAGGGTGGCTGGAGTCTTTTACAATTTTTAGGGCCTTCCTCTGACACCGCCTGGTATAGAGGTCCTGGATGGCAGGAGGCTTGGCCCCAGTGATGAACTGGGCCGTACACACTACCCTCTGTAGCACCTTGCGGTTGGATAATGAGCAGTTGCCATACCAAGCGGTGATGCAACGAGTCAGGATACTCTCGATGGTGCAGATGTAGAACTTTGTGAGGATCTGAGGACCCATGCCAAATATTTTCAGTCTCTTGAGGGGGAATAGGCATTGTCGTGCCCTCTTCACAACTGCATTGTTGTGTTTGGACCATGATAGTTTGTTAGTGATGTGGACGCCAAGGAACTTGAAGCTCTCGACTCGCTCCACTACAGCCCCGTCGATGTGAATGGTAATACAGTTGAAGTCGGAAATTTACATACACCTTAGCCAAATACATGTAAACTCAGTTTTTCACAATTCCTGACATTTAATCCTAGAAAAAATATTCCCTGTTTTAGGTCAGTTAGGATCACCACTTTATTTTAAGAATGTGAAATGTCAGAATAATAGTAGAGAGAATTATTTATTTCAGCTTTTATTTCTTTCATCACATACCCAGTGGGTCAGACGTTTACATACACTTAATTAGTATTTGGTAGCATTGCCTTTAAATTGTTTATCTTGGGTCAAACGTTTCGGGTAGCCTTCCACAAGCTTCCCACAATAAGTTGGGTGAATTTTGGCCCATTCCTCCTGACAGAGCTGGTGTAACTGAGTCAGGTTTTTAGGCCTCCTTGCTCACACACGCTTTTTCAGTTCTGCCCACAAATATTCTATAGGATTGAGGTCAGGGCTTTATGATGGCCACTCCAATACCTTGACTTTGTTGTCCTTAAGCCATTTTGCCAAAAAAATTGGAAGTATGCTTGGGGTCATTGTCCATTTGGAAGACCCATTTGCGACCAAGCTTTAACATCCTGACTGATGTCTTGAGATGTTGCTTCAATATATCCACATAATATTCCTTCCTCATGATGAAGTGCACCAGTCCCTCCTGCAGCAAAGCACCCCCACAGCAGGATGCTGCCATCCCCGTGCTTCACGGTTGGGATGGTGTTCGTCGGCTTGCAAGCAACCCCCTTTTTCCTCCAAACATAACGATGGTCATTATGGCCAAATAGTTCTATTTTTGTTTCATCAGACCAAAGGAAATT
This sequence comes from Coregonus clupeaformis, assembly GCF_020615455.1. Classification (NCBI taxonomy): domain Eukaryota; kingdom Metazoa; phylum Chordata; class Actinopteri; order Salmoniformes; family Salmonidae; genus Coregonus; species Coregonus clupeaformis. The sequence continues at coordinate 54,770,750 of NC_059201.1, forward strand.
TCTCCAAATTGTACAATCGTTGTCCCCATGTGCAGTTGCAAACCGTAGTCTGGCTTTTTTATGGCGGTTTTGGAGCAGTGGCTTCTTCCTTGCTGAGTGGCCTTTCAGGTTATGTCAATATAAGAATTGTTTTACTGTGGATATAGATACTTTTGTACCTGTTTCCTCCAGCATCTTCACAAGGTCCTTTGCTGTACGTTCATCTCTAGGAGACAGAATGCGTCTCCTTCCTGAACGGTATGAAGGCTGCGTGGTCCCATGGTGTTTATACTTGCGTACTATTGTTTGTACAGATGAACGTGGTACCTTCAGGCATTTGGAAATTGCTCCCAAGGATGAACCAGACTTGTGGTCTACAATTTTTTTCTGAGGTCTTGGCTGATTTCTTTTGATTTTCCCATGATGTCAAGCAAAGAGGCACCTAGTTTGAAGGTAGACCTTGAAATACATCCACAGGTACACCCAATTGACTCAAATGATGTCAATTAGCCTATCAGAAGCTTCTAAAGCCATGACATCATTTTCTGGAATTTTCCAAGCTGTTTAAAAGCACAGTCAATTTAGTGTATGTAAACGTCTGACCCACTGGAATTGTGATACAGTGAATTATAAGTGAAATAATCTGTCTGTAAACAATTGTTGGAAAAATTACTTGTGTCATGCACAAAGTACAGTGGGGAGAACAAGTATTAGATACACTGCCGATTTTGCAGGTTTTCCAACTTACAAAGCATGTAGAGGTCTGTCATTTTTATCATAGGTACACTTCAACTGTGAGAGACGGAATCTAAAACAAAAATCCAGAAAATCACATGGTAGGATTTTTAAGTAATTAATTTGCATTTTATTGTATGACATAAGTATTTGATCACCTACCAACCAGTAAGAATTCCGCTCTCACAGACCTGTTAGTTTTTCTTTAAGAATCCCTCCTGTTCTCCACTCATTACCTGTATTAACTGCACCTGTTTGAACTCGTTACCTGTATAAAAGACACCTGTCCACACATTCAATCAAACAGACTCCAACCTCTCCACAATGGCCAAGACCAGAGAGCTGTGTAAGGACATCAGGGATAAAATTGTAGACCTGCACAAGGCTGAGATGGACTACATGACAATAGGCAAGCAGTTTGGTGAGAAGGCAACAACTGTTGGCGCAATTATTAGAAAATGGAAGAAGTTCAAGATGACGGTCAATCACTCTCGGTCTGGGGCTCCATACAAGATCTCACCTCGTGGGGCATCAATGATCATGAGGAAGTTGAGGGATCAGCCCAGAACTACACGGCAGGACCTGGTCAATGACCTGAAGAGAGCTGGGACCACAGTCTCAAAGAAAACCATTAGTAAAACACTACGCCATCATGGATGAAAATCCTGCAGCGCACGCAAGGTCCCCCTGCTCAAGCCAGGCTATGTCCAGGCCCGTCTGAAGTTTGCCAATGACCATCTGGATGATCCAGAGGAGGAATGAGAGATGGTCATGTGGTCTGATGAGACAAAAATATAGCTTTTTGGTCTAAACTCCACTCGCCGTGTTTGGAGGAAGAAGAAGGATGAGTACAACCCCAAGAACACCATCCTAACCGTGAAGCATGGAGGTGGAAACATCATTCTTTGGGGATGCTTTTCTGCAAAGGGGACAGGATGACTGCACCGTATTGAGTGGAGGATGGATGGGGCCATGTATCGCGATATCTTGGCCAACAACCTCCTTCCCTCAGTAAGAGCATTGAAGATGGGTCGTGGCTGGGTGTTCCAGCATGACAACGACCCGAAACACACAGCCAGGGCAACTAAGGAGTGGCTCCGTAAGAAGCATCTCAAGGTCCTGGAGTGGCCTAGCCAGTCTCCAGACCTGAACCCAATAGAAAATCTTTGGAGGGAGCTGAAAGTCCGTGTTGCCCAGCGACAGCCCCGAAACCTGAAGGATCTGGAGAAGGTCTGTATGGAGGAGTGGGCCAAAATCCCTGCTGCAGTGTGTGCAAACCTGGTCAAGACCTACAGGAAACGTATGATCTCTGTAATTGCAAACAAAGGTTTCTGTACCAAATATTAAGTTCTGCTTTTCTGATGTATCAAATACTTATGTCATGCAATAAAATGCAAATTAATTACTTAAAAATCATACAATGTGATCAAATACTTGTTCTCCCCACTGTAGATGTCCTAACCGACTTGCCAAAACTATAGTTTGTTAACAACAAATGTGTGGAGTGGTTGAAAAACGAGTTTGAATGACTCCAACCTAAGTGTATGTAAACTTCCGACTTCAACTGTATATACATGTAGGTAGGGGTAAAGTGACTATGAATAGATAATAAACAGTTAGTAGCAGCAGCGTAAAAAAAGGGTGTCAATGCAAATAGTCCGGGTAGCCATTTGATTAACTGTTTTGCAGTCTTATGGCTTGGGGGTAGAAGCTGTTAAGGAGCCTTTTGGACCTAGACTTGGTGCTCTGCCCCCCTTTTCCTGTAGTCCACAATCATCTCTTTTGTCTTGTTCACGTTGAGGGAGAGGTTGTCCTGGCACCACACTGCCAGGTGAAGGCATTTAGCTCGTCTGTGAAGGCATTTAGCTCGTTGTCACGATCGCCGGTAAGAGAGGAGGACCAAGGCGCAGCGTGGAATGCGAACATATTTATTTAATAAATGATCACACGATCAAAAACAACAAAACGATGACGTGACAGTCAATGGTCAAACACAAACCAACACGGAACAAGAAACCACAATGAATGAATGCCTAACGGCTACCTAAGTATGACTACCAATCAGAGACAACGAGCTACAGCCGTCTCTGATTGGGAGCCACCCTGGCCAACATAGATATACAACACCTAGAACCAACACACATGACAACTCACACCCTGGCTCAACATACTAGAGTCCCCAGAGCCAGGGCGTGACAGTACCCCCCCCTAAAGGCGCGGACTCCGACCGCGCCAACCAAGTACCACAGGGGAGGGACCGGGTGGGCACTCCGCCTTGGCGGCGGATCCGGCTCCGGGCATGATCCCCACTCGCTCTCTAACCCCCCAAAGTACCCCTGGTCCGGTCTGGCCCTGCTGACCGGAGCTGGACTGCACACTGGTGGAGCGGATTGCTCTAGCTCCGGCGTGAAGCAGCTGACCCGTGCTGAACCAGGCACCAGTGGAACAGGCACGGGCTGTGCCGGACTGACGACGCACACCACTGGCTTGGTGTGGGGAGCAGGAACGGCCCGAGCCGGGCTGACGCAAACGCACCCCTGACTTGGTGCGGGGAGCAGGAGCGGGCCGAACCGGGCTAACAAACGCACCACTGACTTGGTGCGGGGAGCAGGAACGGGCCGAGCCGGGCTGACGGGGCGCACCACTGACTTGGTGCGGGGAGCAGGAACGGGCCGAGCCGGGCTGACGAAGCGCACCACTGACTTGGTGCGGGAGCAGGTACGGGCCGAGCCGGGCTGACGAGCGCACCACTGACTTGGTGCGGGGAGCAGGAACGGGCCGAGCCGGGCTGACGAGCGCACCACTGACTTGGTGCGGGGAGCAGGAACGGGCCGAGCCGGGCTGACGAGCGCACCACTGACTTGGTGCGGGGAGCAGGAATGGGCCGAGCCGGGCTGACGGGCGCACCACTGACTTGGTGCGGGGAGCAGGAACGGGCCGAGCCGGGCTGGGACGAGCGCACCATTGGCCTGGTGCGGGAGCAGGAACAGGCCGGACCGTACTGGGGACACACACCACTGGTCCTACGCAGGGATCTGGAATGGGCCGGACCGGACTGGTAACACACCCCCAGTACCTCTCGCCGTGCCTCTACACCTTCCATCCCCTCTTCGACCAGTGGCCCCCGTAACCTGGCGGCCTCCTCTGCCAACCCGCTGGGCCGCTCTGCCGCGGTCTCCTGCTGGCCCGTCGTCCACGGCGTTAGCCCCCCCTAAACATTTTCTGGGAGTCTCTCCTACCCGTGGACCAGGTCTCCATGTCCCTCGCCAGCCTTTCGCCCTTCTGCCTCCATGTCAAGCCCTTCTCTTCCTCACCCGGCTTGACCCAGTCGAGGAGGCGAAGGAGATCTGCTAGAGATCTCCCTGGCGATGGCTCCTGGACACGCTGCTTGGTCCAGTCTTGGTGGTTTCTTCTGTCACGATCGCCGGTAAGAGAGGAGGACCAAGGCGCAGCGTGGAATGCGAACATATTTATTTAATAAATGATCACACGATCAAAAACAACAAAACGATGACGTGACAGTCAATGGTCAAACACAAACCAACACAGAACAAGAAACCACAATGAATGAATGCCTAACGGCTACCTAAGTATGACTCCCAATCAGAGACAACGAGCTACAGCCGTCTCTGATTGGGAGCCACCCTGGCCAACATAGATATACAACACCTACAACCAACACACATGACAACTCACACCCTGGCTCAACATACTAGAGTCCCCAGAGCCAGGGCGTGACACTCGTATGGTAGGCTCGCGTCACTGGGCAGCTCACGGCTGGGTTTCCCTTTGTAATCCGTAATAGTTTGCAAGCCCTGCCACATCCGACGAGCGTCAGATCCGGTGTAGTAGGATTCAACCTTAGTCCTGTATTGATGCTTTGCCTGTTTGATGGTTCGTCGGAGGTCATAGTGGGATTAGTGTCCCTCTCCTTGAAAGCGGTAGCTCTAGCCTTTAGCTCAGTGCGGATGTTGCCTGTAATCCATGGCTTCCAGTTGGGATATGTAAGTATGTCACTGTGGGGATGACGTCGTCGATGCACTTATTGATGAAGCCGGTGACTGTGGTATACTCCTCAATGCCATTGGATGAATCCTGGAACATATTCCAGTCTGTGCTAGCAAAACAGTCTTCAGACCACTTCCGTATTGAGCGAGTCACTGATAGTTCCTGCTTGAGTTTTTGCTTGTAAGCAGGAGTCAGGAGAAAATAATTATGGTCAGATTTTCGAAATGGAGGGCGAGGGAGAGTTTTGTATGCGTCTCTGTGTGTGGAGTAAAGGTGGTCTCAAGTTTTTTTTCCTGCATTGATTTGTGGTGGTAAATAGACAGCTATTAAAAATATATATGAAAACTCTCTTGGTAAATAATGTGGTCTACAGCTTATCATGAGGTACTCTACCTCAGGCAAGAAAAACCTTGAGACTGCCTTAATGTTAGAGATCGCGCACTAGCTGTTGTTGACAAGATAGACACAGACCACCATTCCTCATTTTACCGTAGGTTGCTGTTCTGTCTTGCCGATGCACGGAAAACCCAGCCAACTGTAAATTATCCATGTCCTTGTTCAGCCACGACTCGGTGAAACATAGGATATTACAGTTTTTAATGTCTCGTTGGTAGGATAGTCTCGAATGGAGCTCATCCTGTTTATTCTCCAGTGATTGTATGTTCGCCAATAGGACGGATGGTAAAGGCGGATTATCCACTCGCCGACTAATTCTCACCAATCACCCATATGTCGGCTTAATCGCAAATTACCTTTAAATGTTTACCAAATGTTTATGTTATGCTCTTCTCTTTTACTCCTTGTACCTTTAAATGGGTTTATATCTTGGGAGACTATTGGTGTTTGGCATTATTTGAAAGTTAATATTTCCTAACATTATTGAGTTCAGATCAGTGCAGTAAGCATCCACTTGAGGGTGCTATTGGCCCGCATTTTCTAATTTGTAGCCTGCCAATCTAAAATCAAAGTTAGATAAATACATGACCTAATCATTTTATTTGCTTGAGAGATCTGTATGCTAACCTCCTCTCCCAAATTATTATTTGGTTTGAATGTGTTCTGGTTGAATATGAGTACATTATTTTCTTCTATTTGTCTTCAACAATTTGTCCAATCATGGCATCTTGAAATAAAAGTGATTGCGCTGTCTTCTCATGGGATCGTTCAATGTCTGAAAAATGTCCATTCAATTAAGGTCTGAAATGTTACAGATTGCGCGATAGAAACGTATAGATTGCGCGACACCTTGTATACTCAGTGTATATTCCTAATTTAATGGTTAACAAACTATCTAATATTGTTCATAAGTAGACGTCAAATGACCTATTACCTGAAAATTCTGGAATACAGTTAAAATGTGTAGTCAATGAGCAATTCAATCTTAAATAAGAATGTAATTAATTTATCTTTATTAATCTATTATAATTGTCCGTCAAAACAAATCAACAATAAAACCTTATATACAAATCGTAGCTAAGCTGACAGGCAGTGTAATAGGCACATGCTAGTCCAAAGACAACCATACCATTTTCATTACATACAGGCTATATAAACATTCATGGAGAAAGATGACAATTGTACACCCATCAATTTAAGAAACAGGAAAAGATTCAATCGCCAGACTAAGTACTCTATTCAATCTGTGAAGCTGAAGTATTACATATTCTGCGATAGAAATGTAAAGGTAATTTCCGATTGAGCCGACACATCGTGAATGCAGTCTCCGCTAATGCAGGAACATTGCCTTTACATTTCAGTCACGTTGTAAAGCTGAACTTCCGCAATGCGGATTGAATAGAGCCGTAAGTCCTCTCCATGACAAACTTACATGCTAAAAATACGTTTCACGAGGAATTGATATTTCTTAAGTTAAGTATATGATTTCCCTGTGCTTTGTCAAATGGTTGCTTTGTCTGTCTGTTTGTCTGTCTGTCTGTCTTTCTGAACCTCTTGGCTTAGCTGCAAATGGACATTGCAGAGTTGGCTTTTACCAATTTATACTTTATTTTCAAAGAATGGCATGGAATGGATAAGATAATTGAGTATTAATCTTTGGTATATTAGATAACATTAAACAGTCATCATCCAGAAGAGGTATGGCACCTTCGGTAGGGTTGGAAGTATTTTGTTTAGATTGACTGCATAAGTGTGTTTGTTGCAAATCAATAGAAGATTAAATTAAATTATTTAGGACACATATCATGGTTATGGTTAATCAAATGTTATGGTAATATAAGAAAATGGTTGCTATCTCCATCTTCATTTTTAGATAATTGTCGCTGGTAGGTTTTGCTCAAATCCTCTCCCATGTCTTTCTTTTAGGTCTCAGCTCATAATATTGTGATTGGACACTTGACTGATTTGTATCTTAATCTACAATATCAATTTGATTAGGTATAACTGAACTGACCAATAAATACTGTAGGTCACAAATTATAGGTAACAATATATATATATATATATATATATATATATATTTAGACTATTAATGAATCAATAACTTGCTGAATGAGACAGAGCTACTATTGGGGCCATAGTTATAATAGAAATGTACAATGTATCAAAAAAGCCATGTGAAAAGATCAAGTCAAGGTAGGATTTATCTTTAATAACTTGCTGGTAGTGTCCAATCCTCATTCATAATCCTTCTTCTAGAAGGTTTCTTATCTTAACAATTGCTTCTATCCCATTCCTAATAAGAAAAGTGAGCACACAACAAACAAATAAACAAAAATCATCTCCCATGTAAGGACTAAATGCACTTAGATCACCTAGGCCATGGATGGGCAACTTTGATGGGGGTGGGGGCCACAAAAAAACTGAACTCATTATGAGGGATGGCAGTTGCTCGCCGGTCACACCCACCACATTGTGAGCAAAACATATTAGCAGCCCCCCTCTTGACAGCGGAGAGACGTTTTTTAAAAAGTTTTTAATTTTGTGCAATTCTACACATTCTGCCATGGGGCATAGAGAAAATGTTGCAGTTTTAAAGAAAGTTTGCTGCAATTCTACACATTTTGCCATGGGGCGGAGAGAAGATTTTGCAATATTGTAACACATTTCCTGCAATTCTACTCATTTTGCCATGGGCGGAGAGGAAAATTAGCTGTTTTACAGCAACATTTTTGTAATTCTACACATTTTGCCGTAGGCTGGAGAGAAATGTTTGCAGTATTTAATATGATATCTGACTGAGACTGACTAACAAAATCAATGGGGGCCCCCGGCCGGTAATTCAACCATGATTACTAGTTTAGATAGCTGATCGCTGGACTAACTTACCAATCTAAAACATTTTAGCTGATATGGGCTAATTGACATAACAAGAGAAAAACTGCTGATGCTGAGGCCACCAGTTGCCCATCCCTGACCAAGTCATTATTTTCAGTGCAACGCTCTAAAGTTCCAAAGTGGGATACCTTTCACATGTAAAAGTCCCTGTGTGAAAGGGTGAAAGCACATGTAATATTTCCAGTAACAATTGCGATTCCCTGCTGATACAAAGATTGGTCCCTTATTCTTTGCTTTTGTATGGTGGTGAATCGTCGCCGCCCTCAACCCAATTGGTCCGTTGGACAGGAAGTGGCATCACCAGGCAGGAACTGGCTAAAGGCATGATGGGATGGTTATAGCGCCCACTAGAGGTAGTCCAGCTCCAGTGCATGACTTAGAGCCTCCAGGTCAGGCCGACACGACACTCTCCAGAAAGGCATGTTCTTCTGCAGGACACAAATAGATATGTTTAAAACATTGAACATTGACTAAATTAGCTACTGCAAGGTACAAAAGGACATGTTTAAAATGTGGAGCACTGGCTAAACTAGATACTGAAAGACACCAACAGAAATGTTTTAAATGCTGAACACTGGCTAAACTAGGTAGCTAATGTAACTAGATGAACACTGGCTAAAATAGCTAGCTAATGTAACTAGCTGAACACTGACTAATGTTACTAGCTAGCTATTATTGTTCGGTTAACCACACTCAAGTTGCCTAAGCTTGGCGAGCTAATACAGTCTTAGGCCATGTTGGAGAGAGTTCAGTCAAACTAATACCAAACACAATTTCATCCTGCAGGATATAAACATTATTTTGTTTTTTCAAATAATAACAAGCAAACGCGTCAAATAATATGTATGGGTGCATATTCGATTTCATCTGACTTCCTGGCACTAGCATGAAAAATAAGGCAGGGGGTAATATCTTGTGTACCCCCACCCCTTTTCCTGGTTACATGTGAGTCTCACCTTCTTGGCTACAGACTCCTCCTCCACTCCGTCCCCTATGACCACGTACACTGCTCGCCGGCCGAACCTCTGGGCCACACGCTCAAAGCAGCTCTCTTTCCCTGGAAAATAAGAAAATAAGTGTTAAGTGTTTAAAAGTGTTAAAAGTAACAGTTAATAAATAAGTGTTAAAAATATGTAAGTGTTCAAATTGTTTACAAATTAAGCGTTAAAAGTGTTAAACGTAAGTGTTAACAAATAAGTGTTTAAATAACACTTTTAATAAAAATGTCACAAACGTAAACAAGGATTGCACAAAAACAAAGTCTGCTAGTACTGGCTTGTGCACAAATCGTAGTACACGACAGAAACTGTTACCCAACCACGGTGCGAAAACAATCAGCCCAACTGTAAATATAATATTCCTTCCTTGAGACGATGAGTTGCTCTTTTTAACTCTAACAAGTGTTCTACGCCATATTGAGTGCTGTGTGTTGCCTCACCTGTCTTGGTGGCACTGTAGATGTTCTCTATGGGGAACGCTGAGCCCAGTCCGTAGAGCAGGACCTTGGACAGGGCTGGGATCAGCTGGGTGGTGGTCACCAGCACATTCACACAATTTGGTCTGGAAACAGAGAAATGTCAACACATGATGTCAATATGTGAGTCATGTTCAAACAAGTAAGAGAATTGCATTTTGTCAGTTTGAATGGGACAAAAAAAGAGTGACAACAAAGGAAAAAATACCAGCCAACGGGTATTTCAGCTCCCGATCTTAGTCTTGTCAATATTTCCTGGTTGTGAATATACCGTAGCTCTATAGCGCTCCAGGTTCAATTTCTATACTTTTTTATTATATTTATTAACCATGCAAAACATGAATGGTCAATACATTTGGAGTACTGTCCATTTCATTTTTATGGATTACCTACGCTAATATCACTTTACATTGTTTAGTATTTTCTGAATAGTTCCACCATAGAGTAGCTAGGCAGTTGAGAAGGGGTGTGTCCTGACCTGGAGTTAATCAGGGCCAGGGCCTTGAGAGCCTGGGTCAGCCACAGATCTGTCAGGACCTCCATCTCCCTCCGCAGCTGCAGCCATTCCTCCCGCTTGGGACTGCCCACCAAACCTGACACAACCACAACCACAATCACACACTAACACATTATTCATCATAGATTGGTATACAAAAACAAAACACAAATTGATAGCTGAGCAGTATAAAAAGATGCAACGTTCGTTATTTATTATGATCATGATTATACAGAAAGGACAAATTAAATGTACATTGTGATTTGTATATCAGTTAACCGCTAGAGAATATTACACAAACACACACACACACTTTCTAGCTCCTGTCAGAACCCACCTCCCACGTTGTTCTTGTAGGTGTTGTAGATCTCCTTTACTCTCCGGTAGCGGAAGGCTAGTTTCCTCATCCAGTCCACCCCACCATGGACACCTGAGCCCAGGCACAGAGTACCAGCACCCGCAGGGCTCTGAAACCCGTCTGTGCCAAAGTTATACATGCTGCAAGACAACAACCAGGAGAGAGCTAAACATGAGAGAGAGAGAAGCATGCCAATGGGCTAACGTCTAAACAATGTACACATTTAGTTGATGTTTGGTGGGATTTGACCAGTGCCTAAGACCAGAACCTGTAGATACATGGAGTAGGCCTAGTATAATATCATAACTGGAGTAGTGTAAAGAATAATGGATTAATGCATTATGCAAAAACAATTATCCAAAAGTTAAAGAGCAATAATAAAAAGAAAGGTACCAACCATGAGCCTTATAAGACCAATAGCTAACAGTATAATTGACACAATAAATAAAACAAATTAAATACACAATACATCAATATTATAAGTGTGTTATATCTAAGTGGGAGAACATGCAGTTTGCACATCCAATGAGGTTCATCAATATTTTTGTGTGGAAAAGAGCAACATGCCCGAAAGCACTTAAAAACGGTAAGGAATGCACATAAGCATTTGAGCAACATCTTGCACTTTCTCAACTATTCCTTTGAAATCTATCCTAAAATTCTTCATCAATTTATGTAGTAAAATGTCTGGAACAAGGGAGACAGAGAGAATGACAGAGTACTATTCTGATTAGATGTTGAAGAATGATGATACTGTTATTATATTATTATATTGCCAAAGAGAGGGGGGAGAGAGAGCGAGAGACGCATACACATGCACGCATGTACGCACACAGACAAACACACACAAACAGAAAGGGACGGAGAGAGAGCGAGAAAGAGAGAGAGAGACAGCCCACTGGGCACCGATGTCAATTCAACGTCTATTCCACGTTGGTTCAACGTAATGTCATTGAAATGACGAGGAAACAACGTTGATTAAACCAGTGTGTGCCCAGTGGGAGACGTTTTCAAGAAAGAGAGCAGGACTTATTTTCAATATACCCCCCACCCCTTCTTTTACAAACCCACTCAGTGCTGGTTTAACTGTGGGGCCGAGTTGAGTTCAAGAGGAAAAGCTGTACAGTACCTCAGGTCCTGCCCATTGTCGTCTGACGCCACGTCATCAATATGAACTTGGTCACATTCCTGGGAAAGAAAGTGGATATATTAGAGAGCGAGATCCGTTTCAGAGCTGTGCATGGGCAGGTTTCTTCTTAAGGGAGCCTCGGGGAGCGATAGAACAAAATAAAAAAATTTAACATTTAAAACAAAAGACAACAGGGAGGCGGAAATAGGCTGCTGGGACATCCAGGCGCCAGAAGAAAAAAAGAAACTTGGAATCTGGCGTACCAGCTCTACCTAACGCCACCACACTCCACTAATAAACCCCACTAAGTGACGCATTATCAACACCTTTTGCCAACTGCCAAAGAACCTTCAGATATATGCCCATCAAAAACAGGATCCACTGAACAGTATTTTGTGAAGTATTCATGTATTATTTTTAAAGTATTAGGTTTTCTGGACTTTTGATATATTGGTAGCTAGGTCTATAGTAGATATAAAGCAGGGTAGCGAACTACTGTGCAAAAAGTTGCTTCCTCAAACAAATCCTAAAAATGAATTTCCCATGATGCTACTATACAATACACGCACTATCCTCCCACCTCCTCCCCACCAAATCCCTTTGAATCTAACTTCTGATCTGCTATTCTCATTTCTTCCCTTCTTTTATCCCCTGACACCTACTTCAGTAACTACTGACTTCTATCTCTTCTCTCACACGGCTACACCGGACTGACAGGCCGCACTATCGCCTTTCAACTGGCCTGAGACACAGGAAGACGCTAACTCATCACACTCTTACATATCAGCATCCCTCATTCCCCCAATGCTCCCCAATGCTCCACTAACGCTCTCCCAATGCTGCGACCCAGCTCCCACAGACACAGAGGGAATCGATAACACGACCCACAGAACCCAATAGGCTAAGCTAGGGTTTTATTAGGCAGCTCTAGACCCCACAGCAGTCATTTCAACACCTCTCCAACTAAAGTGATTTAATTACATGAATTGGCATGCAAGGACATGTACATATCTGCCTTGTTTCGATGATGGCTATAGAGCTACATGTGCAAAATTAACAGTGACATATGGCAGATTTGAGGCTATTCTCATAGCACAAGACCACCACATTGTTGGAGCTACTTAAATTAGCCTCCATTTCTTCTAAAAGCATGTTTCTCCATAACCTTGGTATCGTAGAGCTTTTCCTAGCTTGTATCTCTTCATCGCCTACAGGTTACTCAGCCTGTGGCATCTATTAGCGCTCTATTAGCTGCTGACAAACCCGAAGGAAAATTCCTTCATAAATCAACCACATCATATGACTAACAAAGATGGCCCCCACTATAGGCCTACTGTATGCATGTGGAACTAACAACAGGCTGACAAAAAGAAGGAACTTAAAAAGCGGGTTTGAAAACGGCTTTTTCTGCCTTCCTCCCCTCAGCTGTTCCTCCTCCCCACAATTAATTTCCCTTTCAGAGACAGACACACACCTATAATTAACAACTCACAGTGTTCCTTCTCACCACAAAACAAAGTTATGCCTGATTTTTTTCAGAACAAGGCCGTGGAATGCACAGAGAAAAGCCTACCTGTTGTTCATGCTGTTAAAAATACTCAAGTTTAACCCTAGCCCATTTAAACAATTAGGCTTTCAACTCAAATCTTTTGAGAATATGACAGAGTAACCCTAACAATATGAAAGGGAATATTTATAGAACGTGATGTAATATTGTCATGAGGGATGTCACATAACTCCAGGGAAAACTCCTGGCCCTACTGATAGTATCAAATGAGGATGATGGATGATGTTTGACGGATAATGGAAAATAAACAAGAGTATAGATGATGGATATAAGTGATGTTATGGATGATGCATTATAAACAAGAGGATGGATGATGTATGTATGATTGATGATGGATAATAAGCACAAATATGGATGATACATTATAAACACAAGTGTGAATGTTAGATGATGCATGATGGATAATATGCAACAGTATGGATAACGGAGGATGGATAATGAGTGAAGGAATGGATAAAATATTATCTAATCCATTAGGTAAATAAGTCTCACCTCCAGGTCGTTGAAAAATAGCCGTGAGTCGGCCAAGTTGAAGATCATCTCTTCCATCCACAGCCCCAGCGACACTGCCTTGGATGAGTCCTGACAGGAGACACAAAGACATTACAAAGGTCAATACAGGGGATGTACTCTCATTACACTACTTCCACACTTAGTTTTTACCTTCTCTCCCATTGACATCAATGCATAACTTTAGACTAAAGTGGAAGTTAGGTTTCACCCCTTCATGAACCACTTGTTTACATGTGTTTAAGAGGACATACTCTCATAACATTACTTCCATAGGTAATTGTTCATCTCAAGAAAGAAAAAAGGTTATCTCTCTTGATGTTATTGGGTATAAAACAGTGGAGGCTCCTCAGAGGAGGAAAGGGAGGACCATCCTCCTCAGTGATTTTTCAGAAAAATATATATTTTTAAACATTTAAGTTATCCTTTTTTGATAAAACTACACTAAATATAATCACGTCACCAAGTAATTGATTAAAACATACTATTTTGCAATGAAGGTCTACAGTAGCCTCAACAGCACTCTATAGATTAGCACCATGGTGTAGCCGGAGGACAGCTAGCTTCCGTCCTCCTCTGGGTACACTGACTTCAATACAAAACCTAGGAGGCTCATGGTTCTCACCCCCTTCCATAGACTTACACAGTAATTATGACAACTTCCGGAGGACGTCCTCCAACCTATCAGAGCTCTTGCAGCATGAACTGACATGTTGTCCACCCAATCAAAGGATCAGAGAATGAATCTAGTACTGAAAGCATAAGATACAGCTAGCTAGCACTGCCGTGCATAACATGTGGTGAGTAGTTGACTCAAAGAGAGAGAAAGACAATAGTTGAACAGTTTTGAACAGACTAATTTCTTCCAAAATGAAGGAGAATCAAGAGAGATTTCATGATTTTTTTTCACTTTCAGTTTCACTTACTTAGCAACCAAATGCAGCTAGCTAGTTTAGCCTACTCAAACACCCTGCTCAAACAGAGGGATGCTATGTTAGCTAGCTGGCTATGACTATCTAACACAACACTGGAACTCTTCCAAGTCAAGGTAAGCTTTTGGTTTTACTAATTTATTGCCACCGGGGCCCGCCGGTGTAAGAGCTAAACTGCTTACTGTTACTGACTGTAACATTACAGCATGATTGTAGCAGGTTTACTAATGCGCTAGTTCTATTAGCTATGTTGACTATGACGTTACTTTAGCTAATATGGTGACAACGATGTAGGCTGTGTGTAGTAGTTATGGTTTGGCTTGGAAAGGTTTTTTCGCCTGGTCACATACAGTTGATGTGTTGTGCATTGAGGTCCACAAGCGACGAAGGGAAAAGGTGAGAGGAGAGCGCATAGATGCGAGAAGGAATACAACGTGGCTGTTATGAAAGTGAACTGTGTTTATGCGTGATCAGGGGTTTATTAATTCTGCCTATTCTGTTGAAAAACGTTTCTTTAAACGGGACAAAACGGGGATAAACATACCTGAATATGTCCAATAGATACTCTCGTTTGCAACTGTTGGACTAATGATTACACTCTCGTTTGCAGCTGTTGGATGTGTCACACCAGATGCCGTTCCAAACTCCAACCCCCCTAACAGTAATTTTTTCTCCCTGTCCAAACAGCCTTCTAAAGACACTGGCAGCCCTTCTCTTGGATTGACAGGACAGGTTCTATCACCTGAGCAGGAAGTCTGATTACCTTTCTGTCAATCATTCTTTCCACCAAACTGCACCCTGCTCTTTCTCTCTTTCTCTTTCTGTCTCTTTCTATCTGTATCGCTCTCTTTCTGTCACACACACACAACACACACTCGCACATGTACAAACGCACGAGCACACACACACACGCACACAAGCACACACACAGTTATTGAAGAATTCAGGAATGAAGAAGAGACACTTTTCTAATAATGGGAGAATTACAAATCTTCTGTAGACAACAGAGAAACCACAGTCTGTAAGAAAACAGTCCAGTGCATTGTTGTTGTGGGGAGTGGCTGGGCACCAGCAGGGCAGGTGGCTGTGTGCTGTACTGTAATGACAATGTGGCTGTAGCGGTGGTTCTACAACTTGGCAGTGTGTCAAAAATGGAGTAGTGTGGCGTCAGCCAAAGGTGAGTGTTAGATTTTTTGAAAAATGACAGCCTTCCTCCCACCTCCAATTGATCCACAGCAAAGTGGATTTGGTGAATGAGGAAGGGGGGCAGAAAGAGAGTGTTGGGATGAGGAGAGGGAGGGGGTGGAGGAGAGGGAGGGGGTGTTTAGTTTAAATAGAGATAATTATCCGTAATCACACTCTCTGCTAAGCACAAGTCTTCTTCAATGCGGAGGGAGGTAGTAATAAAAATGAAAGAGGTTCAGCTTACTCTTCCTGCTAATCACAGGCAGGAATTTGCAGAGAACAAGAAAACATCAGAAAGCACAGAAAGGACTTTTGTATTCAAATCGTTCACGCAGAGAGGAAATTCACATGCTGAGACAGAGAGAGAGAGAGAGAGAGAGAGAGAGAGAGAGAGAGAGAGAGAGAGAGACGCGGCCACTGTAGCCTACGTATGATAAATAAGATGCCGTTGGACCAATAATGTAGGGAATAAAATCCTCATGTGCTTAGAGTTCACCTCGGTTTTTCAAAGGCAGTGAAAACCACAGTCTTTCATCACGACCATTTGTTTTCTACCCCTTCCTGGGTCCAGGCTTGCCTTGTTCGCCTTAACACAGGCCAAACACTTGTTTACCTCAATGAGTTTGGTCATGACACAATGACTGTCATACAGAAGGAGTTACAATATAGTCTGTCTGGACTAGACACGCCATACATTGTTTTTAAAGAAAAGTTGGGGTCTTGTTTCTTTCATATAGGGAAACCTAAGCTAACATAAACATTGGTCGTTGCCTAACAGTGAGCCATATCAAACATATCAAACTCACTCCTGTCTAATTGAAAACCAATTCCTGGCTCGTAAATAATCCCACTAGGCCTTTGGTCAGAATCATTTTGGGGGATTTGAGGATTCCACCCCCCTACCCAAAACCTTTTTTTTTCCTGGCATGTCTAAGTTTTGATGTCAGAGCATGTTGGATTGAAGTTTGCCGTTTCAGCGGGGAAGCTGGGTGGGTGGAATCAGGAATTTGGCACATCAGTCAAATGTCAACGCTTCCACCCTCTGCTTTCTCCCCGACGATATGTTGAAAAAGAAACAACGGAGTGCCGAAATGGTGGAGCGCTTTAGGTCTAATACTCTCTCTCTCCGACTCCACGTTTACATCGCATCAAACCGCAGAGGGACCGTGAGAATTCAAAACACAGTTGTGGCCAAAAAAAAGAAACATGACTATTGTTCCCCTCATCAGCTGCCTGTCTATTATGTAAAGGTTATTCAGCTGTCAATCAAACAGTGGGATGTGGGTTGGCCAAACAAGTCCACTGGATTATATAAAGAGACAAGAGGGCACAGAAGGAAAACACCAAGTGTGTGAAAAGTTAAGGAAAGAGCAAAGGACAAAAACACTTCTTAAAAAGGTAGGCTTTAAGGAGTGAATCCTAACTTCGACCTAAGTAGAATATTCATTTTGTCCCATTGACATCAATGCGCAAAATTCCACTGGAAGTTAGGATCACCCCTAACTGATATTGCATAGTTTATATCATCAATGATTAGGGTTGCAAAGGGAGACAATATTACTGGAAACTTTTTAAGTTTACCAGTAAACTACCAGAATATTTTATCAGATTATAAAAAACGTGGCCTTTTTGGGTACTTCAGATTATCACAGGTGTCTGTAATTATCTCTGTGCGGCCTTATTACGTCCCGAGTGGCGCAGCGCTCTAAGGCACTGCATCGCAGTGTTGCGGCGTCACTACAGCCTGGGGTTCAATGACCAGGAGTCCCATAGGGCGGGCGCACAATTGGCCCAGAGGACGCATGACTCGACCTTCGCCTCTCCCGAGCCCGTTGGGGAGTTGCAGTGATGAGACAAGATCGTAATTGAATCGCAATTGAATATCACAAAAAAGGGGGTAAAAAAAAAACAAAAAAACATATGTATAAAATAAGAATATAAAAAAAAAAAAATAGAATGACAAAGATGTAAATCATTATCCTAAATATAACCAATCAATTTAGTGAATAGCATTGGAGTTTAATATTAGGGTTTCAGCATGAAATATAAATTTAAATACATTACACACTATTATACTATGTCAATATGTCTTTGTTGTAAATGTTTTGGCGCCAAACTGGTGGCAGCTGTGAAAAAAGCAAATAGTTGGAAGAGTTGCAGAGTTAATTGAAAATAATGCCAATGTTGATTAGATGCTTTTTAGGCTATTTTCTCTTAAACCATATGGTCTTCCCACTAGAAACACATGGACAATATGGACACAGATATAAAAATGTTATACTATATATAAATACATTTTATTCAAGTATAAATTACTAAATGACCATAGATTGCCATAGATTACCTGTTAATCACCAAAATTACTGAAGATTCCGCTAACTTTGTTAAATTACCTGTAGCTTTGCAACCCTATCAGGGATTAGTTTATATAAGCCGGCAAATACTTTCAGGGTTACTTAATTTGAGAAGTGATATGGAGAGAGTCTTTTAAGTCATATAAGTCGATTTTTTATACCTTGCCAAATCGTGTGGAGAAGCTCCCTGTGAGCAAAGAGTGGAAAATGATGATGGTCTCATCAAGGTCCCACACAAACACACGCTGGAAAATAAGACAAAGACATACACATATTTAGCCAAATAGCCAAATAACACAATATCTCAATTGAAGAGAAAATGACAGTGCGGGCTACACATACAAACTGATCAATCAGTAGAAACATTCGTTGGAAAATGTTTTTGTAATACTGATGACATGAATGACTGAGGTCTGTAAATGACACTACTGATGATTTCTTTACAGTTATGAAAGTGCAACTTCACTTTAAACAATCTGTCCAGTAACCTTTGTTCTTCCTGTTTAATAACAGTCTGTGGTCTGTTGTGTGCCTATATGTCTATACTGTCTGTGGTCATATTGTAGGTCAGTGTCTCAATGGCTACCATTGACGGGATGTGTGTGTGTGTGTGTGTGCATGTGTGTGTGTGTGTGTGTGTTTGTGACTTCCATGGACTGTAACATTACCTCTATATCTGAGTCCAGGGGGGGCTGTGGGTCACTGACTCTTTTCCTGCCCCTCAGTTTCCCGTCTGAGCTCCGTCTGGCTGGCACCCCCTCCGGCTCTTTCCCTGGGGTGGGGGGGCTAGGGGGCGGATGGTACTCTCCTGGAACACACACACACACATCCCGTCAATGAAAATGTCTAAAACAGCAAAGAACACGACAGAAAGATAAATACAATGTTAAGAGGATAATAAATCATTCTCCAATAAAGGGAAGAGGCAGGCCAACCATCTGTACCTGTGTGGGACTCAGGGCTGTGATTGGGCACCACAGCGGGGTGTTCTGGATGCTGATAGGGTATGGGCGTGGTGATGGCGCTAGGGCTGATGTTGCTGCTTGCGAGGTACGGGCTGTTGTAGTGTGTGTTGTAGTATGGCGAGTACTGGCTTTGGCTGTAGCTGGAGTACGCTGAGAAGTCCTGACAGAGGGAATAGGATAAATATTATATCATAAGATATATGAGTGGAAAATAAACCGAATATTACAAATGATCACATATTGGGCTTCACCCTTTCTTCACAGTTTATTTTTAAAAAAATTTTTTTACAATGTCATGAAGGAGGCTATTGCTGAAGGCAAATGAGTGGCACATTCAATTGTAAGTTGCAGTATTCCAAACCCATTTAATGCCATCCCAGCAATTTTGACACTTTTTGCAATGCGAGAGCTGTTTTCATTTGTATAAAATATGTTGTCCATAATGGTGTGTTACATCCTGTGCTGACCTGTTGTGTGGGGTTGAATGGAGTTGAGCCTGTGATGGTGTTGGCTCCCTGGAAAATCCCAGAAGAAATACTGCTACCTGGAAAACAACATTAAACCAACGTTAAAAACAGACTCACATTGACTGACATTTACAGAAGTTGGACTTGCATTGAAAGCTCCATTGAAAACATATTTTCATTGGTATTGTAATCCTTGAAAGACATTTCTATAATGAATGGGAAAAAAACAGGCAAATTCAAAAATGCAAGGCAGTTAAACGTAACTCAACAGAAATTGCACACCCATCGTACAAGTATATCAGTCAATTACCCCTCATTATAGGGCATAACTATGCATTTGTAACTATGTGTACTAAGTGGATCGTGAGACAGCATTAGCCAAAATTCTGGTAACCTTCTGGTAAAATTCCCAGGTTTTCCAGAAATCCTAGTTGGAAGATTTGCAGAATAAGAACGAAATAAGTGGGAAACAACACTGTGTCATCGACTCGACACTAACCACAGAAGTAGCTTCACAACATGGCCTCAAAACATTGACTTGCCTCAACCCCTCCAGGGAGTATGGCGCTTGATTTATGAGTCCCAACAACAACAATGCAGTTGGGGGAAGCCTGGTGTGCTTGCTAGCTACTCCATCAGAGTTATCAACTCTGCTGAAGGAATGCCTTCCTCCGGGCTCTTTACCCCAGCCACACTCGTTTGTTACCCCTCAACATCCCTCCTTCCCTCCATCCCACCACCCCAAGACCGAACCATAGATTAATGACTACGCAGAACCACCCGGGAGTCTCCCAGGACAACAAAACATAGTCTTCAAAGCAACAACACAAAGAAACTAGAAGGTCTCCAAATAAACAGTGTAGTTTCTGGTTCTGATTTGGTTTGTCCTTTGTAGTGTGTGTGTGTGTGTGTGTGTGTGTGTGTGTGTGTGTGTGTGTGTGTGTGTGTGTGTGTGTGTGTGTGTGTGTGTGTGTGTGTGTGTGTGTGTGTGTGTGTGTGTGTGTGTGTGCGTGTGTGCGTGCGTGCGTGCGTGCGTGCGTGCGTGCGTGCGTGCGTGTATGTGTATGTGTCTGGGAGGAAAGGTCTGGTGGTCTTGTACATGGAGTTGCCATGGGAGTTTGTTTCAAGCCACTCTAGGTTTTGTTTACCTGTATTGTAACACATGAAAGAAAGCAGAGTCGTCCCATGCATTCCATTGAAAACTCATCAACTGTCATGGTTTCAGACAGTTAGAATACAAGTATTTCAGTCTTACTTTCTGACAACAACGGTAGCTGGCTGAAGCTGGAACAGACTGACATTTCGTCCAAGCTTAGACAAATGAATCTGCTACAAAATACAGACCAAGACACATATAAATATAACAAATATACAAAACTCTCTTTGAAGATCAGCGTGGATTCTATAAACCTGCTTTGCTATAGGGCCATATTCTCATCTCTCAAGTTTTCATCTTGAGTCTCCTCTTTTGCGTCGTATTCATTAGGATCAAACAGAAGAAAACGGAACTTGTCCAATAAGAAACGCTCATTTCCGTTTTCCATTGCTACTCATGAACACGACTCTGTTAACAGTGGCCCTACATTTCACTGTCAGTAAGTCCATGCAGTTCCTCCATTAGCCTCCCCTCCCAGCACCACAACATGCACCTTAACCTCTAGCCTCTGACAGAGCAAGGTCAATTTCACGCTGCTTTGAAAGCCATCAAGTCCTACTGAGCCAAGCATGCTTTGGGTGCCGAAGAACTGGGGAATGTGTGGAGCACAGACACACACACGGAACACACGGACGCACACATGCAGACACACACACGCAATCATACACACGCACCCGACACACACACACACTTTCTTTCACTCTCTCTCTTACACACAAACACACACACACACACATAAGAGCGTGCTGGTCCGGGCCGGGCCGTGTGGTGTGGGTGTGTGAGGAGGAAGGGGGCCTGACCCCCAGAGAGGAGAGAGAGAGAAGGGGAGAGAGATGGCTGACGCCAGGCACCCAGACCGCAGCTAATGGAGAACAGGTGTGGAGGAGGACAGACGGGCACTGCTACGGACACCCACCTGGAAACGCCAGGACCCCACTCACTGGGCTCGTAGTCAGAGGGGCAGATCATGACAGAGAGATCAGAGAGAAAGAAAGAGATAGGGAGGGAGGTAGGAGAAAGGACTGGCCATAGAAAAAAGGATAGATCTCAGCAAAAGAGATAGAGGGAAAGGGAGTGCGTGTGTGAGAGTGAGAGAGAGCGACAGAGAGAGACAGAGAGAGAGAGAGAAATGGAGGGAGAAAGACAGACTCACAGTAAGGAGGGTAGGATGGCTAGCCATCTGTAAAGCAGAGAAGAGATCAGAGAGAAATGCACAACGAGAGGTGGAGTACTGACCGTGTATGTGTGTGTGTTTGGGTGTTTGTGTGCCAGCATGTGTGCATGCATCCGTGTGCATGCAATCCTCTGTGTGTGCGTCTGTATGCATCAAGATCTCATAGTTTCCATTTGAAACTTGAAGTATGAATGTCTATTTTTGACCCATTCATTCTGCGTGGTTACAGGGTTAAAACAGAAACAATTCAAAGGTCAACAGTTTAGGGATTAATTCAGAGTGGTTAAGGTTAGGGCTATGGTTTGGGGAGGCTCTGCAAACCATCCGACCTCATACCATCAAGTATCATCAAGTATTCTCATGGCTTGCTAGAGCCTAAATGACTCTCAGACCATGAGAAACAAGATTCTCTGGTCTGATGAAACCAAGATTGAACTGGGAGAGTAGTCAGGATCGAGGGAAAGGTGAACGGAGCAAAGTACAGAGAGATCCTTGATGAAAACCTGCTCCAGAGCGCTCAGGACCTCAGACTGG